>NC_077235.1:52065894-52665894 GCF_027887165.1 Monodelphis domestica | reverse complement strand
TGTCTGGACAGAGCATGTGTGAGCAGAGTAGGAGTGTGGATGTGAAATATGTGATGTGGACAGGAGTGCCATGTGTGTACAGAGAGACGGGGAGGGATGGGAGGAGAGAGACAGATAGAGAAACAGAGACAGACAGACAGAGACAGAGAGAGATATAGGGAGAGAGACAGAGAGACGGAGGGAGGGAGGGAGAGACAGAGACACAGAGAGAGAGAGACAGAAAGAGACAGAGAGAAACAGAGACAGACAGAGACAGAGAGAGATATAGGGAGAGAGACAGAGAGACGGAGGGAGGGAGGGAGAGACAGAGACACAGAGAGAGAGAGACAGAAAGAGACAGAGAGAGAAGCAGAGACAGACAGAAAGGGAAAGAGATAGAGACAGAGAGAGAGAAACAGAGACAGAGAGAGAGAAAGATATACAGAGAGAGACAGAGAGACAGAAAGAGACAGAGAGAGAAGCAGAGACAGACAGAGACAGAGAGAAAGGGAAAGAGACAGAGACAGAGAGAAAGAGAGAGACAGAGACAGAGAGAGAAGCAGAGACAGACAGAGACAGAGAGAAAGGGAAAGAGACAGGGAAAGAGAGAAAGGGAGAGGATGGGAGGGAGGAGGAAGGAGAGGGGGAAAGAGAGAGACACAGAGGGAGAGACAGAGACAGGGGGAGAGAGGGAGAGACAGAGGGAGGAGTCTGAGACAAGCAAAGATAGAAGGGAGACAGAGAGAGAGGGGAAGGGATAGGGAGAGAGAATGATTGAGAGAGAAAGAGACAGACAGGAGAGATTAAGAGAGAAACAGAGACAGAGAGATAGAGGGGAAGAGGGAGGGAGGGAGAGACAGAAAGAGAGGGAGAGACAGAAGGAGGGGGAGAGACAAAGACAGAAGGGGGGACAGAGAGAGAGAGGGGAGAGAGAAAGAGAAAGGGGAGAGCGATGAAAAAAGGGAGAGACAGAAATTGAGAGAGAGAAACAGAGACAGAGATTGAGAGAGGAACAGAGATAGAGAGAGAGGGAGAGAGACAGAGACTGGGACAGAGAGAGAAACTGAGATAGAGAGGGAGAGGGAAAGAGAGACAGACAGAAAAAAGGAGGTGGGGAGAGAGAGACAGAGAGGCAGACAGACACAGAAAGAGAGAGAGAGGAAAAGGCAGAGACAGAGGGAGAAGGAGGGAGGGAGGTAGAGGGAGAGAGAGACAGAGACAGAGAGGGAGGGAGATAGAAACAGAGAAAGAGAGAAATAGAGAGGAGAGAGGGATAGAGGGACAGAGACAAAGAGATTGGAATTTCAGTCACTTAAATAAGAGAAGTGCCTACTGTATGTTGGGGACATAGACTCACATAAAAGTCCCTGTCATCAAGGAGCTGCCATTGTCCCAGGAGAGAGAACATGTCCCTATAGAAGGCCTGCCCTTGTTCTGCAGGATCACAGCTAAAAGGGTGGTGACAGGAGCCCTCCTAAGGATCATGAGATCAGAGCTGAAGAGGCCCTGTGGTTAGCAGCCCAGTGCACACCAGACCCTTCTGTGGCTGGTGAACCTGGCAAACGGTTATTCTGGCCTGGGAGATGGGGACCTGACCTTGTCCAGTGAAAACCTGTTGTTTACTCAGCTACTGGAAGAGATCTGATTAGAGGCCGGCTTCTATGGGCCCCATCCTCAGGAGTGCTGGCTCTCTCCCCTCTCTCAGCCAAGGGTTTGTCTCCTCAGTTGCTGCCACTGGCAGTTAACGGGGCCCTTCTCCTTCTCATTGCTCCCATAACTCACTGGCTACCTGTGGAGCTCTGGCCCCTCTAGATTACAAAACAACAGCTCATTAAATGGGTTCTGCCACTTGGGCTGGAAAGGCAATGCTTTGTCTCCCTGTGATGTTGACTAATAAATGGGGGCAAACAAAAGGGAAATACAGAAGATCAAGAGAACTCTTGGGTGAGTGATTTACTCCCCACTCTGTGGTTGGGTATGATTACATTCATATTTTGTGGAATTCATTTAGCAGCAAGTACATTCACATCATGAGGCCTGGCCCCTCAGAGGGCTTGCTATAAGGCCTGGGGTCCATGAGCCTGGGGGTGATTAAAGGCCTCAGACAAGACAGCCTAAGGCTTGAGAAGCTCCTCCCTTTTGGGATGGATTCTTTGGTCACAGCAATTCATTGCACAGTCTGCATCAAAGGTATGGAGGAGGTGCCATCCTGTCTGGTGGAAGGAAGAGGGAATGTTTTTTTTTGTCTATACTTGTGACTTGATTTTGTGCAGGGAATTGCAGGTACAAAAAGTTCTGCCTCTGAGGCAGAGCAGCAACTCAGTTCCTATGTAACTTCGACTCAGTGCCCAGGTGATACAAGGCTTGCTCAGGGTCTCCCAGTGCCTTTGCCTAAGAAGTCAGGCCTTTCCAACTCCAGGGCAGCTCCTCTGTTCACTATATCACGCTACCTCTCTATCACAAAAATAAAGTATTTGCAAAACATTTCCATTACTTGCCAACATCTCGGATTCCTCACTAGACTGTAAGCTCCTCGAAGGCAGGCACTCAGCCCTTGGGTTTCTCTAGTGTGTTTCCAAAGCCTTTTACAGGAGGCAGTACTCGTGAGACCATCTCCTGAGGTATGGCCAGGGGTGCCATCTGCAGCAGAGGGAAGAGGATCTACACTGATGCAGTACTAGGGCTGTAGAAAAGACCACCTCTCCACCCCTCTTGCTTGAACTCAAGATGCCAAGAGCTTGGGGAGATACCACACATCCAGTAGTTTCAAGTCTTCTCCACAGCATCCAAGTCTGTGGTTCCTATAGCCACAGGAAGAGGAAGAAAAATCCCAGGGCAAGTAAGCAGCACAACTGGATTATGGGCCCGGAGCTAGACGCTGACTGCCAATCCTGAGCTGTTTGCCCTACCTATCACAGCCTGTGCTTGAGCTGATAAATCCACCAGATCAACTTCTCTATGCTGACAGGACCACCAGAGTATATTTGAGCAGGGACCTTTGGAGTCCTGTTCTGGGCCTTTGCTAGTTACCTCAGGGAAATGACTAATGGGAGGCATTTTAGGCCTGACAGGCACTGTCTGGGGAGGGGAATAGGGAGGCCTCTCTCACTGTCACTCTGCCCCTTTCAGGCCTCCGTAGAGCTGGGCCTTACTGCAACGCTGCTCTGCAGTCTCCCTGAATGACCACAAGAGGGCCACCTGGCCACGGCAGGCCAAAGGCTTTGACGTGGCACCAGCCTCAGAAAGCTCCAGAGACACCTCTGGCTTGGTGAGGTGGGTTTGGGCTCCTGGGGAAGCTGCGCAAATGCATACATGGATTGTTCTTGAACAAGTGTTCCAAAGAGGATATAGTCATATATGCATAATTAAACTCTTCTGTAAAAGATTAGGATTCCAAATTGGTTACATAATTCTGGAAAATGATTTTCCTTCCTCCTGAACTGTTACAAAGCCCACTGGAAAATGAAGGGGAATGATAGAGAGATGCTGCGAAATGTTAACTTGGTCTCGTAGCACTGCCAGAAATATCCAGAGGAAGCACATGAGCCTAAGGAAATTGGGGAAGGAGGTCTGGCCTGGGGGTCAGAAGACTTTGTACACTCATCTCCAAAGCCTACTTGGGGTGCTTCCTCACATGAAGATTCCGCTACTCTTCCTCCCCACGTCCCTGTCTTTCTTCCTAATCCTTTAGCCCTGAATAAGGGGTATTTAGAAACCCTCTATTTCTAGTGACCAAACCAAGGAGGGAAAAAGCAATAGGAAGGAAATGCTGCTCAGGGCAGTCATCGGGAAGTAGGGGATACCAGTAGTCATAATAGCAATGCTGGGTATTCCATCCCACCCCAACCCCTTTTCCACCAGCCTCTGATGGAGTTAGTTAGCACGAATATGCAGATGATGAAAGTGAGGCCAGAGAGTGGCTCAAGATCAGCCAGCATCCCCATGCTGGGGCTGAGATTGCTCCGAATCCAGGGCCCAACCCACTATTCCAGACAGAGAGAAATTTACACATGCACTAAGCTGATGGGGATTTAAAAAATGAGGCATTATCTAGGCGTGGGAGGTCAAACAAATGAAGATACCAGCAGAGTTGAATGAGGAGCTGTCAATCAGGCCACCTGGTGACTCATCTGAGCTCCCACCAGAGAGTACAACTAACTCTTGGTTAGGTGCTGTTTGCTGTGATAAATATCAGAGGGGTTTGGCTGTCTTAGAAAAGCCACAGCATGGGGGCAGTAAAGATTTGTAAATTTAGACTCAACACCCAGGTTCAAAGCTCCCCTCTCTCAGCACGACTCTGGCTGAGGCTCATTATCATCGTCTAGAAAATGAACCACTTGGCCTAGAGAACCTCCAAGGTCTTTGGGCTTGACAGGCTAGCTGATCCTTAAGGGCTGGAGGACTAGGCTCCTAAGTGAATGGGCCACAGCACTAGTGATATGTCCAGCCCCTGCTTGGGGAGGCCTTAGTGAGTCTGCTGATGGTGGCTTTGGTTTGGGTGTTTGTCTAATGGAACAGAATGTGGAGCCCACTATGCCTGGGAGCCAGCCCCAACCTGCCTTCAAATTCTAGCTGGCTAGCTGCCTTTGGGGAGGGCCTTCCCTGTTTTCATCTTCAGTTGGTTTCCATGGACTACAGGCTCAATGGGAGGCAGACGTATGATACCATGGCAGCTAAAAATGCTAATGTGACATTAGGCTGCATTAAGAGATGCAGTGCCTCAGAAGGACAACTTAGTCTGGACACTGAGGTATCACAATGTGACGGTGATAAATAAGTGATCTCCCAGTGTGGAAAGCTCCTCTGCTGGTCCAGATAACTTTTTCTCTTGGGAAATTTTAGGTCCCTCTTTAAAGCCTCCATAGGGGGACATATTAAGCTGGATAATAAACATGATGCCAAAGCCAGGTTTACAAAGTGGCAAGTTTCTTACCCAATAATGCTCCCCACAACAGAGATGTTATGCTATAGGCCAACAGAATTTAAGGGTACCTTGGGGAATCACTGGTTTGTGGAATGTAAGCAATCATTATGTATGGGGTGACTGGAGAAGGGAATTCCCCATATCCTTAGGAGGTTCTTCCCCGGAGATTTGTGTGGCCTTCTGGAGGGAGTATGAGACATGCCTACTAGAGATAATTACAGCCACCTAATAGCATTTTACTGCCTCATACTGTACTTCAAGCCTTCTGGATGGAAAAGATGGCAGAAAGGCCTGGAATGTGAGGAGAGACACTATGTAGCCAGGGAGCTTTCTCCCAATTCTGAGATGCCAATGCTATTCCCAGATCTGGGCCAAGGCCTTTGTGACCCCTCTGGGTTACAGACAAACCCCATCTTGGGATTTGGGTAGTCCCTGTGCCACATGTTAAACCTGCCTAGTGTGGGTCAGTATCATCACCTCTCCCTTAGACTTAGGTCTCTGTCTCAAGTCTTCTCACTTGGATGTATCCTCCCCTCAGCTGTCTCTTTTCCAGACCTGACCACACCACCTTCTCTCCACCTCCCCCAACTCAATGGCTTCCAGTGGCTCTCTATTACCTCCTCAATCAAATCTAACTCCTCTCTTGGAGTTTTGAATTTCATCACAAGCTGAACCTTTCTATGTTTCTCACCTTATGACACATTGCTCTCCTCTCCTCACTGTATGAATTAGCCAAAGTGGCCTTCGGGCTCTCTCCCATCTCCATGCTTTTGTATTGGTTGTTGTCCTTGCATGCCTGGAATTCTTTCCCTCTGTGCTTACTAAACATTCATCGATTGACCAATTGATATGACTTGACTTATCCCTGCTCAAGAGAGTAGGATTTCCTGGCATTACACAAAGGTCCCTGGTTGCTTTTTTCTGAGTGTTTTACCCATCTAAGCTAACATATTCTCAGCCAGAGGCTGGCAAATGTGGTCATTATCCCAGGAGAAAAGAAAGTGTGGTCACTATCATCACACTGATCTTCACATGCTCACTGCCCATCAATGACGATGATGACAATGATGAGGATGAGCAATGATTTCATGGCAGTCCCCAAAGTCTTAGTATACTCGGAGGCTAAGAAAGATTCAAGTGGGCAAAGGTTTGACATGTGTTCATTCATTTGAGGGAGGGGATGTAGGGATTGTTCTCCCCATTTTATATGTGAAAAAACCGAGACTCAGAGGGGGCAGTGTAGCTAGTGACAGGCAGAAATGGGAGAGGAGGCCGGATGTTCCAGAACTCTGATCTCTACACTGGATGCTCAATACAGATATAACTTTGGGAGGTACTGGAATGACAGAAAACGGTGTACCTGGCAGCATAGGTTGTCCTGCAATTCCCAATGGTGCCATTCTGAGATTATTCATGGCTGTGGCCCATGCGTTGGGGTCTGACATTGGTAGAGCCATGGGTGCAGATTCCATACTCAGGCTTCTACTACCATCAGCTGCAAAGGAAACATAAGCAAGATAAGTCTACTGTAACACACACAGAATGATGAAGAATCAGAAGAAAAGAGGCCATTGACAACATACAGGAGACCAGATGTCACAGTGATGAGAATGAGAGAGAATTGACAGAGATCCTTGGTATGGCCAAAATGAATGCAGATGGTTTCTGTCACAAGGAGGAGCCTTTCTGTAGATAGCGTGTGTAAGAATGTGGAGGAGACTTAGGATAGGAAAGCCTGGAGAAAGTAACCACATAGATGAGATCACAGATCTCCTGGAGCATTGAGCAAGATTAATGTGATGAACAGTAATTCCTGCTTCTGATATTTCAGGGTTTCCTTTCAACAAGCCGGTGAGACAGAGACATCATTACATTTTACAAACATGGTTCCTGAAGCTCAGAGAGGAGCAAAGAATTAGTCAGGGTCACCAGGTGAGCACAGTTCCCTCAGGCTACTCCTGTGAGGAAAGTACTTCATGAGTTATTGAACCCATTTTCCAAGAGGAGTAGAGGCCATGAGAGTACACACAAGAAATTTATTAACAGGCTTATGGCTTTTAGATGTGTGAGGGCTCTGATTTGAATCTAGGGCTCGACTCAAAATCTGGCACTCAAAATAGTTCTACACATAATGTCCACTTTTGGGGGGCTTAAGAGCAGCTCCAGCCACAAGAGAAATGGTGTGGGAAGCCTGGGGGAAGGGGAGGGCTGCTACTCCCAAGCTTTGAACAAGGGCTGTCTTCCCAAAGCACTACCAGGCTTGGGCCAGAGAAGGCCATTTGAAAGCTTCGAAGCAAAGTGCTTTTGAAGATTGTTTCAGTGCAAGGCTTTACATGTGTGTGAGAATGGGGGCTGAAATTGGGTGAGATTTCCTAAGTTTGTGGTAAATCAGAGTCTCTGAGTTGGGAGAGGCTTCTGGGACTACCTAATGCAAGACATCCTGGAAAGAGATGATCCTGTGGCCCCCACAACCCACTTGTTAAGTAGCCTCAGCTTTGCTTAAAGAAGTTGGGGTGGGTGGGGACATTAATAAATGCCTTCTGCATGTGATCAATACAGTTGATTTGCGAAGGTGATCATGGGATTTCTTAAAAAGACATTTTTCCTGATTGCTTATTTCTATGTCACCTTCATCTCTAGTAACAAAGAATAAAAAAGAAAGAGGAGGAAAAGGCAGTTGAGCAAAACCATTAGATCAACCAAGTTTGATAGTATACGCAATGTTTCACACACTTGGGCCTCCTCCTCCTTCTCCTCTGAAAAGAAGAGAGGGAGGTACCTTTACTACTTGCCAGGCTTAGTCACTATAATGACACGGTATTCCCTTTCTTTTTGTCTTCCCATTTACATTGTTGTAGTCATGGCTGCTTTTTCCCTAGTTCTACTTGTTCACTTTGCATCAGTTCATCCATCTATTTCTATTTTCTTCTACTTCTCTGAATTCTTACTTATCATATTTTACAGATCAGCAATATTCTATTACATTCATGACCTATTATAATTTCTTGATCACACATAAGAACTTTTTAAAGTTACAAGTTTCTTCTTTCAAAGGAAGAAACAAGCTCTAAGAGGGGAAGGCCATCCAGCTACTCTGTACTAAGAGACAGGAGTCAGAACAATAGTCCATCTTGAGGCAGTGATATTGAATGGCTGGAAATGTAAGCCCCACTGGCCTGGGACTCCGACTAAATGCCATCAATTCACCAAGCATAATAAACAAGAATCCAATGCATGGTCCTAGGTGCCAATACTATAGATAAGATGGCACCCACAAATGAGTGAATGAACAAATAAACACTTAGATAGCTTTCCTGCATATTCACAACAGTCAGTACTACCCTTAGGGTTTGGACATCTGAGTTCAAGAGCTAGATGAAACACTTCCTAGCTTTGAGATCAAAGGAAAACCAGTTAGTCTTGGAGAACCTCAATTTTTCCATGTGGAAATTAGGATAATAAAGTGTGTACTCTTGGCTGTCATGTGAAGCTGAAAGTGCTCTATGGTGATAAAAAGTAAAAGTGACTTTTCACATACCTTTAAGTCTGTTTTATAGAATATGGTTGCACTTGAAGTTTCCAAATCCTTGACCGGTATTAATTGGAGCATAGGATTTAAGGATTATCTAGTCTAGCCCCTTCCTTATTTTACAAAGGAGGGAAGAGAGGGGGGCCCCAAGATCACTTAAGCATCATGTAGCAGGAGAAGCAGAATTCCCTATGAAGTGCTTTCCCTATGTCACTAAAGGATCACAAATCATCAGGATCAGTGCCCTCCCTGGGCAACAAATATAGTCAAATTGCACTAACTGGGACTAATTCTTCAGTGCTGTCTATTTGTATATATGGCTGTGAGTGTATGTAATTACCAACCTTTAAAAAAAAAGAGAGAAATCCAGTGGATATTGTAACTCAAACTACTTGTGAAACCTTCAGAGACACTGAGTCCAATCCCTTCCTTTGACAAATTCAATAGTCACAGGACAGATGTCAGAGCCGGAGAGGATCCTGGAGAACATTTTGTTCAAGTTCTATATCTTCTATCAGGAACGTCTGCCCCATACGCAGAGAGAGTGATGTGGCCAAGGCCACAGCAGGGGATAGGAGCTGAGCCAGGGCTGCCAGGCCATTCAGATCAAATCTCAGTATTCTTTCCATGTCACTACAATGCCTTCCTTCAATCACTATTATTTCTGTTTCTTGTTTTAAAGATACCTTTGCTGCTATTGTAGGATTTTCAATAATAAATAAAAGAGAGGGGAAAGAAAAAAGGTTCTTTCAGTCAAGTGAGCAGAGCAAAGAGAGACAGAGACTCACACCTGCAGCACTTTACTAGAAGCACAAGCTCCGGAAAAAAAGAGCCCCACAGGGTGGGTCTCAGCCAAATTTATCTCCTAAGCATCCTTATGTAAAATGAGGACATAACTTAAACGGATGATGGGAATGTAGCTCAGGTGTGGCAAATTTTCCATCTGCACACTCTCTTGTTTTTCTGTGGCTTAGATTTCTCTTCCTCCCAACTCTGAGAATATAGGGCTACATGCCCTATAGCAAACAATTTCCAGTCACTAATCATTAACAAGGAGAGGGACCAGGTCTGGGATGCCATCAACATAGGGAATTTCCCAAGGAGGAAAGTCCCTCCACCAGAGCAGGCCGGAACCTTCTCTGCAACTTCTACTCTTCAAGTATTTGTTGCCCAGAGCCTACAATCAGTATATGTCAGTCAAGTCCTGTTTCTAAGGCCAGCTCTCTCTGCTACATATACCATGCTGACTATCTAGTAATAAGAACTGCAGAGATAGTGTCTTGACACGTGGAAAGCAACCTTGCAAGGGAAAGAGGGAACTGCTTCAAGGACTTCGTATTCCCATTTCACAGGCAATGAACCTCAGAAGATCAGCCAGGAAGTCAGAGGAGGGATATCTGAAGTTAGATCTTCTTGACCCCAGATTTCTAGTCACTAGTCCTTGCTGACAAAGACAAAAAGGACCTCTGCTGAGGGCCTTTTCCAATACCTCATCAGGCATGGAGGACTTCTAGATGCTGCTTGAGAAATGGGACAGCTCAGAAAAGTACTGTGGAGGCAGAATTCCTTTGAGTAGGGGCCTAGGGAGGCTCTGTGTGCCTGCTGTATTAGAATGAGCATCATTCAGAATGGCTCATGACCACAAGACTAGAGTCACCAGCTGGTGAAAATCTCTGAAACTGCTGCCTCCAGTCTGAAGGGACTATGAATGGAGAGGGAACCTACAACCCAAAGACCACATGAACCCTTGAAATAATGGAGTGGATTCAAGTAAGAAGATGTAACGAGGACCTGAGGAATACCTCTCATATTTCTAGTGCTCCAAGACTCACAGAGCATTTTTCACATACAAACTTGGTGAGGCCAGTAATGTAGGGATTATGTATAGTTTAAAGATGAGGAAATGTATGTTAAGTGAATTGCCTGAGGTCATACAAGGAGTCCACGTTGGAGCCAGTCTTCTGACTCTGAGATAAATATTCTTTTCAGTCTATCACCAAGCTAGGCTGTTGACAGTGGGAACAGTGAAGAGGGGACAGTTGAGAGTTTGGAAGGAGGAGGATAGGCCTTAGCACGTAATTAGATGTGTGGGGTGGGGCAAGGGAGTGAGAAGGGGCAACATTGGATTTAATGGAAGTTCTGAACACTTTGTGAACTTATCATGATCCCTGTCATGTCCAGTCATTAGTTATATCACAACTCTAGAGCTGAAAGGGACAGGAGAGGAAACAGAGATTCTCAGAGTCACATAGGTATGAAGTGATAGAGCTGGGATTCTCCAACCCCAACCTCAGCAAACTGCCAAACGAGTATACCAGGGACTAGTGTAGGCCAAGCAATCACAAATTCAGAATTAAGGCCTGAGTGAATGGGGTGTTGCTCTCAAGCTTTTATGAGGCTGCCCTGAAAGGCTGGTCTAGTTCCTTATTTTTGTATTACAGAGGAAAGGTGCAAAGGGCCCCTTTTAGAGAAAGGTTCCAAAGGCCAGCGTTAGGAGGCTCCAGTTAGATCTAGTCAAATCCCTTTACCTCGCTGGGCCACAGTTTCCTATATTGTAAAAGAAAGGGGATGGAAGTAGGATTGATTCCAACAACAACAGGAATAAAACTTCATTATGTTTGTGCTGCTCTGGGATCCCTGCTCAAAGCCTTCCCAGCTTGGTAGGACTTGCCAAGCGCTTGGATTCTACTGGTACAGCCTTTGGGGATTCAGAATTTCCTCCATGCCACAAGAAGGCTGCAAAGGAAGACTGCCAAGGTTAACAAATAATCTTTATCTAATGTTTTATATAATACATGTTACCAAGTAAATGTATACATTCTCCTAGGTAAGCCTCACAATAGCCTAAAATATAGGTAGTACCAGTATTATTGTTTCTAAGTTATGAGAAAACAAGGCTCAGAAGAGGAAAGTGCTGTGCTTAAGTCACAGTTTAGTTCTCGTAACTTCAAGTCTAGGACTCAGAGATTCAAAGGATGTTAGAACTGGAAGGGACACTTACACACAGATCCATAGGCCCTAAAAAGCAGGCTATGACAGAAGCCAGTAGGAGGTCAATGCAAATCTCAGACCAATGGTCTGCTTCTTCTCTGCTACATTCTTTAGAGATCCTATTTGTGCCAGGGGCATTTCCCAGTTGGACAGCCTTGGCAAGTTGATTTCCCTCATATGGCACCGTTTTCCCAATCAGTAAAATCAGAGTGCCATTCAATTTCACAAGCTTTATTAGGTGTCTACTGTGTGTGAAAGTTTTCCTATGTGCAGATCATTTATCTTTGCAGTAGCTCTCTACCTATGCTAAAGGTTTTCCATTTCTTGAGCTGAAATTTTGTCTTCATAGAAGCAGCTCAGAAAAGGGCATCTAGTTCAATTACTACATGCACAAGAACCCAACAAGAGGATATCCAGTCTCTGTTACAGACACATCTCCATGAATTGAGTTACCTCTGAAGACCACCCTTTGAGGAATATGAGTGTCCTTAAATCAAGTGGGCCTGCCTCAAGGATGCTCTGCTCTTCTGAAATTTACCTCAAGTCATCATGGTGGATAGATTTGTCAAGAATTCACCCACTCGGTATCACCTCACACCATGCAGATTGGCTAACATGACAGCAAAGGAAAGTAATGAATGTTGGAGGGAATGTGGCAAAATTGGGACATTAATGCATTGCTGGTGCAGTTGTGAATTGATCCAACCATTCTGGATGGTAATTTGGAACTAAGCCCAAAGGGCTTTAAAAAACTGTCTACCCAGTCTATGATAAACCCAAAGATCCCAGCTTTTGGGACAAAAATCCACTATTTGACAAAAACTGCTGGGAAAATTGGAAGACAGTATGGGAGAGATTGGATTTGGATCAAGATCTTACACCCTATGCCAAGATAAACTCAGAATGGGTGAATGACTTGAGTATAAAGAAGGAAACTATACGTGATTTAGGTGAACACAGAATAGTACGCATGTCAGATCTTTGGGAAAGGAAAGATTTTGAGACCAAGCAAGAGTTAGAAAAAATTACAAAATGTAAAATAAATAATTTTGATTACATTAAATTAAAACATTTTTGTACAAACAAAACCAATGCAACCAAAATGAGAAGGGAAACAACAAATTGGAAAAAATCTATCACAAAAACCTCTGACAAAAGTCTAATTACTCAAATTTATAAGGAGCTAAATCAATTATACAAAAAATCAAGCTGTTCCCCAATTGATAAATGGGCAAGGGACATGAATAGGCAATTTTTAGATAAAGAAATCAAAACTATTAATAAGCACATGAAAAAGTGTTCTAAATCTCTTATGATCAGAGAAATGCAAAACAACTCTGAGGTATCATTTCACATCTAGCAGATTAGCTAATATGACAGCAAAGGAAAGTTATGAATGTTGGAGGGGATGTGGCAAATTGGGACATTAATGCATTGCTGGTGGAGTTGTGAATTGATCCAACCATTCTGGAGGGCAATTTGGAACTATGCCCAAAGGGTGATAAAAGACTGTCTGTCCTTTGATCCAACCATAGCACTGCTAGGTTTGTACACCAGAGATAATAAGGAGAAAAGACTTGTACAAGAATATTCATAGCTGCGCTCTTTGTGGCAAAAAAATTGGAAAATGAGGGGATGCCTTTCCATTGGGGAATGGCTGGACAAACTGTGATATTTGTTGGTGATGGAATGCTATTGTGCCTAAAGGAATAATGAACTAGGGGAATTCCATGTGAACTGGAAAGACCTCCAGGAATTGATGCAGAGTGAAAGGAGCAGAACCAGGAGAATGTGGTATACAGAGACTGATACACTGTGGTACAATCAAATGTAATGGACTTCTCTACTAGCAGCAATGCAATAATCCAGGATAGTTCTGAGGGACTTATGAGAAAGAACACTATCCACATCCAGAGGAAGAACTTTGGGAGTAGAAACACAGAAGAAAAACAACTGCTTGATCACATGGTTCTATGGGGATATGATTGGGGATGTAGACTCTAAATGATCACCTAGTGCACACATCAACAACATGGAAATAGGTTTGTTTGTTTGTTTTGCATCACTCTTAAAGATTTTTTTTTTAGTGTTTTATTTTTTATTTATTTTTTTGGAAAAATTTATTTAGTCAATTTAGAACATTTTCCACTGTTTACAAGAATCATGTTCCTTACCTCCCCTGCCCCCATCCCCTCCCACAGTTGATGTGTAATTCCACTGGGTTTTACGTGTATCCTTGATCAGAACTGATTTCCATGTTGTTGATGTTTGCATTAGGGTGATCAAATGGAAATATAACAACATGGAAATAAGTCTTGATCAATTAAGTGGAAACCAGTGGAACTGCTCATTGGCTACAGGAGGGTGGCAGGAGGGGAGGGAAAGAACATGAGTCATGTAACCATGGAAAAATATTCTATATCAATTAATTACATAAAAATTTTTCATAAAAAATTAAAAAAATAAAAATAAAAAGAGTGAAGTGAGGAGAGGAATCCTGGATGAGGCCCTTGGCTCCCCATTCTTGCTGACACTATAGAGCAGCTTGGATCACTGAGCAGAAGGCTGTGTTAATGTTGGCAAGTCAGTCATTTAACCACCCAGAGCCTCAGTTTCATCATCTGTAAGATGGAGATAATAATATCTGAACTACCTTCCTCAAAAGGAACATTGTGAGCAAAGCACATTAAAGTACAGGCTGGTCCAAAAATTTCTATGTAGTTTGAAGTGGTACTAAAACTTTTGGGACAGTCTTCATTCTATATTTCTCAGCTATCATTATTTTTTTAAAACTGTGTGGTAAGAGCTAGGCAATGGAGTTTAGTGATTTCCACAGCTAGTAAGTGTTTGAAGACAGATTTGAACCCAGGACCTCCCATCTCCAGGTCTGGCACTCTATCCACTGAGCCACCTAGCTACCCCTGACATGTTATTTTTTTAAAGCCACCCTTTACTCTTCTTCTGCTTTGGAGTTCCCCATGAGATATATGCTGTGGCCTGCTCTCACCCACCCTTTCCACTGCCCTCTGAGGGATGCTGTTAAATGAGTTGTTTCATTTTTTCATGGATTTTCCAATCCTTGGAATGTACTCTCTCCAGATCTCTACTTGGTGAACTCTTCCTCTTCCCTCAAAGCCTAGATCAGGTGTAGGGGAAACTAAGCCAGAGGGCCAGGAGTAGAACCCCAGATTTGCTACCTACTCCTTAGGGATTAACTGTTCTCACCATAGGCAGCGGAGCTGGAATTTGGACCCAAGTATTCTGACTCTGCTTTCAAGACTCTTCTTACCATTAAACCAAATATGCCTTTCCCTAAACCATTAAGCTTTGCACTGGTGATGGAAATGGAGAGTCACAACAGAGACAGACCTCACCTGAGTCCCTCCTCAGTCTGTTAAGACAGCATTGATCAATGATCAGTGCTAAGTAAGTAGGTCTTGAACTGCATGATTTGGTCTGAATGAAGCTGATGAAACTGCTTCTCTGGACTGCTTTCACCTTCTTGCTAAACTTCATATTTTATAATAACCAACAGACCCGACACTTCACCACTGGGACATGGAAGTCATTCCTGTAAGCTACACACATGAGAATTTAGGATCCTATGGCTCATATGAAAAACCCCGAAGAGCCTTGGAACATGCATTCAAGATGTATGAGGGCATGGAAGTGACTCAAGGCTCTCCAAGGCTGTGCTCATTTCTGAGTTTCAGACCCATCTCTCCAACCACCTGGATTTCCCACTAGCACCTGAAACTCAACAAAAACAAAGCTGAGCTTATAGGATTATCGCTTTAGAGCTGAGAGGGGCCCTAGAGGCCATCTAGTTTTAAAAGAGGATACTGAGGCCGTGGGATGGAGAAATGGCTTGCCTACAAGTTAAATCACTTAGAAAGTTAAAGAGGAGAGCAGAGATTTGTAAACCTGGGTCCTCTGCTACCCAATACAGCTGCTTTCTTTTAAGGCCTGGTGGCCTTGTCTTCTTGTCCTCTGCACAAGCTCCTCCTGCTCATATCACTGGCTCTATGAGGCCTAGACCGTTACTCTGCCTCCTGTGGGCACAAACTCAAGGTGGTTATTTTTTTCCCTCTGACCCTTCTCACATCCATCAGGTTATCAACTTACCTCCCTCACTTTGCGGAAGGGAAAGCTGAGGGCCAGTGATGGAATCAAGTGGCCCACTGTCATTCCTACCCAAGATATGAACCCTGATCCTCTGACCTCACATCCAAAGCTCCTTCCACTGAACTTCACTGCCTCATCTTCTCTGTATGACCATGGACAAATCCCCTCCCCTTTCTGAGACTTCATTTTTTCTTCTGCAAAATGAAAGTTCTCAGCTACAGAGCAGGGTTTCTTAGGTCTTTCCCAGCCATGGGCCTCTGGGGCAGTCTGGTGAAAACCATAGACCCCTTCTCAGAATCGTGTTTTAAAGGCATAAAATAAGATACATAAGGTTACAAAAGAAACCAAATATACTGAAATAGAGTCATCATAATGTTCAAAAAAGAAGAAAACAAGTTCCCAGACCCTACATGGAACCCCTGGCTTGGATGGTCTCTATAGCAGCAGTTAGCTCTAATAATCTAGGACTCTAAAACTCTGCTGAATGAATCAATGATCCCAAATAATTATAGGCTGTGTGCTGAGCCACAGGCCAAAGAATAGACTATACCTGGCTTGGGGTCTCTATTAAGCCTGATGTTCCAGATTTAATCTTTCCCCCATGTATTTATTTCTCATATAGCACTGTAGGTGCTTTGCAGGCGTTGTTCTGAATCATACTTCATTTTCCTTGAAAATTAATAATCCCTCGCTGTTGGGAACAATGCACTGAAACTCCAATGGGATTCTTTAGTCCCCTGAGCACACGCACATGCACACCTCACGCGGCATGCTGCCACCACCCCCGTTACAAGCGTCATCTCTAATGACGCCACAGTTCCCATAGCAGTTGGGAACACTGACAGGTATTATGAGATGATAAAACTCAGAGAAAGATCAAGAAAGAAGAAGTGATTGATGATTTCCTGAAGCACATTGCCCAGGCTATTCCAAAGATCCAGTGTAGGAAGTGAGGAAGTTAAAGTACACAAGAAAAGAACAGTAATGGTGGGCATAGAAAGAATGAACCTTTTAGGGTGACAACTAAAACCTCAGATAAAACCAATTTGTACAAAACAGTCACCCTAGATCCTCCTGTATCCTCTAAGAGAACTGTCACAGTGGCCTTCTAGAGACAATGCCCATATTTGTCAGGGCCAGGTCAGTACTGAGCCCCTTTAAGCATCAGGAGGAATGTGGGTCACACAATTAGGCCCTTTACTCTGGCTCACTTTGTGCTTGATACCAATTCCACCCACTACTTAGACTTTTGCCCATGATCTGATCCTTGGTCTGGTGATCTGGAGAACCTAATCTCTACTTTCCCTTGCCCCCATCCTTGGGGCCTAATTTCCTTGGCTCTTGAGAACCAGTTTAGCTTCCTAACCCTGAACTAAGATCCAGCTATTGGCCCCTCTCTCTTAGGGTGTCTGTTTCACCCAAAGACATCACCTTTGCTATTTATTTGCTTCTAAGAAGAGACCTTCATGATGGCAATCATTTCAGATGAAGTATGAAGGCAAGGGGTAGTAGAAGAGAATAAGTGAGAATTCACAAATACAGATGGGGCCTTGGAGTAGGTACCTCTCAACCCCTGGGAGACTCATTAGGGTTGCACTCCCCTGCTGCCCCTCTGGCTCTCCCTGACTTTCCCCACATTACAGTGTCTTAAGCCCTAGGTTAGGCATCTATCTCACCTTCCTCACATGCAATCTCATCATTTGTAAAGTAAGAGAAGAGAGTTAGCTAAGGTGAACTGTGTGGTCCCTAATGCCTCTAAATCTAGGATTCCACTGCCACGTTACTTGGTTTGTTTTCATTTTGGTTCTGCTACTTATGGCTTTGGTGACCCTGGGCAAGTCCTTCCCCTTTCTGGGCCTCAGATTCCTCATCTGGAAAATGACAGGGTTGGACCAGATGGTCTCCAAGGTGCCCACCAGCTCACCATCCATGAGTCTGATCCCATTTCTGTAATTCCCTTCTATTCCATCAAGAGCTTCCATTTTCCCAGTGAATTCCAGCTTTTGGAGCCTTCTCAGGCACACCCTGCACATGGTGTAGGAGGAAGCCATGAATCCTCTGAGGTCATGAATGGGGTAGGAATGTATCACAGATCATTTGCCAGTAGGGGCATTAGGGCTGTTCTGCAGGATGGTCAGAAACAAGATGCCATATGAAAACCTTCTTCATTTACTAAAGGAACGCATTTCAAAACACAAAGGGAGAGACTCCTAGGAACCGGAAACATACACAAATGTGATACAGTCCTACCTATGCCCTGGGAAGGACCTCAAGCAACACCAGCCCAAAGCTCACCTGAAAAGACATGCACTCAACAATATATCAGATGGGGGACATATACTCCAGAGCTGCTTCTGGGAGGTAATAGAACAAGCTGCTGTGATGTGAGCTCTACTGCCCAGGCCAGAATGAATCTTTTGGATTGTCTAGTTACCTGCCACCTGGATGGATACAATCGCATTCTAAATTGATTGGCTCCCTGCATCTGTGCTCTGCCATCTCTGATCTATTCTTCACCTAGCTGTCACAGTGATCTTCCTAAAGTCACTCTTCTGCTCAAGAAGCTTTGGTGGCTCCCTATCACCTTTAAAGATAAAATACAACAAAAAGAGCTTCCCTTCATTTAGAATTTCTAAACTTCATCGACCTGGCTTCAGTCTACTTTTTGAGGTTGATTAAATGTTATTCCCTTTCCTACACTCCACTCCAGTCAGACTGGTCCATTTACTATTTTCTGTCTCCTAACTCTTTGCATTGGCATGAATTCCTCACGTGTCCCTACATCTTTGCATTGTGGAAACCCTAGCTCACCTTCAAATTTAGCTTGTGTCACCTCCTTCAAAAGGCCTTTTCTGGATTCCCCAGTTATTAGTGCCCTCTTCCTCAAATTGTCATGACAGATTTCCTTTTGGTGTACCCTGTGCTGCTTTATCCAGAACTATTGCTCCTGTAGTATGGAAGCTTTTTTCTTCATGTGTATGGCTTGGCCCACAGCTGGTGCTTAATCAGGGCTTGGTGACTGCCTGACTAACAAGCATGGCAGTGATTTGAGGGCATTTCCCCTTAGAGTTGACATCGATTTATCTGTAACATCATGGTGTTCTTTTTTTAATTTTTAATTTTAATCAGTTAATTTAGAATATTTTTTCCATGGTTACAAGATTCATGTTCTTTCCCTCCCCTCCCACCCATCCCCTATTGATGAGCAATTCTACTGGGTTTTACATGTGTCATTGATCAAGACCTATTTCCATATTATTGATATTTGCACTAGAGTGATTGTTTAGAGTCTTCATCCCCAATCATATCCCCATCAAACCATGTGATCAATCATGTTTTTCTTCCACGTTTCCGCTCCCATAGTTCTTCCTCTGAATGTGAATAGCATTCTTTCTTATAAGTCCCTCTGATTTGTTCTGTATCATTGCATTCCTGCTAGTAGAGAAGTTCATTACGTTTGATTGTACCACAGTGTATCAGTCTCTGTGTATAATGTTCTTCTGGTTCTGCTCCTCTCATTCTGCGTCCATTCCTAGAGGTCGTTCCAGTTCACATGGAATTCCTCCTGTTCATTATTCCTTTGAGCACAATAGTATTCCATCACCAACAGATAGCACAGTTTGTTCAGTCATTCCCCAATGGAAGGGCATCCCCTCATTTTCCAATTTTTTGCCACCACAAAGAGCGCAGCTATGAATATTCTTGTACAAGTCTTTTTCCTTATTATCTCCTTGGGGAACAAACACAGCAGTGCTATGGCTGGATCAAAGGGTAGGCAGTCTTTTATCACCCTTTGGGCATAGTTCCAAATTGCCCTCCAGAATGATTGGATCAATTCACAACTCCACAAGGAATGAATTAATGTCCCAACTTTGCCACATCCCCTCCAGCATTCATTACTTTCCTTTGCTGTCATGTTGAACAATCTGCTAAGTGTGAGGTGATACCTCAGAGTTGTTTTGATTTGCATTACTCTGATCATAAGAGATTTGGAACACTTCTTCATGTGTTTATTAATAGTTTTGATTTCTTTATCTGAAAATTGCCTGTTCATGTCCTTTGCCCATTTATTAATCAGACCTTTGTCAGAGGATTTTGTTATGAAGATTTTTCCCCAATTTGTTGCTTCCCTTCTTATTTTGGTTGCATTGGTTTTGTTTGTACAAAACCTTTTTAATTTAATGTAATCAAAATTATTTATGTTACATTTGTAATTTTTCTCTTAAAATTTTCCTTTCCCATAGATCTGATGTATACTATTTTGTGTTCACCTAATTTGCTTATAGTTTCCTTCTTTATATGCAGGTCATTCACCCATTCTGAGTTTATCTTGGTGTAGGGTGTGAGATGTTGATCTAACCCTAATCTCTCCCATACTGTTTTCCAATTTTCCCAGCAACTTTGGTCAAATAGTGGATTTTTGTCCCCAAAACTGGGATCTTTGGGTTTATCATAGACTATTTTGCTGAGGTCACTTACACCAAGTCTATTCCACTGATCCTCCTTTCTGTCTCTTAACCAGTACCATATTGTTTTGATGACCAATGCTTTATAGTACATTTTGAGATCTCGTACTGCTAGGCCACCTTCCTTCACATTTTTTTCATCATTTCCCTGGATATTCTTGATCTTTTGTTCTTCCAAATGAACTTTGTTATGTTTTTTTCTAATTCAGTAAAAAAGGTTTTTGGTAGTTCAATGGGTATGGCACTAAATAAGTAAATTAGTTTGGGTAGGATTGTCATTTTTATTATGTTAGCTTGTCCTACCCATGAGCAATTAATGTTTTTCCAATTGTTTAGATCTAGTTTTAATTGTGTGGAGAGTGTTTTGTAGTTGTGTTCATATAGTTACTGTGTTTGTCTGGGAAGATAGATTCCTAAGTATTTTATATTGTCTAGGGTGATTTTAAATGGAATTTCTCTTTCTAATTCTTGCTGCTGAATTTGGTTGGAGATATATAGACATGCTAATGACTTATGTGGGTTTATTTTGTATCCTGCAACTTTGCTAAACTTGTTGATTATTTCCACTAGCTTTTTGGTGGATTCTCTAAGTAGACCATCATATCATCCACAAAGAGTGATAGCTTGGTCTCCTCATTGCCAATTTTAATACCTTCAATTTCTTTTTCTTCTCTAATCACTACTGCTAGCATTTCTAGTACAATGGGTATCCTTGTTTCACTCCTGATCTTATTGGGAAGGCTTCTAATTTATCCCCATTGCAGATGATACTTGCTGATGATTTTAGATATATACTGTTCATGGTGTTCTTTCTTCTTGGAGAAGGAAGAACAAGCCTAATCCCCCTTCTTCATATACTGGAAGACAAAGATCATGGAATTCCTAAATCCTATCACCTCATCTGCCACAGCATCTGGTCCTCTCATGACCCCCCCTTCTAGCTTGTCAGTGATCTTCCTCTCACGTGGCATTCCAGACTGGGGACAATATAACACATATAATCTATGTAATGAGAACTCTCACCTCCATCCTTCCTGATATTTTGAAGGTTTAGCTCTCTAAGCTGCCATACCATCTTGATGAGCCACCATGTACTTGCAGGTGCCCAAGACCCATGCCTCTGGGCCTCAGTTTCATCCTATGTAAAATTAAGGTACAGGATAGTGCTGTGGCTAGTGAATTGGTCTTAAAGGCAGAGGATCTGGGTTTGAATGCTAGATGTATGACCTTGAACAAGTCATTTCACACCTCAGAGCCTTCACTGTGACAGCTACAAATCAAAGGTTGAACTAGATCACCTCAAAGATCCCATTCAACCCAAAGTCTGTATCCTTAGGTTCTTGGGATTCTCTGCTTGACAATCCCCTAGGGCAACATCCTTTCAACTACTCCACTGTCTCTCAAGTCATTAAAAATTGGCTATATATGATTTAGTGATAGCAGAAAACAAAATGCTGTTCTGCCCATCATTAGGCAGGGAAAGAATTTTACAGCATTTAGTTGAATGGTCCTCCCAAGTATTTTAACAGAAATAACTAGGTCCAAATGTCAAACGAATGTGAGGTGTTGACTTTCCTAGCTTGGTTCCATTTTAAGTTACTTTTACTTCATATGCAAATCTACAGCCTACTGGCTGCCTCATCTTAATCCTGACTGTTTTTAAGGCTTATTCATAGTTACTGTTAATGTCAATAATAATAGCGGTTTAAAAAAAAAGAACCCTTGGTTGGTAATGAGCTCCAGAGCAAATCCTAAAGGGATTTCTCCAGCACAGTGTGGTTTGCTAAGGCTGCACACAGGGTGAGTTTCCTGTAAATAATGCACTGAGGAGGGGGGCAAGTCAGGCCAGGGGTATATGCTTATCCACTTATTTCCAAATGTAAGAAAAACCTCCAGTCATGACAGCCTGAGCTTAGCGTGTATCCAGGCTGCCTGGGAAGGAAGCAGCCACAACAACAATAAATATACAAACACATATATTCATTACATTCCCTGTTGGGTCTAGCACCAAGGAAAGACATAAAGAAAACATGTCTCTGGATAACTAGCCATCGATTCATGGTTACAGTTCAAGAATTTAATGTCAGATTCCAAAAACCACTTTGCAGCTGTCCTTGCCTTTGTCTGGAGCCCACAAGGGAAGACGGCAGGAGATCAGAGATCCCTGATAGGAGGCCTAGAGAGAGGATCACAGGGACTTAAGAGACCATCTATTCTGACCCCCTTCTTTTAAAGATGAGGAAAGGGAAGCCCAAGGAGAGAAGTGAGTAGCCAAAGGTCACAAAAAGAGTAGCTAATGTGATACCCCTTAGGATGCTAGAGCTACAGGCCATCTGGACGACCTTAATTTTACAGAAGAGGAGATTTGCCCAAGGTCACATGCAGGCTCCTACATCTAGAGCTAGAAGGGCCCTCATAGGTCATTGAATCTCCCCCTTCATCTTATAGAGGAGAAGACTGAGGCCTAGGGAGGGGGAGGGATTTGGGCAAGGTGGTAAGCAACAGAGGCAGGATCTGAAACACTGCCATCTGCTTACATCCATGGCATCAGTCTTCCTTACAAATAGCTAGCTATGTGAAGTACGCAGCAAGAGGCTGAGTCAGTTGCCCCTAGAGCAGAAAGCAGTCACACAACAGGCACATAACATCATCTAGTCTTAATTGTTTCTCACAAGACATAGATAAATATCAATATATATGCAAGGCAGGCTGTTCACCTGCTGGATGTGTGTTACAGGAACCTCCTGAGTGTCCTGGTTTTGGCTGGGGCTTGATTAACATACTGATTTACATGTTGTTTCCATCTTGTTTCTCAAAGGGTAACTCCTTGAAGATCTCCAAGAATGAGAAGAAGCAACTGAAAGACACGATTTCTGTTCTGAGAATGATATACTCAAATCGATGAATGTATAAAACATCCACAGGAGATGCTTGAGAAACAGCCTGTGGTTATCTCTCTGGGCAGCAGTGGGCAGACTGATACTCTCCTGATTGTGAGAGACATTTAAGGGAGAATTCAAAGAATCATATGGGGGAAAAAGAGGATCAGCTTTGATAAATGGAAGCAGGCTGCTTGTTTTTGTTCCTAAAGGGGACTGCTGTCAGCTGCCCACATATTCTCCTGTGTAAAGCTGCCCAGCTTGGGGACGAGAAACTAACATGACCATCTGCTGTGGGAATGCTCATGAGATTACCAGTGAAAGCTGAAGAGGGTTTTACAAAGAGGTGCATGTATAGGGCCACACATCTGGAGCTGGGACAGATCTACCTCAAAGGCCATGGCATCTAATGGCCTCATTTGACAGAGGAGGAAACTGAGGCCTAGAAAGGGAAAATGACTTATCCTGGGTCAGAGGGGCAGAGCCTGAATTGGACTCCACATCCTTTAACTCCTAAACCATCATTCTTTCTACTACAAGGAATTATAGAAGAACTGGCAACTGAGCTTGGCCTCAAAGGACGGCAAAGACTTCAATATCTGAAGAAAACTTTGCTAACTGAGCCCAAATATAATCCACCGTCCCCACCTAGCTCTAGAAACGTATACACTGAGGCCCAGCTCGATGAAATGTTTGTTTCTGTACTGCCAAAATCAGTGGCCGAGTTATAAAACTAGCATTCAAGTGTTTTCTTGGCAATGTGTTGTTTTTGAACAAGCACTGGTCTTAAGAGTTAAAAAAAAAGCTATGCCAGAGCCCTAGTTTTACTGGAGCTTAAAAAATTGCTGTCCCTTTCCAATGAATCTCCTGCTCTCCCCCTCTCTTTCTCATAACAAAGAGTGGTCAAGCAAAATGAATCAAGGCACTTAATAATGTATGCCTCATTGTGTACCCACAGTCCATCACCTCTGTCCCTAGAGGCCCCAAAGCATTCAGCCTCATTTTCCTTATCAGTAATCATATTATTTGTTCTATCTGCCTTACAGGGCTGTTTTAAGGAAAATCCTTTCAGGTACCTAAAAGCACCATGTGAATGACAGCTAAGTCCTAGCAATAGCAGCAGAAATGGTAGTAGAAATAGCTACTAGTGTTTTAAGGTTTCAAAAGTGATTTACACACACGATTCCATCTAATCAAATGGAGATCAGAGAGAAGAGGTAGTCTGGAAACTGGTCTCAGTTCTGCAGGAATAAATTTGTGAGACTCTTCCTTTCAGGCTGGAAGGTAGGCATCTGCAGCTATGGCAACAGAGGTAAAAGGAGTTAACTCCCGCCCAAGGGGTTAATGGGAAAAGAAAAGGTTTTTTCCCTCAATGCATTAGAAGAAAGAAAAGAAATGGAAGGGGAAGGAGACTCATTAATAAACCACGGTGATAGAATTCCTCCCTAGTCTTAAATTGGACTCAGAAAGGAAAACAGCTTTTCCAAAGCAGCCCCCCTCACTAAAGCTGTTCATTCAGATACTACGCTTGGGTGGGTAGGGAACCACCCCAAGAGCTCAAAAGCTGTACCAGGCAGCACAGAAGAAAATGGGCTAGTCAAAAGCACAGAAAATGAGAACGGTAGATGAAAGCTAGAGAATAAGAAATGATGCTCTGAATATGGAAATAATCATGATGATTATAGCTATTATTATTACTAATGACAATAATCAGGCAAATGATTGGAACATGGTACAGTGGCTGGAGCACTCAATGATTTAATAGAGAAGCTAGATTGGAATACTAACTAATACTGACTCTGTAACTCACCACATGGGTGACGCTGGGAATGTCACTTTTTTTTCTGGGCCTCAGTTTTTCTGTTTCTATGAAATGAAGGGATTTGATAAGGTGACCTAGAAGGTCCCCTTATAACTCTAGATCAGGGATTATTAACTTAGGGTCTATGAATCTGTTTTTTCCATATTATTCATTCTTATACATGAATAATTTTATAAAACCAAAACTCCAAAACATATATCAAAATAAATAAGTGATAATTCATATGCTTCCATTTGCATTATGAACCTGTTTTTTACAAAATATTTTGATAATTCTATTTCAATATAATTATTTTCTTTTAGAATCTGCTGTGTTTTTATTTTATATATTTCAAAACATTATCTTGAGAAGAGATCCATAGACCTTTCCCAGAATGTCAGAGGAGTTCACAACACAAAAAGCTCTCAATTAATAATCTTATTATCTTATAACCTATTATCTTAAAGTAATTCTCATCCCTTGGCCTCATTTTCCCCAGCTGTAAAGTAGTCATTATGAGCTCATGATACTAAGGAATCTGTATTAAAACTAAGAGCTACATAGGGGAGTAGAATGAGCCCTGAACTTTGAGCCTGAGACTCAAGGACTGGAACACATTCAGGGACAGGCAAGTTGCCTGATCTCATTGGATCTCAGTTTCCTCTACTAGGATACGTGAAAGTCATTTGTGGTATAGTGGAAGGAACCTAGAGTCTGGTATCAGAACCAAGTTCAGACTTGGCTTGACTATTTATTTCCTATCAGTAGCTTTGGTCATATCCTTTGTCTACTTTGGGCCTCAGTTGCTCTCTCTATAAAGTGAGAAGGTAAATCTCCAAAGTTCCTTCTCACTCTAGTGCTCTAAACATGGGATCCATACCACTGCTAGTAAGTGTTAGGTCAGTGAAAAAATGAATGTCAGGAGGCAGCTGGCTAAAGGCAGCCTGGCCTGCTGTCACTGACAAGGATAATCAAATGAACACCAATATCAGGTTGACCCTCAGGCAAATCACTTCACTTGGGGGGGGCCTTCCGTTTGCTCATTTGAAAAATGAAGGAGGTGGCCTAGATGGCCTCTAGCGATCTCCCTCTGTCTGCCCCCCCCACTATCATTTCCAAATGAATCCCCTGCCCTTCACCCTCAACAGTACCCTTAGAGGGCTCTTCTAGCTCTAGGTCTCTGACTGTGTAACCTTGGGCAAGTTGCTGAAACATCTTTAGACATAAAACAGGGGAGTTGGTTTAGATGGTCTCTGAGGTCACTTTCATCACTGGAGCTATAAGCCAGAAGTATTAGGGTCCTTAAAACAAGCCTGGAGCTAAGTCCCCATTGACAGTGTTTTAGAGAAGTGAACAGGAAGGCAGTGACAAAGTTAAGGGGAGGAAGTGGAGAATACTATGCGGCTGCCTGGCCATTAAAAGAACAAAAAGATCAGGAGGCTTTGGTGGCTGGGGTTTGGGGTAGTGGAAAGAGCTCAAGTTATCTGGAATTGGGGAACTTGGGTAGCCTCATGTCAACAGGCAGAAGTATGAAATCCTGACCCCAAGCCCTGGTGGATTTGGTTTTCCTCTACAAAACCAATTCTCTGGGATAAAGAGCTTGACTGTTGCTGTACTTCTTTCTCTGGGGGCTGGGTCTCTGAGAGGTCCAATGGAATGACAGCTTGTATAGGCACTGTGATGCTGTCTGGGATTGCATAGCTACGTCTACTCTTGATAGGATATACAAAGTACCAAAGAGCAGGCCCAGAAGCCTAGTCCCAGATGAGGTCAGTGTAACCCTTTTTGCAAATAATAGTTGGAGCCCTTTTCTGTAGCTTTAAGGATCGGCCTTTTGCTCTCTGCAGTAAGTGCCAACTCGCACTATGAATGCTACTTCTAAGACTTGTATGAGAAGCTTATTAGACACATATATTAGCAGTGTTAACAGGGTTAGCCAGAAAAGGTAGGCTGAAAAGAGAGTCTGAAGTTTATCATGGAGACAAAGGCCATAAAAGCAGCAGGAAGGTGACAGGAGGTGTTGGTTATTCTAGGAATACGACTGTGGCCACTCAGAAGGGCACAATCCTACTGAGAGTTCAGCTAGCCATGGGTAGACCACTTCTAAAGTAAACAAGATTAGATACTCATTTGGTGAGAGGACTCTTGACCTCACAAGAACAGCCAGGCTGCAAAGAGAAGACACTTGCTTTGGGAGCTGGAGCTTAATACCCATCATAGCATGTGTGGGATTCCATGGGACTATATTGCAGCTGCTAGATATTCTGGGAAGTAGAGAAGTACACTGTCTCTTGTTCCCAGTGTTAGGTGGTACAGTGGAGAGGGTGCCCGCCGGGCCTGGCGTCAGGAAGATTTCAATTCAAATCTGGCTTTTGATGGATGCTTAACTAACTGGGTGACCCTGAGCTCTAACTGTTTCCTCATCTGTAAAACGGGAATAATGATAGCACTTATCTGCCAGAGTTGTTGTGAGAATCAATAATTGTTTGTGAGATAATAATTATAGGGTACTTAGCATTGTGCCTGGTACATAGCAAGCACTATATAATATTAGCTATTTACTACTACTTCCCAAACTGGCTTTCAATTGGTCATCTCCTCCAATGAATTCAAGTTGGGGAATGCCTTGGAGGTCATCCTTATGACTACAGGGCTCCTTACCTTGCCATTCCCCTAAGTGGTTATCCAGTATCCACTTGGACCTTGGAGGAAGGGAAGGATTTCAATAAATGGCCATGTCCGGAGGGTATCCAGCTGATAAATGGGAGATGGTTTTGGTTAAGCCCCAAGCACAAGAGAGGCCAGGGAATGGCAAGCTGTCCAGCTTGACAAAACAGAGAGTGGGAGTAGAGGGGGTGAAAACTATAAAGGTGGGCTGTTGTCTGACTTGTATGGGCACTGGGCTTCACCTACCAAGCTGAGGAACTTGGACTTCATTCTGTGTCCAGTGGGAGCCACTTAAGTAGAAGAGTAACGTGGCCAGAGACTCTATGTTAAAAAGACTGGGCTGGCAGCAGCATGAAGGATTTGGTGCAATTTCCTGAACATTTATTAAGGGCCTAGAATGTGCTCTCTAGCTATACATCACGGAATCCTACAATCTCCAAGGAATTAAAACTGTAGGTCACTCAAAGGGCAAAGCAGAGACACTAGGTGGGGACAAAGTGACTGAAGTGCATTACCAATGATGAATTACAAAAGAAAAGTGGTTTAACAGATATCACTGAGAAAATGAATGACTGGAAAAGGAGGCAGGTCAGTTATGTACCAAGAGTTAGGCACAACACCACAGGCAGCCACAGAATGCCACAAGGCCTGGCAAGGCAGGAGGACAATTCATGGGTAGACATGGACAGAAGTCACAAAAGGATGAGGGTGAAAAATTAAGTTCTGCACCACTGGGGAAAGTACTCCCATTGAGGAGATCATAGAAACATGGAGTACACTCCCACTGTCTTGGTTTGTGAGTTTCTAGCCCAGGCCAGCCACCATTTCAGACATGCTCACTTTAATCCTTGCTTTTATCATTCTCTGGATTTCTTCTCTTCTTCCTTACCAGCAACCTTGTTCCCCAGACAAAGTCCCCTACCCCCATTATAATGGAAGCTTCTATCTTTTGGGGGATTGTCTTTTTGGCTAGGATTTCTATCCCCAGTGCCTAATTAGTACAGAGCTTGACACATTGTAAGTGATTAGTAAATGCTTTATCTAGCTATCATGAAGTACATGAAGGGGTTATAACGTGAGATTAGTTTGGAAAGATGGGTGGGAGCCAGATTATGAAAAGCTTTAAATTGCAGACAGATAAGTTTTTAGTTTTAACCAAAGGTAAGGGGGAGCCACCAAAGCTCCTTCAGCAAAGGAGAGACATGGTTGCTCCTGTCCTTTGGGAACACTAGACTTGTAGCTATGCTGAAGAATAGATCAATGAGGTAAGAGATCATATGCAGGCATCTAAATTAAGATGCTGTTTCAATACTGCAGGGGCAAAGTTATGAGAAGAATGGTGGTTATATGACCAGAGAGGATATACATATGTATATATAATCATGTATACATATACATACATATGTATGCATATGTATTCATGTGTGTGTATATATATATATATATATATATATATATATATATATATATATTTCTCCTATTAGAACCTGGGCATAGCAACTGATTGGATATAGAGGGGTTAATGAGGAAAAGAGTTAAGAATCTAGTATGACACTGAGGCTGCCATCCCAAATAACTGGAAAAATGGTTGCTATTGTGGAGTCGTTTTTAGTGGCTTACTCTTCTTGACCCTGTTTGGAGTTTCCTTGGCAAAGATACTAGACTGGTTTGCCATTTCCTTCTCCAGCTCATCTTACAGGGGAGGAAACTGAGACAAACAGGGCAAAGTGACTTGCCCAAGGTCACATAGCTAGTGATTGTCCGAGACCAAATTTGAACTCAGGTCTTCCTGACTTCAGCCCAGCACTCTATCCACCAAGCCACCCTAGTCACCAAAATGGTGGCAACCTCTTTCAAAAGAAATGGCAAAGTTAGGAAGAGACGAGAACTTTTGGGGAAAATATTGAGTTCTGGGGCAGCTAGGTGGCTTAGTGAATAGAGAGCCAGGTCTGGAGATGAGGTCCTAGGTCCAAATCTGGCCTGAGACACTTCCTTGCTATGAGACCCTAGGTAAGTCAATTAACCCCAATTGTCTAGCCTCTCCTTATTCCTCTTCTGCCTTGGAACTGATACTTAGTATCAATTCTAAGACAAAAGGTAAGGTATTTATTTACAAAAAAGAAAAGACAAATGAGTTCTGTTTTGGGCATGTTGAGTTTGAGATTTCCAGGAACCCTCAGGTAGTTGGTACTGCCTTAGAAGTCAGATAAGATAGGGGTATGTAAATTTGTAAGCCATATGCCTAGAATGAAAACTGACCCTAGGAAAGTTGATGAGGTCACCAAGAGAATAAAGAGAGAGAAAAGGGCCTAGGACAAAGCACTGAAGTACACTCATGCAAAGGGGGCAGGACATGGTTAAAGGTTCAGCAAAGGAGAACTGACAAGGAATGGTTAGATGAGTAAGGGGAGGACCAGAAGAGCAGAGTGTCATGAAAACCCAAGGAGAGAGCGTCTAAAGAAGCCAGAGTGGTCAACAGTATTCAGTATAAAGAGATCACAAAAGAAGAAGTGAGAAACGACCATTGGATTCAGTAGCTGGACCACTTTTCATCTTCTAGGATTGCATCTATCAAGTGAGTGTGTGTGTGTAGAAGGGGCAGAAAGTTAGATTGCAAAAGTCTGAGAGTAAGTCACTTCATCTCTCAGTCCCTGTAAACTGTGGATTTATATCAGTGGAGAGAGTTTCCACACTGGGAATTCCCCCATATGGGGTACTAATCTCAATAAATAACTTATACTTCTAATAATGCTTCATTAACAAAATGCTTTCCCCACAACTAGTGGAATGGGTATCATCACTCTTTCTGACAGAAGAAACTGAATTGCAGAGAGCTCATATTAGGAAGTAAAAAAAGTCAGAACCCAAATCCAGGGCAATGATTTTGTTTTATATGGATTAATAGAGCTATATTCTACTGGAGGATTATCGCATTTGAAAAATCTGCTCTTTTAAAAAGCTTTATTCTCATTTCCTCTCTCTAATAGCTGGGGAGTAGACTGAGCCTTGTCTTTTACCATGACTTAAGGGGTCTAGGAGCCAGTTCCCACCCCTGCTCATCCCCACCAAGTAAGTACTACCTACCAGTGGAGAAGTAATTCTGTGACCACTAAGGAAATCACTCTCTTGTCCAGAGTGGAATGAAGCCTCAGGGAGGAACTGAGCTCCTACATATTGATCTCCTGGGTCACGTCCCTCTGTCCCCGACTAGGCTGGGAGGTACCCTCAATTGGTAGATCCTGCTGGGGCTAGAATGAGGTTTTAACCAGCCAAGAGAAGTTTGAACATTGCCTGTGTTCAGTGTAGGGTACAACTACAAAGATGGATGGTGAGAGAACAGATGCAGAAGTCTAACTTCCTGAACTTAAAGAGCTGATGAATCTAGGTAGAAAGAATACGATTATTAATACAGACTTGGAGGCCCTACAATTTCAATGTAGATCACTGGCCCCTCCCAGAAAGGATGTACCTGATGGGTCTGAAATACATCCTCTTCCTAGTGGTCTGGACAGCTCTGTCTTCCTCCATTGGATGTACCAGCACCTTAAATTACATGTTAGTCCAATAGATACCTATACTGGAATCCCCTTGAGAGCATTCTCAACAAGTCTTCAAGTCTTCTTTGAAGACCTCCAGGATAGAGATCTATCTCCCAAGGGAGCTCAAGGCAGATCAGTCCTCTTTGGGACAAGCCTTTAGGACTAAGAACATTTTTCTTAATTTTGGGTCAAAGGGTTCCTCTGCAATTTCCCACTCTCAAATCCTGATTGTGCCTAGGGGATTCCCAAAGACCAAATTGAGTCCTCAGCCATGCAATAGCCCTTTAAACAGCTAAAAAAGCTATCCCTGGTGCCCTTCTCTGCTCCTCACCAAAGGCCCCTCTTCACCAGATGAAACATTGGCATTTGGTCCATCTCCGCCCACCACTTTTCTCCCTTTATCACATTGGTCACTCTCTTGTCAAACTCTCTAGTTTGCCAAAGGCCTTCCTACAACATAGTGCTCCAGAACCAATCCACCAACAAGCATTTATTAAGTGCTTGCTGGGTGTCAGCCACTGGGCTAGGGCATCTGAAGACATAGTTCCAGAGAATAAAATAGTTCCTACTCTGTGTCCGACACTCCAGATGGGGTTTCATCAGAGGACAGCTGGTCTATCGCCTCCCTATTCCTGAAGGCTAAGAAGCCCAAGCTTCCTTAGTGCAACCTAAGATTACATGAGCTTTTTAGACTATAGGATCCCATCAAGGCCACATGAGGAAAGTACAGTCCAGTAAATTTATAGGTCTCAGATCACAGACACATGCTTGGACCACACTCAAAGCCTTTTACCAGACCCTGCCAGATGGTATTTTATTGTTGTTCATTCGTGACCCCATAGCTACCCATGGGGTCTTCTTGGCAAGGATATTGGAGTGGTTTACGATTTCCTTCTCCAGTGGTTCCTTTCGTCAAACAATTAGAGATTAAGTGACTTGCCCAGGGTCACACAGCTAGAAGTGTCTGAGATGAAATTTGAATTCAGGTTTTCCTGACTCTAGGCCCAGCTCTCTATCCATTGAATCTTCTAGCTGCTGCCAGTTTGCATAGCCTTCAAAGAAATCTTGGCTAGAAATCTAAAAAGATTCCAGAAAATATGTCTCTCTGCTTGCATTGCAGAGGGGTGTGTGTGTGTGTGTGTGTGTGTGTGTGTGTGTGTGTGTGTGTGCATGTATGTGTGTGTGTATTACTACTAGAGATGGCTGAAATACACACACACACACACACACACAAGATATAGGGAGAAAGACAGAGAGAGACAGGGACAGAAAGACAGAGGGCCAGGCACAGGGGATAGTATCAGATATAGTCAATGTTTTTTCATAGGAGTAGATATCTCAGGCCAGAAGTCTAAGTTAGTTTAGCTAAATTGGTTCAGAGGGCAGAAAAAGTATATAGTCAGAGACATCTTATATCAATAAATTAGATAATTTTTTTAAAGAACTCAATCTCCTTCATTCTACAATGAGGCATGAGAAGAGGAGGACAGGGTTAAAGTTATTCGTTGTAGTAGAAATAATTAAATAGACTGGATTTCTACAATGCTGTAAGTTTTACAATGTGATTTTTTCTTCCACAGGAGCAGGAAATAGATAAAAAAGGCCAAGATTATTATCTTCATTTTATAGACAGGGAATCTGAGGTTCAGAGTAGTGATCTGTCCAAAGTCACACAAGTAAATATCAGGGGCTATGACTAGAACTCAGATCTTCAGACGTTCTCAAACATACCTGAGAGTAGAAATTAAACTTTCTTGAGGAATTGTTTTTAGGAGCATGTATGTGCTGGACAAGTGATGGAGGAAATAAGGTTATAAATTTGGCCCACCCGTTAGTAGGGGAGTAGGTCAGGGCAGGCTTTTGAAATGACTTTCTAGACATTGGAGCCCTGGAGAGTGAAAGAAAAGAAAGAAGATACTGGCCTCCGTAAAGAAGACAGGATTTTCTTTCCCCCTGTATGTCTGGGTAATGAGTTTCTCCTTTTTTCCTACTGCTGGAGGGATCTGGAGGGAAACTGTTATGTAAAGAAAGCAATGTAAAGTTAATTCCTGGGGGAAGGACAATCCCAAGCAACAAAGACCCAAGCAAGGAGGGTAGGTATTGGTGAAAGTAGACAAAATGTTTGATGAGAAATGTTGGCTTCTCATTTTTTCCAAAGAGAATTGTTCATATTTAGGGGACTGAGCAGAAATATTAAGGAGCAGTTCCCCTTTTCATCTGGATAATGAATCATTCATTGAAGGGGACAGGAATTTATGCTGTTGGCATAAGATTGCTTGAACAGACACAATATTCACTCTTGGTGGCCCCTTATTTTCCCTGATCTGTCATTAGACTATCCAATTAAATAAACACTTTGGCTGTTGGACCCCTCCATGTACTTGTTGTCTGTTTACCAAAATCACTAGGTTCTCCATGAGCCAGATAATGTGGCTCCCTTTCCCAGAGTCAACTGGGAATCCTCCAAATTTAGATTAAGAATCAGAGAAAGGGCTCCAGGACATTGGACAGCTCCTTGGTGGGGAATCTGCTATGCAGCAGGGAAAAGTGCCACATGGACAAACCATAAGAGGATGGAAATAATGAGGTGAGAAAATTGGGGGAAAAAGCATTAGGCTCAGGAATATTTATTAAGCACCTACTATGTACATGGCACTGTGCTCAGGACTAGAGAAGAAAGGTGAGAAAATATCATGGGATGTGCCTACCCTCAATGATTTTACTTACTAGACAAGGAGGGGAGAGAGACACAAATAGAGAACAACAGGCAGTGTTGGCATAGAGTGAGAACCCAATAAATTGTTTTGTTTAACTAATAATACTAGAAAAGGAGGGATTCTGATAAAGTGCCCTAGGAATTATTAGAGTAGAAGATGAATAATTAGAAATACTTAGAGAAGGATAAAGGGGGGGGGGTTGAGAGGAAGGAACAGGTCAGGTTTTCAGGAAAGGGGCAGCATTTGAATTGGGCTCTGAAGGAAAAAACAGAATTTTAGCAGGTAGAGACGAAGATGGAATATTCCATAGACAGGAGAAAAGCTACATGAACACACAGGATTTGGGAATAACTAGTACTGGGGTTGGTCTGGAATGTTTCTATTTTTCTGACTACTCAGGTTTGAAATCTCAGTCATCCTTAACTTTTCCCTCTTGCTTATAGCACCTGCCTGCCCTCTCATCTAATCAGTTGCTGAGTCTCCCTCCATAGATCTCTAGTCTCAGTCTGTCTCCCTACTCACACAGTGACCAGCTTTGTTTAGCCCTCATTGTCTGTCTTCTGGATTATACTGTGAATCTCCTAACTCAAAAACCATTCTGTGATTCCTGATTAAAATGTGAACTCTTCAGCTTAGTACTGAAACCCTTCTACAAAACATCTCTCTTCCACTTACTTCCACACATTTTGGATTTCTCTCTTTGGAGGTTCTATGGCTTCCATCTCTCATCTCTATCCCCACACAGGCCAAGTCCATTAATGCTTGGGCTGCAAATGCCCTCCTCCTCTTTGAATCCTTAGCTTCTCATCAAGCCTTCCTCAATCTCATCCTCTTGTCCCCTCCCAGGACAATATTTTTTCTTTCCTCAAATTACCTGACTTTCAAAATATTATTTATTTACAGATTATACTCCTCCGTCTCAGGAAAACAGAAGCTTCTTGAGGGCAAGAACTATTCTGTCTTTGTATCCCTGGGCTTTAGCACACATTAGCCATTTTAAATAAGTTGACTGAATTGAAGTGAAATGCAGGGTCTGAGAAGGGGAATAATCAATATTGGTTGAATGAAAAGTTAGGTTTCTGACACTAAGGAAGTCATGATCTTGGTGGTTGGGGATACAGGGCACTTCTCAATCTGGTATCTCTGTGAGGTAGTTAAGAATTAGTAGGGATGGTCAGTAAGCTCTGTTGGGGTCACCCACTAGAGACACAACATAGACTCCTACTGTAAAAGGACACATGAACAATGGCTCTAAAAGAGAGGTTCATTTCTTGCCTCTCAGCAGCAGGCTATCCTTTCTATAAGCTGGGCCCACTTGTTTTTTTTTTAAACCTTCACCTTCTGACTTGGAATCAATACTGTGTATTGGTGTCAAGGCAGGAGAGAGGTAAGGCCTAGGCAATGGGGGTGAAGTGACTTGCCCAGGGTCACACAGCTGGGAAGTGTCTGAGTCCAAATTTGAACCCAGGACCTCCCATCTCTAGGCTGGGCTCTCAATCCACTGAGCTACCCAGCTGCCCCCTGGGCCCACTTCTTGATGCCCTCCAGGCAAAGGGAGGATGCTCCCATGATTTTCAAAGGTAATCTTATATGCTGAAACTATCTCCATGGGGACCACAAGTTGCCCACTGATCTACCCTCCTCTTTTTGTTAAATTGCCTCTCCAGCACTGCCAGAAAGCAATTCCTTCTCCAAAGTCTGCTTTTCTATTTGTTTGTTTTTCTTAAATAGAGCCTTCCAATTTAATTTTGGGCCATTATGTTCTCTGGAAGCCCTGCCTGCCTGTTAGTTGTTAATATTTAATGTGACTTGAAGCTTTCCCCAAAATCTATTGAAATGTACACGCTTAAGGTTCCCAGGCTGTTATTTCATGATCTCAGGTGGGCGTGATGATTCAGCCTACCACTTAGAGAAGTGACCTATTAGCACCTTGGGCTCTGTTTCTACCTCAGTAGCCTGGAAGGCTCCCACAGCTGAGGTGGAGGGAGCACATTGGGAAAAGTGTCTTATTTCTTTAGAAAGAAATGTGGGCTTTTGGTTATGATTCTGCTCATAAAATGCTTCTGCTTTCCCTCACCCTCTATCTCAGCTCCTGGATCAAGGTATAATCTTGAATGTTAGGGGAGTGGAAAGGGAGGTGGGTTGGAGTCAGATGACCTGGGTTCAAGGGCTGGGTCTGATGTCCTCTTTGAGGATATTTTTATGTACAATAGAGGGTTAATACTTATACTCTATCTCCAAAGGCCTGGAATGAGGATCAAATGAGAGCATGTTATTTCATCAGTGTAGGAAACCCCTGTTGTGGGAAGTCCCTCCACCAAAGGCACACAGCTCATCTCTGGCTTAGTTCTAGGGAGTTTCCCTAGACACAGCAGGTTGCAATTTCCGGAGTCATATAGTGGGGTACAAGTGAAAGAGTGTGGGGAATGAAGTCAGAGGGCCTGGATTTGAATCCTAGCTTTGCTACTTATTAACCAATTGACTTGTCTGGACTCAGTTCCTCAGTCCCCTAAGAACCCCTCTAGCTCTGAGTATTTGGTTTTCTGATTCTAAGCATCAGAGGAGGTATTGGAACCCAGGTCTTCTTGACTCCCAAGTCCACTCCCATATATTATTTGTGTAGGTATATGAAGGGCTATGCAAACCAAATGAAGATTTCAGAATCTTTTAGGGATCACCTAGAGGATGCCTGTGCCCGCCACCTTGTTGACATACCATACCCCTGCAGTTCTTAGAAGACAGAAGCCCCCAGATGCATAAGGGAGGCCTTCAAAGACAGAATCTCCAAGAAAGGTTCAACAGAATTCTGATCTACCAGGCCATGGAGAGCTGTGACTAATTTCACATGAGAGAGAAAAGTGCTCTGGCTGAGGAGCATCAAAGGCTGGCCCAGAGAAAGCTGGAAAGGAAAGATGGGACCAGACTGTGAAAGGCTTGAAACAGCAAACAGAATTTCTAGTTTATACTAGAGAGAGCCACAAGAGGTTACTGAGAAGGGTAGTGACAGTTAGACTTGTGCTCTGGTTTAGTCTTTTCATTTTTTAAACCCGCACCATCAATACTGTGTATTGGTTCTAAGGCAGAAGAGCAGTAAGGGCTAGGCAATGGGGGTTAAATGACTTGCCCAGGGTCACACAGCCAGGAAGTATCTGAGACCACATTTGAATATAGGATCTCCCATCACTAGGCCTGGATCTCAATCCACTGAGGCACCCAGCTGCCCCCTAATCTTTTCATTTTTTACAAAGGGGACTGAGGCTCGTTTAGGTAAAGTGTCACATTGTAAATCAGTTGTAAATCAGTTGGAGATTCAAACCTAGAGTTCAGACCACAGGATTCCAAAACCAGGGCTCTTTGTGCTAGACTACAAGGGAGAACTTGGACCCCATTGGCAGCCATGGGTCTCCAGAGTTTGTTCCTTCTCTTAATTATCTTTTATCTGGCACTGCTCTGCTGGTAGTGAAGTGTACCCTTTCGAGTTAGGAAACTCAAGTTTCCTCTGTAAGACAAGGGGATAGGCCTCTGAGGTCCCACCCTTCTAGCTCTAGAGCCAAGAGCATATGAATGACTTTGGCCATGTCATTTCTCTCCTGGGCTTCAGTTTCCTCTTCTGTAAACAGAGGGGGTGGGACTCGATGGCCTAGTCTGCCATTCTATGCCCCTCATTAGCAGTCCTGTGTCTTACAACTTGTCTTCTTGAAATGTCATCTCTATAGACCATTCCCTACCTTCTCCTTCGTCTTTTAAGCATGGAGGGATAATCTAGAACTTCTTTTTATATTTGTTTATTTAAATATGCCTGACCTTGGAATGCTTCCTGATTGCATTTAGCACTCAGATTTCCCCATTCCCAAATGGAGCATTTAAAATTCTCTCAAATCAAATTCATCACTCTGGCTCCACAGAGGAAGTCACACAGGATTCAAATATATTAGGCACCAAGTCCATGGCAACAGAGTGAGCTGCTCAGATAAAGGAATATGTCTGAGCCAGATGTCTGGCCTTCCTAATTTTTAGGACCTAATCTTTAGGCTCTGCAGAACCCAAAATTTACAGGATTAGCTCTCACGGTCCAGCAGTTGGCTTGGGGCACATTCATCCCCAAAAGTAGATGAATTCAGAAAAGCGAGGGAGATAGAATCAGAAAGTATGGTCATTAAAAAGAGAAGTGTCCAAAGCATGCTGGGAACCATTACAATGTGAGGAATAGTCAAGGCTTAGACTTGGAAAGCCAAGGAAAAGAATCTGTTCAGAGGTAGCTAAGTGGCACAGCAGAGAGAAAACTGGCCTTGGAAGTCAGGAAGACTTAAATTCAAATTCCACCTTAGACATTTATCACCTGAGTGACCCTAGGTAAGTCATTCCAGTTCCCCTGGTCTCAGTTTCCTCATATATATAAAGAGGGGGACAGACTTGATGGCCTCTCAAATCCCCTCCAGCTCTAAAACTATGATTCTAAGAAAGGGGAACTCTGGTGGAAATGTCAGGCTTGGTGCTTCCCTAGAGAACTTCTAAAATCCTACAATACTCTTGATGTCTTAATCCTTGGCTCCAGGCCTTGTTCATGCTAAAACTCATTCCATAGCCTCCTCCATTTCATGTTTCCACTTCTTTGTCATTTGCCATCATATATATTCAAATGCCTGACTCTAGCATCTAGAGACACATAATGAAGGAGGTAAAGAGTCTTGCTGTCTTCTACCCTGGGCAAACTATCAAAAGTACTGGGTTCTGTTCCAGGTATTAGGAAAGATGTTTTTTACGAAAGATACTGATGAAGTAGAGAAGAGGAACTAAGTTGGATTAGACTTGCTCTGTTTGGCCCAAAAGGCAGAACTAGAAGGAAAGGGGGGAATTTTTAGAGCTAGACTGAGGTTTGCTATGGGGAGGGACTTCTAACTTCTAACAACTTCTAACTATCCAAAAAAAGAAAGGCCTATACTTTGAGAAGAAGTGGACTCCTCTCACTAGAGTCTTAATGACTACTGGTCACAGATAATAGAAGGGATTCTTTCATAGGGTAAGGTTGTACACCCCATCCAGGGGTTTCTTTATGGTGGGAGCAAATTGCAAGGAGAATACTAAGTGATTTTCCATTTCCACAGTGGTATTTAGGGGTTCTAGGAAGGAGGAAGACTATTGTTCTTCATACGGTTTGTTAGATATAGAGATTGGGGTGCACAAGGGGCGAGAAGAGAATGTTAATGAAAATAAAGAAAGCAAGGAGCAAATGAAAGGAGATGTCTAAGTAGTGACCAGGAGGCATGAGGGTGGCTCTGGCTCTGGGTCTATTTTTCTTATGCTTATGGCAGGAGGTCATCTGTGTGAATCTGGGTCCATTGTTCAAACACTCAGAGACTCATAGAAATGTCAGAAATGTAAGACCTCAGAAGACTATTTAGTCTGAGTGCCCTGGCTCCCAATTTTACAGGGGAGCAAGGATTGGGTAATATGGCTTGACTATCACAGCCAGCTAGTCTGGTACTATTCACCCAGACCATTCCCAGGTCTTAGAATAGTGTTGCTTCCACTGGTGGCACTGGGCACTACTAAGGAAGAGAATGTATCACAGAAAGAGAAGAGCAAGGGGGAAGCTGGATGGCCCAGTGGATTGAGAGTCAGGTCTAGAGATGGGAGGTCCTAGGTTCAAATGTGGCCTCAGATACTTCCCTGCTGTGTGACCCTGGGCAAGTCCCTTAAGCCCCATTGCCTAGTCCTTACCACTCTTTTGCCTTGGAGTAAATATTGGCTCCAAGATGGAAGGTGAGGGTTTAAAAAAAGAAAAAAGAATGAGAAGAGCAAGAAAACAGGGTAGACAGAAGGAAAACAAGCACTTAGTCCCCATTTGACAGGTGGAGAAACTGGCACAGACACACGAAACAACTGGACTTGAGCTCTGGCTAACTTAGTGCTCACCTTGACCTTTGAAGCCCAGTCTTTTTGTTTCCACATGGATGCCAAAGCCTCCAAAGGCAGCCTCCAGCTGCCCTTCAGGATTCCCCCACGAGGTTGATTGTAGTTGAGTTCCTAAAGGTTTCGGTAACTCTAAACCCTGGGGAATATGCAGTGAGACAGCTGTCCAACTTCTCTGTAGCAATGTGAAAACTGGCTCTAACTTACCACATGCCTGAATGAATGGATTCATGCTCATTCTCCATGTTAATTTCCCCTGCTACTTCTGAGAGATCTGGCAGCTGCTTTTTCCAAGTAGGGGATGGCTGCTAAACCACATCCACCCTACACGGGCGGCTCCTCTGTGATTTACCTGGAAGGGGTAGCCTGTCATACTCAGTCTAATTCTTCTGCAAATCATAGATAGCCAGGAATCAAAACTCCCCTCTGATGAGAAAGAAAGAAAAAGCTGTGCATGCTAAAATGACTCCTTGAAGGTTTGGCCTTTTGAAATTCAGAAGTTCCTTAATTTTTCCAGGGCCCAGTCTATAACTGCGACATCAAAGAGGTCAGATCATTGCAGAGGGAAAACAAGTAGCTTCCTCTTGATGCTCACACTGATCAGGGCCCCCAAAAGTGGAATACAAGATCCAGGATCCTGGCCAAAGCCACAGATGAAATCCCACCATTTGCTTGCTTTACTGCAGGGGATGATGCCCCTTTAACAACATGGTCTCCATGCAGGGGCCTACTGGAGCCAGATTGAACCAGAATCAATTGTTATTCAGAGTGAATATTTGCACCCTGGATATCTACAAATGTCCTATTTTGATGATTGCATAGACTTAAGAAAGTAATGGAGAAAATGGTAAGAATGGAGGTTCAACTGAAAAGTGTATTGAAGGTACTTGTTTTTTCTTCTGGAGAGCCAGTGGTTAAACATTTACCAGCACATTCATGCCTATACAAGAAACATTTATCAAGTTCCTACTGTGTGCAAAGTCCTAAGGAAATACAAAGGTCCTCCAAGCTTAGATAAGACACAGCCTCTCAAGAACTTTCAATTGGGGTCACCTCCAGGCCATGATGATACAATGAAGATAACTTCTGAGAAGATATTGTGAAGAGCATGCACTTAATAACCATTTGTTGAATAAATGAAAGACATATTTGAGATGAATTTTTTTCTAGTTTTGGTTCATGGAAAGGCAACATTCCCATTTTGTGGGCATTTTTAAATGGACCATCAGGAATGTCTTCCCAAAGAAAACTCTGGAAAAACAGGGGAAGTTTTAGAAACCCCAAAACTGAGTTTCACTGGCTTGAGGTATACAGATGGAAATCTAAAAAGTCACAGAAGAGGAGATGACAAGGATATGCCTAGATTCTCAGAAATTGCTACCATGGCCTGAACCTGGCCCCTATTTTCAAAAGATGAGCCTAGGGACATCTCAGTAATTATAGACCAATGAACTTCACTTTGGGACCAGAAAAGTAGATAGATGCTCTAATTAAGGAAAAAGAACAGCACAACCTTTGAGTGAGTCAAAACAGCTAAGCTCCTAATAGGGGAAATGGCTTGATTTACTCTATTTAGTGACAACCCTTGTGTATCCACTCTATATAGGTAGCATGTAAATAGAGGAAGCATAGCATGGTACAAAGAACTCTAGACCTCAAGTTCCTTATAGAGCCTCAAATAAGGCTCTACTAACTTGTAATGCAAGTCCCTCTCTCTCTAGGTCAAAGCACCCTCTCTTATAAAATGGGAATATATTCCAACTCTTGACAGTGTGTGGTTCTACTATGTAGTCTGACCTGCTAGTAGGTCTTATAGCTCCACCGGCAGGCCTTCAACCAGCTCCCAGAAAGTGATGGAGCTAGTTGTTAAACATTTCCCAGCATACTCCTGTGTAGTTCTGTTTGAGGTAGAAGAATGAGCTTGAACAATCACCTTTTCTGTATGTTTAAGTCAATTAACTTAATATGCTTTCTAGACAAACTGTAACTAAATATCACCTTTCTCCTTTCTCTTACCCAATCTTCTCAGTTCCCTTTAAAAAAAAAACAGAGAAAAGGTGCATTCCAGTGAGCTTTGACCTGATCTCAAGGAAAACTGAAGAACAGATCACTGAACATTTTGTGATAACTTTAAAGGAGACAGTACTAATTGGTTACTGGGAACCAACTAAATTAACTAAGAGCAAGTCATGCCAAGCTAATTTGATTTTCTTTTCTTGGCAAGGTCATTATTAGATTGATAGGGAAAGTCTATAGATGTAGAGTATCTTGATTTCAACAAAATATTTGGTGAAGTTTCTCATGAAATCCTTATGGACTTGCACTGCTGAAAAATACCATGGTCAGATGCATCTGGAGCTGGTGGAACAACTTTACCCAAGGAAAGTCAATTAGTGCATGCCAAGCGGGAGGTCAATCTTTACTGGTATGCCACAGGCTCTGAACTTGACCCTGTCTCATCCAATATTTTGTCAAAGACTTGTATGAAAAGCTAGAAGGCATGCTTATCACATCTGCAGATGAGAAAACTGTGAAAGATAAATAATGCACTCAGTGATAAAATCAATATCAAAAATATCAGCAGACTACACCACCAGTTGTCAGAGTGTGATTTAGGGTCTCTAGACCCTTTCATGGGGTCGAGAAGGTCAAAGCTCTTTTCATCATAATAGTACACTATTTGAACGTCTAATATAGGAAATATCACTAGGTAGAACCCAAATAAACAAAAGATATTCGGGAGAGGGGAGGGTTTCAATAATTTTGAGCAGTATAAAGGGAACCTGAAACCAATGAGGTTAACAAGATGAAACTTAAGATAAATGTAAAATACTACATTAGCTTAAGAAAATCAGTGCCAAAGTACCAGACAGGGGGAGATACATAGCAGCAAGGTGGCCCACTGGGTTTGGAATGAGGAAGACCTGAATTGAAATGTAGCCTTGAAAACTTCCTAGCTGTGTGACTTTGGACAAGTCACTTAAACTCTGCTTACCACTGGTGAAGGAAATGACAAACTACTACAGTATCTCTGCCACAAAAACCCCATGGACAGAGGTTCACAGGGTCACAAAGAGTCAGACATCTGAACAACAACAACAGAAACTCAGTAGAAGCTCAAAGTGTGACCTGGCAACCATAACGACTCCCAATAAGAGAACTCCCTGTCCCAGTACAAGTAGGCAACTGTTTTGCAGCTTGCAGTATGAAAACTACCTGACCAGACAGCTGCAGAGCCCAGCCCAGGGTCATATAGCCCATATGTGTCAGGGGTGAGGCAGAGGAAGCCAGGCTATCCTGACTGTGAGGCTGGGACTCTGGCTACTCTATGGGCTCACTGAGCTTAGACCACATTAAAAGTCCAATGGTGTCCAGAAGGAGAGTCCATTTAGAGGAAGGAGAGTAGAAAGCACATCATCCAAGAAATGGTAAAATGCATAGGGAGATTTTGCCTTGGAGAAAAGAAGCTTTATGGAGGACTTCAAATATTTGCAGGGGAAGAAGACTGACTCTATGAGGCCCAAGAGGGCTAAAGTAAGAGCAGAGGATAGAAGGCACAGGAAAGCCAGTTTCAATCATGATTAATAATAATAAGCTGACTTTTCAAAGTGCTTCAAGGTTTGTCAAACACTTGCCATCTGTGACCTAATTTGATTCACATGACAAGTCTGTGCCACAAGTACTCTTCTCCAGCCTCACTCTATTGGATGAGGAAATGGAGGCTCAGGGAAGCTAATTGACTTGGGGCCATCCAAGGTGGGGATTTGATTTAAGGAAGATCTTTTTGACAATGAGATTTTTCTTGCGATGGAATAGGCTGCGCTTCAGGTGACAGAGAACCTGGTGAGAAGTATTTAGGCAGAGACTGAATAATCATTTGGCACAGACACTAGAGAAGATTCCTATACTGGTGAGGAGGCTGAATTGAATGACTTTGAAGGTTCCTTCCATTTTTCAGTCTAGGATTTTATGATTCCTTGTGTCTTCACCTATTCACAATGGCATACCAATAAATATTACAAGGTAACAGTTTAGAATACAGTATTTTGAACTCATCAAAGAAATGGTGCTGCTACATACATATGTGTATATGAATAAATTCAACTCTCACACACACTAAGTTTAAATATAGAAATGGTCAGACCATCTGGATATGTAGATACTTCAAATAATTTGAAATCATAATGGTACTCAATCTATTAATTAAGGCCATGCTACAGAGTAAGAAAGTGGCATAAGTCACATTTATGATGAGTGGGGAATGAAATGTACATCAATTTTTGCAGAAAGACAATGAGGACAATGAGAGAAAATTCATTTTCCAAGGCCTATCAATCCAGTGATTGTATCACAAGACAATTCCCACCACTATGGTTCTGTGATGAACACAGGCAGAGCCAAAGAAGGTCACCAATGTGAGGGCCTGAGATGGCTACTGATTATCCTTCATCCCTGAATAAAATGCAGCTTTGAAGGCTCAACCTGTGCACAGGCTGGTCTTGAAATCAAATGAAATTGTCTTTGGCACACTCAGTTCTCCCCACTTTGGCATCCCATGTATTTGTCCCCTGATCACAATGGATTCTGCAAATACTAGTGTGACCATGAGTGAGAGTCAGTGATGAAAGAACAAACATGAGGCTGATTGGGAGGCAGGAAACCTGGGTTCTAGCACTCCCCAAGTATCACTCACCCTTTAAGACCTTCTATTTCCTCATCTGCAAAATGGGGAAAGGATTATAGCTAGATGGCACAGTAAATAGGGCACTAGACCTGGAGTCAGGAAGAGTCACATTCCCAAGTTCAAATCTGGCCTCGGATTTACTTACTAGCTATGTAACCCTGGGTAAATCATTTAATCCTGTTGGCCTCGGTTTCTTCATTTGTAAAATGAGCTGGAAAAGGATCCCCAATAGGCTCACAAAGAGTCAGTCATGACTGAAAAATGCCTGAACATGCTTCCACTTTCCCTCCAAGCAAAATACTTCCAGCCTTGTCCTCCCTTCCTCTTGTCTGACTTGGGCTTGTATGTCTTTTTTGTGCTTTTTTAGGTAAGATGGCTTCACTTTTCTGTGGACCCAAAGGAGCCTTGTCAAGGCTGCTTTTTTTGCTTTTTTCTAAGTCCTGGATGCTTAAATATATTCAGCAACACCACAGTGAGCTTACCTCAATCTGACAATATGGTCTCCCACTTCCGAGCACAATCTCAGCTCACTCTTCCCTGTATGACACGTGTCATTTTCATGGTGTTTGTACCCTGAGCAGTTGGGTTTGGGGAGGAAAGGGGGCAGCAGTAAGCAGTGTATTTTGGAATTGCAGAAAAGGGCTGTCTTGAGCTTCACAATCTTCTCCTATTCCCCCTGTCTCTCTTAGTCCCAAAGATTTACTGGACTAAAATGAGAATGACAGACAAAAGACATTGTGAGTGTGTGAAAGGTGAGCCACAGGTGTTTAGGGCATGGGCATTATTTCTGGGCATTTTGTTCAGGTCCCATGACTGTATTACCTAAATCCTCTATAGGGTGGGGGTACAGATTTACAATTGTTCTTTGTATCATGCCTAATGCAATAAAGCCTCAAGGAGACTAGACTAATTGAAGGTAAATTCCTAAAAATCTTGTTTATTCAAGAAATATGCTTTCAAATGGAAAAAGTCTAAAACCCCAAAGACGTTGGAATAATTTTTTTGGTTCAAGATACTTTTGATACCAAGAGATTTCCACTTACTTTCCAAAGTTTAATCCTCCTGGTTCAACTCTAATAACTGGCACAGATTAAATAACCCAAATGGCTCCTGGTTTCCAACAGACTATTGATCCAAAGCCAACTCCCTGAAGCGACTTTTGAGCTCTGCTCCTCAACTGACTGGGGGTGGAGGCCTAGCAGAGGCAGATGAATGGTTTCAAGAAATGAGGCTGCTCCAAGGAGCCAATGCTGAGTTACTCAGACAGCTGGTCTTCTGCCCCTGAAGCGGGACTTTCAAGGAGTCTTTCCACTGAACAAATTCTTTGCAAACCACAATTAGGCTCTACGGGCAGGCCAATTTTTCTTCCAGGGCTTCTAATACATAATGAGGATTTTCATAACTTTATTTCAGTCAGCATTACTCACTTCAACCAAGTCTCTAGCTTGTAAAAGGGACTATGAGGTCTATGATTGGCATTCACAGCCTTGGGGAAGATGTACTTGTTCAACAGATAGATCTACAGGTGGTTTCCAAAGCCTGGTGAAGTGGGGAGAGACATGGAATCAGAAAACCTGGGGTTGAATCCCAGTTCTGCTGCTCAGAAGGAACTATGCTACTTATTCTATGTGATTTTGTTCAAATACCTTCCTCAAAGTGGGCCTCAGTTTCCACCCCTTGTAATTAAGACGCCTGGATTAGATAATCTCTAGGGTTCCTTTCAGCTCTAAATCCTATAATACCATAAATCTCCCATAAACTACATAGTCCCCACTGAAGAGGGTGTGCAGGCTAGTGGGCCAACACAGCAGGTATAATAAGGTCCACTGGTTGAGATAATGAAAAAGAGACATTGTGAGACCATTCTTAGACCTCATCTTTTTAGCTCTCACTGATACAGGATGTCTATTACCACTGCCTGGAAAGTACCTTGTACTCAGTGGGTTCTAATGCATTTATTAACTACTAACTAGTACTAAGCACAGAAACCCAATGACAAAGATGCAGTGTTTCCAAGGAGTCTTCCTATGATGCCTACTCAGGCACCCATCTCCTTGAAGCCCTCCTGGCCCTACTGTAGAATTACTAAATACAGTGAGGGTGACCACTGGGAACAATCTGAGCAAACTACCAGGGCTGTAGGTTACTGGGAAGCAGGCTCTAGGACTTGAGCTCCTGCTGCTCCTCACTCCCTTAAGAAAAGGGAAAGTAGTGGAAGTGACCTGTTCCTTGCTCCAAGTGCACCATGCCAAGGCCCAACTGCCCTCTGAGGTAGGCTAACCCTGGCATTCAGGACTTTACATCAACAGAAAATGGCCCATCTAGAGCAGTAGAGTCATGTTTTCAACGGATACACTTAGAAGTCAGTTAATCTAAGGAACCCACCTTATTTATGTCCTAGCCCCCTTAGACAGTCAATCTAGAGAAGCTTATAGTCCCCCTGCTCAGAATCAGGTTTATAAATGCATCAATAAAACCCAGGAGAGTCCAAAAGAAACTAATGATAATGAACTCCACTTGAAGAGATATTAGAAAAACAAGCTCTGGGCCTCCAGGTTAGAGCCTCTGTTCTTAACCAAGGCTCCCTGGGGAGCTCAGGGGGCAGAGGGGAAAAGGACAAGAGGCAGACAAGGGGTATGGAGCAGGAAGGGCATTCAACGTGGAGCCAGAGGGCAAAGGCACCTCTCTTAGGTCTGCTCTTCACTAACCTGGGGGCCTTGGTCAAATCAGTTTCCTTCTCTGTATCTGTGGCCTCTTCTATACAAAGAGCCAACTATACTAGATCACTTCTTAGGTCTCTTCCAGCTCAAAGCCTTTCAAGTTGGGAAGTCAGAATTCTTATCAGCTTCCACTTGTTAGTTTTGTGGCTCTGTCAGGTCACAAAGCCTTGGGAAGCTGTTTCTTCACCTGTCCTTTCTTCATAGCTACTTACGTGACCATGACCTACATCTCTGGGTTATTGAAAGAAAAGTACCTTACAAACCATAAAGTGCTTGAGAAAAGAGATGAATATTTTACAGATGGGGAAAATGATGCCTAGAGATGGGGCTGTGACTCGTCTTGTAGTTTTTTTCCTAGTAAGGGCAAAGCTGGGACTATAAGTAAGGCCTGGTTACTACTATATGTCCATTTCCCACTAAGCTGTGTTGGCTTTCCATGAAATCCAACATCAGTTGTTTATTTCCCTTCATCTTTGAGTCAGATTCAATAACAAGGCTGCCTTTAGAGAAAAAATGAGTGAATGTATATGTGTGTGTGTGTGTGTGTGTGGAGACAGAGACAGAGATACAGAGAAAGAGATCCAGGCAAAGGTAGCAAATATCAGACACTAGTTGCAATTAAAAAAACAGACAAAGGCCTTGAAGGCTTTTAAGCTGAAATGTCCACAGGAAGAAGAGAAGTTGACTTTAGATTATTTTGATTTTTAGAAAATGAATAATGTTAAACTCCTTGGAGCAGCAGTTGAATATTAAATGAGAATGTCTGAGACAAACTTGCCTGAGAGCTACATGAATCCCAAACTACAAAAACAAGAAACAGAGTTGAAAATGGTAACAGAGAAAAGAGGTAAGTTTGCTTTATCAAAGAAGCAAAGCATTTTTCTCCAGGGAGGAAGGAAGCATGATGGGAAATCAGCAAACAATGGGCCTTTGAAAGGCTTCAGTGTATTTGCCTTCCAAAAAAATCCATCCTTCACAAGGCCAGACACTGGTTCTTATGATGTGGATATGGAGATGCTTCTGTGGAATACTAGGAAGAATACTGGACTGGGAAGTGGCAGGTTAAGGGGTTGAATCTTTGCTAGGCCAGTAACTCACTGTGTGACCTTGAATGATGTTGTTCCCACTTCTAGACCTAATTTTCTTCCCAGAATGACAAGGAGAAAGTATAGGCCAACTGCTTCAATTTGAGGACATGAAAACTGGGGTTCATAGAGGTTAAGTGGACTATTTTATTTTACACAAGTAGTGAAACTCAAATAGAGGCCTTCTCTCCCCAAGTCCAGTGTCATTTGTATTATTTCATGCCACCTTATCCTGGTCCAAACTTACCATCTGACCTGGGAGCAGACCTGCTAACAGCCACACCGATATCATCAGTGTTTTCTTACTTGAAACCAAACATGATGAGGAAATGAAAAACCCCCATTCCTGTGTATAGCCCTACCTCTCTAGATAAAAAAAAAATCTCTTCAGGATTGAGGTTACTCTTTTCGATCTTTCCCTAATTCACCCCCTCTGATATTGCTTCTTGTTTTTTTAAAGCAACATAAAGGCTTGGATAAATGGCATCAGGATTTATTAAAAGATATCAGGCAAGCATATGCTTCTCAAAGAACAAAGTACAGGTCTTATCTTCCCTTTAGAAGTTCATGGCTTTTAGGAATGAATCCATCCCAATCATGCTATATGGTAAGAAATGTAGGAATATCATCAACTACTGAAAAATGAATCAACTTCCATTATTTCTCCCTTCCTTTGTGAAAGATCTCAAGCAAATGTGCTTACAAAGCATGAAAGTCTTAGTAGGGCCAGGCCTTTAGTAAATTTATGGAAGTCAAGAAATAGTGGAAAGAGCCTTGGACCTAAAGTTGGGAGACCTGTTTGTCTTGAGCTCTGCCCTGACCAGAATCTCAGTTTCCTGTTCTGAAACATGAAGGGACTGGCAGGTGATCCTTTAGGTTCCTTTCAGCTTGAACATTGTAAGATTCTGTGAAAAGAAAAACTAAACTTTTCTAATGAGGAAGTAAAAGTAACAGAAACCAGGTGCTGTCTGTGGTCCTGAAAAAGGGACTGAACAAAGAAATTGCTGTCTAGAGCATAAAAGCCCCTATATTAGAAATGGGGTAAATGCAATGATTAGGATAAGAAAGATAAATGGTCGAGTAGTAGGGAGACCAATGCACAGGGAACTTGATGAACAACTAAGATATGTACATAAGACAGAAGCAAGGGAAACAGGCTAAATACCCACCCCCCAAAAAAACAGCATGAGGAAGGAAGGGAAGAAGGGAGAGGAGAGAAAGAGATAGAGGGAAAGAGAGGAAAGAAGGGAGGAGCTGAAGATAGGAAGAGAGGGAGGGAAGGAGGAAGGAAGGAAAGGACAAGAAAAAATTTTATTTTATTAATCATTCACTATGTGCCAGGCACTGTTCAAAACACTTAATTATTATCTCACCTGATTCTTACAACAACCCTGGGAGGCAAATACAATTATTATTCCCATTTTATAGTTGAGGAAACTGGGCCAAATAGTAAGCAACTTGCCCAGGGTCACACAGTTAGTAAATGTCTGAGGTTAGATTTGAACTCAGGTCTTCCTGACTCCAGGCCCATTGCTTTACTGTGCTACCTAGCTGCCTGATAGCTTCAGCTCAGACACTAAAGCTCAAAATGAACAGTGACAGTGGTGACTGCTAACCCTTAACAAAAAGGGATTTATTATATATGTTTGGGGGCAAGAGGAATACAAAAAGAGAATTAAGACTGCTGTTCTGGGTGAATGAGATCAAGATATGAGAAGATCGAGAGTGTATCTTCAATACTTCTCTACCATTCTTCAATGAAAAATGACTGTTAGATTTAGAAATGTGGAACCAACATATTAACAAGTAGTTAATAAGATCATGGATTTGGGGCGGGAAGAGTCCTTGGTGATCATCTACTTCAATCTCCTGATTTTAATAATCAAATAAATGACTTGCCCAAGGTCCAACAGCTCAGAAAAGGCAGAGTAGGCTGTGAACGAGGTCCTCTGACCCCTAAATCCAGCATTCCTTTCATTACAGTAAGCCGCACCCCCACAGAACAATAAAAAATGTTAAGAAAACAAATTGCTGCCTTTAATGAGTTCAATTTGTCAGTTAACTGGGAAAAGAAAAAAAACCAAGCAAACCCTCAAAGATGTAATTATTGAGCCACTGTTGGTGATCTTGAAAAAATGTTAGTTTCTGTTAAATATACTTCAAGTTTTAATAGAATAGTTTACCTGCCAGATCTATAAAGAATGGAAGAATTTATGACTAAACAAGAGATAGCGAACATTATAAGATATAAAATGAATAATTTTGATTATATTAAATTAAAAAGTTCTTGTACAAACAAAGCCAATACAACCAAGATTAGAAGGGAAACAACAAACTGGGAAAAATTTTTATAACAAATTTCTCTGATAAAGGTCTAATTTCTCAAATATATAAAGAACTAAGTCAAATTGATAAGAATCCAAGTTATTCCCCAATTGATAAATGGTCAAAGGATATGAATAGGCAGTTTTCAGATGAAAAAATCAAAGCTATCAATAATTCTATGAAAGAAGTTCTAAATCCCTCTTGATTAGAAAAATGCAAATTAAAAACAACTCTGAGGTACTGCCTCATGCCTAGCAGATTGGCCAATATGACAGTAAAGTAATAAATGCTGGAGGAAATGTGGCAAAATTGAGACACTAATGCATTTCTGGAGGAGTTATGAATTGATCCAACCATTCTGGAGGACAATTTGGAATTATGCTTAAAGGGCTATAAAAGAATGCCTACCTTTTGGTCCAGTAATACCACTACTAGTTCTGTATCCCAAAGATATAAAAAAGAGGAATGGACCTACTTTTACAAAAATACTTACAGCTGCTCTTTTTGTGGTGGCAAAGAATTGGAAATTGAAGAAATGCTCCTCAAATGGGGAATGGCTAAACAAATTGTGGTATATAATGGTGATGGAATTCTATTGTGCTATGAGGAATGATAAACAGGATGACTTCAGAAAGAACTAAAAAGGCCTACATAAACTGATGCAGAGTGAAATAAGCAGAACCAGAAGAACACTAAACACACTAACTACAATATTGTGGAATTATCAAATGTGATAGACTTTGCTACTAAATGCAATACAATGATCCAGGGCAATTCTGTAGGACTTATGAAAAAGAATGCTATCCATCCCTAAAGAAAGAACTGCTGGAGTATAAATGCAGAAGAAAGCATATAATTTATCACTTGTTTATTTGGGTACATGATTGGAGTTTTGGTTTTATAAGATTGTTCACTCACAAAAACGAACAATATGGAAATATGTTTTGTGTGATAATACAAGTATAACCCAGATTGAATTGCTTGTCAGCTCCGGGAGTGGGAGGGGAGAAGGGAGGGAGACAATATGTGTCATATAACTTTGGAAAACTTATGTGGAAATTTGTTTTTAAAATTAAAAAAAATTTTAAAACACTGGAAAAAATATGCTCCACATTTTAAAAAGAGGAGCAAGAGGCATTTTCTGATAGTAAACCAGTGACTTCAATGCCTAGCAACATTCTCAAACACATTCTTAAAAGAAATTATGAGTGCTAAGAAAGGGAAAATATTATTGCTATGAGCCGGCACGGATTTATGAAGAACAAGTCATGCCAGACAATGCTCATTTCCTTTTTGAAAGGGCTGCTAGACAGCAAGATTGGAAGAATGTCATACATATAGCATACTGGATACTAGCAAGCCTTTGACAACATCTTTCATATCCTCATAGAAAAGATAGAAAGATGTGGACTGGATGACAGTATGTCAGGTAGATTTTTTGAATTGAACAAGTGGACCCAGGACCTAAAGAGAGGTTTTGCTAATATGGAAGGAGGTCACTTGTGTAGTATTACAAAATTCTCTTCTTAGCCCTACTATTTTTGACATTTTTATAAATTATTTGGATAAAAGTATAAATGATATGCTTATCAAATTTACAGAAGATGCAAAATTGAGATTGATAGTTATTAAACTGAATGAAAAAAAAACAAGATCCAAAAAAATCTCAATAGGCTAGAGCAATGGGTCATATAATTTATTAGAGGCAAATAGGGTTAAGTGACCTGTACAGAGTCACACAGCTAATAAGTGTGTGTCTTAAAGGCAAATTTGAACTCAGGAAGAAGAATCTTCTTGAATTCAGTCCTTGCACTCTATCCACTGTACCACTTAGTTCCTCCAGATGTGTCATATCTAAAAAGACTAAAATTGAAGACAAATAAATGTAAAGGCCAAGAACAGGTGTGAAGAAGTTCAGAGAGCTTAATTACCAAACCACCCTGAGAGGGATGAATTTTTTCAGCAACAGCAACTTTCAAAGGCTGTCTGTCAACTTGTAGAGGGGTTTGTTGCAAGCTACTTCAATGTAAGAAGTACTCACAACAATGAAAAGACAGATTCCTAAAGTATCAAACTACATCTCGATTTTTAGAAATCAATTGTCCAAGTGTTCTAGATTAGATATGTTGTGTGCTTTTGGTGTATCCATTCACTGAATTTACTTCTCTGGGCTTAGAGAATTGGGCTAAGTTACTTGGAAGAGAGAAGCCAGGGTAGCAAGTGTGATGGGCAATTAGGAAAGAATAAAAATGAACGCTCAGCTGCAATGAGAGCCAAACAGAAATTAGATGGATGGTGCTCATTTGGCATAGGTACTTGACTTCCTCCAGTAGCACTGAGAGGTGCAAAAACAGGAGTGAAAAATACCTGTGTTTGAGCTTTCATTCACAGGCTTAAGACTAAGAAGAAAAAGTGAGGCTAGTGTTGCTGTACCAGAAGAAAAGAGAATTTTAGCAGAAAAAGAAGTTGCAGTGAAGGATAAAGAATGAGTAGGGATAGGATAGGATGTCCTGGGATCAAATCTGACATCAGACACTTCCCAGCTGTGGGATGCTGGGCAAGTCACTTAACTCCCATTGCCTAATCCCTACTTTAAGCTCTTCTTCCTTGGAAGCAATCCTTAGTATCGATTCTATGACAGAAGGTACAGGGGTTAAAAATAGATTTAGACTTCCAGGGGTGGAGCCAAGATGGAGGAGTAACTAGAATAGGAGCCCATTTTCACCACAAAAAATCCTCTCTGACCAAGAGTAAAATATCACCATACAATGAATACAGGAGTGAAAGAATAAATAAGGAGACAGAGTGAAACAGCCTTCATAAAAAAGAAAAACCCAAAAGGTAGGCAGAGACCATCTGGGGAAATGAGGTGAGAAGGGAGCAGAGCTAGCAGGAGGCATAGCAGCAAATGAAGAGCAAGTCAAGAGTAAACCATAATCCCCCCATTCCACCCCTACCCCACATCTGCTCTCACAGGTTCCAAACTTAAGCCCTAGTTAACAGGCAGACCCCGAGATCCTTCTGGGGCAAATGGTAGTCCAGGCCAACTCACACCCCTTGAAATTTCAAAGCTGTGGAGAAGGGCAATCTGGACTGATTCACATGAGCCCACAGTGAAGTCAGGAATCCCAGTCTGGGTTTTGGATAAGGACATAATCCACAGTTTGGGGTAAAGACACAGTTCTCAGGTGGAGTCTTCACAGGATCTTTTTGCCCAAAACTAAGGATAGAGCTCAAGGACAGGGAAATCAAGGGAATGCCTTATTGAATCAAGAATACCTTGAGACCAAAAACTTGAGCCTAAGACAGGGGCTAGAATTTGAGCATCCCTTGACCTGATCAAGTTCAGACTGAGATCAAAAGTTTATACCCAAGCCTGAGGAAAGTATTTAAAGCCATCAATATCTCAAGGGTCAATTGAATTAGCAGGGGCAGTGGGCTCTCAGAGCTCTCAGCCCACTAGTAACAACCCAGAAAATAAGCCAAAAATAGCATCAAGGAAGGACTAAAGTTTAAGAGGGTACCCCAACTTCCCAGAAAACAGAGCCTACCTACTATAATTAGATAGTAAATGAGCAAACAACCAAAAAAGCACCTAAGTCTAAAGAATCTTTACAGAGACAAAGAAAAGGAATAGACACAGAAGGGGACAGCAAAAGCAAAGGAAACACATGCAAAATCCTAAAGAAAAATATGGATTGGACACAGAGTCTAGAAGAGATAAAAAAGACTTCAAAATCAATTAAGAGAGATAGAGGAAAATTGGGGAAGACAAATGAAAGTGATGCAAGAAGAAAGCAAAGTAATACAAGAAGAAATGGGCCAATTGAAAAAGGAGAATGAAAAACTAACAGAGGAAAACCAAACCTGAAAAATAATGATTGACCATCCAGAAACTAATGATTTCATGAGAAATCAAGAAACAATAAAGCAGAATCAAAGGAATGAAAAAGGAGGAAAACACGAAATATCTTGTTGAAAAAACAATAACCCTAGAAAATAGATCTAGGAGACAATCTGAGAGCTATTGGACTACCAGAAAGCCATGATGAAGAAAAAACCTTGGATATCAAATTATAAGAAATTATCATCTCAAAAATTACTTTTAGTAGTAGACAAGATAGAAGGAACTTATTCAGGAAGAGGATGGAAGAATAAGCTGATTATGATAACACGATGTATATGATGATATATGATGATATGTATATGTAAATGTGATGATATGGAACAATATGTATGTATGATATATATGCATATGAATGACATGTAAAAAATCAATCAAGGGCTGAAAGAGAAGGCTGCACTGAAAGAAAAGGGAGGTTAGAGATAGAAAGGGAGGCAAATTATATAACATAAAGAAGCAAGAAAAATCAATACACAGAGGGGAGGATAAGTTTGGTGATGTGCAATACTTAAACTTTACTCTCATTGTAACTGGCTCAGAGAAGGAAAAATGAGAATACTCAGTGGCGTATAGAATTCTATCACCCTACAGAGAAGGAGAAGGGGAACAAGACAAGGGAAGTGGGGGGTAATTGAAGAGAGAGGGACCTGGGGGTGTGTGACAAAAATGAAAATACTGGTGAGGAGAAACAAAGTGAAAGGGAATAGAGCAGGATCTAAAGGGGATAATACTATGGATGGCAATATACAGTTAGTAATCATAACACTAAATGTGAATGGGATGAATTCACCCAATAAATAAAAGCAGATAGCAGAATCGATTAAAAACCACAATCCTACTATAAGTTGTTTACAAGAAACACATTTGAGGCAGGGTGACACACATACAGACTTAAGGTAAAAGTCTGGAGCAGAATTTATTATGCATCATCTAAAGTAAAAAAAGCAGGAGTAGCAATCATGATACCAGACAAAGTTAAAGTAGAAATTGAACTGACTAAAAGAGATTAGGAAGGAAATTATATTTTGCTAAAAGGTACTATAAATAATGAAGTAATACCATTACTAAACATTTATGCACCAAATGTTATAGCAACTAGATTTTGTGAAGATGGGATTGACTCTCCCCTTGCCTACTTTTAAATTTAATCAACCAAAGATTCAACATCCCTACTTAGCACTAGGTGGGGGAGCTTGCAAGCCACTTAGAGAGCTCCACCCCTTCAACTCAGTCAGAAATTTGAGAATCCTTTTGTAATGAGTTTACACCCTCATAGGACAAGAGGTGGAACCTATAAACACTGCCATCATTGGCAGTGCTAAGCAAATTTAAAGACTGCAATTGGTCCCGGTAAAGTGGAGGATGGGACAGGAAGTGATGTAAAAGAAAGGTCCATAAAAAGGGCCTGAACTTCCTTTCAGGAGGTCTTCAGCCTGAATCTGGGACTTGGAGGATCTTAGAGTGGGATGCAGCTTGGAGCTATTACTTGAGACTTTGACCTGGGACTATGGCTCTTGGACTACTCCTGGATCTTTTCCTTTGGAGCTTTGCTTGGGTGAGTGAGTAGCTGGCCTTCCTTTCCTGGCTTCTGTAGTTCCATAGAGGCCTTCCCCTCTTAGAGGAGGCCATGTGGGTCGAACATTGGGTCCTCCATTTGAGGGTTAACAAGCCCTGCCAGGCTGAGTCAAGCACCGGAGCAATATTTATTATGATAGCCTAGACATCTTCTCTACCCTCTTTTTGTATTTCTCTACTTTCACTCTTTCCACCTCTTTGTAAATAAAAGCTATTAATAGTCATTTTGACTTGAGCTATATATTAAATCAGTGACCACAAGATCGTCTTTGGATTCTCATATATTTAGTCAAACCCCTAAATTTAATTCCTTACAATTTCTAAAGGAAAAACTGAAGGAGCTCAAGGAGGAAATAGATAGTAAGGCCATACTAATGGGGTATCTCAACCTTCCCTTTTCAGAACTTGATAAATAGAATCAAAAATAAGTAATAAAGAAGGGAAGTCAATGAAATGCTAGAAAAATTAGAGTTAATAAATATGTGGAGAAAACTGGACAGAGATAAAAAGGAATATACCTTCTTCTCAGTACTACATGGTACATATACAAAGATAGACCATGTACTAGGGCATAGAAATATTGCAAACAAATGCAGAAAAGCAGAAATAATAAATGCCACTTTTTAGATCACAATGTGGAAAAAACTATAATTCACAAGGGTCCATGGAAAGGCAAATTTAAAATTAATTGGAAACTAAATAATCTAATTCTTCAAAACTGGTGGGTCAAAGAAGAAATCATAGAAACAATTACATACTTCATTAAAGAGAATGACAATGAGGAAACATCATATCAAAAGCGATAGGATACAGCCAAAGCAGTACTCTGGGGAAATTTTATATCTCTGAGTGCCTATACCAACAAAATAGAGAGGAAGGACATCAATGGGTTTGCAACTTTAAAAATTAGAAAAAGAACAAATTAAAAATTCCCAAATAAAAACAAAATTGGAAATCCTAAAAATTAAAAGATAAATTAATAAAATTGAAAGTAAAAGAACTATTAACCTAATAAATTAGACTAGGAGCTGGAACTTTGAAAAAACAAATAAAATAGATAAAGTACTAGTTAATCTAATAAAAAAAGAAAGAAGAGAATCAAATTGACAGTATCAAAGATGAAAAGGGTAATCTCACCTCTGATTAGGAGAAAATTAAGGTAATTATTAAGAACTATTTTGCTCAGTTATAGGGCAATAAATATGACAATCTAGGTGAAATAAGTGAATATTTACAAAAATATAAATTGCCTAGATTAACAAAAGAGGAAATAGAATACTTAAATAATCCCATCTCAGGAAAAAAAATTGAACAAGCCATCAAGGGACTTTCTAAGAAAAGAATTCCCAGAGCCAGATGGATTCACAAGTGAATTCTATCAAACATTTAAAGAACAACTAATCCCAATACAATATAAATTATTTGACAAAATAAGCAAAGAAGGAGTTTTACCAAGCTCCTTTTATGACACAAATATGGCACTGATTCCAAAGCCAAGCAGACCAAAAACTGAGAAAGGAAACTACAGACCAATCTCATTAATGAATATAGATGAAAAAATCTTAAAGAGATTACCAGCAAAAAGACTCTAGTAAGTGATCAATAGGATTATTCACTATGATGGGATGGGATTTATACCAGGAATGCAAGGGTGGTTTAAGAGTAGGAAAACCATCCACATAAATGACTATATTAATAATCAAGGCAACAGAAATCATGTGATTATTTCAATAGATGCAGAAAAAGCCTCTGACAAATAAGACACCCATTTCTATTGAAAATACTAGAAAAATATAGGAATAGAAGGGCTGTTCCTCAAAATATCAATAATAAAAAATAATAAACAGTAGATATTTAAAACCATCAGTATCATCTGCAAAGGGGACAAGTTAGAAGCCTTCCTAATAAGCTCAGGAGTGAAGTAAAGATACTCATTATCACCTCTATTAATTAATATTGTTCTAGAAATGCTAGTGATAGCAATTAGAGAAGAAAAAGAAATTGAAGATATTAAAGTAGGCAATGAAGAAATTAAGCTACTACTCTTTTGCAGATGACATGATGGTAAACCTAGAGAATCCAAGAAAATCAACTAAAGATAAACCCAAATAAATTATCAGCATTTCTATATATTTCCAACAAAACTCAGCAGCAGGAGTTAGAAAGAGAAACTCTATTTAAAATCACTCTAGATATTATAAAATATTTAGGAATCTATCTGCCAAGTCAAAAACTGGAATTATATGAATACAACTACAAAACACTTTTCACACAATTAAAACTAGATCTAAACAATTTGAAAAACATTAATTACGCCTGAGTAGGATGAGCTAATATAATAAAAATGACAATCTTACTCAAATTAATCTATTTATTCCATGCCATACCTATCAAACTACCAAAACACTTGTTATAGAATTTGAAAAATTATAACAAAGTTAATATGGAAGAACAAAAGCTCAAGAATATCAAAGGAAATAATGAAGAAAAATGTGAAGGAAGGGGGCCTAGCAGTACCAGATCTTAAACTGTACTATAAAGCAGTGGTCATCAAAACAATATGGTACTGGCTAAGAGACAGAAGGGAAGTTCAATGGAATCGACTAGAGCTAAATGACATCAGCAAGCTAGCATTTGATAAACCCAAAAATTCCAGCTTCTGGGACAAGAACTCACTATTTGACAAAAACTGCTGGGAAAATTAGAAAACAGTATGGGGAAAATTAGGTTTAGATCAACGTCTTATACCCTATATCAAGATAAATTCAAAATGGGTAAATGACAAATATAAAGAGGGAAATCATAATTAGGTGAACATAGAATAGTATACCTGTAAGATCTATGGGAAAGGATAGAATTTAAGACCAAGGAAGAGATAGAGAACATTTAAAAATGGAAAATGAATTACTTTGATTGTATCAAAATAAAAATAAAATAAAAAGGTTTTGTACAAGAAAAACCAATGCAACAAAAATTAGAAGAAAAGCAACAAACTGGGAGAACATTTTTATAACAAAACTCTCTGATCAAGTTTTAATTTCCCAAATATATAAGGAATCAAGTCAAATTTACAAAAAAAACATGCCATTCCCCAATAGACAAATCGTCAAAGGACCTGAATAGGCATTTTTCACTCCATGAAATCAAAATTATCAATAAGCACATGAAAAAGTGCTCTCAAGACAGTAAGAGAGAGATTAGGGAGATTGGGTTTGGATCAACATCTTACACCCTACACTAAGATAAACTCAGAATAGGTAAATGACTTGAATATAAAGAAGGAAACTATAAGCAAATTAGGTGAACACAGAATAGTATACATGTCAGATCTTTGGGAAAGGAAAGATTTTAAGACCAAGCAAGAGTTAGAAAAAATTACAAAATGTAAAATAAATAATTTTGATTACATTAAATTAAAAAGGTTTTGTATGAACAAAACCAATGCAACCAAAATTAGAAGGGAAGCAACAAACTGGGAAACAATCTTCATAACAAAAACCGCTGACAAAGGTCTAATTACTCAAATTTATAAAGAACTAAATCAATTGTACAAAAAATCAAGCCATTCTCTAATTGATAAATGGGCAAGGGACATGAATAGGCAATTTTCAGTTAAAGAAATCAAAACTATTAATAAGCACATGAAAAAGTGTCTAAATCTCTTATAATCAGAGAAATGCAAATCAAAACAACTCTGAGGTATCACTTCACACCTAGCAGATTGGTTAACATGACAGCAATGGAAAGTAATGAATGCTGGAGGGGATGTGGCAAAGTAGGGACATTAATGCATTGCTGGTGGAGTTGTGAATTGATCCAACCATTCTGGAGGGCAATTTGGAACTATGCCCAAAGGGTGATAAAAGACTGTCTGTCCTTTGATCCAGCCATAGCATTGCCGGGTTTGTACACCAAAGAGATAATAAGGAAAAAGACTTGTATAAGAATATTCATAGCTGCGCTCTTTGTTGTGGCAAAAAAAAATTGGAAAATGAGGGGATGCCCTTCAATTGGGGAATGGCTGAACAAATTGTGGTATCTTTTGGTGATGGAATACTATTGTGCCCAAAGAAATAATGAACTGGGGAAATTCCATGGGAACTGGAAAGACCTCCAGGAATTGATGCAGAGTGAAAGGAGCAGAACCAGAAGAATGTGGTATACAGAGACTGATACACTGTGGTACAATCAAATGTACTTTTCTACTAGCAGCAATGCAATGACATAGGACAATCCAAAGGAACTTAGGAGATAGAACACTATCCACAGCCAGAGAAAGAACTGTGGGAACAGAAATGCAGAAGACAAAACATACAATTGATCACATCGTTTGATAGGGATATGATTAGGGTGTTGATGTTAAAAGATCACTCTACTGTAAATATGAAAAACATGGAAATAAGTTTTGAACAATGATACACTTATAACCCAGTGGAACTGCTTGTCAACTTCAGGAGGGGAGAGTAAAGGGGAGAAGGAATCATGAATCATGTAACTATGGAAAATATTCTAAATTTTAAAAGGGAAATTTAGAAGAGATTTAGAAGTACTGCAGAAGAGGGAGAGGTGGAATTACAAAATCTAAGGAGGATTTCAGAGTTCGGCATCGTGGAGGTAACAGTCAGATAGAAGGCATGGCCATCATCTGACTGGCTGAAGACTAAATGAAGCTGAAGGTCATGAGGGCTGAGGAAGCCTGGGAATTAGGAGCCTGATTGTTCTGGAGGCATTAAAGTGACAGGCCAGTGTAATGGAAGGAAGAATCATCCCCAGTGCTCAGCACTGAACCAGGAGGGTAACCTGGTGAATAGAGACCTACTATGCATTGGCTTGCTCTTTCAGCACCCTTGGCTGTTAGTGAGGGAAAGAACATTATCTTTCTCTTTATGATTAGTTTCCTTTTGTGGTTGGGAATTGAGAGAGGGAAGTAGATTGGTCCAAGGTTAAATCAATGGATGTAAGCTTTGGGTTCCATGAACAGTTCCTTTGATGAGTATGGAGCTCTGGTTAATCAGACTTAGTTTCATGTTTGAAATATGTACCATCAAGATTAAAGAAGACCCAATCTCATATATGAATAAAGCAAGTAACATCACTTGCTGGGGGGAAGCTGTAAAACAATTCATTAGTTGGGCTGGGACTCTACAGTCTGGATGCTTGGTATTTCCACAATGAAACATGAAGCTAAGTCTGATAAACTATGGCTCCATAATTTTCCAAGGAGCCATTCATACTCCTTCTGACTAGCTATTTTGAGCAAGATATTCAATAGGAATTCTACAACACTATTTCACCTAGAGTGGGGTGCTCTCCAAGGCTGCATCTTTCAACCAGCTACCGAGAGAGAGAAGCAATCAGATGCTTTGGGCCACCAGAGGGCTGTAACTTGACCACTGCAATTTCGTTTGTACTGCTCCCAAGTGTGTGCTCATCCCCCCTCCCCTCAGTTGTGTTCAACTAATCAAGCTTCTCAGTGGATTTGGATACACGTTCTAGACAGGTAGTCTGGGCAAGGGGTGGTAGAAGCAGGGAACTAAGTGAATTGATTGCTCAATATCTCACAGCAAATCAGTGGCAGGGCTGGGAAAAAATACTGATTTATTAGTGAGAGTGGCTAGTTTTGAATAAGATGAACTCTGAGGCATAAAGCACTGGGTGAGTCTGTGTCCAAAGCAGCTGCTTCCAGGTGTCTGGGCATAAAGAATACCGCACTGCAGTAAATGAATTTTCACCTTTGGTGGCAGATTGCTACACAATTGTTCTTAAGTTTTACTGGGGTATACACACAAAAACTTACAAATCCTTACAAAAGCCTTCCAAACCAAAGCTCAATTACTTAAAATTCTTTCATCCTTACCTTCAACTAATTTCCTCCAGGAATAAGAAAGCATTTTTTTCTTTGGGGCTACAATGAGCTAATAGATCATGTACCCCCCAAATCACTGTCAATACTGGCAATCAAACTTACCCATCTCCAAGCCCATCCTGTGACCAATAGATAAGGCAAGTATGCCAAGAATAAGATGGAGAGGTGCAATAAAAACTCTTCAGACCCAAAAGTATTCCAGAGATCCAGCATAGAACTGGGCCAACATGGCAAGCAGCACATAGGGATTTGCGAGATTAGTCTCTACCACCTGGAGGCAAGTTTTCATAGTTTTTGTCACTGGAACAATGGGGGCTACAGCCTCAGATCAACCAATTTACAGATAGGTAAGCATTATGCTGTATCTGAATAAGTTTTCTCATCATTGGCTGCTTCCCCTTCCAGTGAGGTGATCCCTCATAAGCAGAGCCCCAGTACTCAGAGACACTTTGATAGGAGGTATAGATGGGGGAGAATGAGGCAGGCATAAAGCTAGTAGCAATAATCTTTATGAGAGCTGGGGTGAGAATTAGGCATGATAGGAACAACTACAGTCATTTAAATTATGCTCCTACAAAATTGGGACACTAATGCATTGTGGTAGAGTTGTGAACTGATTCAACCATTCTGGAGGGCAATTTGGAACTATGCTCAAAGGGCTATAAAACTGTGCATATCCTTTGATCCTGTAATACCATGACTGGGTCTGTATCACAAAGAGATAATAAAAAGGGAGAAAGGACCTATGTGTACAAAAATATTTATAACTGCTCTTTTGCAGTGGTAAAATGGAGATTAAGGGGATGTCCATCAAATGGGGAATGGCTGAACAAATTGTGGCACATGTTGGTGATGGAATACTATTGTGCTATAGAAATGAACAGGATGATTTCAGAAAAAGCTGGAAAGATCTGCAAGAACGGATGCAGAGCGAAATAAGCAGAACTGGGAGAACATTGTACATAATAACAGAAATATTGTATTAGGATTATCTGTAAAAACTTGGCTACTCTTGGAAATGCAATGACCTGGGACAATCCTAAAAAGACTTATGATGGAGAATGCTACCCACCTCCAGAGAAAGAACTGTTGGAGTTGTCCTTCACATCAGTGTATTTATGTTTTTATTTTGGGGTTATGGTCATGTATAAGTATGCTCTTACAACAATGAACAATATGGGAAGTGTAACAAAAAAATAAAATTTAAAAATTTAAATAAGTCACTAAAAAATGAAGGTTTTGGACTAGATGACCCCTGAGGTCCTTGTTAGCTCAAAACCTATGATACTACTATCCTAAAAATGTTTTAATTAAGCCTAATCCTAATCTACTACCTAATAAATTGATCTGTTACTATTACTAAAAAAGAAATAAATTGTGCCCCTTTACTAAAGCTTCTAAGACTTTCCGATGTTAGCTGCTGAGTCACTCTGGAACAGTGGGAAAGACCAGTGGACTTGTGAGGGGAGGGAGGGCATGGTGACCTGAGATGAAACCCCAGCCTATGTGACCTTAACCTCAGTTTCCTTATCTTATAAAAGAAGGGGACTTGGCTAGATGATCTCTAAAGTCCCTTCTAGCTTCCAGTTTCTGAATACTCCTCAAGGATGCTATGATCCATTCATCATCAAATCATTGTTCACTCATATTCTTTTTCCTTTTTGGTTTTCTTATTCTTGTCTCTCCCATACCACACCAATTGCCACAAACCCAGCTTCAACTTCTACAACCCTGTAAGGTTTACAAAGACTTTTGTTACAGAAGATGAAATGGCTTGGACAAGGATTATTATCCCCATTTTGCAGAGGAGAAAACCAAGGCTCAGATAGGGGAAGCAGCTTGTCCAAGGCTGCATAACTAGTTAGTGATAGAGACATGGCTCCTGATCTAAAGGTCAGTGCTCTTCAAAATTTCCTGGCTGAGATCATTCTATAGTGGGTAAGGGAGCAATGGGGAGAAAAGACCAGCGCTGAGATTCTGCTACCAGGCAAATAAATAATAATGGTTAACAGACTCACAAAGCCCAGGCAAGAAATATAATTTCTTCTCTAAGCACTCATTCATCATTGTGTTTCCCTAGCATAGAAGCTGAGCTCCAATTCCATAGTAGTATCTGCTATTATTAATAATCATCACAAATCACAAATGAAAGCAGCCAAGTCTGAATATGCAGAGGTTAAAGCTCTCTGGGTTCTGGTAACATCTTAAAAGTTAATATCAGAGAGATGCACATTGCCTACCACACTGCCAATGAAATGGGCTTAGTTGGAAGAACTAAACAATAGATGGAAGAGCCTGGGATTACTGTGTTTTGACCCTAGTTCTTCCTCTAGGAAAGAGTGACCTTGGACCAATTAGTTCGTCTCTCCCCATCAGTTTCCAGTAACATTAGTAAGATAATGACAAAAGAGAAGATAATGCTGTCTCCTACTAGCCACCCAGGAGAGCTGAAAGAGCATAGAACAGTGCATATTAAGCACATCTGCCTTGGGTGCTGCCCCTGTGAAAGAGGGGAGGGTTGTAAGTGTCACAGGAGAATTAACAGGAAGAAAGCTGCCAGAGGATTATGAGAGGACAAAGGAATCAAAGGCTCAGGGTTTGAGAGATGAGTAGGATTTTAGAGCATCCCAGCCTGATGCCTGCCCACCTGTTGCATGTGGGCAAGACAGAATGACTTTGTCTAGGCACACGTGGGGAACTAGAAGCAGAAATGGGGCCCAGAAGCAGATTGAAGGCCAGGAAGTATAGGCTCCCAGGCCAACTCATCTTTTAAGAGATGAAAAGAAGGTATGTTGCCAAATCTCTGCTGTTTTCCCAAGTCACTCCCCCATCTTAACTTGAACCCCAATGCTGCCAAAAAATGAAAAGAGACATAAAGAAAAAAGCCACTCAGATATTGGTACTTTTTGAGAAATGGTCCCAATCTTCAGAAACAACTGCACATGTGAAAGAAAATCTACCCACAACATGCTGCTGGATGGTGTCTAATTAGCAAAGCCAATGTTTACAGAATAAATTTTTTAAACTACAATACTAAACCCTGCCTGCTTCATAATTTTGGAAAGCATTTTACTTTCTCCTCTCTGTTTGGACTACAATATAAAGCCAATTATTACCTGGGAACATTTCTCGGCAAAGGGCCATTCATCATTCCTGCAGGTCAGGGCCAAGTCTTGCCCATCTCCCCAGCCCAACATAATGTTTCCATGATCTCAATACCTTTTGCCCAAAAACACAAACAAGAACACTCACCCCTCTCAGCTTAATATCCACAAAATCTCCTCAATACTTGGATTTAACAGCCTTTGAGATAGGAGACAGGTCAGTTTTACATAAAGGTTAACATCAACTTTTCTTGCAAACAATAAAAGCAGGGTAGATGCGAAATGAATTCTAAGAGGTAGTCTCTGTTAAGTAATTGGAGACAAAGGAGGGTTACTATAGGATGATGGGATTTGGAGCTGGGGAAATGTGGAGATAGAAGACCAAGGAGGGAAGCAGATTACCCAAGGTCACATGGGAGGAAAAGTAGAGGTCCTGGAAGTTGAATCTAGATCCTTTGACTGTGAATTCAGCTTTCATTCCACTGTTTCTTTCACTGCATACACTAATAATTCTAACTAAAGACTTGCATATATAGTGAGTACATTATCTAAGATTCTTCTTTCCATCAAGAGAATCAACAAGAAATCAGCCTCCTTTGTCTGAGAAAGTGATGCCCCCTAGGCCTCTGGAGGTTTGGTACTCAATGGCCCTTGCCTGCTGTGGATGGCCAGCTCATCGTTATTTATTGCGCTTCTTCTCCTCTTTCTAGTTGTCAGCCATCAGTCTGGATGCTGGCAGCATACTGCTGTCTCTCAGAGTTCCATTCCCCATCTTTGGTGGTGCTACTCCCAATGGACTGTAGGTGAAAAGCAGGCTCATCAAGTTCTTCTAGGTGTGGGCCAAGTAAAAGTTGCTATCAGCCAAGGAAAATGGATGGCCTTTTCCCCAGGAACTGGAGTAATTATTTTGGCCATCAAGAGATATGGTCATTTCTTTATAGCTAGATGCTTGACTTGGCTATAAGACCGGCCTCTGATGAATAAGATATCCCTGTACTGCAATCAATCCAGTCCAAATCCCTCAACATTGACTGAGTGTAAAAGGTACTGTACTAAGAGCTGGGGATGCGATTAACCAAAAAGATATTCCCTGTTTTTAAGGAGGTTACAATTGAAAGGTCTTTCGATCAGATCCATTCGGCCAGACTGTAAACTCTGGGAAGACAAGGATTGTCTATAGAGTCCCCCATGTCACACAGCATACTGCTTTGCACACAGAAGGGAACTGTCAACATTTGCTGGATGAATGAATGCATTACTTGTTTCCATTCCAGAGAGTCCTTCTTATGCAGGTTAAATATTCCCCAGGGGATTTAACTGATTGCCTTACCTTTGCTCTCATAATTGAAGCCAAGGTTATCATAACTGCCAATCTGTAGATGTGTCACCTGGAGACAATGACAAGAAGGCTGGATTGCTCCATCATTTCCTAGCTGTGAGACTTTAGACAATTCACTCCTCCCCGCCTCCAAACCTCAGTTTCATCTTCTCTCCAAAGAGAAAACTGGACTAGATAATAATAACAGTTCACATTTACAGAGAAAAGAATATAACATATGCAAAGCACTTTAGAAAGCAAAGTAATATATAAATGTGGGCTTTTACTATTATCATGATTATCATCATTTGCTTTAAGGTTTTCAAAGCACTTTAAATAATTTCATTTATTTCTCAAAACAACACTGTGAGCTCCCATTTTACAGATGAAGAACTGAAGTTCAGAGAGATTCCATGACTTGCCCATAGTCAGATAGGCAGTGGGTGGCAGAGGCAGCCGAGTCTGAGGCAGGATGCCAACCTCTGATGCCTTCCATTGTACTGAGATCCCTCCAGAAAAGTACTATGGCTGTCAGTCAACATACGCTGTCCAAACAGGATAAAAGAGAAACTATCAAGCTGGTTTTTTTGAAGGTCTGCTTCCTTTCAAAGGTCCCAGATGCAAGTCCTTGTTGTCCCCAGCCCTCTTCAGTGTATGATGTAACATCTTCTAGTGGCCATGAGAGTAGCAAGCTGGTAAACCAGTCTGGTAAGCCAGTTTGAGTGTTTTATCAGTACATAAAGTTACCATCTACAGGAGGGACAGAGTTTGATACTATGGTCACCTTTCCAGTAGAACATAGGGAAATTCCCATTGTTCTAAGATAAGCATAGCAGTAGGCTATGTTTCTCCCTCCAAAAGCACCAGAATCTAACTGGAATTATTGCTTAGGGAGAAGGCTAAAGAACAATGAATGTGTTTCTGATCTACACTGATAGGAGGCAGGAGGTAAAAAAGCCTTTACTGAACAGAGGCAGCTGAAGGGAATCATCACCCACAGAGCAATGGGCTTAGAGTCAGGTAGATCTGAGTTCAAATTGGATAACAGATACTCACTAGCTGTGTCTCTTCATTTAAACTCTGACTCAATCTCCCTGTCTGTAAAATGGGAATAATAATAATGTCTACTTCCCAGGGTTGTGTCTGGCACATAGTAGGAGCTTAATGAATGCTTGTTCTTTTCTCCCCACCCTGACTGATCAAAGGATCTTAGATTGACAACTGGGAAGAACCTCAGAGGCCATCGAGTCCAAAATTTTGCTGATGCAGAAATGGAAGCACAAGAGTTTGAGAGATGTGCCCAGTCATCCAGTTCCTAAGTACATGGGGCAGGATTTGAACCCAGATCTTCCCGAGTCCAAGTCCAGTGTTCTCTCCACTACACCATGTTGCCTCTCACACAGTAGGTGTCAGAAGGCCAAAACCTAAGCTCTCTCCATTTCCAGTAAGTATTGTGACTCTGGGCAACTCACAGTAAACTCTTCTAAGGGTCATGCACCTCCACTGGAAGAAAGGCCAGATGGGCTATTCTTTCTCATTTCTGTGTGTGGTAAGTCATGGCTATCCTCAGCTTGGGGAACAAACTGCCATGTTCATTTCCATAACAAATGGGACTCCTATGAATGTTTCTCTCCTACCTACTTGCAGACCACTTGGCCCATTTCTCATGTACCTGCTATGTTCTATTGCTCCAAGGAACGGACTTTAGAAATCTGATTTGAAAGAACTTGCACTCAGAATTAGAGGGCCACCCTTCCAGTCCCTGTTGTGCCACTCACAACCTTTGTGACCTTGGGGAAATCACATTCTAAGTTTCCTAATTTCTAAAATGAGGTGGGACTAGGAGTTTCTATGATTCATTTCAGCCCTTCATTCTAGATTGTTATCATTCTTAAATTCAAGTGTGAAAAATATTTTCACCATAGTTCATTTGTGTTGCTAAGACCTTCCTTTACTTTGACAAAGTTTCTTTACTCATCTGTTTCTCTATACTAACTCAACCACCCCTTTTGTAAAGGCCTTCATGGCTTCCTGCCTGGACTATTCAAATGGGTTTCTAATTGATGTCTCTGCCTCAAAATTTTCCCCTCTCTAATCCACCTCTTACAGATTGAGCTGCCAAAATGATCTTCTGAAAGTGTGATGAGGTGTAAAGAGTGCTCAACTAAGAGTTGTAGGCCCTGGGTTTGAACTGTGGACTCTGCCTCTTATTAGCTATATGACCTTTTAGCTTGTTTTGTGCTCCAGTTTCCCACTAAAAATTGGCTTAGACCAATGGACTCTAGAGTGCTAGGATGAAATATAAGCTGTGTACTCAAGTGGTTACAACCTGGCTCCAGTCTACTTTTCCACACTTTTTTTTCATTCTGGAAAATATGAAGAATGGATTAGGAAAGAGAAGAGAATATAAGTAGGAAAAACCACTAGAAGGTTACTGCAGTAGTACAAGTAATTGGCAATAAGAAGCCTTTTCTAGGGTGATGGCTTTAAGAGCAAAATGAAGAAGACCTAGAGACAGGACATAGTGGGAAGGTGGAATCAGTAAGACCTGATAAAAGATTGGATATGAGAGGTAAAAGATCATTCCAGTGTTGAGACCTTATAGAAACAGTCACTTCAGAAGTCTGGTTTTGAACATCTCCAGTGGGCCATAAGGGTGGAGTACTCCTACAGGACTACTGCCTACAGGCAACTAGAGATATGAAGGCATATACATGGGTCTTCAAAAGGGTACCATCTTATGGAGGGAAAGATATATACACAAATAACTATGATATGAGGAATAGTAAAATTAGTGAAAAAGAAATTGTGACAAAATGCTTTGAGAAATAAGGGGGAGAGGCAAGAACACTTTGAAATCTCGGGGTATAGTGTAGTGATTTCATTGCTGACATGAGGGGCTTGCCTTGTATCATCAGCAATGGGACAAAGATCAGAGAAGAAAGGATGGGAATGGGGAATGGAAGAGAATTAAATGTGGATAGGATATAGGTTCCGTAAACAGTATGTGAGAAATTAGATTTAGACAACATCTTACACCCTATACCAAGATTAATTCAGAATGGGTAAATGACAAATATAAAGAGGGAAATCATAAACAAATTAAGTGAACATGGAATAGTATATCTGTGAGATCTATGGGAAAGGAAGGAATTTAAGGCCAGGCAGGAGATAGAGAACACTACAAAATGTAAAATAAATAATTTTGATTATATTAAATTAAAAAGTTTCTGTACAAACAAAACCAATGCAACCAAAATTAGAAGGGAAGCAACAAGTTGGGAAAAATTTATAACAAAAACCTCTGACAAAGGTCTCATTTCTCAAATTTATAAGGAACTAAGTGAATTGTACAAAAAATCGAGCCATTCCCCAATTGATAAATCAATAAACACATGAAAAGTTTTCTAAATCTCTCATAATTAGGGAACTACAAATCAAAATAATTCTGAGGTATCACCTCACACATAGCAGATTGGCTAATATGACAGCAAAGGAAAGTAATAAAGTTTGGGTGGATGGGGCAAAATAGGGACATTAATGGTGGAGTTGTGAATTAATCCAGCCATTCTGGAAGGCAATATGGAATTATGTACAAAAGGCTTTAAAAGACTGTCTTGTCCTTTGATCCAGCAATACCACTACTAGGTTTGTACCCCAAAGAGATAATAAGGAAAAAAAAATGTCCAAAAATATTCATAGCTGCGCTCTTTGTGGTGACAAAATGTGGAAAATGAAGGGTTGTCCCTCGAATGGGGAATGGCTGAACAAATTGTGGTATCTGTTGGTGATGGAATACTATTGTGCTCAAAGGAATAATGAACTGGGGGAATTCCATGGGAACTGGAAAGACCTCCAGGAATTGATGCAGAGTGAAAGGAGCAGAACTAGGAGAACATTGTACACAGAAAGTAAAACATTGTGGAACAATCCAATGTAATGAACTTTGCTACTAATAGTAATGCAACAAGCCAGGACACTCCTGAAGGCCTTATGTGAAAGAATGCTATCCACGATGAGAGAAAGAACTGTGGGAGTAGACACAGAAGAAAAACTTATCACTTATGACTTGTTTATATGGATATATGATTTGGGGTTTTGGTTCTATGATGAAAAGGAATAATATGGAAATAGGTATCAAGTGATAACATTTGTAAAACCCAGTAGAACTGCTTGTCAGCTCTGGGAGGGAGGAGGAAAGAGGGGAGAGGGAAAGAACATAAATCATGTAAACATGGAAATATACTTAAAAATAAATAAAAAATAATAAAACATTTTTAAAAAGAAGAATATGGGTTCCATGGAGGCACGCAGTATGAGATAACGCCAGAAGTGAAATCTGGAGGCAGGCTATAGAAGTCAGACTGGGATGAGGAGAAGGTTTTTGAATGTGAGAATGATGTGTTCAGAACTGGGTATTTGGAAGAATGTAAAGGGGGTATTAAAGAGGGGATGTGCTGCAGTTAGGAGGTCTTGACAATAGTCCAGGCAAGAATAGAGGTGGAAAAAAAACTTGAGCTTGATCTAGGCTGCTTGGCATGAAAGTGGAGAAGAGGAGGTCAATAGGAATGATTTTGTGGCTGCAGCACTGACAGGTCTCAAGGATTAATGAAATAGAAGAGGTATAATGAAATAGAAGAGGTAAAGAGAGAAAAAGATGGCTCCCTGGTTTAAACCAGAGTGAATAGTAGGAGGGTGGTATACTCAAAAGAAACAGAAACATAAATGGGGGTAGGGAAGGTTTTTATGAGAGGTAGTGGGGGAAATGAATTGTTTGCAATGTGTTGAGCCCTGCAGCCACATATTGACTTAGAAAACCACAAACTAGCATTATCTATCTTGGATTTTTTTTGTTAAACATTTCCCAATTACATTTGAATCTGCTTCAAGCTCTAATTTTGCTAACAGTGAATCTAAGGTGTTGAGGGACAATCACATGAGGTTGGAGGCAGTTGAATGTGGAAGACTGGAATTCAGTAGGAAGTGGGGGAGCATGGAGATTGAGATTTTGAATGGCATGGTCAAAAGGGCACAAGCTTTAGCATCAGAGGATGTGGGTTCAAATCCCAGTTTGACCAGGCAATTGCTTTAACTTCTCTGGGTCCTAAGTTCCTAAAAGATAGTAGACAACAAAGTGGACCAGTTGGTCTCTGAGATACCTGCTAACTTGAGATTTAAGTTTCTCCCTGTGTAACCAAGGGCCAAGGCATTTCCCCTTCCTGGGCCTCAGTTTCTTCATCTGTAAAATGGGTAGGTTGGCCTAGTAGGCCCCCAAAGTCCCTTTTCACTCCAAATCAATGATCCCAATTTGGGTAAAGTTTCTTCACAGCTACCTTACCTTGGAAGGCCCCAAAATGGTCTCTGGGCAACTAGCCCTGATGCAGAAGAGAACCACTTTGAAAACAAGAAAATGTTTGAAAGAAATAAAGAAATGAATCAATAAATTAAAAAATCGAGATTGTCTGCCTCGGGGCACCATATCACAGAGCAGACACCACCACCCAACCACAAAGGACAATAAAGTTCCCCAACCTTTCAGAACCCCCTGTTAGATCTGCACATGCCTGATGCTGACCAAAAAAAGACTCTAACAGTGTCCTGGCCCCAGCCTCAACCAGAGAAGTGCAGAAGCTCACATCATCTGGGATGCATCAGTCAATGGTGCTTAGCCTGTGTATCCTACATCAGTGTAATTAGGGAAGGGAATAAGAAAGGCTAAATTAGAAAATAACTTGCCAGCAAAGACCCTGTGTTTACAGGAGCTGGTGTTGACATCAGTAGTTGAAAACACATGTAGGGTTGGGTGCTCAATATAATAGCTAGCATTTCATTCTGGGGGAGATGAATTGCTGCTTGTGTCTCTTCTGGTACACTGGAAGCCCTTATGATTTCTTTTCCCAAGGACAAAAGACATTTATCTCAAGGGTTCTGCTCCTTTGTTCTGGGGAAAGGGGGATAGAGAGAAGTGACAATTCCTTTACCTGGCATTCAAAATTCTCAACAATCTGATATATTCTCCCTTTCAGACTGGAGCTTCAAACCAAATGAACAACTTTTTGCCCCTCAAACACACTCTACACTCTCACTTCCACACCTTTACCTGTGCTGTTCCTGTGCCTAGAATAGCTTCTGGCTCCCTATTTACCCCCTAAATTCCTTTGTTATTGTTTAGTCATGTTTTAGTTGGGTTGGACTCTTGGCGACCCCAGGTAGGGTTTTCTTGGCAATGAGAGTGATTTGCTATTTCCAACTCCAGTTCATTTTACAGATGAGAAAACCAAGGTAAATAGGATTAAGTGACTTGCCCAGAGTCACATAGCCAATGAGTTTCTGAGGCTGATGTGCTATATCACTGTACCACCCCAGGAATTAAATTCCAACCCACTCTTTAAAGGTCATCTCAATTGCTACCACCTCCTTCAAGAATCTGATCCTGGTCTCCTTTGTGGATAAAATGGACTTGTGCCCCAAAGCTTTCACCCCCATAGCCCTTTGCCTATAACGTTATATATCATAGTGATCTTGTCTTCTTTAAACTTTGCATTTTCTCCAGTGCCCTCCTGTCCTCCAAGTGGTCTCTATTATTGACAAGTCCAATAATCTTTCCTCAGTCGTTATCCTTCTTGACCTCTCTTTAGCAATGTGACACTGTCAATCTTTCCCTCTTCTCCCTTGGTTTTCAGGACACTGATCTCTCCTGTTTCCCCCCTATCTCTTTGACTATTTTTTTCTCAGTCTCTTTCCCAGCATTATCATCAAGGGCTTCAGTTCTGACCCTCTTATCTCTCTTGGTAATCTCATCAACTCTCATGGGTTCTAATATTGCTTGTACTTAAGCAACACTGAGATCAAGATTTGTATCTATGCCTATTTGGGTTTATTACTTTTGGAATCTTTTCCAAGTCACCCACTCAGTAAAATTCCATTTTCTCACTTCCTGTTTAATATAAGGGAGGTACACTAGTTGATCTCTAAGGTTCTGGTAGTTCTAAAGTCTGTGATCCCATGCCATGATATAATCAATGGAGAGATGGTGAGGTTGTGTGAGAAGAGTCAACTATAAAACCCATGTTCTGATATGTAGAGATACTGAAACATCCCTATACTCCGGGTTATAATCCCCTGTCTCTTTAACTCTTAGCAGGACATCCATGAAAAACCCTATTACAAAATACTTCAGAAAAAAAAGTACTTCAGATTCATGAAAATGATTATTGCTATGTATCCCAGGGATACCCATGGAAACTGGTGTCTCTGCACCGTGGAAGAAGCTTCTTCATTGCTTCCATTTCACCTTCAAGTGTAGAATTACCCAGACCAGACCAGACCCTGACTGTGTTGGAAACAAATTGAAAGGGAGTGCTTCTGCCACTTACAAAGTGTTCCACAGTCATGGTCTATAGACATGGAGAAGCAACCATCTAACCAGTCCTTCCTGCCTTCTGACAGACCACATGCCATTTCACACACCTTGTGTTCCATTCCATCTGGATTAATGGCTCCTTTCCAAATATGCCACATGATCTGCCTTTGCCCACACAGTTTTCATCACATTGGACCCTCTACTCACAGCTCATCATTTCTCTCTCTCCAAATGGTAGCCATCCTATGAGGTCCAGCTTTCTTCAGTCCTTCTTGAGTTGTGTGTGTGTATATATATATCCCATTACTTAATACTTTGTGCCTCTTATGATGTGAAATCAGAAAGGATGGCATTACAGAACTTCAAATTTTGCAAACATCTATTGTTTATCTACTACATGAAAAGCCTCCTCCAATGTCTAACCACAGAGCAGAAGTTATGATGGACTCTCATGAGTATGTACTCCAGTTGTTCAATGTTCTCTTTAAAAGGTAACATCTCAAACTAAACATGATATTCCAGATGTGATATGATCAGGACGGAGAAGAACCAAAGGACCCACACCTCTATAGTTCTGGATAACAGGTCTATCAACCCAGCCTGAGATCTTTTGTGGCAGTTACACCATAGCGATCCACAAAAGCCCACTAAGACAACCAGATCTTTTTTAGACAAAATGCTCTCTAACTGCAACTCCTCTGTCTTGTACTTGTGAAAGCAATAGTTTCAACTTAAGTATAAGGTGAGCCACACTGGCACTTGATTAGGTTAGCCCTGATTTTCTGTCCTAAATCTCATTGGACTTTATTGCTTTGATCAACAAGTGAGACTGATCCCAACTTCAATCTGATTTCTAAGGCCTAGTACCCTCAAGACTGAAGGTCAGTGGTGTCAAAACCAACTAGAAATAGGAGCTACTAAAATGTAGTTGATAAGGATTCCTCCAGGTAGACTGGCTTAGAAAACTATATATAAATATTATCTAGGTTCTAGTGGATTTTTATTCATTTTGTTAACTATTTACCAACTGTATTCTAATCTGGTTGCAGAATCATGTTGGACACTTCGTTGGTAGAGCATTATTCCAGAGAATGGTAAAGTGTGAGAGAATCATGGACACAACTGTCCTCCCGATCTTCTATACCATGTCCTTTTCCCTTTTCCTACCAGGTCTAAAGATTAAAAAGCTCGGCACATTTGCAGCACATTCCAGAGAGAAGAAAGCCTAGAATGCTTTAGTGGGAGTGATGGAAGAGAGTATTTCTTTCATTTCTCAAGATCTGATGTGCCCTTATAGAATCTATAATCAGATAAGAACATTATCAGGACTACAAAAACGGACTTGGACTATTAGGCTACTTCTAATTTAATTCAGACAGGTATAATAATGTGCCTTTCTGCCTCTTAGAGACTGAAAAACTCTGCTGGGCAGCCTAGAAAATCACACTTAAGAGGCACACAGTGATGGCATTACCTTTTAAGAAACATTTGATGATTTTCATTTTTTAGACTTCAAAGTACATCATCAATGAGCACAAGACTAGAAAGAGAGGAAGCATCACTGGAAGAGTTCCCAGGCCTACTGCCTATTGCAAAAGTCTAGAAGAGAGGAAATATTGACCTGAACCCAAGGCCTCAGGCTTGATGAGGGTGGCAGTAGGAAGAGAAAAGAAGGGAATGGGAATGGAATATGAGAGGGGAGAGGAGGGAAATCAAAAAGCACCAGTCTATCCAGTAATACCACTACTGGGTTTGTATTCCAAAGAGATAAAAAAATGGGAAAGGTTCTGTTTATATAGAAATATTTATAGCTGTGCCTTTTGTGGTGGCAAAAAATTGGAAAATGAAGGGTTGTCCCTCAATTGGGGAATGGCTGACCAAATGGTGGTATACGATGGTAATGGAATACTATTGTGCTATGAGGAATGATGAACTGCTTGATTTCTATAAGAAATGGAAAGACCTCCATGAACTGATGTGGAGTGAAATAAGGAGAACCAGGAGATCATTCTACACAGAGACTGACACACTGTGGTACAATCAAATGTAATGGACTTCTCCATTAGTGGTAACGCAGTGATCCTGAACAACTAGGAGGAATCTATGAGAAAAACCACTATCCACACCCAGAGGAAGAACTGTGGGAGTAGAAACACAGAAGAAAACATGATTGATTACTTGTTTATATGGATATGTGATTCGGGGTTTTGGTTTTAAAAGATTAAACTATTGCAAAAATGAATAATATGGAAATAGGTTTTGACTGATAATATATGTATAACCCAGTGAAATTGCCTGTCAGCTCTGGGATGGGGGAGGGAGACAAAAGAATCATGTAACCATTGCAAAAAAATTAAAAATAAAACAAAAAGCACCAGCCTAAGTGCACAGGCTTTGGAGGCTGTGGGCCCATGGACAACCTGCACAAAACCAGACACCAGAGGAGCTGGGAAAGATCTTAAAGATGAGGATAACAATGACAAGAAGAATAGATAGCATTTTTATAATGCATTAAAGTTTGCAAAGAGATAAATATTACTTCATTTGACTTTCACAATAATGTTGTAAAGTAGGTAATATTATTATCTCCATTTCACAGCTGAAGGCAAACAGAGGTGAAGTGATTTTTCCAGGGTCAAAAAACTAGTAGGTGTCTGAGGCACAATTTGAACTCAGATCTTCTGGACTCCAGGCCTCATGCTCCAGCCACTGTGCCATCTAGCTGTCTTCAACTCACAGAGTTGGGGCAAAAACTAGATCCTACTTTTCCCCATGTGAAATCTTCCCTCTTTGTTCTAGGACTAGTTGGGAAGAAAACCTACCCATGGAGGCATAGGACTTCCCAGGGGAAACTAGAAGAGAAATGAATAAATGAAACCATATTCACTGGTGCCTCCTTTGGAGTAAGAGACCAGTTGGCCAAAGCTAAGGTTTTTACCTTTGTATTCTCTACAAAGAAAGTGTGAATTAATCATGTAAACAAACTCCTGAGGGGTCAAATTTAACCAGGAAGGGGCCTGACTTTTTTTTTAAACCCTTACCTTCCATCTTGGAGTCAATACTGTGTATTGGCTCCAAGGCAGAAGAGTGGTAAGGGTAGGCAATGGGGGTCAAGTGACCTGCCCAGGGTCACACAGCTAGGAAGTGGCTGAGGCCAGATTTGAACCTAGGACCTTCTGTCCCTAGGCCTGGCTCTCAATCCACTGAGCTGGCCTGACTTTTAAAGGAAGTTAGCATAGTCATTATCTGCATGCCAATAGATTCTGTTCATTACATTACACATTTGTCTAATCCACCCCTAGTTAAAATCCCATACCTCCTTAGTTGCTGGAGTTACTCTATGTCCATTTAAGTAATCAGTTCAAACTATTCCACAATTCTGGCTCTTCACCAATTCACCCAACCCATCCAGGTTCTGTGACTACTATGAATTTCAGAAATTTTACAATAAAGTAACTGCCTTTTTTCTATTTAGAACTTAGCTATCTGGGGTCTTTCTCTATCTGACTAGTCCCTGAGAAACAAGGAAAAATGGTCTCTGAATAGCAAAAAAGCTGCCATAATGCCTAGTCACTTAATTAGTAGGAGGAGCTCTGAGGCCATCACGATAAGACTAAACAAGCTCATTTTTCAGCTTCCAAGTTTGGAGAAAATTAGCAGGTTGGGTAGAGGGGTTGCTACAGGTGGACCCACTTCTAGGAGCAAGAAATAATGGAGGAAACAATTTAAATCCATCAGAGACACCCTAAGAAGTCAAAAAAGGTCAGCCACCACGTGTTGTTCCTCGTTAAGACCAAAGGCTGGACACACCTTCCCAGGCCCTGAGGAATAATGTGAGGGTTTGGTACACAAGGGGTACCATAATTGATTTTATAATGATGACCCCAATTCATCAAGAAAAATTAAACTTTGTCCAACATAATCCTGTTGTAGAAGGTAAGGGAAAAACTAATATATTTTAGAAAAAACTACATTCCACATTTAAAAAACCTAGAAAATGTTTTGGTACTTAAAGCTGTAAAAACTCATCCATATGAAAAATCTAGTTACACAGAAAGACTCACTCTACCCAAGGGTCTCAGGAAGCCATAGTTTGACTTAAGTTTAATTTTCAGGCTCAAAATTGAGCAGAGCTATGATTTGGGACCTTAAGGATTACATGGAAATATCCATATTCTTAAGAAGCCCTACCGCAACTCAATAGCAACTCCCATCTCTCTCCCCATTTCCCTTTTCCTACACACAATTACCATCCTTTCCACTCCATCTGTCTGTGTTCTTTTCGCCCATGACTTGTGCTTTGGCCTCATTTTCCTGATCTTTTCAGTCCTGGCTCCAGAGTTGGCCAGTTCAAATATTCACTGTCTTCTACACAGAGTCCCTCGCCCTCTTGTTTTATCATTGTTCTTGCCCCATCAGTCTAATTCTGCTATATTTCCATACTCTGCCTTGTCTACTTTGGCTCATGTGAAACTGAATCCTATTAGCAGATGCCACACAACTGTACTAATTTGAACCATTACAAATGTATATTTTCTTATCTTTGTGGCTCTGATTGCCATGTGGCTATTCTTGGCTATTCCAAACTTTCTCTTCTCAATCTTTACGCTAACCCTCTCCTCCTTTGCCTGACACTTATTACTTGACTAAACAAATGAAGGCCTTCCTGAGTTCCCTCTTCTTCTCTAAAACTTAAAATTCGACTATAATATCCTATATTCTCTCCTTTCTCGCTTGTATCTGTCTTTGAAGAAGAGGTGGCCCTTTCTTCTTGCCAAAATTAACCACTATCTAGGCCCTTGGTCTCATCCCTTCCTGCCTATTCCAGATCTCACCCCTTTCAAGCTTGTCCATATTTCTTCCATTATTAGAAATCCTCCAACTGACCCTACCAACCTGCTACCATATCCAAAATCTCTCTCTTCACACTTTTGCAGCCAAATCTTCCCCAAAAGACATTTCTACTTACTGTCTTTTCCTCCCTACCCACCCAACATTACTTACTTTTCAACTCCTTGCTGCCTGACTTCCAATCCAACCAATTTGACTAAAATTTCTTTCAAAGATAACCCAAATCTCTTTTTTTATTTTTTCCCCCCAAATTTCTTAACTGCTAAGTCAAATGGTCTTTTATCCATTCTCATCCTATGACTACCTCTGTGGCTTCTGCCCCTGCTGACTGCTCCTTCTTGCTAGTAAGTAATTCTCATTGGCTTCTGGGGTGCTGTTCACTCCTGGTTTTATTCTAGCCTATGTAGCCACTCCATCTCAGGCCTCTTTACCATGTTATTGTCCATCTTCTATACCTTAACTCTATGCCATGGGCCATGTCATCCTGTCCTGTCCTGTCTGTCTGTCTCTCTCACTCCCTTCTCCCCTTTCTCTAGGATCTTATCTACTCCCATGGATTCACTTATCATCTGTACAAAGATGACTCTCAAATTTTACGCCTAAGACCTCACATCTTTCTCCAACACCTATCCCATATCCTCATTCTTACAATGAAAGCTGTTTGCTGGGGATTTCTACCTGGACAGGGTATCACTGCCATGAATTTAGATTTACTATCTTTCCTCCTCAACTTATTTACTCCCTCCTCCGAATTGCCCTATTTCTGGTGATACTACTACAAGACAATACTCTCAGTCATCCACACTGTAACACTGGGCTCAACCTTTCTCTTCTTTTCCATCCCCTATATCCAATCAGTTGCCAATTCCTAAAAATTCTCCTTCCATATCTCTCCAACCTGTTTCCTTCTCTCCAGTCATAAATACTCTGACCTCTTTCCTTGTCTCATCACCCCTCATCTACGTTATAGAAATAGCTGCCTAATGGATCCCTTTGCTTCTACTCTCTCCTCCCTCCAGCTCTTCCTCTATAAACAAGTCTGATAATTTATTCCTCAGCTAAAAACCTTAGTGGCTTCCCTAGTCTTTCTAGGGCAAAACACAAATATCTTAACTTATGCTTGAAGACTTCCTCCATCATCTGGTTCCAAACTTCCTGTATTTGCCCTTCTTTCCCTCTATGCACTCTATGTAGCTAAAAACAGGACTATTAGGTATTCTCCAGACTGCCTTCTCTATGTCTACCTTACCTCTACATCAGAGAATTCTTCAATGCCTTCAAGGCTTAGCTCATGTACCTCTTCCTCTGTGAACACTTGGCTCACTTTGTGGCTGTTAGCATTCTCTCCTTTCCTAAAATTCTCTAATATTTATTCATTTGTGTACATGCTGTATCTATCCTCCAAAAAAACTCCCAAAAGGTCCTTAAGGGTGGTGATTGTTTTGTTTTCTCTCTGTATCCCTGTTACCTAGCACAGTAGGTGCTCAGCAAATGTTCAGTGAACTGGATGTTTGCTGAATTGAAAGAAAGTGACAAGGACCCACAAAGACTCAAGGAGAAAAACCAAGGCTTTGAACAGTGAATTCTGGAATGCAAAGAATGCTGGTTGGAGGTCTGTAGACCTGAGTTCTAAACTCTATTCTGTCATTCTCTGGCTATGGGGTTGGGAAGGTCACTTCACTTCTCTGTGCTCTACTACCTGATGGGCTATTAAGAGGCACCTGTGAGGAAAATGCTAAAAAAGTCCCTAACACTGCAAAGCACAGCCTAAGTATGAGCGCAGTTCTGTACAAAGCATTTTATTTGCTGCACACTATTAGCTATCTTTCTCTGATTTGACAGCAGTGAAAGAAAGCATAGAAAATCCTTGCAAATAATGCTGGAAGATTTCAAAATAGGGCAAAATGATGGTGACACCCAAAGTTTTGATCTTTTTTATGAGAACTTTCTTAATAAGAACTAGTGACTAAGGTGATCTAACTGATGGTACAGACAAAGAAGACAAGTCCGCACCATTAGAACTGCCAGATTTGGAGCCAGGGCCCTATGTTCTATTCCCAGCTTGGCTTGGCTCAAGAGGACCCCTTGCCAAATCACTTCACTGCCCTGACCCTCAATTTACTCCTCTGTAAAAGGAATGGGTTGGTTTGGATGAAATCCCAGTTTCCTCCCAGTATGAGATCTAGGAGCCTAGATTCTTCCTTGGGTTCTCTGAGCAGAAACATTCTTGTGAAAGCTGTCCCACTGCCACATGGAGTTTGGGGGGAATGGAAAGACTGGAGCTTGAGGCAAGAGCCCTGTGTTCTTGGCCTGGCTCTAACACTTTAGAATCTGAAGGGTCACCCAGTCCAATATTCTCATTTTACAGAGAAGAGAACTAAAGTTCAGAGAGACTGAGTGCCAAGTTCACCTTGCCAGGAAGTAGCAGAGCAGAAATTCAAACCTAGAATTCAAATCCACTGACTTGGAATCCATTGTTCTTTCTACTACTTCAGGTTGGAGTGCAATCCATCTTGCTTGTATTCTCTCCCTCCCGAGGCTACAGTCTGGACTAGATAAGATGCTCAGGGAACACAGACACTATGCAGCTATTTAGGGGTTGGCATGATGGCAACAATGGTGCACACGGTGGCACACTTCTACCTCACTCACCTGTGCTCTCATTGGTTCGTTTTCGCTTCTTGCTCGCCTCGTCTTCATTCTCAACCTGACCTTCTGACAGCAATGGACTGTCAGCAGGGCTGCAAAACTGTAGTGGCTCGTGGCTGATGGATGGATCAAAAGGCAGCTGGTTCAGTCCTAAAGAGGAGGGAAAAAAAAAGCCCTGCTAGAGATGATGTTAAGGATGACAGACTTGGACCCCCACCAAGTGGGGTTCTAGGGAGGTGGGGGTGGGAGAGGGTCAAGCCTGAGAAAGGGAAGCCATATGCTAGGTCTTAGGATCTAGGAGAAGCACAAGAACTAAGATATACTGGCCTGTAACATCACAAGCCTGGAGTAGGTCTATATGTTGGATAGTATACAAGAAATGCATCCTTGGTATTGTCTTATCTTTCTCTGGAAATTGATTTTTGGCCACAGTGAGTTCCAAAGGTAATGTGGCAAAAGGATAAGAACCCTGGCCTGGAACCCAAGAAACCTAGACTTGAGATCCAGTTCCGAAAGAATATGTCATAAGGGAAGAAGAAAATGGGTCATACAAGGAAGGATTGCTTGAATGAACTGAGGATGTTTTTGCCTGAAGAAGAAAAGACTCTATGAAGGGAAGGAAGGGCAAATAGAATGGAAAGGGAGTTTGGAGCCAGACTATGGAGGGCTTCAAGTATAAGGTAAGAAGTTTGCATTTTGTCCTAGAAAGACTATGGAGCCAACAAGCTTTTTGAGCAGGGGAATGAATGGTCAGGCCTGTGTAGAGAATGAACTGGAAGGAGGAGAGTACAAGCAGAGAGACCCATTAGGTGACTAACTCAGTAGTCCAGGCAAGGGGTGATGAGACAAGGAAAGAGGGTCATAGTAATCTGAGTGGAGAGAAGGTAACAGACTGGAGAGAGACAGAAGGAGGATTTTTAGGACTGGCAAATGATTGGATATAGGGGTTGGGGGAGACATGATAGAAGGCCTCAAGGATCTTAAGAAACCTCAAGGGAAAGGATTAGCTTTATTCTGCTTGGCCCTGAAGCACAGAACTAGGAGCAGTAAGTGGAAGTTGCAAAGAAGTCTGTTTCAGCTTGATATAAGAAAGAACCTCTTAACAACAAGAGCTGTTCCCAAAGTACAATGGGCTGCCCAAGGAGGTAGGGAGCTCTCCATCACTTGAGGTCTTCAAGTGGATACTAGAGGGCCATTTGTCAGAAATGTTGGGTAGGGGTTGGCTCCTTTCAAACTCTGAGATGCTCCAATTCTTTGCCTCAACATGGAGCCTTGGGTAAATCACTTCCCTTTTCAGGGCCCGTTTCCCCCTTTGTTGAAAATGAATAGTAGCATTTGTTCTCTCTACCTCATAGTTCAGTGTAAGGAAAGTACTTTGTGAACTGTAAGATATTCTCCAAAGAAAAATGATGACTCATGCAGGAGCACTCTGGAATAGGTCTGAAAAATTTTTAAATTCAGGTCTTCAGACACTACCAGAAGTAGGAAACACTTGGTCTTTGGGTGCCTCACAGTCTCTCTGTAGAAGACAGCATAACTATGAGCTATTTTTTAAAAATTATGGCTGCATGAGATACATAAGAGATAGACAACTGATATCCCAGAAGTCCTTTCTTCCCTTCCTCTTTTCTCCACATCTCCAACTTCCAATAGAAGAACCCCTGGAATTTTAAGTTTTTCAATTAAAACTTCATAAAAATATGAACTTAAAAGCTTTGTAACAGTCCAAAGACAGTTCATCTCCTGTAAGCCTTTTATCTACTAGTTTACTAATCCAAGCAGAAAGGAAGTCAGCTGGTAGAATATGGCTGCTTTGTTAACCTACAATTGTCCTCATGCTCTTCTCACCTTCTTCATTCCTCCTAAGGCCCTGTTAGGAAAAATCAGAATGAACCTTGAGATTCAGGTAGTTAGAATTCAGCTGAGTTCTTAGAGGCTCAACATGGAGCTTCTAATAAAATTTCCTTCTAAGGAAAACATATTCCCACGCTAATCCTCTCTGTCCAGGAAACACAGACTTGCTCCCATCCTCAGATTCAGCCTGGAACAAGCTCCACAGAAATTCTGGGACTTGTCAAAAGTTTTCTCCTCATGCTGACTGAAGAAATAAATCAAAGATGGAAACTTGTCACTATGTCTGGTAGAAGTCAACTGTTATTTCATCTTAACTATGTCGTTCCCTGAATTCAACATACATTTATGAATGCCAGAGCGGGTGGCACACAGGATTCTCCTAACAAGGCCGAGAGGTAGATATCATAGGTATTGTCCTCATTTTCCAGTTGAGGAAGCTGAGATTTACATGGCGTATGTGGCATGTCCAGTAGTCACCAAGTTCCTAAGGGTCAGAGGCAGGATTTGACCCAGACTTCCTGAACTAGCTCCAGCCCCCCATCTCTGGTGCTAGGCTTGGAGAAAGGTTCTGTGGCTGAAAGCATGTGGCTGCCTCTGAGCCCACTGTCCTCCACATGATCTACCTCAGGCCTACTTTTGGGAGCACATTCCTCTCAAGTACTTTCCTTGATACAGCACAGTGAGAGAGGTAACACTAGTAAAGCTAGATGGGCTGAGGCAGCCAGGATTTGAATTCAGCTTTCCTGAATCTAAGAGACTGTCTAAGTGAACATACAATACCTTTACAAAATAAATACATACAAAATACCACTGGAAACTCAAGGAGGGGGGAGAGATCGTTTCTGGAGGATCACAGCGTCTGGCACATAGAAAGTGCTTAATAAAAGGCCAGGTCACTGGTGTGTGTGAGGAATCAGGAAACCCTTTATAGAGATAGTAGGGTCTCCCATTAAGCTTCTCTCCTAACTAGATTTAAAAGGCAAAACTCTCTTGAACAATAGCTATTCTCAAAGAACGCCAGATACCGAGGGCAACAAATCTACAAAATGAACTATTTCTCTAGCCCTGGGAAACTACGGAGGCCCAAAAGTTCTAACTTACATAAGATTAGTGGTGAAATGATAACACCCTAGATGAAAAGCTAGAAGATTCAGAGGTTGAGTCTAAGCTCTTTGATTTATTTAAAGGGGAGGAAAATGAGGATGTGTGGATGGTCAGGCTCCCTTTGAAGGGGAAACAATCACTTTTCTTTGTAAACCCAGTATGTTGCACTGTGCTTGGCACATATTAAGGGAAAGAAAGCATGTACTATATGCTAAATACTGGGCTAAGTACTTTACAAAATTTCCCTTTGATTCTTACAATCCTAGGAAGTTGGTGCTATCGTTACCCCCTTTTTACAGGTGAGGAAACTAAGGCAGATAAAGGTGAAGTGACTTGCCCAGGATCCCAGAGCTAAAGTGTCTGAAGCTGGATTTCAACTTAGACCTTCTTCACTGGGGGGGGCAGTGCTCTCTCTACTGGGTACTACTTAGCTGCCTTTAGTATGCACTGAGAAAATGTTTGTTGAATGAATGTGTAAATACAGAGACTTGCAGACATGTGGCTATGAATAGTCACAAGCCACAATAGTCCCATTTAACAATTCAACTGGGCAAACATTTATTAAGTGCCAGTTGAAGAGGAAGCTCTGAACATTCAGAATCCACACACTGCATGTTAAAACCACCTCCACCACCACCAACTAGCCCCTGTTCTCAAGGAGTCCATTTTCTACTGAAACTCTACTTGGAAAATTCTTCTTAGGTTGATTTTGACACCCCGCCCCTCTCCCTCTCCTCTCCCCCACCCCCACCCTCATGGAACACTCAACTTCTTTGAATCTGAACTGATTTCTTATTGGCTTTCCTCAGCTGGAAACAATTTTCATTGGCTCTAAGCAATGACTAATTGTTACATGAGTTTCTAGCCAGACTCCTAGCCTCCCCACACCTTCATTTTGCTACAAACTAAACACCAAGTGCATTTTTCAAGCTACCCATATCATTTATCTAAACTGAAACCAGTCAAACTCCCCCCTTCCCAGTAACCCCAACCCCAGAATCTCTCTAAAATAAAACAAGAACTGAATCTCCCCTTTCCCTCTGCTCTCCAGACTCAAATCAGAACCTACCTACCTCCTCCACCAAGGCTTCCAATCTCAACTCTATAACCCCTGCCCTGGAGCAGCTTTGTTTCTCACAGTGAGACCCAAATGAACTCTCAAGAGAAAGAAATCAAACTTACCTATTGCTGGACAACAAGTTGCTGATAGATAGAATACACATATCTCTTCTTTATCCATTTCTTTACATTTTTGTTTCTAATAATGTGGTTAGAAAGAGTACAAGGCAAAATTCTCAAAAAGTCTAACAGCAGAGCTTAAGACGACCTGCCTTGTTTGCTTCTGTACTGTGTGGCTACCAAGATACAATAAAGCAAGGTTTTCCTTTTTTGGAATATTGAAGATACTAAGAATTCTGGGTAAGTAACCTTCCTGGCCAATCACTGGCTACTGAATATTAAGTAGGGAACCCCTGGAGAGCCAGCCTTATTTGGAAGGTCTAAATAAAGAAACAAAACATAACAGCAAAAAGGGAAAGAAGCATTTATTAAGCACCTATTACATGCCAGGCACTGTGCTAAGTATTTTACAATTATTATCTCATTTGTGAGGCTACTTTCTGCCATAGTTAAAAAGAGTTCAATGAAACACTCAATTAGAATTCACTAATGAACAGAAATTTAATCTTTTAAAATTAAATTCAAATTTCAAATAAGAATTGTGGATGGCTCAAGTACTTTGCAGGCAGCCCTTTGGAAGATTTATTCCAAGTTCACAGCATCCCAAAAGTTGTGAGATGGGGCTGGAGAGGGGAAGCAAGAGAGGAGATGGGGAGGGAAGGGGAGACATTTTTGCTGGTCCATGTCCACGATGAATTCTATCAGTACAAGATCTGCAGGGTACTGGATATACTACAATGTTAAACTTGGAATCAGAAGATCTGGGTTCAAATCTTACCTCGGCCACTTACAAACTGTCTGACCACGGACAAGTCACTTAACCTCAGTTTCTTTGTCTATAAAATGGGAATCATAGTACCTATAAACACTTACTTCACAGGGCTGTTAGGCTCAAATAAAGAAGTTTGCAAAGCCATGCACAAACCTAAAAGTGCTATATACCAACTATTATAATTAAATGTAATAATTACTATGTGTACATTATTTTACTATGTGCCAGGCACTATGCCAAGTACTTTATAATTATTATCTCATCCAGTCCTTACAATGACTCTGGAAAGTACATGGAAAATATTATTATCCTTGTTTTACAGATGAGGAAACTGAGGTAGGTAGTGACTGAATGACAAGGGCAGATAGTACATGTTTAGTAAATGTAAAGAACTGAAAACTAAAATGTCTGAGGCTGGACTTGAACTCAGGTCTTTCTGACTCAAGGCCCTGTGTTTAATCTATTGTGCTGCTTATAGTCATTACTATTATCCATGTAACCTAGATCAAGTCACATCCCCTCTGAGGGCTTTGGGTAATTTTTCCACATGTAAAATGAGAAAGTTGGACCTTCTGAAGTTATGACATCCCTGCTCTATGCTCCTAAATTCTCATTTCCATCTCAACCCCAATGAAAGGTAAGTATTCCCCCAGATTATGATTCCCGAAAGGGCTTGGCCATTGGTTTACTATCTAGTCCCCAGTGAATGATGATGTGAGTCTTGCTCTTTCACCAGAGACAGGTGTGTTCCCTTATGGGCAAGTGATCAACCCTCTGGCTATATTCCTATGGAGGACTGTGGATTCATAAGGAATAGGAGATTGGGCAGAATGTGCTCAGAGCCCTGAAGATGCCGTAGGCATTGCTGTAGTATTTCTCTCTCCCTTCCATGGATTCGTATGGCTGAAATCTGATTCAGAGTTCAGACTAACAGATAGCCCTTATTTATCAAATGCTGCTACAACTCCCTTGGTCTTTAGAAAACCAGGAATGATTTAATATATATTTTTGCTGGCATATTGGTACATCAGTTTGAGTTGGCTCTGAGTCTTGCTCAGTTTTTTAAAATACATTCTACCAATTAATTCATATGGATATAGTCATGCCAATGCTCTTTTACAATCCCGCCATAGCTCCCTATAGCTTGGAAGAAAATCAAACCTTGTTAACTTGGTATTCAAGGTCCTCAACAGGGACTAGCTGTCCCTCCCTTCCTGCCTTTCCAAACTGATCTCATACCACTCACTACCACTACTACCACTCATGTGTGTGTGTTTTTTGTCCAATTTGGGTCACCTGCTATCGCTTCTACATATTCCCTGCTCTCTTCTCTTTAGGCTTTTCATCCTGCTGCTCTGTGTGTGTACTGTGTGCTAATCTTCCATCTCTAACTCTTGAAATCCTACCTACCCTCTGAGGCCCATCTCAAATATCCTTTCTTCCAGGAATCTTCCCTGATTCCCTGAGCTGGACACGTGCTTTCCTTCTCTAGCCTCAGACACAGCACCTTATACTCCCTTGCACTTTTCCTAACAATTTATTCTGCACCATAGCCAGGATCTAGGGTTTGTTATATGGCTGTGTACATTTCTCTCCACAAGGATAACAGGTAGGCAGTCAATCAGGAAAGAATGCCCCAAGCTCATTGGGTGGATCCTCTGTGACTCAGTCAACAAGCATTGATGGAGAATTTCCTGGGGGCCAGGTACTATGCTTAACACTGGGTATACACCAAGAGTTAGAAACAGTTCCTGCCCTGCCCTCAAGGTACTCACATTTAAAAATGCAATTCAGGGGAGGATATGGAGGAAGAACAGGAAGAGATTGGTGAATTTATATACTGCTGGAGGGAACAGTGACTTCACAGATCCAATGGTGGTGTGAGTGAGAATTATTGAGCTGGGCCTATTTATATTTTGTATTGTTTACCTCTCCCACCTCCTCCACCCCTACTGGTATAATGTGAGTTCCATTAAGGCAGAGACTGGGCTTTCTTTCTGAATCTCCACCAGTGCCCTAATGCAGGGCTTTGGGCATAGAATTTACTTCAGAAATTATTGTTGAATCACCAAATGTGTCTGTGTTGCTAGAGGCCAGGTATGATGAAACAAAAATTCCAGCTAATGTGAAGAGATGCTATTGGGCTCTCTCTCCTTGCAGACTTCAGGTTCTGGACAGGACCCAAGATTTCCTGTTAGAAAGGACCTTAAAATCTGGCCTCAGCCACTTTCTGGTCAAATCACTTAACCCCCTTGCCTAGCCCTTGCCATACTTCTGCCTTGAAATCAATACACGGTATTGAGTCTAAGACAGAACGTACGGATTTCAAAAAAAGAGAAAGAACCTTAAAGGGTCATCTAGTCCATACCTCTCATTTTACTGAGGAGCAAGCTGAGACTCAAACTGGCCTCCTAGTTAATTTATACTGGAGACACAGCACACTGGGTTAAGAGGTAAAAACACAATATTCATGGACTAATTCAGCTGACACAATACCAAGAAGTTCATATAACACCCAGAATCTAACATGTCAACAGATCAAGTCCATGTCTCTCACATGCATTGATAGAGAAAGAATAGAGGGGTCTTTCTTATAACCCTCACCTTCTGTCTTGGTTCCAAGGCAGAAGAGTGGTAAGGGCTAGGCAATGGAGGTTAAGTGACTTGCCCAGGGTCACACAGCTGGGAAGTGTCTGAGGCCAGATTTGAACCTAGGACCTCCCGTCTCTAGGCCTGGCTCTCAATCCACTGAGCCACCCAGCTGCTCCCAAGAGGTGTCTTGATACTACTCCTTCCACAAGGATATGACATAAGTGCTTTGGGCTTCTTCCGAGCCCAACAAACAATAAAGAAATCCAGAGATTGATAGATTTCCTTGGGTGCCTGGAGCAAATGTGTTTTTGCTCCACACTGACTTGTGTTTCTAATTAACAAACATTGCTACATAAGAGCTACTGACACTTTAACCAGAATGGTACCAATGGCTCTTTGTAGAGAATTTGAAGGTTTGCTAAATCACCTTAACAGTAGCATTATGATATGATCTGGCAGTGAATTTTGAGTATTATTCCACTTTGCAGAGGAGAAAACTGAGGCTCTAGAGTTTGTTATGGGACTTGTCCACAATCACATAGCTAAAAGAAAAATGAACTACATTTATTCCTTTGCTACCTCTACTTCTTAAAGAATCTCTTCTGCCAAGACCTAGAGGAAGCCTTTAACAGACAAATACAAGAAAACACAACATGGCAGTATTATTTTGATTGTGTTGAAAGGACCATGCACAGGCATATCATATTTAGGTACTGAAGAGATTATAAAATAGAATTAAAAACTGGAAGGGACTCAAAAGATCATCTAGAACAATTTCTTAACCTATAGTCTAGAGCTATTATAAAAAGATTTTGATAATTGTCTTTCAAAAGAATTTTCTTACTGCTGGGAAAACTGGAAGACAGTGTGGGAGAGATTAGGTCTGGATCAACACCTCACACCCTACACCAAGATAAACTCAGAATAATATACATGTCAGACCTTTGGGAAGGGAAAGACTTTAAAACCATGCAAGACATAGAAAGAGTCACAAAATGTAAAATAAATAATTTTGATTACATCAAATTAAAAAGTTTTTGTACAAACAAAATCAATGTAACCAAAATGAGAAGGAAAGCAACAAATTGGGAAACAATCTTCATTAGAAAAACCTCTGACAAAGGTCTAATTACTCAAATTTATAAAGAGCTAAACCAATTGTACAAAAAAATCAAGCCATTCTCCAATTGATAAATGGGCAAGGGACATGAACAGGCAGTTTTCAGCCAAAGAAATCAAAACTATTAATAAGCACATGAAAAAGTGCTCTACATCTCTGATAGTCAGAGAGATGCAAATCAAAACACCTCTGGGGTATTACCTCACACTTGCAGATTGGCTAACATGACAGCAAAGGGAAGTAATGAATGTTGGAGGAGATGTGGCAAAGTGGGGACATTAATGCATTGCTGGTGGAGTTGTGAATTGATCCAACCATTCTGGAGGGCAATTTGGAACTATGCCCAAAGGGCAATAAAAGACTGTCTGCCCTTTGATCCAGCCATAGCACTGCTGGGTTTGTACTCCAAAGAGATAATAAGGAAAAAGACTTGTACAAGAATATTCATAGCTGCACTCTTTGTTGTGGCCAAAAATTGGAAAATGAGGGGATGCCCTTCAATTGGGGAATGGCTGAACAAATTGTGGCCTATGTTGGTGATGGAATACTATTGTGCTAAAAGGAATAATAAAGTGGAGGAATTCCATGGAGACTGGAACAACCTCCAGGAAGTGATGCAGAGCAAAAGGAGCAGAACCAGGAAAACATTGTACACAGAGACTGATACACTCTGGTTCAATCAAACGTAATGGACTTCTCTATTAGTGTCAATGCAATGTCCCTGAACAATCTGCAGGGATCATGGAGATAAAACACTATTCACAGAGGACAAACTGTGGGAGTAAAAACACCGAGGAAAAGCAATTGCATGACTACAGGGGTTGAGGGGATATGATTGAGGAGAGACTCTAAATGAACACCCTAATGCAAATACCAACAACATGGAAATGGGTTCAAATCAAGGACACATGTGATTCCCAGTGGAATCACGCGTCAGCTATAGGAGGAGTGGTGGGAGGGGGGGAGGAAAAGAAAATGATCTTTTTTCCCAATGAATAATGTTTGAAAATGACCAAATAAAATAATGTTTAAAAGGAAAAAAAAGAATTTTCTTCCTGTGGATTCCTATAGATTTTATTTTAGGCATTACAAAAGCCAATTCTGAGAAGAGGCCCATCCATAGGCTTCACCAGACTGACTATCTAAGGAATCCAAGATACCAAAAAGACCTAGATCTGTGTTGGCAAACCTATGACACATGGGCTGGGGAGAGTTTGTCTCTTCCCCTCTCCATGAGTACCTCAGGGCATTTCTCCCATCACTCCTCTGCCCAGAAGCTCAATGGGAGCACTTCCTCCCTCTCCTGTCTGGAATAAAGTAGGGGATTCACATGTGGCATGAAGGTTGCCCTTTGGGCACTCAGTCTCTAAAAGGTTCACCATCACTACCCTAGAACCTTTGATCTAGTCCAAGTCCCTCATTTTACAGATGAGCAGACTGAGGATGAGAGATGAAAAGTGACTCATCCAAAGTAATAAATAGCAGAGTGGGCCTTCCAGTACAGTTCTCATAATTCCAAATTTCATATTCTCTTTTCAACACCATTTTATAAATGATTTCTAGTTCCTGGAGATTTTATTCAGTGGAAATCTAAAGGGGTCAAAGGAGCTAACCTTAAAGGTCAAAATAGTCTTGATTAACCTTTATCCTAGGCACAATGGTCATCATTCAGCATCTGCTCTAAGAATGCTATTGTTTTAAAGTGTTATTGATGACTTTTGCTTTTATATCACCTTTATTTCCCAATTAATTCTTCTTCCCCCCTCTCCTACTCGCCAGAATCTGACAATGTACATAGTAGTGTTCCATACTCATAACCTCTGTAAAGAAGGGAGGGAGCCATCCTTTCTCTGAGGCCAAGTTTGGCATTATAATTATACAGGGCTCAGTTTTTGCTGTTATTTCTTCCTTTTACATTGTTCTGATCATCAAGACACCTCTCATTTTGAGATATTCACTATTAATGAGGCAGCCTTTTCTCTATCAGTGGCAGCTCTGATTAGTATAAAAGACTTTCTTACATTGAGTTGAAATCTCACTCCCTGTAGAAATCCACTGGACTGAGTTCTGTGCATAACAGATGTACAACTGGAAGGGATCTATTAGGATTTAAATTGAGACATAGGCTTTGAATTTTATTATTTTCATTAATCAGAAAGGAAAGGATGAGCCTCCATTTTGCTGACTAAGGCCTAAACCTCCTTACCACAGGAACCACTTTGTACATCTCATTTATCTCTATCCTGGAAGCCAATAGGGCCTCTTCCTTCCATGTGGAAACTTTGCAGTTCAACTAGCTCCTTTCTCCCTTGCTATGTTGCCCGCTGACATTCAGACTGGATGTGCAAGGGACACCAGACATACAGGTTGTTGCCAGAAGATGGTGTCACATTTGCGACATCAAAGGGGCTGGGTGGTAAATTTCCTCACAGAGATCATAGCAATAATCTACTACAATCCTTTCATTTTACAGATAATAAAACTGAGGTCCAGACTTCTGGGTAAACATGGCACCAGTGTAGGACCCAGGACTCTTCCTCCCCTCACCACCTACTGAAATAGACTACCTCAAAAGGCCAAAAAAGCCCCCAAAACAAATACATATGAACAAAGGGACTTCACAGTAGGGTGCAGCATTGAATGTGTGTGGAATATGGGCATTTCCACACTATAAGGGGGTGAAATATCTTCTACCAAAACACGAGCTGATCAACCCTCTCCCACCCCACTTATGGAGCCAGACTCAGAGCCAGCACAATAGAATCAGTGAGCGAGCGAGGGGCACCTCTAGATCCTTGGCAGCTGACTAAGACCATGAAGGACTGACCCCTGAGAGCAGCTAGGCCTGAGGCCCCAGCGGGCTGAAGAGTGTAGACCTTGGGTGCAGAGATAGCCCAGAGAGGGGCATCACAAAGTAGAAGCCACAGAGTTCTGAGAGGTGGCCTCAGGCAAAAACTGCTCTCCTTAGCTCCATAGACAGAGAGCCTGCCCTCCTCACTCAGATTCCTGAATGGAAAGGGGGAAAAACCCACATAGTGATGGCAAACAATGCCCAGAAAATACAACTTCCAACCACCAAAAAGATCAAAAAGAAGGCTTTAACCTTGGATAATTTTTATAGAGAAAAACCCAGACCACAGAGGAAACAGCAGAGGACAACAAAAAATTAAATGCATATAAACCTTCAAAAAACCGGAAATTGGCCACAAACTCTTGAAGAATTTAAATCTGAGATTTTGAGAAAAATGGAGGAGTTTTGGCAAGAAAAGTTGGAAATAGTTCAAAAAGAAAATAACAGTCTAAAAGACAGTATTTCTCCCAATTGGAGAAAGAAGCCCAGAAATCAAATGAAATGATAAATAAACCAGAGAACGCAATTAAACAGCTGGAAGCCATGAAAAGCAAGATAGACCAAACCTAAAAGGAAAAATCAAAAAGATTATAGTGGAAAACCAGTCTTTAAAGACCAGAATTGGGCAGTTGGAAGCCAATGATATCACAAAACAGCAAAAATTAATGAAGCAAAGTGAAAAGACTGACAAAATAGAAGGAAACATGAAATATCTCACTGAGAAGATGACAGATCAGGAAAACAGAGGAAGGAGAGACAATTTGAGAATCATTGGTCTACCTGGAAAGCTAGAAATGAACAGAAATCTTGACCTCATACTACAAGAAATTATCCAAGAAAACTGCCCTGATATTCTTGAACAAGAGGGCAAAATAGACACTGGAAAAAGTTCACAGAATACCCTCTACACTAAATCCTCAAAAGACAACTCCCAGGAATGTAATTGCCAAATTCAAGAGCTTCCAAGCTAAGGAGAAAATATTACAAGAAGCCAGAAAGAGACAATTCAGATATTAAGGAGCACCAATCAGGATCACACAAGACCTGGCATCTTCCACACTAAAAGACCACAAAGCTTGAAATATGATATTCAGAAAGGCAAGAGAATTGGGTCTTTAACTAAGGATCACCTACCCATCAAAACTGACTATATACTTCTAGAGAAAAGTATGGGCATTCAAAAAAATAGAAGATTTCCAAGTATTTGTAAAGAAAAGACCAGAACTAAGTGGAAAGTTTGATATGCAAACACAAAGCTCAAGAGAAACATGAAAAGGTAAATAACAAAAAGAGGGAAAAGAAAAAAATTGTTTTTATTAATTTTTTTCTTTCAAGGCTTCAATAAGATCAAATTACTTATATTAATATAGGGAAAATGTTATTTTTAACTCTCAAAAATTATATTCACTATTATAGTAAATAGAAGAATCATTAATAGGTAGAAATTGGTGTAATAAGTGGTCTAAGACGATATGTAAAAAAAAAAAGAGGAGAAGGGGAATAGAAGATGGCACCAAGAGAAACTTGAAGGAATAAGATGAATAGGATAATCTATATCACACAATACCTTGGGTGGGTGAGGTGAAGTATATTATTATAAGAAGGAGAGGAAGAGAGCGTTAATAGGTAATACTTAAACCTTACTCTCAGGGGAATCAATTCTGAGAGGGTAGAGCATTTAGATTCATTGGGGTATTGAATTCTTTATTACCCTACAGGGAAAATGAGAAGGGAAAAACTAAGGGGTATGGTGGGGCAGGGAGTACAAAAAAGAAGCAAAAGGGAGGGGGAGGGAACTTAACAGACCTGAAAAAAATAAGAAGGGAACAAAAAGGGAGGGGGTCAAAAGGGAAGTATAATAATGGTGGGGATTAGGGGGGCTGATTAAAAGCAAAACACTGGTTTAAAAAGAAATAGTGAAAGAAGAAAGGGCAGAACTAGGAGAGGATGTTAAAATGTTGAGGAATACACAAGTGGCAATCATAACTTTGAACAGAATGGGATGAACTTGCCCATAAAACAGAAGCAGATAGCAAAGTGAATTAGAAAACAAAATTCTACCATATGTTGTCTACAAGAAACACACATGAGGCAGGTAGATACTCACTGGGTAAGGATTAAAAGTTGGAGCAAAATCTATTGGGCCTCAACTGAGAAAAGAAGGCAGGAGTCACAATCATGATATCTGACAAATCCAAAGTAAAAATAGATATGATCAAAAGAGATAGAGAAGGTAATTACATCCTGATAAAAGGCAGCATAGATAATGAGGAAATATCAGTAATCAACATGTATGCACCAAACGGTATAGCATCCAAATTTCTAAAGGAGAAACTAGTGGAGTTGAAGGAGGAAATAGAGAGTAAAACAATACTAGTGGGAGACCTGAACCTTCCTCTATCAGATCTAGATAAATCAAACCAAAAAATAAATGAGAAAGGTAAGAGATGTGAATGAAATCTTAGAAAAACTAGAGTTAATAGATATGTGGAGAAAAATAATAGGGATAAAAAGGAATACACCTTCTTTTCAGCAGTACATGGTACATTCACAAATATTAACCATATACTAGGGCATAGAAACATGGCAAACAAGTGCAAAAGAGCAGAAATAATAAATGCAACGTTTTCAGATCATAATGCAATAAAATAATAATTAGTAAGGATACATGGAGAGGCAAATAAAAAAATAACTGGAAATTAAATAATATGATTCTCCAAAATCGGTTAAAGAACAAATCATAGACATGATTAATAATTTCATTGAAGAAAATGACAATAATGAGACATACTTTCAAAATCTATGTCATGCAGCCAAAGCAATACTCAGGGAGAAATTTATATCCTTGAGTTCATATATTAACAAATTAGGGAGGGCAGAGATCAATGAATTGGACATGCAAATAAAAAAACTTGAAAGCGAACAAATTAAAAATCTTCAGATGAAAACTAAATTAGAGATCCTAAAAATTAAAGGAGAAATTAATAAAATTGAAAGTGAAAGAACTATTGAATTAATAAATAAGACTAGAAGCTGGTATTTCAAAAAAAAACAAACAAAATAGACAAAGTACTGGTCAATCTAATAAAAAGGAACGAAGAAAACCAAATTAATAGTATTAAAGATGAAAAGGGAGACCTCATCCCTAATGAAGAGGAAATTGAGGCAATCATTAAAAACTATTTTGCCCAATTATATGGCAACAAATATGGAAATCTAGGTGATATGGATGAATATTTACAAAAATGTAAATTGCCTATATTAACAGAAGAAGAAATAGAATACTTAAATAATCCTGTTTCAGAAAAAGAAATTGAACAAGCCATCAAAGAACTCCCTAAGAAAAAATCCCCAGGGCCTACTGGATTCTCTATCAAACATTCAAAGAACAGCTAATCCCAAAACTATACAAACTATTTGATATAATAAGAAAAGAAAGAGTTCTACTAAATTCCTTTTAAGACACAAATATGGTACTGATTCCAAAGCCAGAAAGGTCAAAAACAGAGAAAAGAAAATTATAGACCAATCTCCTTAAGGAACATAGATGCAAAAATCTTAACTACAATACTAGAACAAAGACTCCAGCAAGTCATCACAAGGGTTATTCATTGTGATCAAGTGGGATTTATACCAGGAATGCAAGGATGGTTCAATATTAGGAAAACCATCCACATAATTGACCATATCAACAGGGAAACCAAAAAAAAATCACATGTTTATCTCAATGGATGCAGAAAAAGCCTTAGACAAAATACAACACCCATTCCTATTGAAAACACTAGAAAGTATAGGAATAGAAGGACCTTTCCTAAAAAAAAGAACAGTATATTTCTAAAACCATCAGCAAATATCATCTGCAATGGAGATAAACTAGAAGCCTTCCCATTAAGATCGGGAGGGAAACAAGGATGCCCATTATCACCTCTATTATTTAACATTGTACTAGAAACACTAGCTGTAGCAATTAGAAAAGAAAAAGAAATTGATGGGATTAAAATAGGCAATGAGGAGACCAAACTATCACTCTTTGCAGATGATATGATGGTCTACTTAAAGAATCCTAGAGAATCAACCAAAAAGCTAGTTGAAATAATCAAAAACTTTAGCAAAGTTGCAGGATACAAAATAAACCCACATAAGTCATAAGCATTTCTATATATTTCCAACACATCTCAGCAACAAGAATTAGAAAGAGAAAGTCCATTTAAAATCACCCTAGACAATATAAAATATTTGGGAATCTATCTGCAGAGACAAACACAGGATCTATATGAACACAACTACAAAACACTCTCCACACAATTAAAACTAGATCTAAACAATAGGAAAAATATTAATTGCTCATGTGTAGGATGAGCTAACATAATAAAAATGACAATCCTACCCAAACTTATTTACTTATTTAGTGCCATACCTATTGAACTACCAAAAACCTTTTTTACTGAATTAGAAAAAAAAACATCAAAGTTCATTTGGAAGAACAAAAAATCAGGGATATCCAGGGAAATAATGAAAAAAATTTGTAGGAAGGTGGCCTAGCAGTACCAGATCTTAAACTGTACTATAAATCAGTGGTCATCAAAACAATATTGTACTGGCTAAGTGACAGCAAGGAGGATCAACAGAATAGACTCGTGGTAAGTGACCTCAGCAAGACTGTGTATGATAAATCCGAAGTTCCCAGCTTTTGGGACAAAAATCCACTATTTGACAAAAACTGCTGGGAAAATTGGAAGACATAATGGGAGAAATTGGGTTTGGATCAACATCTCACCCTACACCAAGATAAATTTAGAATGGGCGAATGACTTGAATATAAAGAAGAAAACTATAAGTAAATTAGGTGAATACAGAATAGTATACTTGTCAGATCTTCAGGAAAGGAAAAATTTTAAGACCAAGCAAGAGCTAGAAAAAATTACAAAATGTACATAAATAATTTTTATTACATTAAATTAAAAAGTTTTAAGAACAAAACCAATGCAACCAAAATAAGAAGTGATGCAACAAATTGGGAAAAATCTTCGTAACAAAAACTTCTGACAAAAGTCTAATTACTCAAATTTATAAAGAGCTAAATCAATTGTACAAAAATCAAGCCATTCCCCAATTGATAAATGGACAAGGGACATGAATAGACAATTTTCAGATAAAGAAATCAAAACTATTAATAAGCACATGAAAAAGTGTTCTAAATCTCTTATGATCAGAGAAATGCAAATCAAAATAACTCTGAGGTATCACCTCACACCTAGCAGATTGGCTAACATGACAGTAAAGCTAGGAATGTTGGAGTTGATGTGGCAATGTTGGGACATTAATTCATTGCTGGTGGAATTGTGAATTGATCCAACCTTTCTGGAGGGCAATTTGGAACTATGCCCAAAGGGTGCTAGAAGACTGTCTGCCCTTTGATCCAGCTATAGCACTGCTGGGTTTGTACCCCAAAGAGATAGTAAGGGAAAAGATCTATATAAGAATATTCATAGCTGCACTCTTTGTGGCAGCAAAAAATTGGAAAATGAGGGGCTGCCCATCAATTGGGGAATGGCTGAACAAATTGTGGTATCTGTTGGTGATGGAATACTATTGTGCCCAAAGGAATAATGAACTGGGGGAATTCCATGGGAACTGGAACGACCTCCAGGAAGTCATGCAGAGCGAAAGGAGCAGAACCAGGAGAACATTGTACACAGTGACTGATATACGATGGCACAATTGAATGTAATGGACTTTTCTACAAGCAGCAGTACAATGACCCAGGACAATTTGGAGGGAGTTATAAGAAAGATGCTATCCACATTCAGAGGAAGAATTGTGGAAGCAGAAACACAGAAGAAAAACAACTGCTTTATTACGTGGGTTGAGGGGTGTATGATTGGGGATGTAGACTCTAAATGATCACCCTAATGTGATCAACAAAATGGAAATAGGTTTTGATCAAGGACACATGTAAAATCCAGTGGAATTATGAGTCAGCTACAGGAAGGGGTGGGGGGAGGGGAGGGAAATAATATTATTCCTGTAATCAAGGAAAAATGTTCTAAATTGACTAATTAAATAAAATTTTAAGAAAAAAACTGAGGCTCAGAGAAGAAAGGAGACTTAGAACCTGACTAGATCTAGAACAGATCTAGGGCTGGAAGAGATCTTAGCCATAATCTAGTACACAGGCTCAAAGCCATTGGATAGTAGGAATAACCCAAAGCTGAGACTTTACAGGGCAATAACTTCAATGAGATAGGTGGAGTAAGGGTCTCAGGAGAAGAGACCAAAATAGTGCTGAACTGGATCACCAAGAGACTATTAAGATGGGAATGGGATGAGTACCTTTTTTCTGTTCAGGGATTTGTATATAGTGCCAAAGTTTACCTCAGAATAAAACACTGACAGACAGGGGGAAGGAAAAATCAGAACCTTCACAGAGTTGTATCTGACTATATCTTATAGACAAAGCAGGATTAGAATGCATATAATAAAAGTTGTAAAAGGGTTTAAGTTGATAATGACAAATATCATACATAGCAACTTTCTACTTTGCTTCAGTACAATCCTCAAGAAACACTACTGCTATTTGACAAAAACTCTACAAACTACCAGCAAATAGTAAACTTTAAGGAAAATGCTTACATTTGTTTTTTAAAATAAAAAAATCATGTAAAAATGGTGGATTAGGAGTAATGACCTGGGGGAAATAGCTAAGAGTTTGGGGTTGCAGGCAGAGGAAGAGGTTATGATTAGAGAAGGGAATTTCAGAGTGTGTAAACAGGTAAATGTTTTATTTGTGAGTGACAGCAAGGTCAAGGATATGACCATCTCTGTGTGTGGGGTGGATGACAGGTCATTAGAAATGAGCAAAGTGAGGAACTGGGCAATTGAGGGAGTATCACAATGTGCACCGATGTCCTCCAGTCTGAGGACAGACGTTGGACAGTGAATTCATTGGGTAAAAAAGGGGCAACTTCCAGTAGTATAAGTGGCCTGAATAAACTTCAAGAAAGGATGCATTACCAAGTGACTGGAGAGACCTTAGAACTGGCAACAGAGAATAAGGAACATTCCAATTTCACCAATTTCAGTATCTGGAGGCAGGGAACAAAAGAAAAATGAGGGCTGGAAAGGGAGGCCAAGGAGGCCGAGTCTCAAGGAGAACCATTAGTTAGAAGGGGAAGGGAATTAAAAAAATTAAGATGAAAGCAAGCTTGTTATCTATGGGGCAGGCAATCCAGAGAGTACCATGGAAAGGGTGGTAGCTTTGGGGTGGGAGACTGGGGGGGGAAGAGTTGGGGAGACATGGGTTATGGGGCATAGAAATAGGTGAGTGGGCAATGAAGAATGGGGTTTCTTTTTTTTTTTGTTTTTAAATCCTTACTTTCTCCTTAGAACCAATACAGTGTAGTGGTTCCCAGGCAGAAGAGTGGTAAGGGCTAGGCACTGGGGGTGAAGTGACTTGCCCAGGGTCACACAGCTGGGAAATGTCAGAGGCAAGAGTTGAACCTGGGAACTCCCATCTCTAGGCCTGACTCTACCAAGCCACCTAGTAGTCTGGAAAATGGGGTTTCAACAATGACAGCCATGGAGTTCATAATTCCTGGTGTAGGGAGTATGATCCAGTCATTAAAAAATAAGTTCAGGTAGGTTATCAACATCCCTAGGGGTTTGGCCTCAGAGTGGAATCCTCTCAGGGTCTTAGGCAGCTCAGGCAAAAGAACCAACATGAATATGTCTGGTGAATACCTTAACCAGGTGAGCGGACCAGTGTGAATATCTCCAGAAAATAACCAACTCACAAGATGAGACAAATGTGAATATCCCTAGAGAATATCTTAATCTGAAATAGGTGGCAGCTTAGTGTCTCAAGTCTTGGGTTCTGATCCCAACTTTTCCACAGACTTGCTATATGACCTTAGAAAAAGTCACTTCTTTCCATCTCCCATGTCCATACTTTTGTTGTGACTGCCTCCTATGCCTGGAATATTCACTCTCCTCACCTTCTCCTCTTGGTTTCCTGACTTCAAGACTCACCTTAAATCCTACTTTCTGCAGGAGATCTTTCTTACTAGTTTCCCAAGCTACTAGTTCCTTCCTTCTGAGATTACCTTCTACTCTGATATATCTTGTGTATATCTAATTATTTATATATTGTCTCCTCTTTTGAAGGTAAGTTCCTTGAGGGAATAGTGAGGGCAGTGAGGTGGCCCTGTGGATTGAGCACCAGGTCTGGTGTCAGGAATAACATTTTCCTGAGTTCAAATCTAGCCTCAGATACTTGCTAGTTGTGTATTATCCTGGGCCAGTCACTTCACCCTGTTTGCCTCAATTTCCTCATTTATAAAGTGAGTCAGAGAAGGAAATGGCAAACAACTCCAATAACTTTGCCTATATGAAGAGTCAGGCAAAAATGACTGAACAACAATTCTTGAGGGAAGAAATTAATATTCTCAGAATTTAGCACAGTGCTTGGCATATATTCAGAGCTTAGTAAATATTCATAAAGTCAATTATTGGGCCTTAGTTTCTTTATTTGTAAAACAAAGGAGTTGGGCTGGATAAACATAATGGGATTTCCTGTTTACTTGGCCAGGAAGCAAACTTCTATAATTTGAGGCCTATTTTCTTACTGAATTCCATGATAAAATCAGAGAGAATCCTATGAGGGAAAATTCCAATTGAATTATTTGAAAAGCACCAGTGAGAAGAAAGTTGGACAATGGTCATGACAATGTGCCACTGACATACTTGTTCTCAATCCACACTCCCTGAATTCCTCTCATTTGTTGTCTCTCAAGAGTACAATAATATTCCATGACATTCATGGACCACAATTTGTTCAGTCAGCTCCCAACTACTGGCTCCTTGAAGAGTCCCTCCCCCCCAATTCCCAACTGTCTTCCAGAACCACGGGGTTAAAACCACAGTTCCAGCAGGACCACTGACTGTCCTTGTTTCTCCCTAGCTGTTCCAATGCTGATGAACCAGCCCATCTTTCTAGTCTGATGCTACACTTTGACCCAAGCCTTCCCAGCAGATGTATTGCCTTTGCTCACAGGCTATTCCCTATGTAGAAAATGGCAAATGGCAAATTCCTATGCTAAGTTTTTTAACCTCAACTCTAAAAGCACCTCTTCCAGGTAGTAACTCAACTCAAAAGCAGGCTCTTCCAGGCAGGAACAACCATCCATCCTCATCCCTACCCTCAAATCTCATATCTCACTTTGTTTGGCACCACTCTAATATATTGAACACGGATCATTGTGTACTCTAGTTACTATACTGATATTTTCTTTTACTATTAGACTGTGAACTACGTGAGGGCAAGGGCTGGGTTAACTTTACATCTCCTCCCTATTGCACACAGTAGGCATTAATACATTTTAGTTCGGTTTGTTGGATTACAGCAGTTGTCATTATCTAATAGAATGTATCCAGGCTAAAATGTCTTTAAGACCAGGCTTCATGAGCTTTAAGATCAATAATGGAGATTCACTCCTGATTATTCATGTTCAATATTCTATAAAAGCAGTTGACTTAAAAGGGCTTCTTATCCAAGGGCAACAGATGGTGGGGCAGGGATTGCAAGAGGGTAAATAAGAGTCCTCTTTCACCCCAAGCAAAGGGCAATTACTGAATCCTCTGAGCATTATTTATAAATGATTTACCTTAAAGCTTATATGAAAAATACAGGAGTACATGCTTCCATCATCCAGACATCTGAAAAAGACCTAGGGATTTTTAGCAGACCAGATACCTGATATGATTCTGCAGTGTGATAAGGCTGCCAAAAACATACTATGATCTTGTGCTAAATGGAGAGGCTTATGGTTTCCAGGAATGAGAAGTTGATACCATTGGTGCTCAAGTCAGACCCCAATTGAAGAGACTGTTCAGTTCTAGCTGCCTCAGTTGTCAAGTATGCTTTGGGTACAGGTAGGACTGGGGTCCCTTGAGATCTTATCCACCTGTAAAAGTCTGTAATTCTATGTTCTATGGTCCCTTCTGGCCCAAAATCTATAGGCCGTATATGTATAGATTAAGCCACATCAGAAAGCAAATGGTACAGGGAAGTGAATGCTTGATTTGGAATCAGAAGGCAATTCTACTTATTTAAAGTTGCTTACTCCTGAGCCAGAGTTTCCTCAGCTATAAAACAAAAGCCAGTCTAAATGATCCTTGAGGTCCTTTCTACTTGTAAATCTATTAGCCATAGTTAATAGGAGCTCAGCAAAGGGTGTGAACAGAACCCTATTATGCAGAAAAGGCAGAAAACAGGAGCACCCAAGGTCTCTTCTATCCTATGACCCCAGATGGCTCTGAACATTCAACATGGAAAGAGGAGGGGAAACGAGCACATACCTGGACCTCCTGCCAAGAGACAGCCCAATTCTTTCCCCTTCCAATGAATGTGCTAATGGTTTCCTTAAAGATCTACTTAGGATCTTCACCCCAACAGGTCTCCATTATAGTCTTGGAGGATGGGGACTTCTGCTACCTTTGAGTCCTCAATAATGCTAACCCCTGACACTTGACTTGGCCTCATGTGTCTGATGTTAACTGCTCCAAAATGGAGGAGGTTCTTTCAACTTGTGACCTCCAGTCCATTTCCTATTATGTACAAATGTCTTTGTACTCTCTAGAGCACCATCCCCACCCCAAGATTTTCCCTACAAGCTTGAAGGTAAATCATTCATAAGTAATACTTGGAGGAGTCAGTAATTGCCCTTTGCTTATCCCAAATTCAGGCTAAGAAACTGTATTTGTCACGACTAGGAAGTCTAAACATGAAAGAAATACCACCCCCCTACAGCTGAATTGCTCTCTTGGAATGCTTTAATCAATGCTCAGTTCCAGCTGTGAATTGTGTTATTCGATCATTGCCAGGAGGAGCACAGAAGAGATGGCTCATTTCTCTCTGGTTTCTACACTTGGAATGTGCTCAGGATTTTTCCTTTGGGATTGACCTTACCCAGGAAAGATATAATTAGCTGAGAAAGGCTGGAATTAGATATGTTAGGGAGTTTGAGCTCCATGAGGAAAACCTAAAATTTGCCTAACTAGATAAAGTGAGAAGAAGCTTCTAGGGATCTCCACCCTGGAGGATGGATATCAAGCTTGGACCTCACAGAAAAGTCATCTTCCTCAAGCTTAAAACAACAAACCTTATTTTAAATTTTTCCTCCCATTCATTTATTTTTAACATTCTTTTTTAAAATTTTGAGTTCCAAATTTCTTCCCTTCCTCCATGCCCTTCCCACCCACTGAGAAGGCAAAACCAAACTTTAACGTGGCACATGGTAGACATACGTTCTAACCATTTCTTTTCAGCTAATGTCTGGAAATGCTCAATAGATCTAAGAAATGGAGACAGGAGTTTTTGACCACTGTGGTCTGGGTAAAGCAATATTGAGGAAGTCTCTCTGCAAATCTGGGCAGGTCTCAGAGGCAAGATCCTCCTTTGATCTGCTTCCATCTCATAGGAAGCAAGTTCTATTTACCAATTTTCCACTGAAGGACCAAGAGTAGTCCAGGGGTTTCACTAGCTGATCATTAGGTTATCAGTGTCATGCTAGCCCCCAAAGTGGGCCTGGAGCTGCTTCTTTCCGAAAGAGATTCTATCTATTGAAAGAAATAATTAGGATTTGAGAGCATGGAGAGACAGAGTTGCTTTGGTATTGCAACTGAAGTCTATCTTGTCAGATATGTAATGAGGTCTCTCCTTCAGGCTGATTGATTTCATAAAGCTGAAGCAATTATGGAAAGTAAGTGAGGCTCTACCCAAGTAGCCACATGCTGGTGACTGTGGCAAACCAGCTCTTCAACCAAAGATGGTTGAGCAAGCAGCCTGGGGCAGCACTGATAGTGGGAATCAAGGCAACACACACTACTGAAGGCCTACTATGTGCTAAATCCTAGAAATGCAAAACCAAAAATGATTACCCTATCAGCAGGGATTTTATGTTCTACTGAATGTGTATACAGATAAATAAATGCAAGTTAAATGAAGTAGGGAGAGAGCATTACCAACTAGAGGGACATGGGAGACTTGGCAAAAAAGGAAGCATCTGGGCTACATATAGTTTGCCAGATCTCTTCTTTATAGGGTTGTTAAGGAGGCGGGTCAGAGGAATTTCACCTACCAAGAACTAGTAGAGAGCTGAGTTTGAAGCAATACAATATGTGTTTCAACAGAATGACAGATTATCAGACCTGAAAGGAACCTCATATATCATCTATTCCAACCCTTCATTTTACAGGCAAACTAAGGCTCAGAGTAGGGAAGCTATTTCAGTGAGGGAGATTCAGTCCTTCAGGTGGGAGAAAGAAAGAATGGAAAGCTGGCCCTCAAAACTTTCCAATGTAATGCATGCTTCCTACGAAGTCATTCCTTTTCCCCCCTTAGATTTCCAGGGGAATCAAAAGATTGAGAGCTGATAGGGCTCTATGTCAGAGATCTAGTCTAACCCCCATATTTCACAAGATGAAGATGCCAAGGTCGAAGGAGCCTAAGTCACAGACTAAGGTCTCAAAGAAATGTAATAAGAGCAGAGGTGGGAATCAAGCACAGGTCTTTTATCTCCAAATTCAGTGTCTTTTCCACTCTACCAAACTGCCTGCGTGAACTCCAGAGCTAATCACAGTTTTACAACTCGAAATGCTTTTCTGTAATCCAATGACAACTTGTGATTTGACATTCCTTTCAGTTAGAACTTACTAAATACAGCAAACCCCTCATTTTCATGATTAATTTACACCACATTCTCCTCATAGTCTTATCTCATTGGCAACAGTTTTTCAACAATTCATCATCGTAAAAATTTCCAGTAAAAGGCTCTGCTATAAGGTAATACAGCTTTCCAGATACTCAGCTTCTCTAGGCCAATCTCCTATGTGTGGACTCCCACAGTAAGTGCTTGGCTCCTTTGGAGAAATTCTCCAGGTTGCTATTCCCGATAACATTTTATCATTGACTTAGAGATGGCACACTTATCAAATGAGCATGTGACTCAAAGGTAAAAAGGCTATCACTGCAATGAATGATATAGTCAGAATTGAAAAAGAGCTTGATAGGCAAGAACACTGGGCTGAATCTATAAGATGAACTTAGATGCAAAGTCTTACACAGGTTCAAAAAATCAGTTTTAAAAGTACAAGATGAGTTGAATCAGATGGCCTCTAAATTCCCTTCCAATTCTAAAATTCTGTGAGTCTAGGCTTCTAAGGTCATTCAAGGGAGATAAGGCATTTATACAAATGAGAGTGATACTAACTAAACAAGTGCCTAAGAAAAGTACAAACAGTGAGTGCTGTGGGAACATGGAGAAAGAAATCAAGATAGGCTTCATTGAGGTCACATTGAAATCAGGTCTTGAAGGACCCAGAGAACTACAGAGAGACTGAAAGGGGAGTAGAAAGAGTCCTGTCCCCAGCATAGTGATGACAATTCTCAATCTCAGATTCGCAAACAGTCACAATTTCCAGGATTGAAAGAATATTATTATGAGATTTTGCAACAGGCAAGCCACACAATCCTCAATTTCCTTTGGAAAAAACATTGACAGTATATCAATGCTGATGCCACATGCCTTCTCACCTCCAATGGGAAGAGCCTCCATAGGAATCTAAGAGAAGAATTCTGTTTCCCATCAAAGGAACTGAGTAAGATAGAATCAAGCAATCAACAGGTACATGCAGAATTATACAGGGTTAGCACTAGAAAGCAAAATGTCAAAACCTCCTCTGTTTTTACTTATGTGTTTTTCATTGCTATTTATCAGAAAAGTATCTGAAGTCATCATTTCATTAATTTAACAAATATTTAATGGGGCTAATTATGAGCCAAGGGCACTGTGAGAAAGGTAGCTTTATAAGAACTTCACACAAAAAACTGGGGTGGCCAAAGTAACAACTTTCTTTTGGAGCCGAAAATGCAGATGCTACCATGTCTCAGACCCTTGTGCTAGGATTTCAGCCCCACCCCTTTTTTTAGAGCTGGAGGGGGATTTTGCAGCCACTTAGTTTGATCCCTTCATTTTACAGGTGAGGTATGTGAGATATGGAGAAGAGATGTGACTTGCCCAAGGTCCTTAGGTAGAAGCAGTTGAGCTGAGACTAAGAAGCCAGGTATCCCAATTACAATTTGGGAAGAATGGCTCCCAAATTCTATTGCCTCTACCTTCTCTTCCCCTTGTAAAATAAAAAAGCTACTCTCATCAGAGATGGATATTAGCATCTGAATCACGAGAATGTTCAGAGCCTCAGGCTCCCAAATGTATGAAGAATATGGTTCTTCACATTTGGTCAAACTTCTCTGGAGATATTGATATTAGTCCTAAAGACTTGGCTAAAGTCCTCTTCTAATGTCTCATCAATGCAGGGATCTGGGATCACCAAGGTTATGGCAGTAGAGCCACAAACACTGGTAGAGCTAGTAAGTCATCAGGACTTTGAGTGCAGCCACCCCAATGGACTGTGCATTTGTTATCTAGGGAGCAGCCCTGTGTAGTATAAACGGGCTCAGCAGCAAGAAAGCTGACCCCTGGCTGATTAAATTCTACAGAGGGCCAGAGAGATCATGATTGGTCACATTGGCAGAATATCATATATCAAGAGAACCACAGAGCTTTTGAATCAAGTTTGAGGTCACAAATGGGGCAGAACACTGGTCAAAGGAACAGAAGACACCTCGTGTGGCACAGTGGATCTGGAGGCAGAGAACCAAGGTTCTGATCCCAGCTTTGCTCTCATTATGTGGGCAAGTGGCTTCTTCTCTGAGTCTCAGTTCATTTGTAAAGCAGTAATGATAATATCTGTGCTGACCACCTCACAAAATTGTTCAAGGACCACATAAGATAATGTATGTGACGGACTCTACAGATAATAAAGCACTATATAAATGTCCGTAATTATCATCATCATCTATAAAAATGAGGTAGATTGTATGATCCTGAAAGGGGGCAGGTACAATGGAAAGAGCTCTAGATTTGGAGTCAGAGGCCCGAGTTTATATCCTCACTCTGCTACTTACTAGTTGGGACCCCTTGGGTAAGTCCTACAATTTTCCTGGTCCCTAGTTTCCTCATCTATAATGTAGATGACCTCTTAAATCTCTTTCAACTTTATCAATGATCCTATGAACTTCAATCTCTAAATCTTCTGTGACATACTGATCATCTCTACCCACAGGGGGCTTCTATTTTATAAAGCTCTGAAATCACTGTCATAAAAATCCTATGAAGCATGTGGTCTTTGGTGTGAATAAAAAAGGGGTCAAGCCACAGAAAAAATATCCATTAATCTCTACTTTAAAATATATATGGCTGGAGTGGGGATAAGGGAGAGAAAAACCACTATATGCAAAGGTCCAAAGGCTGTGAAGAAACACTAATAAATGGCTTGCACTTGACCTTTTTCTGTGTATTCTTGACAAAACTTGTCATAAGGTTGTGCCTCATTCAGGATGCAAAAATTCAGCCTCATACTTTAAGTGGTAAGACTGTGGGACTTCAGAAAAATGATGACTTTAATAATAGGTCTTCTCTTTGGCTTATTTTAGCCCCAGTTTACAAAGACAAAGGCCTTTTTGAAGAAAGGGTCAGGGATACCGAATAGATTTCTTCTGTATCTCTTTTCATTTTGCTCTTTCCCCCAGGGCCAGGCACAACCCCCATCCCAACCCCCACATATGTATACATGGGTTCCCTTATAAGTCCTCAAATACCCTTAGCAGTAAATTAATTGCCTATCTTAATAGCCACTGTCTTTTAGGTTATTACAATACAATGAATGAATCCTCCTTTTAACAGTGCTCTTGGAAAGTTGAGGAAAAATTCATACTGTTGTTTTTCTCTCCACATAAAGAAATAAGCAGCATAATTGTCTTCTGGAGAAGAAACATTCTAATCATCTTTAGCTTTAAAGCCAATTCCTTTTAGAAGAGGTTTTGAGACAAACAAGAGACATAAGAAAATCAATGCTCTTGGGAGACTGAGCTTGCGTGAGCTATGCTGAAGAGGCCATGCCAGGGCCTAGAATTCCATTCTAGGGAAATTTTGGAATTAAGGGTTACTGGATATGCCACCAAACAACACCACTGGGAGCTTTGGGCATATTCAATGTTATCACAGTATATCTGACACCTGAAGGCATGGGAGAGGCAGCGAGAGTTACAAGCCAGTTTCTCTAATTAAACCTCCAAACAAGTAAGGATGCTGCCAGGGCCAGGAAAGTGCAAGAGCACAGAGCCAAAGGAAATGAATGCTTTTGAAGTAGTATTCCTGTGACCTCGGAGACCACATAGCCCAATCAACACTTTGATCTCAACTGTAACATCCCTAGGAGGCAGCCAGCCCTTGGCATTAAGATCTCTAGGAAGCAAACTCACCATGTATCAAAGAAGGTTGTTCTCCTTTTGGATAGAAAAGGCATATAAGTTCCTGGTGGGGTGTATGGGGTACTCAGGGAGGGGTAGTATCTCTGGTATGGAGGGCTTGTTGTGCCCTCCTAGGGCAGCTCTCCAGCCTCTGACCCCCACCTGACACCCAGATCTCACTTGTGGCTCCCAGTAGCTGCTAGCACGTGGCAGCGGCCACACCCTGGGCAACGACTTCAATAGGCCGGCTGAACCTTGTGAGGGTAGCCATCGGGTAGTTGACCCCTGGTGAACCAGGGCTTTGCTCACCCAGCATGTGAAGACTGCTTCAGCTGAACAGATGGAAGAAACCAATAAGAAGGTTCAACGGCTGAGAGGGTGATGCAGCAAAGCACTGTGAAGTGCTTAGGGTGTGCTGGAGCACAAAAGACAACCCGGCCATCCAATGCAGCTGAGGAAGTCTCCAGACATAACAATTTTTCGTGCCACTGGACCCAGGCTTCCAACGCCGAGAGAGTGGGACTGTCTGTGCATCGGCTTTTCCACTTAAATCTCCTTCACACACAAGTATCTTTGTGCACACTCATCTATCCTAACCCTGTCCACCCTCTTCAAGACCTGCGGCGATGGGGGAGTGGCGACGCAACAGGTGGAGGTGACCATGGCAGTTGTAGTCACGATCCTGCACATAGGCGGCCCACGGACCAGTGGTCGCTCAGCCCTGTGGGCAGCAGGGACGTTCGGCAGCATCCTGGGCGACTGAGCAGCCCTCTTTAGGACAGCACTGCTCACCCTAATCAAGGGAGGGGACTAGAAATGGTGTCCCAAACATTGCCTGCCCTACAAACACCCGGTCAGCACACCGCGGCTGGCAGGTCATCCCTTTAAGAGGTCGAAATCAAAAGAAACATAATACAAAGAAACTCCTACTAGGAGCATGGAACATCAGGAATTACTTGATAGAGAGAATACCCCAAGACCTGAGAGAAGAACAGCTCTAATCGGTAAAGAACTGGCGCGATATCGACATCGCAGCCCTAAGCGAAACACGCTTACCAGAAGAGGGAACACTCAGCGAACCCACCACTGGATACACCTTCTTCTGGAAAGGTAGAGCCTCAAATGAAGACAGAATCCACGGTGTTGGCCTGGCCATCAAGACCAGTTTGCTCAAACAGCTGCCAGACTTGCCTGTGGGCATCAGCGAGAGGCTCATGAAGATCCATTTGCCTCTCAGCAAAGACCGGTCTGCCACAATCATCAGCGCATATGCCCCTACACTGACCAGCACAGAGGATACCATCGAGCAGTTCTACTCTGACCTGAGTACCATCCTGCACTCAGTGCCCACAAATGACAAGCTGATACTACTGGGAGACTTCAATGCCAGCTTTGGCCAGGACGATGAAAGATGGAAAGGAGCACTCGGCAAACACGGCGTGGGCAAAATGAACAACAACGGCCTACTGCTACTCAGCAAATGCTCAGAGTTCGAACTCACCATCATGAACACTGTGTTCAGAATGGTGAACAAATATAAAACAACGTGGATGCACCCAAGATCAAAACACTGGCATCTCATTGACTACATCATTGTACGACGGCGAGACATCCAGGATGTAAAGATCACCAGAGCCATGAGAGGAGCTGAATGCTGGACAGACCACTGATTGGTTAGAGCGACTCTTCAAATGCGCATTGCGCCTCACCATCCAAAACATGCCCAGACAGTTTGCGCCCAGAGTCGTCTTAGATATCCATCTTATTTGCAAACATTCCAGTTCTGCCTGGATGACAAGCTGTCTGCCAAGGGACCACTCACTGGAAGCTCAACCGAGAAATGGAACCAGTTCAGAGACACAGTGAAGGAAACATCAAAGGCAGTCCTAGGCTCGAAACAACGCAACCACCAGGACTGGTTCGACGAGAACAACACTGCTATTGAAGACCTAATGAGCAAAAAGAACAAAGCCTTTATGAAGTGGCAAAATAACCCAAACTCTGCTCCTAAAAAGGACAGATTCAAGTCTCTCCAAGCCACGGCGCAGCGTGAGATCAGGAAGATGCAAGACCGATGGTGGGAAAAAAAAGGCAGAAGAAATGCAGTGTTTTGCTGATACGAAAAACTACAAACAATTTATCAGTGCCCTCAAGACTGTCTATGGGCCATTAAAACCCACCACCACTCCCTTGCTATCCTCTGACGGTGACACTCTCATAAAAGATAAAAAAAGGCATCAGCAACAGGTGGAAAGAACACTTCAGTCAGCTTCTCAATCAACCCTCTTCAGTAGACCAAAGCGCCCTTGACCAGATCCCCCAAAACCGCACCATTGAACAACTTGACGTCCCTCCTTCAATAGAGGAAGTCCAAAAAGCCGTTAAACAAATGAGTGCAGGCAAGGCACCTGGTAAAGACGGGATCCCAACCGAGGTGTACAAGGCCTTAAATGGAAAGGCACTCCAGACATTCCACATAGTGCTGACCAGCATATGGGAAGAGGAAGACATGCCCTCAGAATTCAGAGATGCCTCCATCGTAGCCCTATACAAGAACAAAGGCTCATGAGCAGCCTGTGACAACTACAGAGGCATCTCACTACTCTCCACTGCTGGAAAGATCCTCGCCTGTGTTATACTCAACAGACTCCTATCACCTGTTTCAGAGCAGAACCTGCCTGAATCACAATGTGGCTTCCAACCAGATCGCAGCACCATCGACATGGTCTTTATGGTGAGGCAAATGCAGGAAAAATGCCTTGAGCAGAACTTAAGTCTCTACATTGTCTTCATAGACCTGACAAAGGCGTTCGACACAGTTAACAGGGACTCATTGTGGGTGATCCTCAGCAAGCTTGGTTGCCCAGCAAAATTGTCAAACTGATCCAGCTCTTTCATGTTGACATGATAGGGGAAGTCCTATCTGGTGGAGAGACTTCCTATCGCTTCAACATCTCCAATGGTGTGAAACAAGGCTGTGTCCTCGCTCCGGTACTATTCAACCTATTTTTCACCCAAGTATTACGACATGCTGTGATGGATCTAGACCTGGGGGTCTATATCAAATAACGGCTGGATGGCTCACTATTCGACCTTCGCTGCCTGACTGCAAAAACAAAGACAACAGAGAGACTCATCCTGGAAGCTCTCTTTGCAGATGACTGTGCTCTCATGGCCCACCAAGAAAACCATCTTCAAACCATTGTGGACAGGTTCTCTACCGCAACAAAACTGTTTGGCCTAACTATTAGCCTCAGCAAAACATAGGTGCTGTTCCAACCTGCACCAGGGAGGCCAACTAACCAGCCATGCACTACAATCGACGGCATGCAGCTTTCTAACGTCAACACTTTCAAGTACCTGGGCAGCACCATTGCCAACGATGGGTCCCTAGACCATGAGATCAATGCCAGGATCCAAAAGGCCAGCCAGGCACTCGGGTGGCTGCACTGCAAAGTCCTTCAACACAGCAGTGTAAACACTGTGATGAAGCTCAAAGTGTATAATGCAGTGGTCCTCAGCTTGCTCCTCTACGGTTGTGAGACATGGACACTGTACCAAAAGCACATGAAACAGATTGAGCAATTCCACCAACGCTCCCTCCGATCAATCATGAGGATCCGATGGCAGGACCGAAAAACCAATCAGGAAGTCCTCGACAGAACCAACTCCACCAGCATCGAAGTCATGGTCCTCAAAACCCAGCTACGATGGTCTGGACACGTCATCTGCATGGACCCACAGCGAATACCAAGACAGGTATTCTGTGGTGAACTGTCAGCTGGACTCAGGAAACAAGGCCGACCAAACAAAAGATACAAGGATCAGCTAAAGTCAAACTTGAAGTGGGCTGGCATTACACCAAAGCAACTAGAACTCGCTGCCTATGTCAGAAGCAGCTGGCAAACCCACATTAACCATGCTGCCACCACCTTTGAAGATGAACAACGTCAAGGTCTTGCCGCTGCGCGTGAATGCCGACACCGGGCCACAGCTGCACCTCCCGTAACAACTAGCATTCCATGCCCCATGTGCCACAAACTCTGCGCCTCAGTCTTTGGACTTCAAAGCCACACGAGGGTACATCAATAGATGATAATGCACAAAGACAATAGTCATTCTCTGTCACCGAGAGACTACCACTATAAGTTCCTGGAGGGAAAGGCTTTCTTTTGTGTTGATGTCCCCCAAACCTAGCATTACTGATAATGGCTTGCTGATCAACTGAAAGGTTGAAATATTGGGAAGGATTGAGCTTCATTTTTCTTAATATGGAAAAAAGAGGATCTTGGACTTGATTTCTAAATTCCCTTCCAGACCAAAATATCATGATCCTGTAAAGAAGAAAAAGGCAGAAAACCTCAGATTCCTTGGCAAGGTCACCATGCTGAAAGGTCTTCCCTACTTTTCCATCCTCAGGGTTTCCCCTGGACATTTGGGCTGCCAAGAACATAGTTAGGTTTCAAGTCATTAGTCAACTGCTGGCCAATGAACACTTCTTCACTGGGGGGAAGTTAAAGGAATGAGATAAGTCCAGACTCAGCACTCTCTCCATGGTGCCACCTCCTGATCCTGAGCCCAGGGCTCTTTTCACCAAGCCAGAACAATTGGGTTTAAATAAAAGACCTGCTACTTAAGTTGCTTTGCTTCTCGGTGTCCCAGGAAACTCTCTCCAACTAAAAGCTGCAGAGTCAATACCAATCCACATTCATAGAGAGGGGAGGAGTTGGCCACACTAAGTGCAAGCCAACTTTTCCAGTAGACTAAATGATCTCTAATGACCTTTCCAGACCCTATGAGGATCAGCAGTTCTGAAGAGGAGTTCCACAGAATTATAGAGATGGTCTTTTGCAAAGAAATAGCCTGAGTGTTTAGGGGATATCAATTTCCCATTGAGTAAGCCCCAGACCCCTTCCCATGAAGACCATCTCCCTCTACCATAGACATGCTGAAAGAGATAGGGTTGGAAAATTCCACTGTAAGCACTATGTCTTCAACGGTCAGTCAATAAACCCCTATTAAGTTCCTATTGTATACCAGGCCCTTTGCTAAGTCATACCCAAAGTTCTGGGACAGAGAGGTCACCAGGCATTACAGTCCTGCCTCTTAGGGAACTAGGTGATCTACACATGAAATGTTCTGGGATTTCAACCCTGACCCAGGGGCTCTCTTTCTACTCTATACTGCTCTTTAGCCAGAGGCAGGAGGATATTATAATGGTAAGAGTACTGGTCTTAGAGTCACCTGACCTGGATTCAAGTTCCATCTTCAACATTTAATCCTTGTGATCTTAGACAAATCAATTAACTTTCTCTGAACCTCCAGTCTTCTTTTACAAAACTGGTGACACCACTTAGACTGCTGAACTTCTGAGAATGAGAGGTCTAAAGAGGAAAAGGCCCTTTTAGGTCAGCAAGTCCCACCCCTTTCTTTCACAGTAAAGAAACTGAGACCCAGAGAGGAGAAGTGAAATATGCCCTAGGTTAGTGATGGCAAACCTTTTAGAGGGGTGGGTGATGTGAGAAATGTCCGCAGGCATATGTGGAGATGGGGAGGGGAGTAGCCCAGCGCTTGTCCCTCTGGCTTTCTAGTGATAAACTCTGGAAAACTCTGTGCTGGGACAACAGCAAGCATGTCCACGGAGGGGGCTTGGAGTGCTTTCTCTGGCAAGCATGCCATAGGTTTACCACCATGGCCCTAGGTTACTCAGCTGGTGATGAAACATCTAGAGGAAAGTTCTTCATGAGATTTAGGGTGCTATAAATAAGCAACAAGGCAGTAAAGCAGGGTATTGCAATTTCTACATTTCTAAAAGAAAGAGGTTGGACTTGATGACCCAGAAGGTTTCTTTCCAATTTAAACCTCTATTAGGGATATCCATATCATGTGCAGAGGGTGTTTCCACACCTAGATCACCCTACAACAAAAAGGTGGCCCAGGAAAAGTCCCACATCCTTTCTGATCTTTAAAATAACATCTTCTTTATCATAACAAACTAGATAATTCCCAGGGGCCCTTCCAAAACTACAAATCATAACCTTCTGGAGCTTCGGTTTCCCCATCTGTAAAATGGGGGTAGTAATTAATATTTTTTACTGTCAGCTTTACAGGTTGGTCACTAGAACTGAGTGAAAGAATATCTGTGATTATTGTGCACAGGAATAGCAATGTAATAATGATGATCAATTATGAAAAACTTAGCCACTCTGATCAGTAAAATGATACAAGACAATTCCCAAGGATTAGTGATGAAAAAAGAAAGAACTGATGAATTCTGAGTGCAGATTGAAGTATGATTTTCTCATTAATTTTTTTTTGCAATATGGCTAATATGGAAATGTGTTTTGCCTGATTTCATATGTCTAATTGAGATTAGATTGCTTGCCTTCTCAGAGGGTAGGGGAGGAGGAAGGAGGGAGGGAGGGTGAGAATTTGGAACTCAAAATTAAAAAAGAATGTTAAAAATAAATTATAAATTTATTTTAAAAGACAGAATGTTTGTAAATCCTAAATCATCATAGAAATATCAGCTGTGTTATATTGTATAAACTATAGACACAACAAGAGAATGAATTTTTAAAAATAGAAAAGTGGGAATCCTGTGCAAAAGCAAGTCACATAATTCTGGAGTTGTGAAAATAGCACTGGATTTGAAGTTCTGAGTCTGTTATTTACTATAGGTGTGATTTTGGACAAGTCATTTTCTTAATCTAGGACTTTGTTTCCATTTTCAGTAATTGAGAGTGTTAGACAAGATAACCACCAAGTCAACTTTCATTTCTGACAACCCATGATGATATAATTATAAAAATATCTATCCTGGGCAGCCAGGTTGCCCAATGGATAGAGTGCTGGGCCTGGATTCAGAACAACTCACCTTCCTGAGTTCAAATCTAGTTTCACATACTTATAAGCTATATGACCCTAGGTGAGCCACTTCACACTGTTTCCCTCAGTTTCTCCATCTGTAAAATGAGGTAGAGAAGAAAATGACAAACCATTGGATCATGAAGAGTCAGACAAGACTGAACAGCAAACACCAACCCTTAGATCATTCAACAGAGAGCAAACACACTAAAAAATAGTAATATTCATGTTACTACAGAGGACATTAACCAAACCAAGCCCTTCCCATTCAGTTGCAAACCTTTTTCTCAAAATAAATTGGACAGATCTTTAATAACAAAAACCAAGTACTAATTAAGCACCTACTATCCTTCAGATATTGTTCTAGGTGTTGGGAGTCCTTAGACAAAAATGAAAACCAGTCTCTGCTTTCAAGAAGTTTACATTTTACTTTGAATGCTTGGGAGAGTCTTCTTCTTAGACTCAGTACACCTACACATAGAACTCATCTCCAATTGGCTTCACTTAGATTGAAATACATATCCACTTTTCAGTTACCTATTTTTGACTGAGTTTTTATGATTTCTTGCCTATACACTTGAACATAAGTTCATGTGGAAATGTTAAATTACATTCCAATTTTGCCATAAACCACAGAACCAGATTCATTTCCTAATTCACACTTACCTCTAAGCTAACAGTGCCAGACAAACAAGGGAAGCTACCCCACTTTTCTTCTATTCTCCCTACCCCCCACAACTAGAAGATCTCTCTTCCTCCCCCTTGCTCCCTGCTCTCCTTTCTTTGAACACTAAAATCAAAATCCACTTCCCACATGAAGGTTTTGATCTGGTGAGCATGGGTACAATGGAAAGAGACTTGGATTTGGGGTCAGAAGACTGTAGTTCCAGTCTCAGCTCTATGACTCCATGGCCTATAGCCTTAAGTATCTTACATTGAGACTCCAATGAATTTCCAAGAAAAATAAAGCAAATGTACCTCTTACTTGATAATAAGGCATTATTACACTTAAAACACTTCTCCTTCCATCTTTTGCTGGTATTTCTAATACGCAGTAAGAACAAAGAATAGACTAGAAAATGCCTCAGTACTCAATAGAGATTAAGTACTGTAGTTATACTACTTGAAGACAACTAGACTGCCTACATCAGTGATGGTAAACCTTTTAGAGACTGAATGCCCAAAGTGCAACCCTTACACTGCATGTGAACTGTCCTCTTATCACAGGCAGGGGAAGGAGGAAGTGTTCCCATTGGGCTGCTGGGCAGAGGGGCCTGTCATGTGAGAAATGTACTTAGGCTTGCATAGAGAGGGGGAGAGGAACAGCCCCCTCTGGCATGTTCCAGCATGCATGCTAGAGGTTCACCAAAACAGGCCTACATCTTACTATTTAGCTATCAGGATACAGGACAGAAAAAAAATTCTCTTTATCTGGAATGTTCAAGAAACGGAGAATTCTGGGTAACTGAACTATCTGGTCAATCACTGGTTTGAAAAGCAGAGAATCTTCAGGGTATCAAACCTGTGCTAGCTGTAATAAACTTGAAATTGACAAAATGTGCTACCCTACTTTTACTGTGGCTAGGTGGGGGAAAGGGAGAGAAGAAAAGATGTATAGGCACATAAACATAATGAATAATATCAGTAAAAAGTGGGAAAGGGATCTCACGCCACTTTCTTTAGGAAGGTTTTCCCTGAGCCTCCTTTCCCATTGAGAGTATTATAGAGCAGTGGTGTCAAACTCAAATGGAAAGATTCCTGCTGCCCACAAATTAACTCAGAAAACCATAAATTAACATTACCTATGTATGATTGTATTTTTATTTTGTTAAACATTTGCCAATCATATTTTAATCTGATTCAGTTTCACTTAGACACTCTGGAGTTTTGAGGCCCTATCAGAATACTCCTTTCACTCCTCTACTGCAGAGGCTAGAGTGCTGAACTTGGAGTCAGAAGATCTGGATTCAAATTTTGCCTCTGCCACTTACTATATATCTGATGTGCATTTTAAAATGGATCTGAACCTGGGAGACTATATCTTCCAGGACTCTCTACCCCAACTTCCTCAGACACCTCCTACTTCCTTTGTGGGAGATGTCTGAGAATGTATAAAAGAAGAGAGAAGTGTGGGTTTTGGCACCTTTTCTGGAGAAGAACCTTTTCCCCAGAGTGCCTTTTCCCGGGAAAAGAAGCTTTGGTCCCTGCATAGCTGCTGGAGATCAAATTTTCTCTAGCTTTCCCAAACCTTTCTTTTTCTAGCCCAAATAAACCTATCTAACTATCCCTAGAGTCTGGCTTGATTTAATTTAATTTCCTAGCTTAGTTATAGTATAGTTAAGAAAGCCTGGTCAATTTCCCTACTGGGGCTGGGGGGGACCCAGCTTCCTTTCCTTTCCCTACCTTTTTCCTCCAATCTTCCCTTCCACACTGATCACAGACAAGCAACTTAACCTCATTTTCTTTGTCTATAAAATGGGGACTGAAATATCTATAACACTTCACAGGGTTGTTGTGAGAATCAAATAAAGAGAATGTTTGTAAAGGGGTTCCCAGATCTCAAAGGGCCATATATATGCTAGCTATTATCAATTGCATTAACCATGTGACCTTGACCAAGTCATGTTTCCTCTGTAGGCCTTGGTTGATTTTGTCATGTGTAAAATGAAGGGGGTGGATGAGAGTATTTCCAAACAAGTGTCCTGGCCAGCCCATACATGGGTTTGAGATGCTCCTAAAATGGGTTCCCAGAGGCCATCTCATCTAACCTGAACTTGACCAGGAGAATTATCTAACAAGGGTCATTCAGTCCCTCTTGAAGTCTCCAGTGAAGGATAATATTCCTACCTCCCAAGAGAGCCCAGTCCATGTTGGGGGCTGGCTTTGGTTGTTAGGGATTTCTGTAAATGTCCATCTATTGGTCTTAGTTCTGTCCTCTGGTGCTAAGTAGAGCAAATCAAATCCTTTTTCGACATGCTAAAACATCAGATACTTGAAGACCTAAATAATCTCCTTTTGTTTTACTCTGCTCCAGATTATTCATCCCTGGTTCCTTTGGTTGAACCATATATGACATGGTCTCTAATCTTCTCCCTATTCTGACCACTCTCCTATAGACAGATATTTTCCAGCTGTACCAATGTCCTTTGTAAAATGTGGTAGCCCGAAGTGCACACAGTTCTCCAAATGTAGTTTGCCCATGTCAGAATGCAACAGGACTATCACATTCCTTCTCTTGGACAGTGTGGCAAAGTGGATAAAGGGGTCCATCTTAGAGACAGGGAGATCTAGGTTAAAGACCTGCCTCTTACACAAACTGTGTGACTGTGGTCAAGCCACTTTATACCTTCACAGATTTACAACTAGAAGAAGATAAGGAAAGGAATAAGCATTTGTTTAACACTCACTGTGTGCCAGGTACTCTATAACCATTGTCTCATTTGATCCTTACAACAACCTCGGAAAGAAGGTGCCATTATAATCCCCATTTTATAGTTGGAGAAACTGAGGCAGACAGAGATCAAGTGACTTGCCTGGGGTCACACAGCTGATATGTGTCTGAGGCAGAATTTGAATTTGGGTCTTCTTGACTCCAGGGCCAGTACTCAATCTACTATGAATGACATCTAGACTTCAGAGGTCATCTAGTACTACCTTCTCACTTCAAAGATGAAGCAACTAAGGCCCAGGACTTTCCCAAGGTCACATAAGTAATGTCAATGGCAGAATTTGACTCCAATGCTCTGACCAGATCTAATGCTCTTTCCTCTGTGCCATAGTGATTTAATTAATTCTCTAAAGTCTAAGTTACAAATGATCTACATCAGTAAAGGGAATTTCTGTACCAGGAGTACCTTATGTCTGTGAAATCAATGTTCTAGACACACACTCAGAAAGCTTTTCTTAATACAGCCTAGAATGAAGTTCAGATAACAAGAAAGATGAACTAGAGATCCTGAAATTAAAAAAGGTAGGATTGAACCTATGACTAGAATGCGGTGCTAAAAGGCTATGTCTTATTCAAATGGAAATAGAAAGGTTAAGCAGAGAGAATGGGTGGGGATGGGCAACATCAGATATCCTGTGAAGAAATCCTGGCAACAGAGGGGCAAGCATGGCAGAGAGTCCTGGAGTCAAGGGCAATGGAGGCAAGAAACAAAATTGCCCTTGCCATCAGAGTACAGTATTGACAGCCTAGATAGAAAGAGTTTGGGGAATAGACCAGAAGCCCGACACAGAAACATTATATAATAGTGATGAGGACTTAAATGGTTCTGATATCAGATGGAACAACTAGTAATATCTTGACTTTCCTTAATAATAATTTCCTCCATCAAAAGTTAAGAAATCCAGTTGGGAGAATTGTGGTCTGGAAAGAATTGTTCTTCCTTATTCTCAGTCTTCATGCTTCTCAAAACTCTCAGGAGCTCTGACTATCTCCCTCCTCCTGTGTACTCTCTTCTCACTGGGTTTTTGTGACACTTCTCTCCCCAGGTTCTCCAATACCAATGATGAGTCAAGATGGCCACATAGAAGGAGAAGAAGTTCAGACCTCTGAATACCCTTCCTTACCGATCACAAACTGAATGCTCAAAGGGGAGTGAAAATCAGACCTAACAACAAGACAGAGCCAAGGAATCCTCCTGCTGGACTCAACTCAAAAGGTACGCCCCCACAAAAGCCGGAATCCAAGAATACTCTGGTTTAAGGGAAAGGCTGAAGGAAGGTCCCAGGACCCATCCCCCCCCCAACCTAGAGCGCTGGGTCTCCAGCGGCAGTGGGAACCTCTGGGCAGGCAAAGGTGCTGGTCTGGAGGGTGTACCTTGTAGGCAGGGCTGTGCTAAGTTCAGTGTCGAGCACAGACAGCAGGGAAGGAGCTGGAGAGGGAGCTGGCAGCCTGGTCAGAGCCGTGGAGATCTTCCAGACTGCTCCAGCCTTCCAGGAGGTTTTTGGCCTCAGAGGACACCTAGCCCAACCCAGCTGAACTTAATCACATCAAAAGTCTTCAGAACCCAGGGAAGCCTAGGCTGCAACACCCCTCCCTCACTGACTGCTGGACTTTAATCCAATCAAAAGCCTCCAGAGGACAGGGAAAGGCAAAGTCCAATACTCTGCTCCCAGAGACTGCACTGAGATATCTGACAAAGCTCCAAGAGGGGAGACTGACAGAAAGCCTCCAAACCAAAAAAATGAGAGGAGAAAGAGCACAGTCAAATACGGGGAGCAAAGAAGGGGTAAATATGAGCAAACAACAGAAAAAGAAGAAAGAAATTACAATTGACACCTTCTGCACAGGCAAGGAACTAAGAACAAACAACACACAGGAGGAGGCAAGTAATAAAACAGAAATCCCAGCAAATTGGACACAGGCTTTGGAAGAACTCAAAATGCAATTCAAAACACAATTAAGAGAGGCTGAAGACAACTGGGACAAGAATTTAAAAACTAAGATAAGTTGTCTGGAAACGGAAAATAGTGTCTTGAAAGCCAAAATCAACCAGCTGGAAAATGAGGCAAAGGAGATAAAAGATGAGGCAAAGAAGATGAAAGATAAGGCAAAGGAGATGAGAGATGAGGTAAAGAGAATGAAAGATGGCCTCCAAAGAAAATCAGACCAGAAGGAGGATGACCAAAATGCCAGGGATGAAATCCAGTCTTTAAGAACCAGAATACAACAACTAGAATCAAGTGACCTTACAAGGCAGCAGGACATTATAAAACAAAACCAAAAGAATGAAAAAATTGAGGAAAATATGAAGCATCTCATTCCAATGCCAATGATGTTATCCTGACCACTTGCTAGTCTCCTTTACCACATCCATACCTCATATCTTAACCATGGGATTTCACTGAGAAATAAGTTTAGGACCTGAATACAACTGTAGAAAAGGTAGATGTGATCATTATCTTTGGTGATTACTGAATGTAATTGGAAGGGAACACATACATTGTTCAGCTGTGTATAACATTTTTACAAAAAACTAACCATATCCTAGGGCATAAAAAACAAATGCAGAAGAAAGAATATAAAATATGTCTTAACTGACCATAATGCAATAAAAATTTAATCAATAAATGGCCTCTGAAGAAAGGATTTAAATGTAAGCGGAGACTAAATGATCCTAAATAATCAATGAGCCAAAGAACAAATAAAAGAAACAATAGATAATTTCATTACAGAAAATTACAACAAGAAACTGTCATACCAAAATTCTGGAGCTGCAACCAAAATAGCCCTTTTGGGAAACTTTAATCTCAAATCTCAAATGAAAACATAGAGAAGATAGAATTCATCAGTTCTTATCTCACTTCTGTTTTCTCTGATAGGAAGAATGATCTTTGGACCAGAAAAGACAGAACGGAAGTGGCTAACAGGGAACTAACATACAATATGGATAAGATGGTAGTAAAAGTGTTCCTTGCTGCGACAGTTGTACTTAGATCACATAGTTCCTACCAATTACATCCTTGGCTATAGAAAAATCTGTCAGATGTGATTAGTAACCTACAATCAGTGATATCTGAAAGATAGTAGGGTATGAGAGAGAGGTGAGTTTTTTTTCCTGATTTCCAAAAAAGGAAAGAGAACAGAGTCTGAAAACCATCACATTTCTAGGACATTTTTATTAAAGTTATGGATAAACTGGATAGTATCCAGAGGATAGCAGTCAGGATGCTGAAGAGCCTAGAATTTATGCCACGTGAGGATAAATTTAAGGAAGTGGAGCTGTTTAAGCTGGAGTAGATAAAATTTATGGATGATATTAGAGGTGACTTCAATGGAAAGGGAATAGAGGAAAGGGAATAAGCATTTATTTAGTGTCTGCTATGTGCCAGGCACTGTGCTAAGTGCTTTTACAAATAGTATCTCATTTGATCCACACAACAACCCTGAGAAGTAGGTGTTGTTATCCTCATTTTACAGTTGAGAAAACTGAGGCAAATTGAGGTGAAGTGACTTGCCTGGGGTCTTACAGTTATAGTAAGCATCTGAGGCTGGATTTGCGCTCAGGTTTTCCTGACTTCAGCACCAGTGATCTATCCACTGTGACACTAGCTGGCAGGGTAGTGTGGCACAGTTTGAAAGGGTCAGGGATTTGGAGTTAGAGGGACTGAGTTTGAACCATGGCTCTGCCAGTTACTACCCATATGACTTGAGCAAGATACTTGACCTTCCTAGGCCTTGGTTTCCACCTCTGTAAAAAGGGGGTGTGAAATCAATTATTTCTAAGGTCCCTTCCAACTCTCTGTGATCATATTTTCCTCAGTATGTATCTGAAGCACTATCATATGGAAGAGAAATAAGAACTGTTCAATTTGGTCTCCCCAGAAGGTAGAACTAGGTAGAAGTTGCAAAAAGGCCGATGTAGGCTGGTCATCAGGAAGAGCTATAGAAGGCTGAGAGCTATCTATCCTGACAGGGAAAGGGCTGTCTTGGGAGGTACAGGATTCCTGCTCTTTAGAAATCTTTAAGCAAAGGCTAAATGACCACTTGTCAAGTATGCCCCATGGAGCATTCTCTTTTCAGAGATGGATAGGATGAGCTGACCTTTTGAGATCCCTTCCATTTCTAAAATACCAGGAGTTTGTGATGCTGAGTTTTTTGAGTCCCCATGCTGTTCCCCTTATCCACATTAAGATTGCAGTCCACCAAAATCCCAACCCATCTTCAAAATAACTTTCCAGTCAATTAGTAACACTTCAGGTAGGAGGGACATAGGGCCTTGTTTCAGAATCAACTGCTCCAAGCAGATCAGCATGCTAAGAAGGAAATTAGCCTTATTGACCCAAGTTTCTCTCATCTCTGAGACAACTCAGAGGCAGGAATTTCCCTCTGCAGACTTTCTCCTTTAAATGCAAATATGCATGTTAGGAAATTGAAGCTGGGTGTTTGTATACACATATAAGTAGGCAACAATTACAATCTAGAGATATTTTAAATTTAATCTTTTTTATTTATTAGAATTGTTACCAAGCAATGCACATTCAGAAAAAAAGAAAAAGAAAAACCTAATCAGTGTGCATTATGCAACAATCAGACAAAATACCCCTAATCCTCTGTCATTCTTTTCCAGTGGCCCCTGGGTACTCATTAAAGGTTAATTTATTTAAATCTCTCTAACACTCATTTCAATCCATTTTAATAAACTAATGAATCTTTGGAACTTTGCCTAATCAGCTTACACTTTTCTTTTTAATGAAGTCTAACAAAATAGGTTTTGCAAGCCCATTCTTAACAGGTGTCTTCCTTTTTGGAGCTAGGCAGTTTGGAGTTGCAGACAACTCAACTAGAGAGCAACTTCCATTTCATTCCAAAGCTGCAGAAGCTAGCCCAAATGCTCTTAGCTGTAGTTCCCCTCCCTGGGATTGGTGTCCAATAGAATAATAATCTCCTCCAATTAGAAACAGCCATTTTACAGTTTAATAGGAGTGACAATTCTATTACATCTTCTAAAAACTCCTGGAGCTGCCAAAGGCTCTTTGGGCCTATCAGTGAATATGTTTCCACTCTGGCTAACACTTAGCACAATACCTGGCACCCAGGTGAACTGATCCAATCATTCTGGAAAGTAATTTGGAATTATGCCCAAAGGGTTATAAAAGAATGCATACTCTGTGATTCAATGATACCACTACTCGGTCTATAACCCAAAGAGATAAAAAAATAGGAAAGGACCTATTTGTACAAAACTATTTAGGGCTGTACTTTTTGTGGTGGCAAAGAATTGGAAAGAATTGGAATGTCCCTCAGTTGGGGAATAGCTGAAGAAGCTGTGGTATATGATGGTGATGGAATACTATTGTGCTATAAGTAATGATGAATAAGATGATTTTAGAAAGAACCTGAAAGACCTACATGAACTGATGCAGAATGAAGGAAGCAGTATCAGGAAAACATTGTACACAGTCATAGCAATACTGTGGAACAATCAAATGTGACAGACTTAGTTACAATACAATGATCCAGAACAATTCTGAGGGACTTATGAAAAAGAATGCTATTCATCTCCAAAGAAAGAAAGAACTCTTGGAGTAAGAATGCAGATGGAAGCATATGATTTATCACCTGTTTATTTGGATATATGTTTCAGGGTTTTGGTTTTATGAGATTATTCACTTACAAAAATGAACAATATGGAAATAGGTTTTATGTGATAATACATATATAACCCAGATTGAATTGCTTGCTAGATCTGGGGGAAGGGAAGCAGGGAAGAAGACAATTTGGATTATATAATTTAAGAAAACTCATGTGGAAATTTATTAAAATTTTAAAAATTAAAAAACAATACCTGGCACACAGTAGGCATTTATTAATTGTTTATCAATTGTCCAATTGCATTATGGTACACACTGGGAAGATGAATAAGAGCTAAAATAGAGTGGTACAAATGAAACTGAATTCTGACCTCTTAGACACATCTACCTAAACATACAAACTCAAAATCAACTTTAATTTCAGGCCTGGAAATCCAAATCCAAGGCCCTCTATCTAGAAACCAACATAGTAGAAAGAGAATGGCATTTGGGGTCAAGAGAATGAATGGCATTTAAGGTCTGGCTCCAATAATTTTGAACTATATGCAAGCATTATATCTCTCTGGGTCTTCATCTCTTCTTCTGAAAGATGGGAATAAAATGTGCCCCAGTGGCCAGGAAGGATATTTTCTGATAAAGTTGCAAGTGGTAAACAAAAAGGAGTTATTTTTAAAATTTCTACTAGGCATAGCTCCATGAGGACAGAGACATGTCATATATCAATATGGGATATTATCACCAACTAATTTCATCATTCCTATTTCTAAACTCCTAAGCAGAGCACTTTGCCCACACCAAGACAGGCAACAGATATCAGTTGACTTGAAATTCAATAAAGTTTAACTGGATAAGATTCATATGGCTCCAACAACAAGAGTCTTTGAAGACAAAACTTACACCTCCTACAACTATAAACTCTCCTGGATAAATTGGCACTAATACATTCTTTCATCCCAAATCTTGTTTCTATCTCTTATAAAACTAATTGGAAAGCATATGCACAGTGCAGGCAAGAACTAGAGAGGATGAGAAAGGTCCAAAAGAAAATAGTGGGCTCAAGTAGGATGCACACACAGCCTCAACTCCATTGAAGTATATTCCACAAGAAGCTATTCAAGGCCCAATGAATCCAAGGTCCCAATGAGAACATTAACAGGATCCTTCTCTACCTGAAGCATCTCAGAGGCTATGGGGTGTGAAGGAAGTACACTAGACTAGCCTGGAAGTGAGAAAACCTTGCCTTGAGTATAAGCTCAAATCCTATCCATTATGAACTAGGACAAAGGGCTTTACCTCTTTAACTTCAATTTCTATCTCTGTAAAATGGGAATAATAATTGAGGCAGAATGGTAGAATGGAAAGAACTCTGACTCTAGAGTCAGAGGATTTGGGTTCAAAACTTACCTCTGATGCTTTTGACCCATGGGACTGTGGGTAGGCCAGGCCACTTGGCATCCCTGAGCTTCAGTTTCTTCTATAAAATAAGGAAGTTAGATGAGATGCTTTCTGAGGTTCTTTCCTGCTCTAGACCTTGTTAAGTTGATTAGACTCTCCTTAGTCACAAATCCTGAAATACTAAATGTAATGGTTGTTGTGAAATAGATTGGAAACTGTATAGTGCCATAGAAGTACCATGCTGTGCTCAGCTTGGAGTCAGGAAGCCCCCAGATCAAGACCTTCCTCTACCATATTCTGGCTATGTGACTATGGGAACCCCATCAAATCTTTTGGTGCCCTGGGACAATTCTCTAAAACAATTTGCACATGAGAATTTGTGGAGAGGTCTGGCACAGGGGTGTACTGGAAAATGCTTAATAATTGACTGTAAGGCCTTGGAGCCAATACACAATATTGACTCTAAGACGAAAACTAAGGTTTAAAAATAATAACAACAATAATAATTGACTGTGTGGAGGTGGGGGAGGATAAATAGGGGATGTACCCTTGACCTGTGTTTAAATTTAATCTGAATTATAAGCATTTTCTGCATTCATTTCTTAAGTCCAGACAAGCAACAGAACAAGCCCTGGATTTGTAGCATTTGTATATTTCTGAGGTGCAAATGCTCACCCTGAAAATTTAACATTCAACCCCCTTTGAGCATGTCCCTGAATCATACTCCAGGCATTCCCACAGATGAACTTATAGGTCCAAATTTCCCCTTCTCCTCCTCCCCCCCCCCAAATCCTACAGAAACATATCATTACCACCATCATCATTGTTGTTGTTAAGATGACGATACTGAGTTGCTGGAACTGAGGCCACCCCACTTAGCCCAAGCTGGCTTGGCTAGCCATTTCTCTGAGGCTCTGCTCCCTCTGCGGCGTTTATGTAGAACAGCCTCAACATCATGGGATGACATACTCACAAATGGAAGAAATTGTAGCAATCCAGTCCAACTCCTCCATTTGATCAAGAAGAACACGGAGACCAAGAAAGGATAAGTGACTTGCTCAGGGTGACACAAGCAATTAAAGTCTGGGATGTGGATCCAGATTCCTGACTTCAAATCCAGTACCTTCTCCCCTGACTAAACCACCTATCCTTTGCAGATAGATATTTAATAAAGGCTTTTCTGAAACTGGATTTCTTTTTCCTGCTCCCTTCCCTAGATACACATGGGAGGCTGGGAGAGAGACAGCGGAGAGGCTGCTTATCAAGTCTGACCTTTGGATAATGACTTCAGCTTTCCCCATCTGAGCCTACTGCTGTTTTGCCTTGTGGCCAACAAAATGAACTGGTTCGAAATGACAAGATGTCTTCAGTTCCTCCCCAGCTAGCAACCAGAACAGCTGCATTTTAAAAAATGGCTTCTTCTGAATAACAGGGTCCATACAAATGCTACAGAAGGGGTGAAAGTAGGGTGGAGCAAGAGAAGGTTTTTTTTTCCCAGGGACCCAAATGAAGAGGGTGCTAACAGTATTTATAGTCCTTCAGCAGAACAGAAACAGCAGGGCTCAGTGGCCCATCAAAACGAATAATTAAACTCTTGAGCCACTCCCCTGACCTGTACCTTTGATCGCAGTGGCCACACGCTAGGTCTCAATGTCAACAACTCCCAAATCAGGGCATGCTTTCTGTTGCTGGCATTGGGCTCCATTTATGGTACTTGACTCAGATTCCTAGTCTTCAATTTATTAAGCATCTACTATGTGCCAGGCATATAAAGCACTGCACAAACTGGCAGTTGTTATTGAGTAACTTTAGACAGGTCACTTCCCTGTTCTGTGTACAGTGAGAGGGTCAGACAAGATCATCATAAAGTTCCCTACAGCACTAGAAGTTTGGGGTTCCTGATTCAAGCAGATAAGCACATCCTTAATAACAATGGAGGTCCATGACAAAGAATTAGGCTGGCTCTTTTCATTTGTAGTACTGCCTAATGATTTAATCACAATCCTTCCAAATTGAACACCAATTAAGATCAAAATCTAAACAAGTCTGGATGGATATCAGCAACAGGCTACAGGAAGAACACACTCTTAAGTGATTAAATGGCAGCTGAGTTCTGCTATAATGGAACCAGTTTTGCCCTGAATCAGATTTTACCCCAAAATGATGAAGGAATTCAACTGATAATCAGACTTGGCAAAGTCATTCTGGGATGGAAAGAAGAAAGGATGCAGCAGAATGGGCAGGTGACTCAGTATTCGGGCAACATAGATAACTTGCACAGGAACTGGAAAAAGTACAGTGAATGAGTTAAGTCAAGAATTGGTAGAAGGCTGCAGGGGAAGGAGATAACATCGAATCCCATCTCTTTAACACTATGGCAGGAAAGGCTGTGGTCTCTGAAGCTTTCCAATTTCAAGTGGGCCAAATGGCAAATAGGAAGGTACATGATGGATGTGAGCAGGCAGTAGTAGCCTGTTGCTACCAATGATGACATGAACAGAAGAAGTGATAAGAGATCTCACTGAGGGCGCCCCTTTATAGGGAGAGGAGGTGGGCCAATTACCTGGCAAAAATGATAATTGAGTAATGGGCTGCCAAAATACTATAATGGTCCCTACCTTTTAGACTAAAAGAGGTAGGCCTCCATTCCTTCAGGGGGAACTTTCATGAAAGACTTAAGGAAAGAACTAGATAAGACTCATACAGGATGAGAAAGTATTGAGAGGGCTGCCCATGAAAAAAAGCAGCCATCCACCCCTATGGAACCCTGTGCTGAGCGCTGAAAGAGACAGAAAGATGACATGGATACATTCAGTTCTGTGCTCTTTTTGAGTTTAACTCATAGGATGATATGCCTAGAATTGGGAGGGACTACAGAAGCCATCTAGTCAAACTCCCTCATTTTACAGAGGAGGAAACTGATGCCCAGGGAGAAGGGACTTGCCCAGGGTCACATAGATGAGAAGTAGCAGAGTAAGGACTTAAATTTGAGTCCTTTGATTCCAAAGTCAGGGTTCTTCTTGTGTGCCACCCTGTTGTTTCACATGCTTTCTTCTGGGGCTTGTGCACTATGGGGAATTCAATTGGGAGTACATTATGGATTTATAGAATGTGACAGAATAAAAGTTTATCAATAAAAAGTTTTGAGACGTATAAAAGAATTTCAGTTTAACTAAACTTTTTGGACACTTTCAAATTCTGAATCCAAATGATGCAACAATGTAAAAATAATTCACAATGGCACCTTCATATTTTTATTCCTCTTTGAAATCACTGGCCTTGATGGCCTCTGACATCCCTTCTTACTCTAGATCTATGAACCTACAAGTGTCGTTGGGTAGTCATTTCATCTCTCCAGGTCTTAGTTTTCTCATCTGTAAAATAAGACTGGATCCAGGATTCATCTCCCTCTAGCTCACAGTTTCTAATCCTGACATATCTGAAACCTTAACTTAGCCCCGGGTCCATCCATTTGTTAGAAGAGCACAAGTACATGTGCCCTTAAATCAGTAGCAGTGCAGTCCACTGTTTGTAGTCTAAGTAATATGGCCATTTAAAGGGATTCCTTTAGCTGGAATAATTCAGCATATTGGCATCTCAAGAAAAATTCTTGCTCCCTACCTACAGAAAGACCTCACATCTATGGTAATGGTGGCTCCCATCTTTTTCGCTCTTTATGTACTAACACAAAGTACTTTCCTAACAAGAACCCTCTAAGCTCAGTGGTACATGTATTATGATTCTGATTTTAGTAGTATTTGTAGGACTGATAAATAATAACTGATAACTAGAACAGATTTTTCAATAGTACATCAAAATTTGCAAAACAGCTATATGCATATATTGTTTGAACCCCCAACCGATCTGTGTGTTAGGTATGAGGTAAGACTATTCCCATGAGAAACTGAGGCTCAGATCAAGTGATGTGACTGTAATGACAAAGTTATTAAGTGTAATAAAACTCAGTATTTTCTCCTCACTGTCTCATGTCATAGAAGAGAAAATAGAGGCCTGGGAATAGGGCATAATAAGATCAGGGTCACATATCTCTTCAACAACAGAGCTAAAAATATAACAACTGACCCAAGTTGGAACATTTGAAAACGAGTAATGTCAAGGGTAATAATGAACATTATTCATTCAATTCAATTTGGTAAAAGTTCATTAAACTGAGAGAGATCCTGGGAAGTAGACTTGTCTTGGAATCAGGAGAGACTCAAACCCCACTTGTGGTGCTAATTAGTGTGATCATGGGGCAGCTAGGTGGTACAGTGGATAGACATCTGAATTTAAAATCAAGAATATACCTTCATGAGTTCAAATCTAAGGTCAAACATTTACTAGTTATGTGTGACCCTGAGCAAGTCACTTCACCCTGTTGACCTCAGTTTTCTAACCTGTAAAATGAGCTGTAGAAGGAAATGGCAAACCACTCCAGTATCTTTGCCAAGAAAACCCCAAATGGAGTCCCAAAGAGTTGGACAAGAGTGAAAGGGTGACTATGGGAAAATCACTCAACATCTGTCTCTGAGACTTATTTCCCTTATTTGTGAAACGAGGATAAAGATATCTGTAATATCTACTTAGATTAAAATGAGATAATGTATGGTTAACAATTTCAAAGCTTTAAAATGCTGTTTGAGTTGAATTATTAGTGATAATCATAGTTATTGTAAGGTCTTCTTAGATTTTAGGTCCTGTGCTTGGAGTTGGGGATGTGACAATGGAAAGTTGCAGTCTTTGCCTTCAAGGGGCTTACAATCTGCTGAGAGGGATATAAGCATCTAAATACTGTAAGGACAGCATAAGTTAGAGTTGAGTGAGGTAAAGATTCAGGAAAAGAGCTCTGAGGAAAGATTTCAAGCCCTGTCCCCAGGCACCCCTCAAAAAACCAACACTTTTACAGCAGGTATATTACCAGTAGAGACAGGGAATAGATCTGTGCTTTTGCTGGTACAGAGAACCCCCAGAGAAGGAACAGTCTCTACCAATGCAAGTTAATACTTCTCTGCAGTCTAGAGAATTTAAGAGGTTCCTTGGAGCACGGAGAGATAAAATGACTTGCCCAAGGACACACAATGTGGTGACTTTGGAGCCAGCTCTCTACTCACCATCCTGTTCTCTCACTTACCTAGTACCAATACCACTTACAATTTTGAAAGCTTCAAATGACCCAGTGGTTCTTTCGATTGCTTATTATTTGATTCTGCAAAATAAATTGGTCTAAAACCCAATTAAAATGTTTTAATAAACATGATTACATTTCTCCATTTCCCTAATCCTTTCCTTTCTGCAGATTACCTGGGTTTTTATTGACTGACTTCTCAAAGCTTCTGATGTGTTTCCTCACTCCAAACAACAAACCATTATATAAATACACACACATATATAATTTAAATTGATGCATATATACATATACACAAACATATGCACACATTTTATAACAGTGGATCATCACCCTTGCAGGTGACCAAAGACACAAAATTAAATAACCAGATGGGATATAAGCCTGTTTGTTTGCCCAGAGCAGGAAAGTCTTGCCATTCAAACCAGTGGCACAGAGCACAACAGAGCTAAGGAATGAAATGACAAGTGTCATGACTTGAGGCCCCAAATAATGACTTTGGAAGTAAGGATGCCAACTAAATAGAATTGAGCCCAATCAGCAAAATGGAAGGAACCAGGAACAGGACCCTCAGCTAACTAGGGAAAAGATTAATGAGGGGTGAAAACATTAATGAATAATGGACTTCTTAGAGTCAAACCATAATAGTGATGAGAAAAATGTTATTAGTATCATTGTTAATAATCCATAATAATTAAAATGATATTGGGGCACATGGTGGTATAGTGGATAGGGCATGGGCCAAGTCAGAAAGACCTGAGTTCAAATTCAGCCTCAGACACTTACAAGCTGAATGACCCTGGAAAATCATTTAATCTCTGGCTAAGTTTCCTCCTCTGTAACTGTAATTATAGTATTTACCTTCCAAGGTTACTGTGAAGATCAAATGAGATAATGATTGTAAAGCACTTGGCTCTGTGCCTGGCACATATTAAGTGCCACAAAAATGTTAGCTATTATCATTATTATTATTGAGAGATGGCATAGTACAGCAGATAGAGAAGTGGCTTTGTAAGCCAGGAAGACCTGAGTTCAGATACAGCCCCTGACACCTACCAGCTCTGTGACCCTGTGTGAGCTGTGGATCACTTAGCCTCCTAGTACCTTAGGTAAGTCTCTTAGGACTCTAAGTTACAAGGAAGGGGCTGACCTACACTGGCCAGGAAAGGGAGTTTCCTCACCAGAAGTTCCTACACCAATGAAATCCAAAGTCTAGTCCCTATCTTACTAATAAATAATACTGCTCTATCTTGGACCCATCTCTCTCCCCACACTATCCCTTGATTATACCATCAGTTCCTATGGGCTTATATCTTCGTAGATGACTTAAATTTTTATATCCAGCCCTCCTGAACTCCTATATTACCAATTGCCTACTGGAAGTCTAATTAGATGACCAATAGAAATCTTAAATTCAGTACATCCAAAACAGAACTCATAATATTCCCATTTAAACCTCTCACTTCTTTATTTGCATTGATGAAACCACCACAATTCCAGTCTCTTGGTGTGGCAATCTCAGAATCATCCTTGTCTCTTTCTTCTCCTTCATCCCCTCTCCCTGCCCAACCCAATGGTTGCCAATATATAATTATCCAGTTGCCAATTCTTGTCAGTTCTACCCTTATGACATCTCTCTTAGCTATCCTTTTCTCTGCAATCACATAGCCTCTACCCTAGCTCAGGTCCTCATCACTTCTCTCCTGGACTATTGCAGTAACCTAAGTGCTCTCTCTCTCTTCTAATCTCTCCCCTCTCCAATACATCCTCCATATAGCTGCCAGACTGATATTCCTGAAGCACAAGTCTGACCAAGTCACTCGAAGGACCAAATCCAATGGCCTTTTCTCAGTTCTTATTCTTGAGCTGTGACCTCTGACACTGCTGACCATTCTCTCCTCCTCGATACTCTAGTCTCTAGGTTTAAGGACTGTCTGTCTGACTGCTCCTTCTCTGTCTCCTCTGCTGAGTCCTCTTCCCTCTAATTATAGGTATCCCTTAGGGCTCTGTCCTGGGCTGCCTTCTCTTCTATACTTCTTCATCTGATGATCTCATCAGCACCTACGGATTTAATTAACATCTCTATGCTGATAACTCTCAACTTTACCTGGCCTACCCCAATCTCTGCTAATGCAAAACTCATATCTCCAACTGCCTTTCACACATCTTAAACTGGATATCTAGTAGACATTTTAAATTAAATTATGTTCAAAACAGAACTTATGATCTTTCTGCCTAAATCCTCTCCTTTCTCGAACCTCCCCCATTACTATTTGTAGAGGGCAACACCATCCTGGTGACCCCCTCAAGCTCTCAACCTGAAGGTCATCCTGGATTCTCACTCCCACATGTTCAATCTGTTGCCAAGGCCTATTGATTTCGTCTTGGCAACATCTCCCTAATAATATATCTCCTTCTCTCCTCTGACATTGCCACCATTCTAGTATAAGCCTTCATCACTTCACACCCAGGACTACTGCAATAGTCTTCCTCAAGGCTCTCCCTATTCCAATCCATCCTCCATTTAGCCCCTAAGGTGATTTCCCTAAAATGGAGTTCTGTCACTCTTCTACACCATGAACTCCAGTGACTCTCTACTGCCTCCAGGAACAAATACAATGCTCAGTCAAGCATTCAAAGCCCGTCATAAACTAACCCTTCCTACCTTTCCAGTCTTCTTACACCTTATTCCCCAAAACAAAGTCTTCCATTCAGTGACACTGGCCTCCTACTTGTCCCACAAGCAAGACACTCCATCTCTCAGCTCCAGGCATTTTCTCTGGCTGACCCCATGACTGGAATACTCCCACTCGTCTGCTCTGATTACTGACTTACCTGGCTTCCTTTAAGTTCCAAATAAAATCACATCTTTTACTGGAAGCTTTCTCCAACCCCTTTTAACTCTAGGACCTTCACTCTGTTAACTACTTCCTATGTAACCTGTATATAACTAGCTTTGTTTATATTTGTTTGCTTATCCCTTTTTGTATTCCCAACACTCAGCATGATGTCTGGCATATAGTAAATGTCTATTGATCGACAAGCTATTCACAAATCTTTCAATCTCTTGACTCTAGGCTAGAATATCAACTCCTCATCCTGGCATTTAAAGCCCTCCACAATCATACTGCCACTGACTTTTCCAGTCTACTTGATATTATTCCACCAGTGCACTCTCCATGTCAGCCAAATTGTTTTCCCCATACAACATCCCATCTCTTACTTCTATGCCTTGGTCCAAGTGGTTGCTCATGTAGGGAAATCAACCCTCCTTACTTAAGCTTCATAGAACTGCTAAGTTCCTTCACAGCCCAACTCAGATGTCTGCCCCCTCTAAAATGATTTCTTTCCTGATCACCCTATTGATAAACACTCTCTTGAAATAATTTTGAATATATTTTGTGCTACTCTGCTGTTCGTATATGTTGCTTCCTTCCTGCTAGAATAAACTCCTTGAGGGCCGGAGCTATTTCCTTTTTGTCCTTATATTCTCCAAGTACAGTATAGTATATTGACAAGCATATAGTAGGTGAGCCCCTCTTCCAAATTGCCCTATGACTGTCAAAGATATTGCCACCCTCTAAGTCCTCTAAGCTTGAAACCTCAACATCATTCCCAACTGCCCTTTTTTCCTCACTCATCACACATATCTAATCCAATGTCATTTCCTACTATAGGCCATCATCACCTCTCATCTCCTTGAAATTGGTTTCCCTATCTCAATTCTGTCTATACTCCAACCTAGTCCTGAGGATTCAAGCTACCAAAGTGATTTTTCAAGAAAGCAAAGGTCTGTGATTATTGTAACTAAGGAATTATGTTCTAAATTGACTAAATAAATTAATAAAAAAAAGAAAGAAAGCAACGGTCTGACCATGTTACTTACTCAATCAATACCTCATTACCACCAGAATCAAATATAAAGTCCTGTTTTATATTTAAAACATTTTACAACCTGGCCCCTTCCAACCTTTCCAATCTTCTCTCACTTGAGCTCCCTCTATATACAACTTATTCCACGATACTAGCTTTCTTGCTGATCCTTACACAGGCTGATCCATCTATTGATTGATTCTATGCCTTTGTACCAGCTGAGCCTGAGCCTGAAATATTCTCCCTCCTCTAGTACTTTCCTTCTGAGATTACCTTCCATTTACACATTTGCATGTTGTCTCTCATCTGCAGTGTGAGCTCATTAAACACAGGAGCCACATTTTTGCCTTTCTTTGTACTCCTAAAGGCATAGCCCCACATATTGTAACTGCTTAATAAAAGCTTACAGACATATCTATAGAGTGTTTGATAAATGTTTGCTGAGTTCTCAAAAGAACTGCAAAACAAGAAATGCATATCAAATAATCCTGAGATATCACTGCATACTCATAAAATTGGCCAGGGTGACAAAAGATGAGAATAGGCCATGCTTGAAGGGCTTTAGAGAGATAGGTATAACTAAATGCATCGTTGGTGGGCCTATGAATATTGTACAACCATTCAAATACAAATAAGTACAACCATTCTGGAAATCATTTTGGAATTATACTAAGAAAGCAACAATGACATCCACATCACCTGATGCAGATATATCGCTGCTAGGCGTACACCCAAGAAGGTTAACGATAAAAAAGAAAAACCACAGATACAGAGCTGGAAACAAAATAAGTGCCCATTAACTAGGGACTAACTAAAGGAACTGTGGCACAAGAATGTAGTGGAATATTATTGTGCTAAATGAAATGATGAATGTGACAAAAATAAAGAAGAATAGGAAGACTTATATGAACTGCTGCCAAGTGAAGTAAGCAGAATCAAGAAAACCATTACAAAAATGGAAAAAACTGAATGTTGTGAATGACCAAGTTTGACCTTAAGGAAGGAATATGAGAAAGCACTTTCCTCTCTTCTTTGCAAAGGGGAGCACCTATAAATAGGTGTGGGACACTGTATATAACATCAAACTTGTTTTTGAAATGTTGGTTAGTGTTGTTGAATGGTTTTTATTCCTCTTTTATATGTTAAAAGAGATTGATGGAGGAGAGAGCTACAATGGGAATTTTACTTAATAAAACAAAAACCATCCATGAGAGATCTTTTCAAGATAAAGATAAAATACTCTGTAATTCAGTTCCATAATTCTCTTTCTCCTTGTGCAACTTGTCTGGTTCAATGTTCAATCTAATAAAACAAAATAAGCAGGGAAAAAACTTAGCTCTTTCATTCCCAGCCCCTCCCCTTATGGGGTTTACATTCATTCCTCTCAGGAAATTTTCTTTCCAATCAGACAATTATCTCGTCTTTTCACAGAAGATGGCTAGCACAGAAAATGCAATCGACCAAAAAAAGCCCAACTTCTCATTTTCACCCACTGTTTGGGCCTCCTTCCCCATGAGTCTCTTTTAGCAAAGTGCTAATAAGCAGCACAGTTGGCTGATGAAACTGTCAACTTCTCTTCCATCCCAGCTTACCCTCTGGTAAAGGGAAAACAGCAAAATCATTCCCAGTCAAACAGCAGGATGGAACAGGGGTCCCAGAAGGGCAGAGTTGGAAGGACAACCTCAGAGATCCAGCTATTCTATATAGGATCCTTATTTGAGCAGATTCCCCCAACTCATACACACAAACATCCTCATAAAGGTGGTTGTCCAGCCAGGTTGAAGAATTTCAGTGAGGGAGAACACCATCTTCCCAAAGGGTCCAGACTATTTTGAAAAATCTTTCATTGTAAGGAAGTTTGCCCTTTATTCACAGAGCTGAAACCTACCTTTTTACAACTTCTCAAATTGCTTGATTCTACCCAACAAATTGAATCCCTTTTCGTGACAGACCGTCAGGTATCTGAAAACAGCTTTCATGCCCCTTCTAAATCACTTCTTCTTGTCCAAAGTATTCTCTTCCCTATCATTCTTTAAAATGATCAAGGGCATGAACTATTCCCAAATTGGACAATTTAAGAATCAAGAATTGAAAATAACCGCAATTTCCTTCTATCATTTTTCTGAGGAGTCTCATCAAAGAAATTGCACATCATTCTGAAGATATAATATGGGGAAGGCATCCTACCTGAACAGTGTTGGTCAAAGCCATTGGTAGCGGTACTCTCTCCATCACATCTGCTATGATTCTTCTTCCTCCTCCTTTTTGTTTTCCCTCCCAATTCTCTATGCTTCCTCTTCCTCTGCCTTAGGCACACTGAGGGAACCCTTAGGAATTACGAAACCCCACAAGAGCCCCTACTGTCATAAAAGCTGCTGACATTTATATCTTCCTTTCTCCTACATGGAGTAGAGAATTAAGGCAAAACAACAATTTGTTAATTATCTTTTAAGCTTTAGGAAATGAGTTTACTACTCAACACTTTAAGACTAAACCTCACTTACTTACAAATAAGAGACCTCTCTGAACCCTTTTCCTAACCTTCATCTTTTTCCCATAAATTTCCTTAAAGTTTTTTTCATTTTTCCTCTTTCCCTTTGCCTAATGTAGTCTATTCCTATTCAGTCCCTTTAGGTCATAACTAATGAGTTCTTGACCATAGTAGGCATTTAATAAACCTTTTCTGAATTGAATTAAACCTTTCTTTAAAATGTCTATCAGATTTCCTCTTATGCCTACCCTATATCAATACAGACTCAGGCATTCAGGGTCATATCCTTCCACCAGTACAGGCAGAAGAGGGGAACAACAAACAAAAGTTGCAGATTGGCAGATTTAGGCTCAGCATCAGGAAAAACTTTCTAATGAGAGCTGTTTGTCTTAAAGTGGAATGGGCTATGGCTATCTCAGAAGTTCAGATCACTGAGGTTTCTCTCCTTACGAAGTTTTTAACAAGCGCAGATGTATCAAGCATATGGGACCTCAAACTCCCAAATTCTCAAGAACCAAGTTAAAATGTAATTGGGAAACATTCACAAAAGAAATAAGAATGCAAACAAACATAGATAATATTAATTTGTGGCTTTCTAAGTCAATCTGTAGTCTCCAGGTATCTGTTTCTATTTGAGCTGGGTGGGTTACACACCACTTGTTTAAATGCCTAGTTATGAGCTATTATGTATAGGGGGTATTTGCTCAGGTATTGTTTAGATTATATAGTCTCTGGGTTCCACTCCAACTTGGAGTCTCTAAATTGGTAATTCTATGTAAACTAGTCTTATCCTAAGTGCTCAGCCCAGCTTGGAGCTTCAAGTTTAGCAAGGGTGATGGAGAGTTATTAAATCTGGAGGGAGAGGATGGGGGGGCAATATAAGAGGAAAAAGTGGACTTGGAGTCAGGACACATGGGCCCTGGGAGCTTCCACGAGCCTTCCAAGGTGATTTTTCTAAAGCACGGATCTGTCAGATGTGCTCTAAAGGCTCCCTATCACTTCCAGTTTCTAATATAAAGTCCTCTCTTGGCATATTCCCATTTTCCCCCTCTTCTTACACCTAACTCTCCTCCTACACAATCTTGGATCCAATTACACCAGCCTGCTTGAGTTCCTGAAGTAATGCATCCCATTCCCCATCTACATGCTTTTGTACTGCTTGTTTGTCACCCATGCCAGGAATGCCATGCCCTTTGCCTCTTACCTCTACCTCTAGACTTTCCCGGCATCTTTCAAGACTTCACACAAATTCCACTTTCTGCTGCTCTATCCCACTCCCTCCCCTCCCAAACTCTCAGCTATCCATGCCTTCCCCTTTCAGATGATTTCTATTTGCTCTACATAGATTTGTTATATATATATAGTTGTTTACATATTATTTCTTCCATTAGACTCAAGTTCCTTGAGGCTAAGGACTAGTTTTTGTCCTTTGTATCCCAGCACTTGACACACAGGGCCTGGCATACAGGAGGAGCCTAATAAATGCTTATTGAATGACTCCCAATGTGATTTTGGGCAAATCATTTCCCCTCCTAGACCTCACTTTTCTTATCTGATAAGTAATGGAGTTTGCTTAGATCTTCTCTAAGGTCCCTCCCAGGTCTCTGGTTCCATGATTCTTAAAAGATCTTGCTAAGAGTTCTTGGTAGGTGTCAGCTTTGGAAGTAGATCCAAGTCTGAGAGATGATCTGAGGAGAAGCATTGGTAAAGTGGACTAAGTACAGGAAGAGAGCTGCTAGGATGATTAGGGAACTAGAAACCTTATCATAAGAGAATCACTTGAGGGAACTTGGGACATTAGTCCAGAAAAGAGATGATTGAAGGGGAACAAGATCACAAGTTTCAAATATCTGAAGGGCTCTTATGTGGAAGAAGAATTAGACTTGCTTTGCTTGGCCCCAGAGGGCAAAACAAGCCACAATGGGTGGAAGTGATAGGAAAAAACCCAATTTAATTTGATATAAGAAAGGATGCCTTTTCAATGAGGACTGTTCACAAATGGAATCGGCTGTCTGATAAAGTAAAGTGTTTGCTGCCCCTGGAATTCCCAAGCAGAGGTTTGACCATTTGTCAGGGACATACCTGTTAAAAGAAGTATTCTTGCTTTTTTTGGTAAGAGTTGGACTGGAATGAGCTCTCTGTCTCCTTCCAACACAGAATCTATGCTTTTATAAAAGCCAAATAGTCATTATTTATTTGTAAAAACTTTACAATATTAGAGTTTAAGATAGAAGGGACCTCAATGCCATCCCCAACATTTTCCATAGGAAAACTGAGTCATGGGGCGGGGGCTTCTGTGACTTGTTTCCTCCATCACATAGCTAATAAGTATCTTGGCAATATTTGAAAGAAGTATTCCTGATTTCTAGTTTATTCTCCAATCTACTATTCTACTTCTAGAAAGATTTAAGATTGGAGAAGCTCTCATTATTCTAGGCCTTTACTCTCTGCAAAGAGCTGCTGCCTTACAATACTTTTTTGTGGTTTCCAGATGAGGCACAGGAAGATAAGTGATATGGCCAACACATTAACCCAGGAGGCCTATGAGCCAGTACTCTAACCAACATCTTATGATTTGCTCTATGTCCAGCCCTTCCCCACTGCCCCAGGCAGAGTGCCTCTCTAATATCTATGAGCATTCAGTAATCTTCTCAAACTTTTTCCTGGAAGCTCTAGCAACCAGTTTGGGAGTTTGGTAATTATTTGTGATTAGTTTAGAGAATTCAATTTCTTTAAAGCATGGTCAATCTGGAAGGGACTTATGGGGTCACTTAGTCTAACTGCTTGATTTTCCAGAGGAAGAAACTGAGGCCTGGAGAGAGAAAAGAACTTACCCAAGGCCCCCCAGTTAATTAGTTTGTTTTTTTTTAAACCCTTCCCTTCCATCTTGGAGCCAAAGAGCAGTAAGGGCTAGGCAATGGGGGTTAAGTGACTTGGCCAGGGTCACATAGCTGGGAAGTGTCTGAGGCCAGATTTGAACTAGGACTTCCCATCTCTAGGCCTGGCTCTCTATCCACTGAGCCACCCAGCTTCTCCCCCCCCCCTACCCTCCAGTTAATTAGTAAGAGTTAGGAATAGAACTGAGGGAGCCACCCTCTTTCTCAGGCTAGTAAATCTGCCATTCTAAGTCAGAAAATCTAACTTTGAATTCCAGGTCTGTTATCTGCTAACTCTCTAAGTCTCAGTTTCCCTATTTTTGCAATGAGGGAGTTAGCCTGGAACTCTCTGGTGCCTTCTAACACTGACATTGTATGTTTCAAAATGAAAGCTGCTCTTTGAGCATTCACAAATGGCAACTCTGAACTCCATCAAGCAAATATATCGTGACCAATCTGGCTGCTCCGTAGTGGTGATGCTAGTGCAGGTATGCGCCGTATGTCTCCCCACCACAGTAGCAGATTAGAAATTGTGGTTCACCCCCCTCACCCCATCCAAAGGCAGTCAAGCAGAGGAAAAGCTTTGCTGGCTTTATCAGGAGTGTGCAAATTGCTTGGTGGGGCTTTCATTTGAATTATGTGGTAGAAGGCCTAGTCTCTGCCTAGCTGGGACAGAATCACTAACAAATGGAAACCATTTATCAGGGAGAATTTCTCAGTGGTAAGAATACCCTGGTAGTCAAATGTGGAATTATTGATCACTTGTTACTGATAAAAATTGCTCCCTTCCTTTTATTAAAACCTTAGGAGAAATGCATTTTCCCCAAAAATGTTTTTCTTCTCCTCCTCCTTCTGCAAATAAATAATATTAACAACCACAGACATTATACAGCAACTTAAGTTTGGCAAGAGAGCTGAAGTTACATAGATTATCTTATTTGAACTTCATAGCAACTTTGAGAGGGAGATAACAGAGATAGTATTTCCATTTTACAGATGAAAAATCAGAGCAAATTAAGGGATCTGACTACAGTTCCACAACTAATGTGTGTCACAATTGGGGTTTGATCCCACATCTTCTCAGATTCCAAGACCCAGCACTGTACCCAATAGATCATCCTGTCAAATATAGTCTGTCCCCTGGCAGAGTAAAGACTTAGCTTTTATTTGTAGCAATAACATTCCCTCCCTTAGGTAAAGGAGAGCCATACAGTGGAAGCTCAGTTCTAGGAGAACAACTTTGCTCTAGAACTCTAGGGCCAAGGTAAGAGAAAATAATAAGAGTGTTAGACTGCAAAGGACTGGTAGAAATGGGAATAAAAGGAATTCCCTAGGATTGATTATACACTTAATAGTACTCTGAGGACCCTGAAAAGCCCTAGGCCCCTGCTGCTTCTTTGGCATTCTGCTGTAGGCTAGTTAGAATAGAGCAACTCAATTAGACAATCGTTAATTAAGCACGTCTGCATTAGGCTTTATACTTGGTGGTAAAGATCCAGATAGAGAGAACACAAATGAAATCATAGGATCTAAGAGTTGTAAGGAACTCTAGAGACTATCTAATCCAGTTTGGAACTAAACAAAAATCTCCACAAATGGCTATCCATTAGAACATCTCCAGGGAAGGAGAACCCACTACCTTCCAAGAATGTCCATTCCACCTAGGGATGGCTCGAATTATTGAAGTTTTGCCCTATCTTTATACTGAAGTCTGCCTTTCTACAATTCTTCTCTGAACCTCTTACCTCCCAGAGCCTGCCACTTGTGTTGATCTTGGACAAGACCATTCCCCTCCATGGGTCTCAGTTTTCCCATCTATAAACAAGGGAATTGTACAACATTATATCTAAGGGAATTTTCAACTCCTATCATTCCCAAATCCTATGATTCTATTATTTGTCCATGGCCATATGTCTGGTTAGTGGCAAAGCAAGGAGAAAAGCCCAAGCCTCCTCTGTCCTAATCCAATGGGACCCAATTCTCATATAACAGCCCTCTTTTTCTTTGGGATGAGAAAGGGCACCAATTTTTGTAGAAGTCAGTTTGGCACACTAGCCAATATTGTCTTCAATATCCTGGCCTGGAACAAGAGTTGCTTTTTCACAAGGACCAATAAGAAATGATGATACAAGTGATGAAAGCCTCCGGTGACAAGGCCTATGGAAGTGCTGTTATATTTATTAATACAGACACACTGCTTCAGGTACCTCCAGATATCAGGAAATCACAATTTGCTTTATCCCTTTGTGGGTACTGCATGAGCTGTTCCATTACGAGGAGGGGCTGATTTATGTGGAGCCGTTGAAAACACAATGAACCAGTCACAGTGGCTTTATCGAGTGTTGATGCTGCCATGCCCACTGAAGATAATGTCTGTAATACTGTCATCTATTTCCCAAACCCATCCTAAAGCAAAAATATGAGTTTGCTAAAGCATGTATGGATACCACAGCACTGGTATCTGCTAGGGTAGGAAAAGTAAAGCCAACAATACTGGGTGCAAGGCCAAAAGTCATTTGTTTGTTTAACAATTCAAAGGGTGCTCTTTTATCTCTCAGACTGCATATTATATGGGTGTGACACCAATGTTTCTCTACAATTAAGACACTAAGGTAAGTTTCTTTAGTCCCCCTTTTACCATTCATTCAAATTCAGTCAGGCCCCAAGCATCAGATCAATCAACAGACATTTAGGAAGTTTCCACTTTGTGCCAAGTACAGTGCTTGCCACTGAAGACACAAAGATGAAAATGATCTAGTCCCTGCCCTGAAGAAGCGTACATTCCTCTCAGTGAAAACAACCCATACCCTTGAAAGCACAAAACATATCCACGATCAAAGGGAGCACAGTCAACTGCAATGATCTCATAGAGGAGACTGTTTTAGCTGTGCTTCCAAGGCAGTAAGAGATTTAGAGAGGTGGAGGTGAAGAGGGAGGGCATTCCACAGATGAGGGAGAAAGGAGCCTGGGCAAAAGCACAGAGACAGGAAATACAATGTCATATATGGGGAATGGCAAGCAGATAAATTTGACTGGAATGCAAAATGAGGAGAAATAAATAATCAGCCTGGAAAAGGAGACTGTGCTGGGTTTTAAATGCCAGAGGAGGTTGCATCTGACTTTAGAGGCAACAGGGAGCAGCTACTTTCTTGAGCAGGTGAGTAGTGATGGGCTCAACTCTGTGCTTTAGGGACAAGATCATGGTGGCAGTTATATGGACAGAAATGTGCCAAGGACACCAATTAAGAGACTCCTTCTACATATTTCCAACCCATTTCAGATGCAAGAATTAGAAAGAGAAAGTCCATTTAAAATCACCCTGGACAATATAAAATACTTAGGAATCTATCTGCCGAGACAAACACAGGAACTATATGAACACAACTACAAAACATTCTCCACACAATTAAAACTAGATCTAAACAATTGGAAAAAACATTAACTACTCATGGGTGGGATGAGATAACATAATAAAAATGACAATCCTACCCAAATTAATTTACTTATTCAGTGCCATACCCATTGAACTACCAAAAAACTTCTTTACTGAAATAGAAAAAAACATAACAAAGTTCATTAGGAAGAATAAAAGATCAAGGATATCCAGGGAAGTCATGGAAAAAAATGCAAAGGAAGGAGGACTTGCAGTCCCAGATCTCAAACTATACTCTAAAGCAGTGGTCATCAAAACAATTGGGTACTGGCTAAGAGATAGAAAGGAGGATCAATGGAATAGACTTGGGATAAATGACCTCAGCAGGGCAGTCTATAATAAACCCAAAGATCCCAGTTTTGGGGACCAAAACCTACTTTTTGATAAAAAACCGCTGGGAAAATTGGAAGACAGCATGGGAGAGATTAGTCTTGGATCAACATCACACACCCTACACAAAGATAAACTCAGAATAGGTGAATGACCTGAATATAAAGAAGGAAACTATAAGCAAATTAGGCGAACACAGAATAGCATACTTGTCAGATCTTTGAGAAAGGAAAGACTTTAAAACCAAGCAAGAGCTAGAAAAAAAATCACAAAATGTAAAATCAATAATTTTGATTACATCAAATTAAAAAGTTTTTGTACAAACAAAACCAATGCAACCAAAATTAGAAGGGAAGCGACAAATTGGGAAACAATCTTCATTAGAAAAACCTCTGACAAAGGTCTAATTACTCAAATTTACAAAGAGCTAAACCAGTTGTACAAAAAATCAAGCCATTCTCCATTTGAAAAATGGTCAAGGGACATGAATAGGTAATTTTCAGTTAAAGAAATCAAAACTATTAATAAACACATGAAAAAGTGTTCTAAATCCCTGATAATCAGAGAGATGCAAATCAAAACAACTCTGAGGTATCACCTCACACCTAGCAGATTGGCTAACATGATAGCAAAGGAAAGTAATGAATGCTGGAGGGGATGTGGCAAAGTGGGGACACTAATGCATTGCTGGTGGAGTTGTGAATTGATCCAACCATTCTGGAGGGCAAGTTGGAACTATGCCCAAAGGGCAATAAAAGACTGTCTGTCCTTTGATCCAGCCATAGCACTGCTGGGTTTGTACCCCAAAGAGATAGTAAGGAAAAAAGACCTGTACAAGAATATTCATAGCTGCGCTCTTTGTGGTGGCAAAAAATTGGAAAATGAGGGGATGCCCTTCAATTGGGGAATGACTGAACAAACTGGTATCTGTTGGTGATGGAATGCTATTGTGCTAAAAGGAATTATAAAGTGGAGGAATTCCATGGAGACTGGAACAACCTCCAGGAATTGATGCAGAGTGAGAGGAGCAGAACCAGGAGAACATTGTACACAGAGACTGTGATACAATCGAATGTAATGGACTTCTCCATTAATGGCAATGCAATTTCCCTGAACAATCTTCAGGGATCTATGAGAAAAAACACTATCCTTAAGCAGAGGACAAACTGTGGGAGTAAAAACATTGAAGAAAGGCAACTACTTGATTACAGGGGTCGAAGGGGATAAGGTTGGGGAGAGACTCTAAATGAACACCCTAATGCAAATACCAACAACATGGAAATGGGTTTGGAACAAGAACATGTGTGATACCCAGTGGAATCTTGCGTTGGCTAGGGGAGGGGTGGGGAGGGAGGAAAAGAAAAGGATCTTTGTTTCCAATGAATAATGTTTGAAAATGACCAAATAAAATAATGTTTAAAAGGGAAAAAAAGAGAGAGAGAGACTCCTTCAACAGCCCCTATGAGATGTGAGGAGGTTCTCAAGTAGGACCCTGGTTATACGAATGGGAGAGATGTTGTGGATATAAAATAGATGAGACTTGGCAACTAACTGGATAATGAGGTAAGGGAAAAGGAAGAGTGGGAAATTAGTCCAATGGTGGCAAACTTTGTCAAAAGGGGTAACAGTGGCACACCCATAGTAGTGCAATTAGTAAATGGATTTGGCTGAGAGGAGGGGAGGAGAAGATAGACACAACATCAAGTTCAAAATCCACCAGAGAGCTGGTCAGTTAGTACCCTAAATGTAGGATTGGAGGTTAGAAGAAAGATTGGAGTATCTACACAGAGATAATAACTGAAGCCACAGGAGTTGATGAGATCACTGACAGTGAAAGTACAGAGAAGGGAAGAAGGCCCAAAAGAAAATTGGGAGGACACTTACAATTAAGAGATGGGATATAGATGATGATCCAGCAGGAGAATAATAAGGAATAACCATCCAGCCAGAATTGAGAATTGAGAGAGAGCAATGTGACAACAACAATAATAATAAGTAGCATTCATATAGTACTTTAAAGTTTGCAAAATGCTTTACCGAAGCCATCTATGTCATTTGGTCCTAGAGAGGAGACGGAGAGGGTGTCTAGAAGAAGAGGGTGATTACTAGTGTCAGATACTTAAAAGAGTTTGAGAAGGACAAGAACTTAGAAAAGGCCCTGAAACTTGGCAATCTAAGAAATCATTAATGAGAAAAATGGAACTGAGGAGGCAACTGGGTAGCTCAGTGGATTGAGAGCCAGGCCTAGAGACAGGAGGTCATAGGTTCAAATCTGGCCTCAGACACTTCCCAACTGTGTGACCCTGGGCAAGTCACTTGACCCCCATTGCCTAGCCCTTACCACTCTTCTGCCTTGGAATCAGTATTGATTCCAAGATGGAAGGTGAGGGTTTTTAAAAAAATGGAACTGAAAAACTTACTTGCAAGCAAACAAAATGAATGCACCTAGGAAAAGAAGGGAAGTTGTCAGATGAGAAAAAAATTCTCTGAAAAGGGTTTAGTATTCAAGATACAATGGGGGTAGCTAGGTCATATGGTGGATAGAGTTCTGGGCTGGGATTCAAAAAGACTCCTCCTCCTAAGTTCAAATCCAACCTCAGACACTTATTAGCTGTTTGACTCAGGGTGAGTCACTTACTCCAGTTTGCCTCAGTTTCCTTACCTATAAAATGAGCTGGAGAAGGAAATGGCAAACCACAAAAGTATCTTTGGCAAGAAAACCCCAAATGGGATCACAAAGAGCTGGACATACTGAACATGGACCACCACCACAACAAAATTCAAAATATATAAACATAATATGTGTGTATGTGTACATACATGGGTAGGCATTTCCCTGTTGCTTCTACCCCCAACTTCCCAGTGGAAAGAAAATGAATAGATATCAGTATTCTGCCACTCAGCTACACCTACTCTGGAGGGCTCCAGTCAACCCAGTTATTCTCATCCTATGAAGAACAAGTTCCCACTGCCTCCTCTACTAAGCCTTGTAATTCATGTTGCCATCTATCTACTGAGGCAAAACCCCCTTCCTTTACTACCACTACCTACTCTCTCATGCCAAATCTAGGTCATCCATCTCCTCACTCCAGCAATGTCTAGCTTACTCTGCCCTCAACTTCATTTTACCCTCTGGAGATCCCTGCTCTCAAACTCCCCTTCATTCTAGACCTTTTTGTTTAACACTCTTTCCATTGTTTTCTGCTTATAGAAACCCGAATCACTCTGGAAGCCACATTGCCAGCCACCACAATATACCCTGAATATACTGGGCAAGGAGGGAGACTCTTTACTTTTATTGCCTTTTTAGACCCTCCCTCTGCCACCATCACATGACAACCTTTCCCTTTCTGAGGACCACTTTATCATCGAATCCAAATACTTGCTGCTCTAATCTACCAGCATCTAAGTCACTCTCCCTCTACCAGGGAGGTTATCCCAGTCATCAATTCTGATTTGACTCCTCCCTTCACTATCTTGATCTCACGGCCATCCCAGTCAACTTTCATTATCTTCTACCCTTGAAAGCTTTGCCCTCTTCCTCTCTTGTCCTATCTCTACTCAAACCTTGCCCATGCTCAACTCTATATTACCATTACCATCTGCTATCTCTGTCCCTACTTGTGTGATGCTAAAAATGACTGAAAGAAGTCATATAACAAATTCATGTCATCTAATCTACTAGATGGTGATTCTTTTATCATTCTGACTGCAACAAACTGAAAACACTAGAGAGCCTCTAAATCACATCTGTGACTATTCAAGAATCTGGCCAAACTGGTGTGTGTGTGTGTGTGTGTGTCTGTAATTATGCGGTTGGAGAATTCTGATTGCCTAGACTATATTATGTAGTTGAATGGATAACCACAGAGCTGGCCCTTCAGCTCTGTGGTTGTCCATTCAACTGCATAGAAGTTGGTCAGATACCATGGATGGACAACAAGGCTGGGCTCAGAACTGAACAAGAGGAAAAGAGTGTGCTGGATTGCCTTTGGAAAACTGCACAATAGTTTGCATTGACTCCAAACTTTTCCTTGAAACAGGCTTATCTTTTAACTACCAATATATTTCTGGCAATGTTGTATAGCTGCAAGTTATAGAAAATGGGTCTCCAAAAAATTCAAGTTGCAGGTCACTGAAGGGTAATGGAGAGCGTATGGTGGGCATGAGTAGGCTATATCACATGACCAACAAAGAATTCCTCTGGAAAGTAGGAAAGGACACCTTCAGAGAGATATCTGACTAGAGAAAGACAGGAGCTGCTGACAAAATGAGAGTGAGGCAGGAGATCAGAGGGTTATAGCAGGAAACAACCCTCAAGAGTAGCTTGGCCAGGGGTCTTTAACACTTTTGCATCATAGAGCCATTTGGCAGACCTGTAAGGCCCATGGAACCCTTTTCAGAATAATATATATATTAAAACTCTCACCTTCCATCTTGGAATCAATACTGTGTATTGGCTCCAAGGCAGAAGAGTGGTAAGGGCTAGGCAATGGGGGCCAAGTGACTTGCCCAGGGTCACACAGCTGGGAAGTGTCTGAGGCCAGATTTGAACCCAGAACCTCCCATCTCTAGGCCTGGCTCTCAATGCACTAAGCCACCCAGATGCCCCCAGAATAATATTTTTTAAACATAAAAAATGCATATTACAAAGGAAAGCAATTATACTAACATACAGCTATCAAGTACTTCAAAACCAGTTGTTTGCAGACCCCAGATTAAAAATACCTGAGCTACTTCAAATCTGTTAGTTTTACAAGTCCAAACTTCTCCATTTTACTCAGGCAAAAGAGGATTAATGAGTTGTTAAAGTTCACATAGATAGTAAGTAGCAAAGTCTGAATTTGAACACGTGTCCTTTGACATGCAATCTAGTGCTCTTTCCACTACACTGTGCTGCCTCTTTTAATTGAGACACAGTACATGTCAAGAGATCTAGAGGAAGAACACTGAGTAGACCCCCTGTGATGGATTTGAGGGACAACATGGACAAGAGTCATATAGGATGGCCTGTGACCTGCCTCTGTGAAGGGCCTAGTCCCTACGTGAATGAGATCATAGATATACTGAAGTTTATGTATACATATATATATATATATGTATATATATATAAAATATATATATATATATACACACATATACATATATAGCCAACACAGTGGTAGAGACAAAGGACTAAAAGAGCTGCTACCAGTCTCTGTATAAAGAACTACCTTAGTCCAACATGTTGGAGATACAATCTCAATTTCTATCCAATTTCATCAGCCTCTGAGGTATAGACACTTCTCTTTTTGTCTCTGTCCTCCCTGCCTTTCTGTGGATATTGTTTAGCACTGCTTGCAGCCCACAGAAGTAAAGAAGTGAACGTTTTAGTCTTCTCCCTACATCCAAGCAGGCCAGAGGCATTTCAGAGAACTGGAAAATCTTTTTCCTGGTGAAAATACCAAATCAATGGAGCCTTTCTCAGTCCTTCCTAATGCTTTCTTTTCCTCATCTTGGCCCATCTTTGATTAAACATCAAGAACACTTACACTGGAGGCACATGCTTAGTAAAGGCAACCCTTGGGAATTCCTAAGCGAGCCAGTATGTATAGGCTAGTCAAATTTGATCATCTGGGCATCTTTCTTCTTGTTAATTCATTCGCATCTTATGAGAAGCTTCTGTCATATGGGAACATCCTTCCCTCCTAAACAGATGGGGATTTAAAAAACATAGGAGTGCATTTTCTTTTTTTTTTCCTGGTTCTTCTCATTTTTTTAATTAACATTATTTTTTTATTTGGTCAATTTCAAACATTATTCCTTGGATACAAAAATCATTTTTTATTCCTCCCTCCCCTCCTACCACCCCTTCCATAGCCGACACACAATTCTACTGGGTAGTACATGTGTCCTTGATCCGAACCCATTTCCATGTTGTTGGTGTTTGCACTAAGATGTACATTTAGAGTCTACATCCCCAACCATATCCCCTTCGACCCCTGTAGTCAAGCAGTTGCTTTTATTCAGTGTTTCTACTTCCACAGGTTTTCCTCTGCTTGTGGATAGTGTTTTTTCTCCTAATCCCTGCAGATTGTTCAAGATCACTGCATTGCCACTAATGGGGAAGTCCATTACATTCGATTATACCACAGTGTATCAGTCTCTGTGTACGTTTTCCTGCTTCTACTCCTCTCACTCTGCATCACTTCCTGGAGGTTGTTCCAGTCTCCATGGAATTCCTCCACTTTATAATTCCTTTTAGCACAATAGTATTCCATCACCAACATATACCACAATTTGTTCAGCTATTCTCCAATTGAAGAGCATCCCCTCATTTTCCAATTTTTGGCCACCACAAAGAGCGCAGCTATATTTTTGTACATGTCTTTTTCCTTATTATCTCTTTGGGGTACAAACCCAGCAGTGCTATGGCTGGATCAAAGGGCAGATAGTCTTTTATCATCATTTGGGCAGAGTTCCAAATTGCCCTCCAGAATGGTTGGACCAGTTCATAACTCCACCAGCAATGCATTAATGTCCCAACTTTGCCACATCCCCTCCAACATAACTTGCTTTTCTTTACTGTCATGTTAGCCAATCTGCTAGGTGTGAGGTGATACCTCAGAGTTGTTTTGATTTGCATCTCTCTGATTATCAGAGAATTAGAACACTTTTTCATGTGCTTATTAATGGTTTTGATTTCTTTGAGAATTGCCTATTCATGTCCCAGGAGTGTATTTTCTTTACAGATGTGGATGGTCACATTTAAGACCTAAAGCTGTGTTTACCATATGGCAGGTGTTACATTGACTCGGATCTGCCTTGTTAGCCTGTAGCTTAAGACCCTCCAAGGTAGAAAGAAGTCAGCCTTCCATTTCCTTCTTTCTCTTTAAAGCACAATAAGGGACATTAGCTTCTATAGTTACACATCATAAACTTGTACCACCTAGACTGGCATTTGAGTAACTGAATCACATTTTATTAGACCCAATTTCAGCACTTCAAAAGAGACAGTTCTATGGCCCCTAGTGCTCCAATCAAGCCAAGATGAGTCACTATGGTCCCTTGTTAATCACTCACAACTCTTTTTCAAGCTCAACTTTCTAGATGAAATGTTCTGTGCTTGGACTGGGTCCAGACATTAATGTGAAGGGCTGACTGTCTTTAGGCTGAGGAAAACATAAGGCAATGGCTTGTGAAAAGAGTATAGAATAATGTTTCAACTGCAGTAAGAAATTGCCTAACCGTGTAAGTCCAATAGCTCTTTGGGAGCCAGAGTTTCGTTAAATGCTAAAACATTTAGGTGAGGGTTAATGCAAATGAACTACATAAAAATACTTCATTTGTCCAAAGAGAGGCTGTACTTGTTCCCCTGAATATTAGTATTTTCAGACCTTCTAGTCAAACACCTTGGCTGTGCATAGAGATACTTGAGGAGGAAGTCAAGGTCCAGAGAGATTCAATGCCTTGTCAAAAAAATCACAAAGGTAAGTAAGAAGTAGAGTTGGGACTCAAAAGCAGAGTTCCAGATCCCTACTCCATCACTCTTGCCAGGCTCTGACAGATACGAAACTCCACCGTGGCCTAAAATCACAATGCAATTGGTTTTTGTCTACCTTTCCAATGTAAAAGGCAGAGGGTCACATGTAGAATCACTTCTCAAGGGCTTCTTTCTTTTCTTCCAGCCCAGAAATGTTATGTGAATTAATCAACCATGCCAAAGGACATAGGTCTCAGGTTTTAAAGCCCTAGACTTCTAGCACAGACCACTAGGCTCCTTCCCTGTCCTTGGCTCCTTGACCTGCTCCATCATCTGACTTTTGCAGTGAATATTTTATACATGGTAATATATAGAAATTCACTTTTACTATGTACTTTTATTTTTTTTTCTTTTCTAAAAGATCTCATTCTGCTGGAGGGGATGTGGCAAAGTTGGGACATTAATTCATTGCTGATGGAGTTGTGAATTGATCCAACCATTCTGGAGGGCAATTTGAACTCTGCCCAAAGGGCAATAAAAGACTGTCTGCCCTTTGACCCAGCCATAGCACTGCTGGGTTTGTACCCCAAAGAGATAATGGACAAAAAGACTTGTACAAAAATATTCATTCTTTGTGGTGGCAAAAAATTGGAAAATGAGGGGCTGCCCTTCAATTGGGGAATGGCTGAACAAACTGTGGTATCTGTTGGTGATGGAATACTATTGTGCTCAAAGGAATAATAAAGTGGAGGAATTCCATGGAGACTGGAACTACCTGCAGGAATGGATGCCGAGCGAAAGGAGCAGAACCAGGAAAACATTATACAGAGACTGATATACTGTGGTACAATCAAATGTCATAGACTTCTCCATTAGTGGCAATGCAGTGACCCTGAACAACTTGGAGGAATCTACGAGAAAGAACACTGTCCACATTCAGAGGAAACACTGTGGGAGTAAAAACACCAAAGAAAAAGATCTCATTCTAGGGAATATAGACAAATATGTTACTTGCAAGCAGTCTTGCAAAACATCACTCTCCTAGGCCACAAAGTGACTAACAGGTCTGCAATAATATTGGAAGATTCTGTATGTGTGTTACAGGGGATATGAGGAAAGCAGCCTATTTGTAGATAGGCACAGCTAGTTAGAAATGCACGAAATGAATAAGCCAAAATGCAGAGAAATAAGGGCCATTATCTACTTTGGACCTATGTGAAGTTCCAAATCTTTTTTTGTCTCTGGTTCCCTTCTCTGTAAAATGAAGGCTTTGGACTAGATGGCCTCTGAAGGCCCTTCTAGCTCTGGCTCTCCAATCTTATGAACTCTGTCAAATGCAAATGGGAAATTATCTTCACTTCAAAGTTGAGTAAGCAGAGAATGAAAGTCATTTTAAGGGGGGGCTTAGAAGATATGTGGCTTGGAAAATTTGGCTCTCAAACATCAGATCTACTTTAGTGAGGCTCTATTTATCCTCCTAACCTGGAAGCAGAGCCTAATCCATTTGAGAGGGCTTAAACATTTCATTCATTCATTCATTCATTCATTCATTCATTCAAGTAGCATATATTAAGCAGTCTGCATAGAATCTCAAATTCTCCAAGCAGAAAGGGACATGATAAAGTATTTGGCTCCATCCAAAACTGAAAAATGGACAGCTGGTCTCTGCTTTACATACCTCCAGTGTTGGTAAACCCCACAAAACAAAAGAAGAGGTTTGTTAGAGGATGGTTGTTGTTTCTATTTTTTTTCTTTTTATTAAAAACCCTTACCTTCCGTCTTGGAGTCAATACTGTGTATTGGCTCCAAGGCAGAAGAGTGGTAAGGGCTAGGCAATGGGGGTCAAGTGACTTGCCCAGGGTCACACAGCTGGGAAATGTCTGAGGCCAGATTTGAACCTAGGACCTCCCATCTCTAGGCATGGATCTCAATTCACTGAGCTACCCAGCTGCCCCCCGATGGTTGTTGTTTCTAAGGGAAACCTGGAACCCAAATTTGCCTGTCTGCGTTCCTAGTCTTGTCCTCTGGTGCTAAGCACAACTAGTCTCTTGCTTCCGCCACGTGGTGGCCTTTCAAATATTGGAAGGTAGTTATTGGGTCTTTTCCAGAAATCTTCCCTTCTCCAGGTTGAACATCCTCCATTCTTTCAACCAGACCCTCTATAGCAAGATTTCCAGACCCTTCACCACTCTCACTTTCCTCAGATTATACTATACTAGGACCTGGGAGAAACATAAAGATGATAAAAGACAGCTTCCTACACTTTAGCAGGGGCATAACACATATATGATTGACGATAATACAATTTCATTAAATCCATTAGAGAAGTGAAAACAAATACTATTCAGTCAGATGAGGGAACTATCCCTATTGGCTCGAAGGGTGAGGGGTGGACATCAGGGAAGGAGCATGGAGTAGGTTAGCATTTGAGCCAAATCTTTCTCCATATTTTGGTAGGGGTACACTTATCTGCAAGTAGGGCTGGTTTTCTAAATCTGGACCACAACCTAACAAACACTAAAATATATATTAAGTTTCTCCAGTGAATAGCACAAGCATAATAATGTGATAGTCTCATCCAGTGCCATTAGGAGCTTGCCTAATTAGCTATTCTTGACAAAAGTATATTGGAAACGGACAAAACTACCTTCTAGCTGCCTGGAATAGTCAGAAGCCATATCGCCTTGCCCCTCTGTATTTAGCCCTAGTCAGAATAACAATGGGCTACAGCAAATCATTTTCTCTATACAGTGGAGGCAACTTGTTTTTAATGAATAGATTTGGATGTCCTGGATGCAAAACTACTTCCTTCCTTGGAAAAGGAATCTTCTCTTGACCTTTAATTTAGAATGAAGAAAGTACAGCACCTTTAATTGTCCAAAAGGTAGAACACTGAGCAGTCCTGGCACCCTAGCATATGATCTAGCTAAAAACCAAAGTTCTTAAGAACCCAGATCTTCTATGACATCTACCTGTTGACTCTTTCTCTACATTGGGCAGAGTCTTTTTCTTCTCTCCTCCTATGTAGGCACTGAGCAGAAGGCACTAACTTATCGACATCCATTTTCTCTTTGAGGACAGAACTACAGATATCATCTTGACTCTTTTTTAACTTTCTTTTTTGTGAAGCAACAGGTATGAATGTTGTTTTCCCTATCTTCTGGCCAAAGGAATAACCATCACTCAAGCAGTCAGCCTCTCTTTGAATGAACTAGGAATTAGAAAGTGAATGTGGCCTCCTTTCCAGACAAACCCAGGGAAAATAAGCCAATGCTAACCTACTGTATAGGTTGTTTCTGTCTTGTATATTTGCATTTATTATTGAGGATTCTATTAACTGACCTCATATCTATTTTGGATATAATTCATGTATGTATCACCACCACCACCTTTTTCAAATGTCAGTTCCTCAAGGGCAGGAATTATTCCATTTATCTTTGTGTTTCCAGCACCTAGTATAGAGCCTGGCAAATAGTAGAGGCTTAACAAATGCTTGGGGATTGATTGAATATTTGTGCTGAGCTAGTCTTATGCTTGATGGTACCCATGATATTGTGGATGTAGATGCTAATCTCAGAACTACCTGTTTATTTAGTGGGGTTTGACCTATCAAGCATCTTACTGGCTGTTACCAGAAAGATCCCTAGAATACTGGCCACTGCCTATTTTGGGTTGTTGTAGTCTCATTAAAAGATTCTTGGCAGAGAAATGTGGGTAGTGTTTCCCCAAACATCTATGTGTTCTAGTGCTCAAAGCATATGACAACAGCTTGAGAATTTTTTCTTTACATCTCTTCAAAGTTGGTAATGGAAATGAGGGGAGGATAATCTATCCAAAACTACTCTTGCCTTTGTAATACTTAAGGCATGATAACTGCTTAGGCTTATATATAATACAGTTCTCCAAAATGATAATATGATAAGACTGACTCAAGAACTGGAAGGAATCTTAGATCTCACCTAGTTTAACCTGTTCATTCCACACATGAGTACACCGAGGCCATGGTAAGGGAAGACACTGGCCCAGGCTCACCCAGCTAATAAGCATCAGTTGAAGGTTTTAATCCCAGGTCCTCTGACTCCAAATCCAGTATTCTTTCTATGATAGTTCTATGTATCTGAACTAACAACCTAGAAAGTCCGACAAGTTGGTCAGGGATGGGAAAAGGCTGGGAAATGCCATCCAACTCTGCTATAAGGTAAGCAGCAGTACAACCATTTTATGGGTAAAGAAAATAGAAATCAGACAGAAAACAATTTTACTCTTACCAAAAGAGCAGATAATGGAGGAAAAAAGACAATTCAAGATAAGCTCTAAGGGTCTCCTCAGCTATGTACTGGTCTGGCCCCATTTAGCTCCCATGTTGGAGTTACTTAGCAAGCAGCAGGCACAGGAGGAGGAGAAGGCCCAATAGGGAGTCAGAGCTATAAAAAAAGTGTTCGGTCCATTTTGATTTGGGAGTATTTTATGTGCATTCCATACTCCGCATTTACTAGAGGAGACCATCAGATCGATAATAGGAAGGGCAATCAGCGAGAGTGGCTACAATTTCAGATGGGAACATTTCAATCTCATGTTTTTTTCCCTTCTGAAATGCAGTTGATGGGAGGAAACATTTTTGGCCTAATTTGTCTTTGCCATTAAGTCCATGTGGCAAATTGCCTTGGAACCAAAACAGTGATATTAATAGAAAGACATCCTTAGCTCTATGTTATAGTGTGTTCAACATTACCTCCGAAATCTCCAAACAAAAACATTTTAGTGTAAGTGATTCTGTTTACATTTTTCATTAAAAACATTTTCTAACATTGAAATACTGTTGTGTGTCTTTGATACAAGGAAGGACAAATAATACCTGAAATAAAGAGACCTGATATAGATGCCTGATTTCCTCTTCTTATGTAGCTTAGCAAATTCCTTTGTCTCTTAGGACCTCAGTGTCATCATCTGTAAAAAGGGGGTAGTTTGACTAAGTGGCTGCTCAGGGTCCCTCTCAGGCCTAAAAGTCTGTTTTTATGGGCCAAGAGGAAGATAACTTTGTACATGTTCATATGAATGAGGATAAGCCTTTGAAAGCTGATTCTACAGAGAAAAATTCACAGCCTCTGACAACTTCATATAGCTATTTCTTTCCCCCCTCAGGGGCTGTAAAAAATAGACTTGAATACAGGACTACAATCCCCACGAGCCTTTGCTCCACTTCCCCAGAATGTCTTATAATCTCACCTGGGCCGAGATCGAGAAGGTATTTAAGCTGATTCAAAGGCTTTTGAGGGCTCTCTCTCTTGGCTCTTTTTGGACTTCCATTTTGGAGCAGGCGGTCTCTTGCGTGATGTGAGGTTACTTTGTCTAGGCCTCTGGCCTAGGCACATGTTTCTTACTTGTATATTCTTTAATCTTTAGCCTTTAATAAATCTCTAAAAAATATAATACTCCTTGCAGAGAGAAACTAATTTCTACCTGCCTCAGTCTCCCCATCTCCCCTAAATTTTAATCTTTACAGTTTGGCGACCTAATGGGAAAAAAAAAAACTCAATCTTCTGAATTCTTTTCTGATCTTTAGTTCAACTTTTAATAGCTAGTACCTAGAAAAAAATTTTTTTTGAGCCATATCTCTCTGGCCAAGGTTTTCTACCCTCGCAAAACTGCTACAGGCTCCGGACCTGCTGCCCACCCCACCTGGCTCGGCCCTGCCGCTTCCTGCCTGCAGCCCTGATCATCCTCACCTGGTACCTGGTCCCGGCCTTGCCCACCCCCGAAGCCGCTCCTGCTCCTGGCCTCTCACCAGCCGGCTGCCTGCCTATTTCTGCGCCCCAGACCCTCGAGCACAAGCCCAGTTGGCTCATCACCCAGATCCTTGGAGCAGATCTCTCAGGACTCATTGCGACCAGCTGGTAACAGTATTGGCCACGTGGGCGGTGGGCGGAGGGGAGAGACGGGAGACCGGGTAATTTTCCCCTAGGCTAAGCCTCCACGTGGATGGGGGGTATTGGCCACAGGGGGATCAGAGAGGGGAAAAGAGAGAAAAGACTAGAGAGAAGAAACAGATCTTTTCAAACAGAAACCTAAAAAGCAATGGGTTTAAAAGGATTTTTGACTCTTCTGGCAATTTCATTGATTTTACCTGCCTGTCTGGGAGCAGACTCAGCCCAAAGATTCAACTTTAACTTTGGGGAGGAAAATGGGTGGCCCAGGGAACTGGAAGCCAGGCCCAGAGCCGGGAGGTCTCTAGCTAAAATCTGGCCTCTGATGGGGCCCTGGACGGATCTCTTGAACCCCATAGCCTAGCCTTTACTACTCTACCTTTGGACAATAGACATTTAAATGGATAATTAAAAACAAACAAACAAACAAACAAAAAACCCCAAGGAACTTTGAAGAGACTAAAGGCTATATTCTAAGGCATTTCAGACTCCAATGGTTTATAAAAAAATCTCTGTATTCTATTGCATTGTTTTGTTTAACATATAACTTGTGTTGTGATTTTAAGTTCATATATTACTGGATTGAATATTATTCTGTGAACTGAAGGTTGATTGAATTTATTTTGAATGTACTGAGTTTTAAAATTCTGTTATTTTTCCCCTATAACTGTGTTGAACAAATATTATTGTGAATAAGCCCATATATGAAAAAACAGCTTTTTTCTATTTTGCTGAGGATAGATGGACTTCAGAACTGGTTATAATTGTATTAACAACCTTTGGAATTTTAAAGTGCTAAATACCTCAAATGATTTGATTTTAAGGGTTTTTTAAATATGATTTTTGGAATTTTTTTAACAATCTGGTTATTTTTGCCTGCCTCTACCACGAGGTAAGGCCCATTAGCTGAAGTGAAATACATTTTACAAACCCCTAACCTTCCCACATGTGAATGGAAGTTGGGCAGTTAATCTCAGGGCATTTGTATCCCTATAAGCCTCCAAGAAAAAGGAGCATCCCTTTATTTATGCTCTTCAGCTCACTATTTTACTTCTACCAGAATGATATCTAGATTTCTTGATTATGTTCTAAACCCAAGATGAGTTTTACTTTTGTTTAAAAAATATGTTTATTACCAAGGTTGAAAGATTGCTATGTTTGTAAAAATTGTGACAAATGTCCATCAATTCATAGGTTTTAAAAATGTCATACAGCAACTTATGTGAAATATGAAAGTGTGTTTGTTTGCTATTGTAATTAATTGGGCTATTGAGAATTTGGGGGATTTTGATTTCTACATATTTGTACTACTGTATTTTTAAAGATGAAAAAATTGTTAACCTTGTTCAATTCATTTGCCTTCTACTCACAGTGATCATGGCCAGATACAAAGAGGAAATGGATCTCATTTTTTGGTGAGAAAGCCTTGTATTTTATATTTTCTTAACTGACAGAGTGTCAATGGTTATAAGCTATATTTTTGAATTTTTTAAAGCTCTTTTATTATTATATTTTTCTTGCATGTGCAATATACTTTTTCAGTTTTTTTTATTATTTTTTCTCTCCTTTTTATATTTGAAGCACATGTCACCAGTATTAAGATTTTCTTTAACCTTTTGATTTTTAAGTTTAAGATACATTTGCTAATACATGCCCTAAAAGGCTTGTGACTATAAAAATGATGCCACTAATTATTTAAATAAATTATGGGACTTTGCTTAATGATTCTGTCTGATTCCAGGACAAGAGATACACACAAGAGCCATTTCATAGGGCCAGAGAAAGGCCAATCTAGGATGGATTGATGCATTTCTAGGCCAATACAAAGGTCTTGAACCTAGTGTGAAGACTCGAGGTTACTGTGTTTAACATGTGTTAAGACATAGGCTTTCCTTGTATCCACACTCACTCTGAAGATACTCACAGATGAGTATCCCCAAAACCTTGGCTCCTATAATCTGGTCCCCTTTTCTGCCTCTTATAGTGTGGTACCTTTCTGTAGTCCTGGCACTGACTGGGTAAATGCATCATTACTTAGATCATTTTGATTGGGCCCTGATTGAAGGACCTGTTATAGATTTATTTTTCTTCTACTTGGAATTTTTACACATAAGACTTTGATAGTCTATATTTTCATCCAGAAAATTTTCTTTTCTTTTGGATTTTCTGATGTCTTTTTAATATCTCTTGCCAATTGATTCATATACCTCATACCTCAGCCATGCATCCCTAACGGATTCTGAATCTTTCAATCACCCACAACACGGGGGAATGTAAAAAAAAATCATTATTTAAATTGCAAAGTTTAAATTCCTTTTGAGAAGAATTTTAGGTAAAGAAGATGCTACCTCTCTGAATCCAGAACTGAACTGTTGGAGAAGCCACCATGAAGAAGCCTCCAGACCACAAGTTGCACAAAATTGAACTTTGAGTGTGATTGTTTGAACATTTATTTGTATGTATACTTTTATGCCAAAGGGGACTGCCCCCTAATGGCTTTTTGTCAATGTGTTCAGCAATTATTAGTTTTATTCTTTTTTCTCTTATCCTCACACTATTGTAATCTTTTAAGTTTATTATGTTTTTATGATCCTTTTGGGTAAAAATTAATTTTTCCAAAAATGATCACACAGGGAAATGTAAAAAATAGACTCGAATACAGGACTACAATCCCCACGAGCCTTTGCTCCACTTCCCCAGAATGTCTTGTAATCTCACCTGGGCCGAGATCGAGAAGGTATTTAAGCTGATTCAAAGGCTTTTGAGGGCTCTCTCTCTTAGCTCTTTTTGGACTTCCATTTTGGAGCAGGCGGTCTCTTGCGTGATGTGAGGTTACTTTGTCTAGGCCTCTGGCCTAGGCACATGTTTCTTACTTGTATATTCTTTAATCTTTAGCCTTTAATAAATCTCTAAAAAATATAATACTCCTTGCAGAGAGAAACTAATTTCTACCTGCCTCAGTCTCCCCGTCTCCCCTAAATTTTAATCTTTACAGGGCAGATAAAGTCACCAGGAACCAACCGGAATAGAGGAAAATCCTTTCTAACTGTAGGACTATAATTATATTGAGTCATTCACTCATTCAACAACTATTTATAAAGTGCAAGATTCTGGGGATTACTAACACAAACTAATCGAAGAACCACTAATTCATCAGAAAGATATGGGGAAGATTTATATCCAGATTAAAAAAAAGAACAAGAGAAGAGAATGCAAAATACTCACAATAATAAAAATGAAGACAACAGAATTGGGGGCAACTACAATGGCCAATGATTTCCAGTGACTGATGGTAACACACAGAGAGACAGTATAGTGAGGGAAATCAGGATTTCCATTTGTGACATCTACAACCAAATTTGACTGGGTCACACCTTTTCGGTCCTCAAAAACCTCAACCTTGATCCCTCTGCCAATCAGAAAGAGTCCTGTGGTCCCAGAGGAGCAAACTAGAAAAAAACCAGTTTACCTAGATCTGTATCAGAGCTCAACTCTGTCTCATGACCAAGGGGGTAGAGAAAGACCATATAAAGAAAGATGATTAAAGGTCAGGATCTCAATGGAAAGGTAATCAAGTATAGACTCTAAATTATCACCCTAGTGCAAATATCAATAATATGGAAATAGGTCTTAATCAATGACACAAGTAAAACCCAGTAGAATTGTGAGTCAGCTACGGAAGGGGGTGAGGGGAAAGGGAAGGAAAGAATATGATTCTTGTAAACATGGAAAAATATTCTAAATTAATTAAATAAAATTTTCCCCCAAAAAAAGAAAGAAAAGAAAGGTAATCAAGGATGGGAGCTAACATGGGTTATCGCTTCTCCAGATAGACTGTTACCTCTGGATTTCCTCAGCCAATGACTAAACGGTGGAGGGCTTTCCACACCAGGCTTAGTAAATATATCCTGTTATGCCTGCCTTCAAGATGTGCCTGTTACCAATCTCTGGTTGAGCACTTGCTCTTGCAAGAACATTAATAAAGGGCTTTTCTACTTCACAATCAAGTAGGAATTTTCTTTTTGAAATGGGAAAGGACGTGTTTGTACAAAAATATTTATAGTTGCGCTTTTTGTGTTGGCAAAAAATTGGAAAATGAGGGGTGTCCCTCTATTGGGGAATGGCTGAACAATGGTATGGTATACGATGGTGATGGAATACTATTGTGCTATAAGGAAAGAGAAACTGGTTTCTCTAAGAACTGTAAAGACCTACATGAATTGATGTGGAGTGAAATAAGCAGAACCAGGAGAACATTGTACACAGTAACAGCAATATTGTAGACTGATCAAATGTAATAGATTTTGCTATTAAGAGCAATGCATTGATCCAGGACAATCCTGAGAGACTTATGAGAAAGAATGCTATCCAAATTTGGAGAAAGAACTGTTGGAGTAGAAATGTAGAAGAAAACATATGATTTATCACTTGCTTATTTGGGTGTAGGATTTGGGGTTTTGATCTTAAAAGATTACACTACTACAAAAATAAATAATACAGAAATAGTTTTTGAGTGATAATATATGTATAACCTAATGGAACTGCTAGTCAGCTCTAGGAGGGGAAGGGAAGAGGAGTAGGAGACAACATGAATTATGTAACCATGAAAAACATTAAAAGTTTTTTAAAAAAGAATTTCCTTTTTAGGTAAGGCCATGTTTCTTACAACTGTGCATTAGAAAGGACACTGGATATGGAAAAAGAAGACCAAGGTTTAAATCCCACCTCTGCCACTTGCTATCTGTAATGCTTAAACAAGTCACTTCATCATTGAGACTCAGTTTATCCATCTGCAAATGAAGGGCTTGGACTTGATAAACTCCAGAAGTCCCTTGCAGGTATAAGTAAATGAGAATAGATAGACAGTCTTGTTATTTTTCAGTCATTTCCAGTCATGTCTAACTCTTTATGACCCCACTTAGGGTTTTCTTGGCAAAGATGCCAGAGTAGTTTGCCATTTCCTTCTCTGGATTATTTTATAGATGAGAAAAATGAGGCAAAGATGGTTAAGTGAATTGCTCAAGGTCAGACAGCTAGTTAATATCTGACTTTAGATTAGGACTCAGGCCTTCCTAACTTTGGGCTCCATTGTACCACTATGCTGCCCTACATAGTCTATTTAAAAAATGATAAACTGGGGGCAGCTGAGTAGCTAAGTGGATTGAGAGCCAGGCCTAGAGATGGGAGGTCCTGGGTTCAAATCTGACCTCAGACACTTCCCAGCTGTGTGACCCTGGGCAAGTCACTTGATCCCCATTGCCCAGACCTTACTACTCTTCTGCCTTGGAGCCAATACACAGTATCAACTCCAAAATGGAAGGTGAGGGTTTAAAAAATGATAAAGTAAGGTTTCCCCCCACACCCAACAAACTGACAAAGATGACAAAAGATAGAAATAGTATCAGAGGGATTGTAGAAAAAACAGGCCCATTAATAGCTGTGATTTAGTTCAACCATTCTGGAAAGGCATTTGGAATTATGCTATGAAAATGACTAATAATGGTCATATCCCAGAGAGACCACTTCTAGACATATGCCTCAAGGAGATCAATAACACAAAGAAAAGTCTCAGATGCACCAAAATATTTACAGCAACATTTTTTGTAATGATAAAAAGCTGGAAATGAAGTATGTGCCCTTGATTAGGGGATAACTAAACAAATTGTAATATGAGAACATAATGGAATATTGCTACCCAATAATAAATGACATATATGAAGACTACAGAGAAGCATGCAAAACATATGAGTTGATGCAAGAACCAGGAAAACAATATACACATCTGTGGAAATGTGACTATATTAAAGGAAATGACAACAATAACAAAAACCAAAACACTGCTGTGAAATTATAAGGATAAAGCTCAGCACCAAAGAAGGAACAGGAGAGAGTATCTCTCTCCTTTCTGTCTTTATAGGGGCAAGCAGTTGTTAAGTGGGGAACCCTGCAGACACTTAGATTTCTTGATATGTTTGTTAGTTTTACCAAATTGCTTTTTTTTTCTCTTTTTAAATTTTTTATGACAGGGGATGGTTCTCTGGGGAGGGAGAGAGGAGGAATTAATTGGGGAAATGAAGACAACATTAAAAACAAAAGAAACTAGCAAAAAATATAAACAGGTTGGGAAGGTTTATATTCTGTCAGTTTTATCTGCTATTAGTCAGCTTTGCCTGACTACTTTTTAAAAGGATGGCACCATGGGAGACATTAGAAGGTGAGTATTGTGTCAAAATTAAATCTGTCAAAGTAATATAAATGAAGTAAATGAAAAAGTAAGTGAAAATAGAGGCTGTTAAAAGAAGAACCACCAATTTCTACAGCATCAGAAAAAGTCTGGCCTTTGAGATCACTGAATCTGATATACTCATTTTATAAATGGGAAAACTGAGGCTCAGTTTTACACAACTTGTCAATACCCATTCCCCTGAATCCCAGCCCATTGTTCTTTTCGTTAGAACACAAAAACTTCATACAATTATCGATTCTGAGAAGGGGAAAGCCCTTAGAAAACATTTAGTTTGACTCTTTCATTTGAGAGAGGAATAAACTGAGGTCCACAGATGTTTCCCCAAGGTTACAAGAGTAGTAAGCAAATGGCGGAGGCAGGCCTAGCCCCTAGGTCTGCTGACATCTAACTCAGCAATCCTTCTACTTCAGCCAGGTTCTTTTGTCTTATCTGGAACCATGGAAGGGGAGGACAGGGAATAATCAAGGTACTGAGGGCTTGGGCTATACATTTACCCTAAAGATTTCCCTCATCCCCCCCAAAAACGTCATAGAATTTAGAGCTGAAAGAGAACGATCTCTGCTCCAACTCATTCATTTTTTAAGAAAGAGGAAAAAGAGACCCAGAGAAAGAAGAGACTGCTAAAATGACAAAGGAAGTAAGGATTAAAGCCAACATTCAAAATGAGGCCTTCTGGCACCTTCTCTTGCACTGTGCAGCCTCTCTTGAATCCTTACTGCTAGATAGCTACAAGGTAAACAGTTGGCATTTGCCAATTCAATTTGGGGGACTTCCAGAACTATCTGCCAAGCTGCTATAATCCACCAGAGCCCAGAAGTAGAGGAACATTGCCTCATCAAACTTTTGGGAGAGGGAAGGGAACTAGTATGATCCCCATTTGATATGGAAGGAAACTGAGGCTTGGAGAGGGGAAATGACTTGTACTCGGTCACAGCTAAGAAAAGTTCCCATATCTATAGTGCTTCATTAGTTATAATAGCCCTGGGAGGTAGACAGTACAGGTATTATCAGCATGATACAGAGAGAAAATTTGCCAATATAGAGGCAAGTCCTTTCCCTCCCCTGGGCCTCAGTTTACTCTTCTATAAAATGGGGAACTATATTACCTGTGGGATCCTTTCCAGCTTTAGAGCTCAGAACCCATATGTGACCTTGATTTAATGCTTTCCTCTCCCTGGGCCTTAGATTCCTTCTCTATAAACTGAAGGAGTTGGACTAGATGGCCTTGGGGGTCCCTTTGGGCTTCAGAACTCAGATCTCTGCATGTTATAAAATTTTAATTGTTTAAAATTTGAACTTAAACACCAAAAAATAAGCATTTATATATACATAGCAAAAAACTTTATAACAATAAGTATAAAGCTGTAAAAGTTTAGAGTGAGCCTAGCCTTTCCTCATTCTGCACCTTGATTCTTGGATCTCTCCTTTAAGAGGGGATGTGCATATTTTACAAAGAAGGAAATTATGGTTCAGAGTGGGGAATAACATGAACTGTCCACGTGCATGTGGGTAGTACAGGAATCTAAGGACTTTCTGAATGCATACCCAAATGCAGGTGTTTCTTTGCATGTACATATTTAAAATGTAGAAGCTGTAAAACAAACAGAATAACCCAAGCCTAAGTCCAGTGGCTTTGAATGACCATAAATAAAGCAGGTTGGAGTGGAAATCAGTTTCCTGCCTCTCACCAAGATGCCCAGGGTGGTCTGAGCCCACGGGAAGCCTAAGGGCAGCCTCTAAATGTGATGGGCTTCCTGTACCAGTTTTACATCCCACAAAGTTCAATTTTCGATCAGGCTGTCCATTTATATCTCATTTCCTCAGTTCTTAAGAGTGAAGCCTTGTAAGTTCCTCGAGCCCCAAATTCTAACTGCTGCCTTGGAGAAGGCTTGTTGGCCTCTGCTGACTCTATTGTATCAGCAAGTTGGTTGGACTCAGTGTGAGATGAGGAGTGAGGAACTCTGGAATTAAATACTAGAAAGCTTTGGGATATACAAACAGACAGAAACAAACAGCCTATTCTCTTAGCCTCAGTCTATTTGGATGAGGACAAGACAGACAGCATGGCTTAATGAACAGAGTTAAACACTTGGAGTCAGGAGACTTGGGTTCCAATTCCAGTGATGACACTGAGTTTTAATTTCCTTTTCTGTAAAATGGGGTTAACAACACTCAGACTCCTTCTTCCTTCACTCCATTGCGGGAAGGAAAAGCACTTTGGAAACCATAAATTACTAGAGAAACAGAAGACTTGATGACAACAACACTGACATATAAAGACCTGCAGGATTCACCCACACCCTTTTCTTCCCAGGGACAAAAAGTCAATATAAAAGCTATTTTTATTTTCCCTCATTTTTTTTCCTTTGACTTCCCCCAAGTTTCCCTTTGCCCATTCCTCCCAGCTACCTAAGGTGCCAAACTGACTAAGCTGGAGGCTTCCCAAGGTCTCGAGCTCTCCAATGTGCTTTATTTCTCTTTTACTACAAGGAAGGACTCCATTGGCTGAAGAAATGAGGAGGGTAGTGATGAGAGGATGACCAGCAATATGAAAAAGCAACAAAAAACCCCCTACCAAAAACCCCCACCCCGCTATGATCTGAGAACATGGGAAGAGGGATGCCATAGGGAATGAATAGACACTGCTCAAAAAATAGAGTGATCCTTGCACTGCTTTTCCAAGCTTGCAGTCTAAATTTGGCTCACAGAAGGGACTGCAGGTCATATATTTGAACTTAGTAAAGGAGACAGAAGGGACCTTAGAGGCTGTCTATCTAGATCCTTCCTTCTTCAGTAGAGGTCTTGCTAACTTCACAGGGCCTCAGTTATCTCATCTGTAAAATGAGCTGGAGAAGGGAGTGGCAAACCACTCTGGTATCTTTGCCAAAAGCTGGACAAGGCTGAAAAACAACACTAAGCCTCCAGTGGGTCAGATACCTCCAGATGAAGGAAAAACCTTGAGACTTAGAATCAGAAGACCTAGAGTTCTATTCTGGTTTTGCAATTGCAATAGATGACAATGAATAGATCATGTGGCCCATCTGAGCCTCAGTTTTCTTTACTTCTAAAATAGGGCCAACAATGAATTGTCACTAAAAATAACATAACCCAGCAGTCAAGCACTAGACTTGCCTTTAGTACTTGGAGCTATAAGTTGGTTCATGCCTTGCCCCTTTCTAGCTGTTACCTTGGGTAAGTTATTTCTGTGAGCCTCAGTTTCCTCAGATATCAAATGGGAATGCTAATATCCACATGACTTCTTCCCAGGATAGCTGTGTGAAGAACACTTTGTCAATTGTAAAGCTCTAGTGGAACGGGAGCTGCCATCATCATTATTACATTAGATACATTTATGGGAATATATGTGTATGCTAACATAGATACATACATACATATAATAGAAGCAGAATTTCTTGGCCAGGTTGTCCCCAATTTAGGGTTCTTTCTATTATACTATCCTGGTCCTAGACCCCTTAAGAACAAAGACTGTGTGAAATCTATTTTTATATCCCCAAGACCTTCCAATAGCTCAACGTAGGTTATATTTTGCCTCTCTAAGTCTTAATTCTCTCTTCTGTCAAAAGGGGAGAATAGTCTTAGCCCTCTCTCAGGGACATTGCTTTGGCCATCCTGTCAGTTCAGCGTGGCATCACTGCTATGTGAAAGCCCACAAGTCTGAAGGCCAGTGGGGTCTTTGATTGTCAGGGCATTTTATAAAGACTTCACATTATTTAGGCAAGGCAGATGAGACTACAATAATTCAGAGGAGGCAGTCTTCATTGAGGGCTGATTTGGGGAATGAACTATGCAGGATTGATCAGTGGCTTCCCTGAAGGACAGACAGCTTCCTAACAACTCAACTGGCTTTCACCTAGTGGCTATGCTAGTGTGAGGAGCTGCAGGTTTTCGTGTTGGGGGTTTCCCCAAAGCTGCTGTTTGCAAAATTTGTTCTGCCTCACTGCCTACCTACTCACCTAACACAGAGAGACAGTGAGATACAAACACAGAAGCCTTTATAAGCCAAAAAGCAGAGGAAGGAGCAGATGGCATCTTCTGACCTCCCCAACTGACAGCAGTAGATCAATGCTCCAAGGATCTGGCGTCTCATCCATGTTGGTACTTACTCCTTTCGGTGAGGCAGACCACAGCCCACTTGCCCTCGCCCACCCTTCACATCTCTCAGTCATACTCTCTTAAAAGGTTGCCACAGAGATCCCCTCCATGTGGTGGGAGCCTTCCTCAAATTCTTTTGACACAGGATCACAGGATCCAATATCTAAAACTCCCCGTGTCATTAGAGGCCACCAAGCCCAACACCTTCACTGGACAGAGGAGGAGATCAAGTCTACAGAGAGGTTAAAGACTTACTAGTGTAAGTCTTCCTGACTCCAATTCCAGTGCCTTATCTGCTAGAATACCATCTCCAGGATATCAATGCCATGAGCTGTTCTCATCAGTTATTCCTAGCTCTCACCACATGACCAACCCACCTTCATTTCTTTAATGATGCCCTTCACCACATTTCCCCTACAAAAGTGCTTGATTATAATGGGATGTTGCTTACTCCTATTATGTAGCTCTCCACTGTTTTCTGGGTGACTCGCTGTGTGCCTCTCCACTGCCCTTTAAATGATCATTTCCTTGAGTTCTTCAGAAGCCTTTCCAGGGGGGCTAGCTCAAACCAGTGATCCCTGCTCCTAGCCTGGTGGCTACCTAGGGAGGAGCTAAGGGCCAGGTCAGAAAAAGGAAGCAGCTTAAATAGTGGGATCTGGCCGGGAGAGGCCTCTGCCCTTCTAGCCTGAGTATTCAATCTCCAAAAAGACCCCTAAGCAAACCAGAGGACAAGTATTCCAAGGCTCACATTCATACAGTATCACTGGAAGAATATCACCCGGCTCAAGTATTTTGCCATGATTACAGTGATTGTAACAGGTCACATGGTGTAGCAGATGGACAAGTGGTGAGAGAGTCAGAGAAAGAGAGTCAGAAGGGTGGGGGAGGGAGGGAGGAAGAGAAAGGCAGACAGCAGAGGGGGGGAAGAGAGAGAAAGAGAGGGGGGAGGAGAAGAGACTGTGAGTCTCTGGGAAGTTGTACAACAGATGCTGATCTGTGCTGTATAGGAAATTTCTTCACCAGGAGTAGCATAGAGCAACAAAACCCCAAGCCTGTGCCAAACAAAGCTTGAAGGGTAATGGGAGAAGGGGAATATGCCCTGAACTTAAAAGCGAAGGATTTGAATTCTAATCTAATCTAGCTCTAACAGTTACCAGCTATACAGCCTTGGAAAAGTCACCCTTTTTCAGCTTCAGTTTTCACATTTGTAAAATGGGTGGGTAGTTAGGTAAATCCCAACTAAAATTCCATCTTCTACAGGAAACCATTATCAACCCCTCTTAATTTCTACTGCCTTCTGTTAATTATTTCCTACTTCTCCTGAATACCTAGCTTGTTTGCATATATTTGCAGATGGAGTGTCTCCCTCATTAAGTTCCTTGAGGGCAAGGGCTATCTTTTTCCTTTCTTTGAACCCCCAGGGCACCTAGTAAGCACCTAAGAAAAGTTTACCTATTGATTGATTGGGGCTATTGTTTGCAATACTTACTTGCAAAGTTGTTGTAGGAAAGTATTCTATCTTAATATGCCAAAGAAAAGTAAAATGACATTAGGATTATTGCTGTGAGCCAGAAAGCTCTTCTCTTTTTTGCCCTTTATTCATTTGAGAGAAAAATAAGCAGCAATTCCAAAGTCTGAGATGCTTTACAGTTTACAAGCTAACAGGCCAGGGGGTTACTGCCATCATTTTACTGTTGAGAAAACTCAATTGCACCCAGAAGAGATGAGTTGCCACAAGGAGCAGCAGCAGCAGCTCCTGTGCTGATGGGACCAGGAGGTTGGTTACCTAGCCCAGTGCCTCATCTTGCTGAGGAACATTTAAGAATCCCCAGCCCAAGCAACTCACTTTAGGTCTCAGAGGGGCTCAGTTGGGACTTGAACTCAGGTCCTGGGACTCTAACCCTAACACTCTTTCCATTGTTCCATGCTGTCCAGCTAAGGCCCAGAAAGAGAAATTCATCTTTGAACTACTCTCTCTTTTTTAATGGAGAAATATTTTTAATGCTTTTTGAATGTACAATTAAAGAGTGTGCTTAAAGGCTTGAAACATGAATCAAATTTCTCTCTGAGTCACTCTTGGACCTAAGCAATGTGGAAGGAAATTTTGTTCATTAATGGTCAGTCACCTTCTAATCACCTACAGTTAGAATGTTAGGAATTTCTCTTACTTAATGCAAATTGCTCACCCAAAGCAGAAGAAAGTTAGCTGAAATGCTTTAAAATGAAGTAGGGAGATGTCATTAATTTTAAAAAACCCTTACTTTCCAACATATTGGATTCTAAGGTAGAAGAGGTAAGGGCTAGGCAGTGGGGGTCATGGAGCTTGCCTAGGGTCACGCAGCTAAGAAGTATCTGAGGGCAAATTTGAACCCAGGACCTCCCATCTCCAGGCCTGATTCTCAATCCACTGTGCCACTGAGGTGCCCTTGATGATGCTAATTTTAAAATTGCTCTATACTTATTATCTTTTATGAAATAACAAATAGTTATTTTTTAAAATCCCCCATTTTCACAGGGCTTATCCTCAATCACAAGGAAGGGAGAGAGGCAATAGAAGAAATAGGACACCACACAGAAGGGATGTTTATTATCCCCCTAAGAAGAAGCTTCTTGTTTAACAAATTTCCTTCCCAAAGCATCTCACTCAAAATGGAGTATAGAGAGAAATGCAGCTTCCTTGGGTTCTGTGGGTTTCGGGAAATGCCAGGAAGGTAACAAATCCCAACGTTAACTAGTACAAATTGCTCTGATTCGATAAATAACTTGTATTTTTGTGATGTGCCAGTTGAATCAATTGATTACCCAGAGGGTTAAGGAAGAGGTAGTTGCAAAGAACAAAGAGACTTAGGGACAAGAGAATGAACCAAGTCCCTGTCCTGTCTGAAAATCTGACCCAGCTTGATCTTTTCTGAGTTAATGAGTTTCAGTTTACTTCTCATGAAAATGGAATTAATGATATTTATAATTCCTACTTCACAGGGCTGCTGTGAGGCAAACATTTCAGAAACTATAAAAGCTATATAAATTGGGAGCTACTGTTTCTTGCGGTTCATAAAAATTACAACAGCAGCATCATGGCAAAGTGAACTGAGAGCTGATCTTGGACCCCACAATCCTGAGTTCAGGTCCTACCCCTGACACATATTATGCTGTGTGAGCCTAGACAAATCACTTAACCACTAAGTCCATGTTGGTGAAGCTGTGGCACAGGTGCCAGGGTGGCACAGAGAGGGCTTCTCCTTTCCCCCTTTCCACAGCACCCAATGATATTTTTTTGCATGCCCTGCCCCTCTGTCCAGCCACTCAATGCAAGCACTTCCTCCCTCCGCTGTCTGGGGTAATGAGAGAGGTTCACAGGGAGCTTGAAGATGCACTTTAGCCATATGATCTTGAAAACACTTGCCAACACTGCACTAGGTGCTCTAGGCCAGAAATGGCAATGCTGTATGTGATCACAAACAGTCCCTGATATCTCCAGAACCAGAGTAAAATGTAATTGTGAAATATTTAATAAAATAAAGAAAAATACAATAGAACACAGATAACATGACAGTTTAAAACAGGAATCCATATATATAAGTGGTCCCTATTTATTTGTATGAGTGTGACACTATTGCTCTTGGCAACTCCCTAGAATTGCAGAGAAGTTGCCATCCTGCATAAGTAGGGGGAATTCCCTCATCTGGGACTTCCCTATATCAATAAAACCATAGTTCAATGCTTATTTCTAATAAATATTGGTATTAATGGAGCCATTTAGGTTCTACAGAGTAAAATTCATCTCTGGAAGCTTATTTAATAGCTGGAGAATCTGAGTCTAGAGATATACAGTGACTTACTTTCAAGTAACAGAGCAACTTTGGCCTAGAATGGAAACCTCCTGACTCTCTCTGGAGTGTGCTGTGTGGTCTCTCTCCTTGGAATTCTATGGATTTTACTGCAGGTCCCATTTCTCAGATGAAATGTAACTAGGATCAAAAGATTTGGTTTTTTGGCCTCTAAGCTTGACAGTTACTATCCTGGCTTTCTGTTTGGTCCACTTGACACATCCTATCCCAACTCTGTCATCATTTCCTAGCAATGAGACCCAGAACAAATCCCTTCCTTCTCCTGAGCCTCTCTTGCTTCATTTATAAAATGGGGATAATTCTTTACCTTTTAGAGTAGCTATAAGGCTCAAATGGTATGGAAGTTCAACCACAGTAAGGAAGGAGCCTTGAAAACCCCAAGGCACTGCAGCTAGAGGCATCAAATCCACAGCTGGTGGTACAAGGGAGCACATTATCATCACTGGCTCTTCTGGAGCATCCCCATATGCAGAGAGTCATCTCCCTGGTGATGGGAGAGTTTATAAAGACCAGTTATCCCCCACAGCTCCAGCCTCTCAAGTCCCAATCAGAGGGAGACAGGACAAAGGAGAGTGTAGGGGTCTCCCAACTGAGGAGGAATCATTCATGTTGTCTGTACCAAGAACAGGAATGAGAAGGACTCCACCAGTGGGAATACAGAAAGAGCAGAGGGCTAGGAGTCCAAGGACCTATATCTGCCAGTAGCTTCTTGTGTGACCTTGAGTAAACCCCATTCCCTCTGTGACTCAGTTTCTTTCTTATTAGAAAATAATTGGCTTAGATGGTCTCTAAGCCTCTGTCCAAATCTAATAATCCATGAATCTACAAAATCCATTAGCAAGACCTGATTAGGCGCTAATGTTCTATTGGCTAATTTCAGTAGATTTTAGCTCAAATGAACTCATCCCCATTTTAAAATTGTGCCTCTCATTTTATCTTATTAAGCGTTTGCATTAACCCGCCATATGTTTCTCCCCTTTCCAATCCCACGGTGATGTCACTCTTCCATTAATTCAGGCACCTTTGTGTTTTTCAATATCAGCCAATTACAAAAGCCATCTGTGGATTTCCACAGCCCTCTTACTGGAACCCAAGAGCATTTCACAGAATTTTAAAAATAGAAATGGATTTTGTTTTTCAATTTAAACAGCTTTACAGGAAAAAGTAAACTTTTACACCTGCAGATATTAACAGAGTCTAATATTTAACTGGCTCTCCATGAGCTCTGATGCTCTAACTTCTAGTCCTGCCTCTCAGGGCTACCTCAATTTTGTTCCCTATAAAAATGAAGGTAACACCTTGTACACCTTACATCCTGGGGCTGGTGGGTAAGGTCAGTGTTTTGTAAACTTGAAACACCAACAGAATGGGAGCTATCATTAATATAGTTTCCTACAAATGGCACCACCATTTATGGAGCTCTGATTGCTGTTCAAATCCCAAAACCACTCCAAGAAGAAGATAGATAATAACTACTAGAATGGGAAGCTCTCACCTAGAGGGGGAAAAAGAGATGAGGGAGTAAAAAGAGACTTGAAAGGAGAAGACCTGGCCTGATGCTATCCATGGAAGGAGAAACAAGGCACTTCTTCCTTGTTGGAACCTTGGATTCCTCATTTATAAAGTTCAGAGTCCTTATCTTATGGGGGCAAGTACCTTGCTCAAGGTCAAACAGTAACTGATGTCAACAGGTAAAAATGGAAGATGATCACCATGAGCCTAAGTTCCCAGGCCAAGAGCCCTGGAAGAAAAGGCTCCAGAGAGATAAAGAAACCTTCAGAGAAGGGTGTAGTTATACCCTAAAAAGAGGGGAGACAAGTAAGCAGAAATGGGGACTGGGTAGTTTACTGACTCAAGACAAATATGATTGTAGTATCTTCCTTTTCCATGGCATGTTAAGCTATACAACAACCCTAGGAAGTAAGGAGAGCAAATAATATTCCCATTTCACAAATGTGGAAACTGAGACTTAAAAAGAAAGGGTGATTTTCCCAAGTTCTTATAATTAGTAAGCGGTGAAGCTAGACTTGAACTCGAGTCCTTTGCCTGTAAGTGTAGGGCTTCATCTCTACTCCTGCCCTGTGCTCCCCACACTCCTGGTGAGGAAATTCTCTCTAACACAACACATCAGTTCCTAGTCTTAGACGGCTACCACAAGACACTTCGAGGGAAGTGACTAGCTCAGGGACTCACATGCAGTCAGCTCTCCATCTGCTATACCATGTTGCCTCTGCTCTATGGATGGAAGACATGAAGTATTGGAACACTGGAAGCTTCTGAAGGTCACCTAAAGAGCAACAGAGTAAGGGTAATGGAGAGCACATGAAGGGTGACTCAATAAGTGACAAGTGGGCAGCATCACATTATGAACAAGAATTCTGCATGAGAAATGGTGTAAAACAGAGTTCTGGAGGGAGGGATGGTCCATGGATAGATTTCAGGGAACTATATATACTTGTATGGGAAAAAAATGACATCTTTATTTTTACTAGCCTTTGGGTTGCTTTTCTTTTGGTAATGTATTTAATTTGATGAATTTGTAAATATGATGCTGAGAAAGGGTCCAGACTACAGCACACGGAATAAGACAAAGGATCTCACCAAAGACATATGAATCATCACAAGAGAAGGCAAGCACAAGGATAAGAAATGGAAAGTGAATATGTTCCATTGGCATCCTGGGAGTGGTTACCCTAGAGGCCCATGGTCACAGAAAGGACATTGAATTTGGAGTCAGGAAGAACTATATTTAAGTCTAACCTTCCATCCTTACTAGTTATGTTACCTTGACTGTTAAACTCCCTTCTGTGACTTAGTTTCTTCAACTGTAAGAATAGAGGAATGACAATGGTCTCTCAGGTCCCTTCCTACTCTTAACATCTATATGCTCTGATTCTGTTTATACTTAGGTATTCTTTTTTTCTTTTTCTTTTTGTAATTCTTACCTTTTGTCCTAGTTATCAACTCTAAGACAGAAGAGGGGTAAGGGTGAGGCAACTGGGGTTAAATGACTTGCCCAAGGTCACACAGTCTCTGAGGTCAGATTTGAACCCCAAGTCTTTCCAGCTCCAGGCCCGGCACTCGATCCACCATGTCACCTGTCTACCCCTACACTTTGACATTCTTAAAGATAATTCTTTTTCAATCACAAAAAAGTCTATGGTAGAAAAAGGCTCTCGGCTGTTAGGCTAACCTCCTGGCTAAGCTTGCCTGCCACATTTTCTTTGCCCTCCTAGGAAGCGGCCTATTAAAATCCATCCTCACTTTCATAAAATACAACATACATTCACAGAGAGAAAGTGAGAAGTCTTAAGACTCAACTTATATTCTATTTAGAAAAAAAATTAACCATATGAAGATTAGCAATGCTGATGGGAGCTAAAGGGTTTTGTACTCAACATAAGAGAAAACCCAAAGAAAGAGGAAGAGGGACCTTCTAACATTCTCCAAATAATAGAATTCATTATTGCCATCAATGTCATGTACATTAAAAACTCCCTCAACCTGCCTTTCATTTTCAGGGGAATAAGAATAACAACAATAAATACTGAAGTGTTCTCCTAGATTAGCTCATTGTGGGCAGATTCTCTCTTTAATTAAAATAAAACCCCACACATTTATTAAGAACTTACTATACAAACTATTCTGGAAAACAATTTGGAGCTATGCCCAAAGGACTACAAAATTGTGAATACCCTTTGGCCCAGAAATACTGCTACCAGGTTTATACCCCAAGGATATCAAAGAAAAGGGAGGAGGACTCAAATGTACAAAAATATTTATAATAACATTTTTGTAATGGTGCAAAAACTGAAAACAGGGAGGGCCATCAATTGGGGAATGGCTAAATATGTTATGGTGTATGAATGTAATGGAATACCATTTTGCCAGAAGAAATGACAAGCAGTATAGTTTCAGAAAAACTTATATGAACTGATACAGAGTGAAGTAAAGAGAACAACATATAGTTACAGCAATATCATAAAGATAATCAACTGTGAATGAATTAGTAACTCTGATCAATACAATAATTCACAAAAAAACAAGGGATTCATGATGCAAAATTTTATCCACCACCAGTCAGAGAACTGATAAACTCAAGATTCAGACATATTTTTGCATATTTTTCCCTTCTTTTATTTTTCTAGTGTTCCCCACCAGAAACATAGTGAAATGCAGAAATTTTTTGAATGACTTAATCAGTATAATCAATATCATATTTCTTGCCTTCTCAGTGGGCATGGAAAGGATAGAGTAAGGGTGAGAATTTAGAATTGAAAATAAAAAATACAGCTTTTTAAAAATTCAGACATCAAGAGGTAAGAGAAGTGAATGAAATCTTAGAAAAATTAGAGTTAGTAGATATGTGGAGAAAAATAAATAGGGACAAAAAGGAATACATCTTCTTTTCAGCAGCACATGGTACATTCACAAAAACTGACCATGTATTAGGGCATAAAAACATTGCAAACAAGTGCAAAAGAGCAGAAATAATAAATGCAATGAAAATAATAATTAGTAAGGGTACATGGAGAGGTAAATCAAAAATTAATTGGAAATTAAACGATATGATTCTTCAAAACCGTTTAAAGAACAAATCATAGTAACAATTAATTATTAATTATTATGAATGAATGAAATTAATAATTTCATTGAAGAAAATGACAATGAGACATCCTTTCAAAACCTACGAGATGCAGCCAAAGCAGTATTCAGGGGGAAATGTATATCCTTAAGTTCATATTACAAATTAGGGAGGGCAGAGGTCAATGAATTGGGCAAGCAAATTAAAAAACTAGAAAGCTACCTTAGAAACCTTAAGACATTCCCAGATTTTGGGACAAAAATCCACTATTCGATAAAAACTGCTGGGAAAATTGGAAGACAGTGTGGGAGAGATTAGGTTTGGATCAACACCTCACACCCTACACCAAGATAAATTCAGAATGGGTGAATGACCTGAATATAAAGAAGGAAACTATAAGCAAATTAGGTGAACACAGAATAGTTTTCTTGTCAGATCTTTGGGAAAGGAAAGACTTTAAAACCAAGCAAGAGCTAGGAAAAACCACAAAATGTAAAATCAATAATTTTGATTACATCAAATTAAAAAGTTTTTGTACAAACAAAACCAATGCAAGCAAAATTAGAAGGGAAGCGACAAATTGGGAAACAATCTTTATAACAAAAACCTGTGACAAAGGTCTAATTACTCAAATTTATAAAGAACTAAATCAATTGTACAGAAAATCAAGCCATTCTCCAATTGATAAATGGGCAAGGGACATGAATAGGCAATTTTCAGTTAAAGAAATCAAAACTATTAATAAGCACATGAAAAAGTGTTCTAAATCTCTTATAATCAGAGAAATGCAAATCAAGACAACTCTGAGGTATCACCACACACCAAGCAGATTGGCTAACATGACAGTAACAGAAAGTAATGAATGCAGGAGGGGATGTGGCAAAGTCAGGACATTAATGCATTGCTGGTGGAGTTGTGAATTGATCCAACCATTCTGGAGGGCAATTTGGAACTATGCCCAAAGGGCAACAAAAGACTGTCTGCCCTTTGATCCAGCAATAGCACTGCTGGGTTTGTACCCCAAAGAGATAATAAGGAAAAAGACATGTACAAGAATATTCATAGCTGCGCTCTTTGTGGTGGCCAAAAATTGGAAAACGAGGGGATTCCCTTCAATTGGGAAATGGCTGAACAAATTGTGGTATCTGTTGGTGATGGAATACTATTGTGCTAAAAGGAATAATAAAGTGGAGGAATTCCATGGAGACTGGAATGACCTCCAGGAAGTGATGCAGAGTGAGAGGAGCAGAACCAAGAGAACATTGTACACAGAGACTAATACACTGTGGTATAATCGAATGTAATGGACTTCTCCATTAGTGGCAATGCAGTGATCCTGAACAACTAGGAGGAATCTATGAGAAAGAACACTATCCATATTCTGAGGGAAAACTGTGGGAGTAGAAATACAGAAGAAAAATAACTGCTTGACTACAGGGGTCCAGGGGAAATGGCTGAAGATGGAGACTCTAAATGAACATCCTAATGCAAAAACCAACAACCTGGAAATAGGTTCTGATCAAGGACACAAGTAATACCCAATGAAATTGCGCATCAGCTGTAGGAAGGGTGGGTGGAGGGGAGGGAGGGAAATAATGTGATTATTGTAACCGAAGTATAATGTTCTAAATTGACTAAATAAATTAATTTAAATTAAAAAATTAAAATTTCAGATATCAAAGAGATTTGCAAAAGAGTCTACTCCGTGTAGAACACTGTGCTAGGTACTGAAAAAATAATTCAAAGAAGTCATGTTATGACTCCTCCTTTCATGGAAGTCAGTCATGTAGGCACTTCCCACAACCCCAAGGCCTTTGGAAGATCCACCAAGCCAAGTGAACGGTAGTCAGCTATAGAGGAGCTGAAGTGAAGAAATCCTCCTTTCCATTACTGCTGGGCCCTTTGGCCAGATTTTCTGTAATAGCTGTGAGCAAGCTGCAACACATCACGTTACATAGCAGAAACACTAGGAAGCTTGTCATAAGAGAAATGTGCGACCAGAAAGAATGATGGACAACCCTGTAGTGAGTAAGGGTCAATCAATAGACAGCTCATGTGCTTATCGTATTGGCACAAGTGGTACAAGAAATGTCAACAGGATTTAAGGAAACTTTCCTCTTTCTCTTTACATCTCTCCTCAACCAACACGTTAGACAGAACTCTCCCCTCCCAACCCCTCACCCATAGACAAATATATCATTGGAGGGGGCATTCACAGATCGACTGAACTATGGGATACTGGTAAGAGAACTTCCTCAACCAAAAAGATATGGGGGAGATGGGGAGAATAGTTACTCTCCCTCTCTGGGCCTTACTTTCCTTATCTGTAAAATGAGGGAATTTCTTTAGATGGACCCTAAAGGTCCCTTACAGCTCTAAATCTACTATGAACAGGCCTCTTTTGGCCCACTACAGCATCCTTCATCCCATTATTTCCAAGGGTTAGGTGATTTCAGGTCCTAGTTCACTTGTCATTGTTAATTCAACCACTTCCCTTCTCTATAAAACAAAATGATTGCATTAATTGATATCAAAGATTCCTTCTCACTCTGAAACTGTTATTCTAGGCCTCTGACCAGTTCAGAACAATTGGTTCTACTTTTGATATCTTTCTGATAGCTTTCCTAGCCTTAGAGACTTTAAGCTACTTGAGGGAGCTTAACATGTTCATCTTTCTATCTCTCCTAATGCCTAGCATATAAAGTAGCAGCTGAATAGGTCTTTCCCAAAGGCATGTACCCAACACAGCATCACTGAGCTGACATCTGAATGTATTCCTGCATACACAGAATGTTAATGGACATTAGAAGTCATTTAGCTTGACCTTATCCCCCAATTTACAGAGGAAGAAACTGGGGAACAGAGTCAGGAAGAGACTTTCCAAAGGGCACACAGCCAATAAAGGCCAGGGCTAGTGCCTGGCCTTTTGCCACCCATTTTGCTACTTGTTACACTCTATTATGATGCTAAGAATTCTTTCTGTGGTAGTGCAATTTCTAGAAACCTCCACAATTAGGCATTAGCCAATTAATATTCCACTGTTAGCTCCTTGAGACCAGAAACTGTGTCTTCCCTTAACTCTTTTATCTTTGCCAGCACTGTCCTTTGCACAAAGGAAATGTTCACTATATTGTTGTAGAGCTGATTCTCCTGCTGAACCCAAATGTAGCTAAAGGATGATAAGGCATAAATGAGTAAGAAAAAGAGAAAGCAACTCTGACTAAAGTATTTGAAATTTGTTAAGTTTTAGGTTGGCATCTGCTGCCAGTATAATATTTACATCAACCTGGCATAAAAATGAGAAACTTCTTGAAGAAGTAAGGGGCTAATTTCAAGAACATGTCATGCAAACAAATGGCACATCTTGAATTCAGTAATAGGCCATACAATGCTCTCCTTCTCGTCAATTAAACTGTAATAGGGAGCTGGAAGCACACAAAGAAACAGACCCCCTTCCTTGCCTGCCCTCCCCTCCCTGCTGGGCCCTGAATGAAAAAAATCCTTTTCTCAGCATCACGATTTATGTACAGCCTCTAGAGACACAAATTAATGTCTTCCTAGACCCAAAGCCCCAGCTGCTTCGAAAAACCTAAGACAAAGCTTTACTAAGGTTCACATGTCCAGACACAAAGCTCTTAGAATTGCTAAGCTGGATATTCCAAAGCAGTCTCCTCAATCAATCAAGGGCTAGAGTTAGCCCTGGTTCCCTTCTCCCCAGACAGACTAAAGTGTACCCACCATGCTCACTGAAAACTGCCTGAGGCATCTGGGGGTCTAGCAATAGACATCTAAAGCCTATTTAAAGGAAAGATAACGAATAGAGGAACTTCAAACTGCACTGCCCCACTGATCAATATCCAGCTAAGGCCATGGCCAATCTGGGAAAGGCCCAATTTCTCCATTCCAGTTTTTAATTAGCAGGAGATCCAGAGCTGAGATTGTGTTTTCATGAAAAATACTTCATTTTCCTCCCTTCCTACCTCTACAGGCAAGACTTCTCCATTCCCTTTACCCTTTTCCGTTCTGTTCCTTTAATGGAAGTAATAGTTATACCCTCTATAGACTAGAAAACCCTTGAAGGTACAAATGATGTCTTATTTCAAATGGCAATATGTCCACGGCACACTTTAGTGCTTTGTATCCTTTCATCCAACAAATATTGAATAAGTGCCTACTATACAGTGAGTCCTTAATGTTTGCTGTATTCACCTTCTCTACATCCAAAACCTTCGTTAAACCCTTTCATTGCTTCAGGTTATCATTCTAGGCAGTTAGGAGACACACTAGTGGATAGAGTACTAGGCCTGGAATCAGGAAGATTCATTGCCCTGAGTTCAAATTTGACCTCAGTCACTTACTAGCTATGTGACCCTGGGCAAGTCACTTCATCCTGTTTGCTTCAGTTTCCTTGTCTGATAAATGAGCTGGAGAAGGAAATGGCAAACTACTCTAATATCTTTGCCAAGAAAACCCCAAATGGGGTCAAGAAGAGTCAGACATGACTGAAAATGACTGAACAACAACAAAGGTGGCTCAGTGAATAGAGCACTGTGAAGAAAATCTGAATTCAAATCTGGCCTCAAAAACTCCTTGGTTATGAGGCTCTAGGTGAATCATTAAACAATATTTGCCTCATTTTCCTCATATATAAAATAGGGATAATAATAGTACCTACTTCACTAGGTTGTTATGAGGATCAAGTGAGAAAGTAATTGTAAAATGTTTAGCACAGTGCATGGCACACAGTACGTGCTATATACATTTTAGCTTTCGTTATTGTATATTTACCTTCCCTTTCACATCCAAAAGCCATCATTGTATAAGGGAGAGAATACTGGCACTGGAATCAGAGTTCAAATTTCATCTCTGCAAATCACTTAATACTCCTTGGTCAAATGAAGAGGTTGGATAATCTGATCTCTACCAACACTTCCAGCTCAAGATGTAGGATATAATCCTATGACCATAGAAAAAAGCTTTCTATACCAATTGTTTCCATTTCTAATCTCCTCACTCTCTCCTCAGTCCTTGCAATTTGGATTCCGACTCAAACAAAATTGCTCTTCCTCCAAAGTCACAAATTATCTCATCTCCAAATCCAAAAGCTTTATCTCGGTTCTCATTTTTCTTGACCTTTTCTGCAATACTGGACACTAGTGACCACCTCCTCCCTCTGGGGATGTTCTTTTCTTGGTTTTTAAGACACTGCTGTCTCTTGATCCTTTTCCTACCTTTTGCTAGATCATCATCTGTGTTTTACCCCATAATCAGGAATGTTGCGTAAGGCCCTGTTCTAGATACTCTTCTCTCTCTACATTCTTGTCAGCAACTAGAATTTGAACTATTATTTCTATGCAAATGATTCTCAGATCTATATAATGAACTCTAGCCTTTTTCTATACAACTGTAACTCAAATATAATACATTCCAAACAGAATTCATCTTTCCCTGAAAACCTCCCCTCTATATTTACCTCCTTCTGGCAAGGGTACTCCCACTCTTCCAATAATCCAGGTCGGACCTAAGAGTCAATCTGAAGTGTTCTCTTTCCTTCACCCCACTGCCACTCATATCTAATCAGCTGCCAAGTCCTGGCCATTCTGCCTCCATAATATCTCCTCCACTCATTTTCATTCAGTCAATTCAATTCCTAGAGGGCCTGCATGGAAGAAGGGAGAAACATTTGAGTTGGGATTTAAAGGTTGAGTACAAAAATTATACTGGGTGGGATGAGCAGTGGGAGGAGGGAATAGTAATGGAAAAATAATGAGCAAAGGTTCAGAAGTATGAGATATCAGGGTTGCAGTGAGAAAGGTAGTTTGTAAACTTTGTAATGCTATATATAATTACAAATTCTTACGAGGCCCTGAGGCCCAAAGAAGGCAATAGCTGTAATAAAAATAGCTATTATCTATACAGAGTCATCTAAAAGACTTAGTGTAATTTGAAGTGATTAAAGTTTTAAACTGCACTACTACTTTTGAACACTCTGTGTATTGCTTAACTTAAGGATTGCAAAGCACTTTACATAGTAGTATCTCATTTAATTATCACCATGTCTGGGGGGTAGGTGCTCTCATTCTCCCCATTTTACCAAGGAAGGAATTGAGGGCTAGAGAAGTTATAAGACTTGTCTAGGGCCAGGCAGTTTCAGTTACCTAAAGTGGGCTTCAAATACAAGTCTTCCTAATTCTAACTGCAGCTAGCCTTAATTTGAACAAAGTCACGCTAGCACATTTTTTTCATGAAGCAAAATCCTAGCTGATCCAAATATTTGGGGGCGGCTAAACAATCAGGAAGAGAAAGGAAATATTACAGGGGCCTCAGATTGAAAGAAGGAAACATATGAGGAGAGGTGTCTCATAAATACCTTGAAAGCAAGAGTTGGCAATTCCTGGGTCAGAAGAGGCTAGAGCAGGTATTCAAAATGCTGTTGCTACTGCTGAAGTTGCAACGTCAACTTTGCAAACTGCATAACCCAAAGAAAAGAAGAGTGTGAGGCCCAACCCTGGACTGGTCCTTGGGGGAGGAAGCAGATGGTCGAAAAGAATAATCCCTAGCTCCCAACATCTTTGATTGATAAGGAAGGAAGAAAAAGGTTCTCTCAACAATGACAGCCCTTTTTCTCCTCTGTTGAGAAAGTTCCTGATATGAAGTCCTTGCTCTGAATGATATATGTGCCAGTAACAGATTCCTCTGGAAACCTCTGAAAAAATAACCTCACAGCCATTTCATTGACCCTGAGAAGCCAGACACTCCCATGTTGCTGTGAGTGGGGGGACTTTGATGCACAACAGGCAACGTGTTTCTCCAGAAGCCATTCCACTGAGCACTGGGAGAGAAGTCAAGACCTCGCCCCCATCCATTTTTACCTACATAAATTCCAATGGAAAATTGAAGGAAAGGGTAAAAAGGAAGAAAATGAAAGATTAAGAAATCATTGGAGCAGAACCTTTGGGGAAAAAAATCAAATGTACCATTAGTCTCCTCAGTGAATGCAGAAAAGCTTCTGAAAGGAACTGGCACCCCCTTATCATCCTAACTTCCAAGAGTACAACTCCTCCTCCCCCACCCCCAGTTCCAGTACTTTCAGGCCATAGATTTCAAGATGGAAGGAGCCTTAGGACCCATCAAGTCCAATATTTCTACTTCACAGCACCTGAGGAAACCGAGGTCCTGGGAGAGGAAATGTCATAACAGCTAGTCTATCAAAAGCTGGGATTCACACCCAGGTCCTCAGACCCTCAATCTAGTGCTCTTGCACTATACTCCAATACCACTATGGTCTATTTCTTAAGGCCACATCACAGCCAGTTTGAACTTTCTCTCATTTTGTGCCTGAACCTCAGGTAGAAAGCTAGAAGAGAGGTGAGCAATGTATTTCCTAGTTTAGGACAGAATCAAGGCTTCTCCCTCAACACATGCAACACATCTCTAAAAGGGACTAGTCAGAGAGTCTTTGAATCCATAAATAAATAATTATAAATAGTCCTGTTTTTCTAAAGGAGGAACAAGACCTGGACTTCTATATATAATGATATAGAGCACACAATTCTTCATTGTATGTACAACTGGTGGCTTCTAGCTCTAATACAAGACTTTTTGAATTCAACCTATAATGATATATTCTTCTACTGCACGTATGACAGACGTGCTTCACGTTCAGAGCTGAATGGTCAATTTCTTGCATTAGCACAGTGATGGCTATGGGATGACCCTTGGCCAAGGTCAGAAGATAGAAAACCCAGAGTAAAAAAGAAAACAGACCAGGCTGCCTCCTCTTCTGAACAGAGACATACATTTACTTGAAGTTCCTACTTTACATCAGCAGGCTTAATCCTAAATTAATCCTAAATATCCTAAAAAAAAATCCTAAATAAGGAACAGAACACAGATCTGGGATTGTAAGGCTTTTAGCTTCAGAGAGCCAATAAATGTTTACTGATTGACAATATAAATGCAAATTATAATCTTATATTATAATGGTCAAGGCAGAAATGGCTGAGAAGATAAAAAGTCAGTCTAATCTCAAATTCAGATTGTCACTGAAATTCAAGGTTTGGAAATAAGGGATTTGGAATCAGAGAACCTAGGTTCAGATCTTACCTTTGAAACTTGCTATGTGACCTTGGGAGGTCACTCCCTCTCCCTGGACAGCCTCAGTTTCCTCCTCTGTAAAAAGAAGGGGTTGGATTTAGTAGCCTTTGAGGATCTTTCCAGCTCTAGAGCTATGATCCCACAGGTATCCTTGGGTAACACTTTACCTCTCTGGGACATAGTTTCCTCATCTGTAAAATAGGGGAAGATAGATTAGATGAGCCCTTCTAGCTTTAGATCTATGATTCAGTCAGCTTTTGAGCTGATAAAATTAAAGGTGGATATCAGTTACATATGGTCTCCTAGGCCTTTTCTCAGCATCACGATTTATGTACAGCCCCTGGAAACAATCCTCTACTCTCAAACACTCACCCCCCACATTCCTCCTTAGTTAAGCTTTGTCCTAGGTTTTTTGAAGCAGCTAGGGCTTTGGGTCTAGGACGACATTAATTTGTGTACAGATCTATATTTTCAGCTCTTGTATCTCCCTCAGAATTCTAATCCTACATTTTATAGGAACTCCAAATTCAGATTATCCAATGCAGAATTCTATCTTCCCCCCTAAAGCCTCTTCCTTTCCTGACTTCCCTATTTCACTTAGAAATGGCACCTGTTCCCCCTCTGGAGCTCTTCCTCTTAGCCATAAAAATGACAGCTTTCCAATAATGACAATTTGGTATAATAAAAGAATAAACTGAATATAAGAACCTGAAGTCCTCTAGGAGTTAACATCAAATTCAAGTATTAACTGTATAAATAAGAACACTAGGCACTGTTAGAGAAACAAAAGTTAGATAAACTTTGGTTCTTCCCCTCAAGGAACTTACCATCTAGGAAGCTGATAAGACACTGGAAGCCCAGACTATTATGGCATATGACATTTTATAACACGGGCAGTAGAGCTGACAATCAGGTGCTGTGAGAAGCTGGAGGAGAAAGGTCATTACTGATGTGGGGCAGGTGAGTATCAGGGAAGGAATCCTGGAGAAGGCAGAATTTTAATTGGACTTCAAAAGATGGGTAAGATTTACCAGCCAAACAAATAGGCTAAACAACTGGACTGAAGATAATGTACCAGGCACAGTAAATGAACAGAGAAAACAGGCATGAAGCTGAACCAATGCTGTGCGCTGGAATGAATGAAAGACATCTAGCTAGGTAAGTACTGAAGAAGAAGACAAAGGAGACAAATGTGAGGTAAGACTGGGACAGAAGGGTGGCACATGGGGATTGAGAAGGGTCTTGAATGACAGGCAAAGGAGCATGAACCATAAGCAAAAGAGAGCTGCTGAAAATTAATGCACATGATTATGTCTATATCAACTGAAATAATTTCTTCCACAGTCTTCAAACTTGAATCAAACATATATACTAAATTATACATGGAACATGAAAACATCAGAGCTGGAAGGGACCCTAGATATCTCTTGTCCAACTCTCATATTTTCTAGATGAAGAGACTGAAGCCTAGAAAGAGGAAACAGTATACACATAAGTAGGTACTTTAATAAGTGATCGATGCACTAACATGAAGTATGTTGCCCAAGGTCACACAGCTAGTAAGTAGGAGAAATAGGACTAGAATCCAGCTATTTCCAGACCAGGGTGCTTCATACTACACTGAATTAGGGTACTGGGAGATTCCCAGGTACTCCAAATGACATTGCCAAGGGAACTCCCACAGAAAGGGTGATAGGAAATGGTCAAATGACTTTGTTTAGGAATCAGACTTCCAACTTGGCAAATTTTTTAAAAAGGAGACTCCACCTTTTGTCCATCAGGGATATGGGATAATACAAGGGGGAGCTAGTGGCCTGGAACTATCCAGTCTAATTTTTCCCACAACACCGTTTCCCAAGACCAACATCCTAAATTAAAGGACTTGGAAAGTGCTCTCAAGTCGGAATAAATCATAAAAACAAACAAGTCAATCCTTTCAGGCCTTCTGTCTTTTGTTCACAGTACTCCCTTTACACAGCAGTACTCCCACCACTGCTTCAAACAGCCCTGGAACTAGGGTAGCCATAGAACACTGGGGCTCAAACTGCCTTGAAGAAGTAAAAAAAAATCTGGCAGTCCTCAAGGCCTTCCCCAGGAAGGAAAACAAAAATTCCTATCAGCAAATGATAGGGAATGAGTACAAAAGAGAGCATCCAAATGATGGAATACCAGTCAGACAAAAGCACAGCTCTAAGACTGGGAAATGGCTGTCAAGACCTCCAATGCAAGGGCTCAAAGTGCTCATTAAAAACAACCTCATCCTCCACCCAGATGGTACTGAAGGCAAAAAAGGAAGTGATCTGTCCCTCTGGCCCCACTCCACCCCACCCGACTCCAAAATAGAAGCCAAGTCCAGGGCCTTGAAGGATAAGAAGGTGGTGCTGAAGGGTGTTCATAGGCACAAAAAGAACTGAATATCCTCATGCCTTTTGGCAATCCAAGATACTAAGTTTTCAAGGGCAGCCCAAATACCCTCAGAAAAATGCCCCAAGAAAAACAAACTTGATCATTATGACATTATTAGGTTTTTCTTGACCATTAAGTCTGCTATGAATAAGATAGAGGACACCACCACCCTAGTCTTAATTGTGAATAGCAAGGCCAGCAAACATCAGATCAGACAGACAGTAAAAAAATTATATGGCATTGATGTGGTCAAAGTCAATACACTGATCCAGCTTGATTGAGAGAAAGCCTATATCCAATTTATTCCAGATTATAATTCTTTGGATTTTGCTGACAAAATTGGAATCATCTAAACTGCATCCAGCTACCCCATTCCACCTACAATAAAAAAGTTTTCTGGTTAAAAAAAGGCAACTGAATCAGCAAGGAGCCTTGGATTGCTGCATCAAGTGCTGGGCTCTGTAAAGATTTTTTCTTATTAGTAAAATATTCAAAAAAATTTTTTAATCCATATAGCACAGTTTTATTTATCTCTAAATCTGACTCAGTGCTAAGTCCCGAGCAGTGCACAGAGTAGGCACTTAATAAATGCCTTTGAGTGAATAAGTGTTTAATTTTTATTCCAAATCCTGGGGAAACCCCTCAAAATGTGATAGAATTAAAACAATGAGCTAAAAGTCAATGAAGTCTTAGGCAGTCATAACTCTCTTACCTACTTCCATTCCCATATTGTTTGAGATACCCTGAAATTCATAGGAGACAAAAATCCAAGGAAAGCACATTTCCTAAAACTCATAGCTTTCAATGACTTTGCACAGATGTTCAAAGCTTAGGTAAGAAGGAAGAAGACCTAGAGGCCCTAATGCAAGGGGTAGCTTTAATGTCACTAGTTTGGCTTGGTGAGAGACGAAATCCATGTCTAGAATAAAGCTCTGCAGGAACATACCTCATTCAAAAGAAACAAAACAGAAGAAAGACTGGTTAAACAGGGTAACACTTTATTGAGAAAACGTATTCATGTAAGAAAATGCAGGAACCAGGGTCAGGAAGCACAATGGAAAGCAAATGGTTGACATTCAGCAGAGGGATACACAGAATTCTTTGGTCTATTAACAAAAGAATTTATTACAATATGCTAATAGGAATAGATGACACATAGGAAAGTGGAGACCAAGGAAAAGTACTTTGGTTTCTAACATTATAGGGAAAGTGAGGGCCTAGAAAATGTAGGCCATGTGAAGCCCTCAACCATGGACAGTACAGCATATAGATAGATGGCCCTTCTTAGTCCTATACATTATCCCTGTCTTAAGGCAGTTTTAAATCATGGGAGATTTTTTTTTGCAACTGCTCTGTCATACTGGTGATTCATATTGGTGACACTTTTAGTCCACTAAAATACCTAGATCATCTTCAAGTGTATTTACTCCTGTATCTGCTCATGTCTCCTGCATTTCTTACCAATCAAGCTGATTTTTGAACCCAAATAAAAATGTTATTTGTATTGCTGTAATAAAGCATCTTATATTCATGTTTCTAGATTCTAACTCCCATCCTCCATCCTGTTAACTCTCCCTCTCAGCTTTCTAAGAGAAAACAGTATCTGAAAACTTGGTAAGCTTTCTATCTCTAACTTTTATATGTTATTGCTTAAAATATTTAAAATAACCAAAAAAAAAAACCCAAGAACAGATTCCTGGGTCATTCTACTAAAGATTTCTTTTCAAATGAACAGTGAACCATTACTCTAACTGGGTTACTCAGTTCTCTTTTTAACAAACTTAATGAAATTTCATCATTTTACACATTTTACAACAAGAAAAAATAAACTAAATACTGAATTAACAAAAGCAATACTTCTGAAAGGGGCACAATGTTTGACTTCCCCCATGGAAAAATAATATTACAAAATAATCAACTCTGGGGCAATTTACCACAATAGGAACAGTCCTAAGGTCAAGGCTTAAAAACATTTTAAAGTAATAAGACCCCCAAAGTATTTGCCAGTCACCTCTGTAAGAGCATTTCTCCTCTCTCAAAATATATTTAAAGAATAAAGTTTCTCCTACACCAACTCCCACTGAATCTTCAGTTCAATCACACCCTGACCCCCCCATTTCATATACAGTTCAGTCTCGACCTTGAACCCCTATTTATCTTCAGTTCATTCCCATTCCAATAACCATTTTATAATACAATTCAGTTTCACCCTTAAACACCAACTGTATCTTCAGTTCAGTTCTACCCCCACCCACATTTTACATATAGTTCAGTCTCAACCTTGAACCCCTATTTATCTTCAGTTCATTCCCATTCCATTAACCATTTTATAATACAATTCAGTTTCACTCTTAAACACCAACTGTATCTTCAGTTCAGTTCTACCCCCACCCACATTTTACATATAGTTCAGTCTCAACCTTGAACCCCTATTTATTTTCAGTTCATTCCCATTCCAATCCCCATTTTATACAGTTCAGTTTTCACCCACGAACACACACTGTATCTCCAGTTCAGTATTATCCCAACCCCTGTTTTATATACAGTTTAGTTTTATTCTTTAACCCCTACTTTATTTTCAGGGCATTCCCAACCCAATCCCCATTTTATACAGTTTAGTTTTGCTCCAAACCTCCAAACCTGTAATTTCAGGTCTTTCTCACTCCAACCCTCATTTTTTATATATATTTTTCAGTTTCACCCTTGAACCCATACTGTACAATCTTTCCTTCATTCCCATCCCAACCCCTATTTTATATGCAATTCAGTTTCACCCTTGAAGCCTCAAGGTAACTTTACTCACCCCCAAACATATTTCATATACAGTACAGATTCTTTGAAACTCCACAATATCTTTAGTTCAGTCCCACCCTAAACCCCATTTTATATTCAGTTCCATCTTGTGTCTCACTCGAACTCCTTTTGTATGTTCAGTTCAGTTCTCAGGTCTCAACTTCCAGGAAGGAGACCATCACAGTTCAATCACTGTTAATAGAGTCTATTTCTCATCCGATTAGGATAAGATGGTCCCGAAAATGCACCTCGATATGGACTCTGTATTGGTGGAAGTTGAGGTCGTCCTCTTGATGCACCCCACATACCAGGATTCATTTTTCCTGGCTGTGGGATTGAAGGATTTAGAGGTCTTTGATTTTCAGGAAACGGCAGAAAAGAGTTAGGATTATACTGGTACGGTCTACGAATTTTTACGGGGAGGCCTCCCCGAAATGTGGAAGGAAGTCTTGGCAGAGGATGATGCATACGTGGTGCCATCTGGGCAATAATTTGATCAAGGGGTTGGTTAACTGGTGGTAGAACAGAGGTCATTGATGGAGGAGGAACTTGGCTATAGCGCACATAAGGAGTACCTTGTGCCTGGAAAGAATACCGCATCGAATGGCTTACTGCTCCTGGTGGGGGTGGGGGCGGCGGTGGTGGCGGTGGCGGTAGCGGAGGAGGAGGAGGAGGAAAAGGTGGTGGTAATGGTGGTGGTACATAAAATTGTTGGGGAGGTATAGTATGATGAGGGCGAGAAAATAGTTGCCCCTGAAATTCAGAATGGTGGCGATCAAATGCCGAGACTGGAGGCGGTTGTGCGCCTAAATTTAAATCATCACGAATAGGAACGGTTATTAAATTGCTGCATTTTCTTTTTACAGTTTCCTGCCTGCCCCAAGGAGATGCGGTATCCAGTGGAAGCATTGAGAACTCCACAGGAGGAGCTCGAATATCCTCATGTGGTTGATTATAATGCTCACTGGGCGCACACTGAAAAGGAAGTAATGGCGTCGTGGTGGGCTGCTCTGGAGGAATGTGGCTTGCATAACGCTTGTCTACAGGCATCATAAAACTATCAATAACTTGAGTGGGTGGCGAGGCAACAGGAGCACGGCCATTTTCAGTCATAGGAGTAACCAGTTTTACCACGCCCATATGGCGGTGGTTGATGTGAGCCTGTAAGTCTCTTTGAGATAAGTAGGTTCTCTTGCACCCCTGAACAGTGTCACACATGAAGATAGAACCCGGCAAACATTGTTCAATTCGATGCACAGAACTATTACAGCCCGGGCACACTCTAACTCCCTTTTCCTTAGGCAAAATAGCACAGTCATAGCAAAAAGCATGCTTGCAGGGTATCAAGCGCCCATAAACTTTAACGGGGAATTCACATTTGTCACACAAAGGGCCTGCAGTATCATCCTTTACTCCGTAAATATTTCCCGCAAAGTCCCCAAAAAATTGTTCAGGCAATGTGGGCTGATTTTTCAACAGTTCCCCCCGTCTACGGTCATACCTTTCTTCGTTAGAATTAGACCAGTCTTTTGCAGCTGCTTTGGAAAGCATTTTGTTCGTAGCCCCTGTAGTCCCAGGGGCAGTCTTTTTCGTCTGTTAGGATATTGGCTTTAGAGAAATTCGTCCTCCAAAGACAAGGCCGCCAAATGACCAAGAACCGCTTACGGCCTCCGTCTGTGAGAACCACGCGGCAGCTCTCTCAGCACGAAGTGCACTCTGGGAGCAGAAGACAACGCCCAAAATACCACTGACACTCAGTGCGCCTGCTCCTTGACGCCAACGGAGTGACGTCAACGGAAATGATTTTAGGAAGGCTTTTTGCAAGGGGAAACTGAGAGCGCAGGTCAACAGAGCGCCCCCTAGGTAAAGGAAGACCCTAGAGCCAAAATCATTCTCTATGGTGGGAAAGAGCAGATCCAGATCAATGAGTTTTAGACTCCATCTAGTTCACCTTTCCCCATCTCAGTAGCGAAAAGTACGGGAGAGCTTAAGTCAAATGTGCGTCGCCTCATCGATAAAATGAGGGGGCTGACCTTACAGCTCAGGATCCCTAATACAGCAGTCTCCCTAATTGCTTTGCCCTGATCATGATGACTTAGCAGGGATTAAAATTTTGGATTCTGCATGTGTGCTAATCATCCCTTGAATAGTGGGTTTTAGGTCCTGGATTCAAATTAGGCACTTCAGGCTGTGTGACCCTGGGCTAATCACTTAACCCCCATTGCCTGGTCCTTATCACCTTTCTTTCTTGGACTGGATACTTAATATTGATTCTAAGACTGAAAGTAAGGGTTTAAAAAAACAATTGCATATTAGAATTTTACCAGGAATCAATATCAAGCCCACTATCAATTACATTTGTCAAACTCTATAATCTTCAATTTTTGAAAATCAGAACATTTGGCCTCTAATTCTGAAGTACTTTCCCTATTTTCTAAGATTTTTTACAAGAAAATCATTTATTTAGGCCTCATTAAGGGCAGCTTGGTACTCTCTTAACATCTCCCTACTAATCTTAGGGTTCAACTCCCCACTAGCTATTTCTTTTGTTCTAACTTTTGCAAAAATCATATTTAAGGCTTGAAGGGTTCTTTGAGGTTAAATCTAATCCCCTCATATTAAGGTGTTGAAGAAACTGAAATTCAAAGGAGTAAAATCACTTGCCTGAGATCGCACTGGCAGCAGTTGTGAACTGATAGAACCATTCAGGAGGGCAATTTGGAACTATGCCCAAAGGGCTATAAAGTTGTGCAGTCTTTAATCCAGTAATAACACTACTAGGTCTGTATCCAAAAGAGATAAAAAGTGGGGGGAAAAGACCTATGTGTACAATAATATTTATGGTTGCTCTTTGTGCAATGACAAAGAATTGGAAACTAAAGGGATGTCTCTCAATTGGGAAATGTCAGAACAAATTGTGGTATATGACAGTTATGGAATACTATTGTGCCGTAAAAATTAATGAACAGGATGATTTTGGAAGGAGCTGGAAAGACCTACATGAACTGATGCAGAGTGAAATAAGCAGAACCAGTACAACACCGGTCAAAGTAATAGCAGTACTGTGGAATGATAAACTGTAAAAGACTTAGCTGCTCTCAGCAATACAATGATCCAGAACAATTCTGAAGGACTTATGAAAAAGACTGCTATCCACTACCAGAGAAAGAACTGTTGGAGTCAGAATGCAGATCAAAGCATACAATTTTTCACTTTGGTTTATTTAGGGTTTTGGTTTTATATGAGTATTCTCTTACAAAAATGAACAATATGGAAATACGTTGCGAATGCCTGATTCTGTCCCAAGATAATCCTCCTTGGCAAAGGAAACTTCATCTTCTTAATGTTATCAATTACCATTGTCCCTGAAACACCAAAGCAGTGGTTCCTTTTTCTTCTTTCATTTTGCTTCCCCCTCCCAAAGAGCTCAAAAAGCCCTTTGTGTTGTCCTTAGTTTCCTATGACCATCTAACTCCTAACTTTATCATATAGCCCCCTTGTTGGGCTTTCAGATTCATTCTCCATTATTTGCATCTTGTATACACAGCTATTTTAAAAGAAAAATAAGATTCACATGCACCTACACTGGTCTTTTTACACAACTCCCTTTTTTATTCATCAGATTTTTTTCTCTTTGTAACCTCAGAATTTCATTCTTGAGAGTTTCCTATCCTTCCTAGGCTGACTTTCCCTGCACAATTTTCATCCATAAATCAGTTGGTAGTACAGTGGATAAAGCCTGGAGTACTCTAAGAGTAAGAAACATCTGATTTCAAATCCAGTCTAGGTCACTTAACTAACTGTGCAAGTCATTTAACTTCTGTCTCATTTTCCTCAACTGTAAAATGAGGATATAGCACCTACCTCACAGGACTATTGTGAAAGTCAAATGAGATAAATTATAAAAAGCACTTAGCACAGAAGCCTGACATCTAGTAGGAGCCATATAAATGCTTATGTCCTTTTCTTTCCTTCCCTTCTCATGAAATCCTACCTATCCTTTCTCTGAACACTATAAACCATTCACCAAAAATAAAGAGTGTATGTCAGATTGTGTTTAGCATTCCTTCTCCTCTCTCATAAATCCTGGTTATTTCTCTCCACTGTTCCTTTTCACAAATAAAATTATCACTGTCAAAGCAATAAATTATTAGGTACTTTGATTCTGATAGATTCAGTTTTAGCTGAGATATCCAGATACAATCACTATGCTTCCTCACTAGAAAATCATACATCTATATGTCAGGCTTGAGTCTTATTCCCCAAACTTCTTAGATATTTCTTCTTCCTGTCTTCTTTTTCTGCCTTTAATTGATCTTTACCTTTGTGCTCTCTTTCTAGCTTCCCCAAATGGTTCCTAGGATTCCTTCTCAAATATATCTTCTCAATATACAAGGTTACTCTCCATGTTTCAGTGATGAGAAAACTTCCCCCCTAATATGAAAATCTCTAATTCATGCGTGACTGGGTGAAGATCAAAGCATATATTTTTCCCTTTTTTTTCTCACTTTTTGGCAACATAGCTAACATGGAAAAATATTTTGTATGACTTCACATGTATAACTTGCTTTTGCAATGAGTGGAGGAGGTTTAATAGATTTGGAGGGAGAGGAAATTGGGAGCTCAAAATATTTAAAAATGAATGTTAAATTGGGTATAAACCAATATTTCACACTCTATACCAAAATACGGTCAAAATGGGTATATAATTTAGAAATAAAGGGTGGTACCATAAGTAAATTGGGGAACACAGAATAATACTGTCAGATCTGTGGAGAAGGGAAAAATTTGTGACCAAATAAGAGATAGAGAATTTTATAAGATGATAAATGAATAAATTTTACCATATTAAATTTAAAAGGTTTTGTACAAACAAAACCAATGTAACAAGGATTAGAAAGGAAACAACAGACTAGAGAAAAAATTTATAACAAATTTCTCTAATGAAGGTCTCATTTCTCAAACCTGTAAAGAACTAAGGCAAATGATAAGAATATAAGCCATTCCCCAAGGGACACATAGTCAAAGGATGCAAACAAACAGGTTTCAGATTAAGAAATCAAAGCTATAAATAGGGGAAAAGCATTCTAAATCACTCTTGATTACAGAAATACAAATCACAACAATTATGATTTATCACCTCACACCTTTGAGATTGACCAATTTGACAGTAAAGTGATAAATATTAGAGGAGATGTGGCAAAATTGGTACACTAATGCATTCTTAGTGGAGTTGTGAACTGATGGAACTATGCCCAAAGGGCTATAAAATTGTGCAGTCTTTAATCCAGTAATAACACTACTAGGTCTGTATCCAAAAGAGATAAAAAAGTGGGGGGAAAAGACCTATGTGTACAATAATATTTATGGTTGCTCTTTGTGCAATGACAAAGAATTGGAAACTAAAGGGATGTCTCTCAATTGGGAAATGTCAGAACAAATTGTGGTATATGACAGTTATGGAATACTATTGTGCCGTAAAAATTAATGAACAGGATGATTTTGGAAGGAGCTGGAAAGACCTACATGAACTGATGCAGAGTGAAATAAGCAGAACCAGTACAACACCGGTCAAAGTAATAGCAGTACTGTGGAATGATAAATTGTAAAAGACTTAGCTGCTCTCAGCAATACAATGATCCAGAACAATTCTGAAGGACTTATGAAAAAGACTGCTATCCACTACCAGAGAAAGAACTGTTGGAGTCAGAATGCAGATCAAAGCATACAATTTTTCACTTTGGTTTATTTAGGGTTTTGGTTTTATATGAGTATTCTCTTACAAAAATGAACAATATGGAAATACGTTGTGAATGACAATTCATATATAAGCCAGATCAAATTGCTTACTATCTCTTGGAAGGGGGACAGAAGGGAGGGAGGAGAACAATCTGGATCATATAACTTTGGAAAACTTATATGGAAAATTGTTATTATACATAATTGGTAAAATAAAATACCTTTACAAAAAATACATGAAAAAGCCTACATGGAATTATGAAGAGTGAAATGAGCAGAAGCAAGAGAAAAATAAATATAGCAACCAAAAGACTATTTGAAAAATAACTATGAATATCCACCTTCAGAGAAATTTTCAGAGATTTCCACATTATAAGGGGGCAAAACTGCATAAGGTAAAACACAGGCCCACCACCTCTCCCACCTACTGAGCCAGAAACAGAGTCAGGACCTAGGCAACCTCTGTATACTAGGAGGCTGACTACACTAAAGAAAAATACCATAGACCTACCCCTGGAGGCTCCAGGCCCTGGCAGTGGGATTCGAAGCTTAATAGCACTGAACTCTCTTAGCAGCAAATACAGCCTCAGGGGAAAACACTATGAAGAGGGCTAGACCAACAACAAAAAAAAAAACCTCAGACCTACACCTGGAAATCCCAGACCCTGGAGGAGAGGGTCAGAGCTCTATAGTACTGGGATTACTCTCTGGGTCTCAGACAGGGAACTGAAGATAGCCCCAGGGCAAAATTCTGTGAGACAGAAGCTAAGATAGAAATGACCAGCAACTTGCAGGGCTCCCAGTCCTCAAGTGGGAAAATGAGTAAACAGCAGCAAAAAAAAAAGCTCTTGACATGGAACATTTCTACAGAGAAAGAGAGCAAAAGACAGAAGCATCCAGGAGAGGGTGAAAAACAAGCAAACACATGTAAACTCTCAAAGAAAGGAAACTGATCATGAGCTCTGGGGGAACTCAAAAAGGAGTTCAAGAACCAAGTAAGATAGAAGAAAAATGGGAAAGAGAAATGAAAGTAATGCAAAAAGAAAATAATAGCTCAAAAGGCAAAATTGGCCAAATGGAAAGAGATACACAGAAATCAAATGAAGTAATAAGTGGATTAAAAACCAGAATTGACCTGCTTAAAGAACAGGCAAAGAAGTCAAATGATGAAAAGAGTGCCATGAAAAGCAGAATAGACCAAATTGAAAAGGAGAATCAAAAGATTATGGATGAAAAATCAGTCTTTAAAATCCATAATTGGGCAAGTAGAAGTGAATAATTTCACAACACATCAAGAAATAATGAAACAAAATCAAAAGAATGAAAAAAATAGAAGGAAATGTGAAATTTCTCATTGAAAAAACAACTGACCTGGAAAATACATCCAGGAGAGACAATCTGAGAATTATTGGACTACCTGAAAGCCATGACCAAAAAAACAAACAAACAAACAAAAAAAAAACCTAGATATCATATTACAAGAAATTATCCAAGAAAACTGCCCTGATATTCTTGAACAAGAGGGCAAAATAGATTTTGAAAGAATCCACAGATCATACATTAAATCCCCAAATGACAACTCCCAGGAATGTTATAGCCAAGTTCAAGAGTTTCTAGACCAAGGAGAAAATACTGCAAATGGCCAGAAAGACAAAATTCAGGTATCATGGAACTGCAGTCAAGATTACACAGGATCTGGTAGCCTGCACACTGAAGGACCACGACACTCAGAATATGCTATTCTGGAAGGCAAGAGTGCTGGATCTATAATCAAGAATCCTCTACCCATCAAAACTGACTATATAACCAAGGAAAAATGTTTGAAATTGACCAAATAAAATAAAAAAAAATTTAAAAATTGACTATATACTTTCAGGAGAAAGTATGCGCATTTAATAAAATAGAAGATTTATAAGCATTCCTGAACAAAATACCAGATTTAAATAGAAAATGTGATGTCCAAATACAAAATTCAAGAGAACCATAAAAATGTAAATAAGAGAAAATATTTAAGGGTATCAATAAGGTCAAAATGCTTATATATCTATATATAAAAATGATATCTGTAACTCTTAAAAATTGTTTTCATTATAGTTGGTAGAAGAAATATACATAGGCAGAGGGTATAGTATTAAGATGTTTAGGATGATCTGTAAAAAAATTAGGGGTGGAAAAAGAGGATTGTACTAAGAGGAACACAAAGGAAAAAGTAAAATGGAGTAAATCATACCACATAAAGAGGTGCATGGGTAGGGGGAATAATATTAAAATAAATAAAGCCTATTTTAAAATATTTAGTTCATTTTGAATCATGCTTTGTATATTTGTATATAAACCTGAAGTTAGAGGTTCTATTGTCTTTTTTGTTTTATCTCTTATGTATTTCTGGGTGTGGTTACTTTTTGTGGTATCTACCTGGGTAGATATAAGTAAAGTTTTCTTTCTCTCCCTTCCCTTTCAATTTAAATATCTATTTATTAGATTTGCAAAACTATAGGCAAACATTTTTTCCAGACCTTGTTAGTTCCATTCCATCCCTGTCTCAAGGCCCAACATTCTTGTATTCTAAGCCATGGTAAGGAAAAGCAAATCATATCCTTATATACTATCTTCTTTCTTTTGAAATTCATTTATTCAATTATAAATTATATATGCATGAACATGGTTCTAAGTTTAGCTTGTTTAGTCTTTTTTTTAAAAAAACATTATTTTACTTGGTCATTTCCAAGCATTATTCACTGGAGAAAAAGATCCTTTTTCTCCTCCCCCCCCCCCCCCAATCCCATAGCCAACATACTATTCCACTGGGTATCACAAGTGTTCTTCATTCAAACCCATTTCCATGTTGTTGGTATTTGCACCAGAGTGTTCTTTTAGAGTCTCTCCTCAAATACCTCAACCCCTGTATTCTAGCGGTTGGTTTTCCTCGGTGTTTTTACTCCCACAGTTTGTCCTCTGCTTGTGGATAGTGTTTTTTCTCCTAGATCCCTGCAGATTGTTCAGGGACATTGCATTGCCACTAATGGAGAAGTCCATTACATTCGATTGTACCACAGTGTGTCAGTCTCTGTGTACAATGTTCTACTGGTTCTGCTCCTTTCGCTCTGCATCACTTCCTGGAGGTTGTTCCAGTCTCCATGGAATTCCTCCACTTTGTTATTCCTTTTAGCACAATAGTATTCCATCACCAACATATACCACAATTTGTTTAACCATTCTCCAAATGAAGGGTATCCCCTCATTTTCCAATTTTTGGCCACCACAAAGAGGACTGCTATGAATATTGTTGTACACGTCTTTTTCCTTATTATCTCTTTGGTGTACAAACCCAGCAGTGCTATGGCTAGATCAAAGGGCAGTCTTTTATCGCCCTTTGGGCATAGTTCCAACTTGCCCTCCAGAATGGTTGGATCAATTCACAACTCTACCAGCAATGAATTAGTGTCCCTACTTTTCCATATCCCCTCCAGCATTCATTACTTTCCTTTGCTGTCATGTTAGCCAATCTGCTAGGTGTGAGGTGATACCTCAGAGTTGTTTTGATTTGCATTTCTCTGATTATGAGATGTAGAACACTTTTTCACGTGCTTATTAATAGTTTTGATTTCTTCATCTGAAAATGGCCTGTTCATGTCCCTTGCCCATTTATCAATTGGAGAATGGTTTGATTTTTTGTACAATTGATTTAGCTCTTTGTAAATTTGAGTAATTAAACCTTTGTCTGAGGTTTTTATGAGGATTGTTTCCCAATTTGTAGCTTTCCTTCTGATTTTGGTTACATTGGTTTTGTTTGTACAAAAACTTTTTAATTTTATGTAGTCCAAATTATTTATTTTGCATTTTATGATTCTTTCTAAGTCTTGCTTGGTTTTAAAATCTTTCCCTTCCCAAAGGTCTGACATGTATACTATTCTGTGTTCGCCTAATTTTCTTAGTTTCCTTCTTTATGTTCAAGACATTCACCCATTTTGAATTTATCTTGGTGTAGGGTGTGAGGTGTTGATCTAAACCTAATCTTTCCCACGCTATCCTCCAATTTTCCCAGCAGTTTTTTTATCAAATAGTGGGTTTTTGTCCCAAAAGCTGGATTCTTTGGGTTTGTCATATACTGTCTTGCTGAGGTCACTTATCCCGAGTCTATTCCACTGATCCTCCTTTCTGTCTCTTAGCCAGTACAAAATTGTTTTGATGACGGCTGCTTTATAATAAAGTCTGAGATCTGGGACTGCAAGGCCCCCTTCCTTTGTATTTTTTTCATTATTTCCCTGGATATCTTTGATTCTTTGTTCTTCCAAATGAACTCTGTTATGTTTTTTTTCTAAACCAGTAAAAAATTTTTTTGGAAGTTCAATGGGTATAGCACTAAATAGATAAATAAGTTTGGGTAGGATGGTCATTTTTATTATATTGGCTCATCCTACCCATGAGCAGTTAATGTTTCTCCAATTGTTCAAGTCTAGTTTTAGTTGTGTGGAGAGTGTTTTGTAGTTGTGTTCATATAGTTCCTGTGTTTGTCTCAGAAGATAGATTCCTAAGTATTTTATTTCGTCAGAGGTCATTTTGAATGGGATTTCACTTTCTGGTTCTTGCTGCTGAGCTGTGTTGGAAATATATAGAAATGCTGATGACTTATGCGGGTTTATTTTGTATTCTGCAACTTTGCTAAAGTTGTTGATTATTTCGATTAGCTTTTTGGTTGATTCTCTAGGATTCTTTAAGTAGACCATCATGTTATCTGCAAAGAGCGATAACTTGGTCTCCTCCTTGCCTATTTTAATGCCTTCAATTTCTTTTTCTTCTCTGATTGCTACTGCTAGTGTTTCTAGTACAATGTCAAATAATAGAGGTGGTAATGGGCATCTTTGTTTCGCTCCTGATCTTATTGGGAATGCATCTAGTTTATCCCCATTGCAGATGATATTAGTTGATGGTTTTAGATATATACTGTTTATTATTTTTAGGAACAACCCTTCTATTCCTATGCTTTCTAGTGTTTTAATAGGAATGGGTGTTGTATTTTACCAAAGGCTTTTTCTGCGTCTATTTAAATAATCATGTGATTTTTGTTGGTTTGCTTGTTGATATGGTCAATTATGTGGATGGTTTTCCTAATATTGAACCAGCCCTGCATCCCTGGTATAAATCCTCCTTGATCATGGTGAATGACTCTTCTGATCACTTGCTGGAATCTTTTTGCTAGTATCCTATTTAAGATTTTTGCATCTATATTCATTAGGGAGATTGGTCTATAATTTTCTTTCTCTGTTTTTGGCCTGCCTGGCTTTGGAATCAGTACCATGTTTGTGTCATAAAAGGAATTTGGTAGAACTCCCTCTTTGCTTATTATGTCAAATAGTTTGTATAGTATTGGGATTAGCTGTTCTTTGAATGTTTGATAGAATTCACTTGTGAGTCCATCAGGCCCTGGGGATTTTTTCTTAGGGAGTTCTTTGATGGCTTGCTGGATTTCTTTTTCTGATATGGGATTATTTAAGAAATCTATTTCTTCTTCTGTTAGTCTAGGTAATTTATATTTTTGTAAATATTCAATCATATCACCTAGGTTGGTATATTTATTGCCATATAGTTGGGCAAAGTAGTTTTTAATGATTGCCTTAATTTCCTCTTCATTGGAGGTGAGGTCCCCCTTTTCATCCTTGATGCTGTAAATTTGCCTTTCTTCTTTCCTTTTTTTAATTAGATTGACCAGTATTTTGTCTATTTTTTCAAAGTACCAGCTTCTAGTCTTGTTTATTAGTTTAGTAGTTCTATCTTTCAATTTTATTGATTTCTCCCTTAATTTTTAGGATCTCTAGTTTGGTTTTCTCCTGGGGGGTTTTAATTTGTTCGCTTTCAAGTTTTTTGATTTGCATTTCCAATTCATTGATATCTACCCTCCCTCGTTTGTTAATATATGCACTCAAGGATATGAATTTTCCTCTGATTACTGCTTTGGCTGCATCCCAAAAGGTTTGAAAGGATGTCTCACTATTGTCATATTCCTTGATGAAATCATTGTTTCTATGATTTCTTCTCTAACTAACTGATTTTGGAGTATCATATTATTTAATTTCCAATTAATTTTTGATTTGGCTCCCCATGTACCCTTACTGATCAATATTTTTATTGCCTTATGATCTGAAAATGTTGTATTTATTATTTCTGCATTTGTATGACATGTTTCTGTGACCTAGTGTATGGTCAATCTTTGTGAATGTGCCATGTAATGCTGAGAAGGTGTATTCCTTTTTGTCCCTATTTATTTTTCTCCATATGTCTATTAACTCTAATTTTTCTAAGATTTCATTCACTTCTTTTACCTTTTTCTTATTTATTTTTTGATTTGATTTATCTTAATTTGATAGTGGTTGGTTCAAATTTCCCACTAATATGGTTTTACTGTCTATTTCTTCCTTCAATTCTCCTAGTTTATCCATAAGGAATTTGGGTGCTATACTATTTGGCACATACATGTTGATTAGTGATATTTCCTCATTATCTAAAGTCCCTTTTAACAAAATATAGTTACCTTCCCTATCCCTTTTAATCAGGTCTATTTTTGCTTTGGCTTTGTCAGATATCATGATTGTAACTCCTGCCTTCTTTCTATCAGTTGAGGCCCAGAAGGTCTTACTCCATCCTTTAATTCTGAACTTGTGAGTGTCTACCCGCCTCATGTGTATTTCTTGAAGAGAACATATGGTAGGGTTTTAGATTCTAATCCATTCTGCTATTTGTCTACGTTTTATGGGTGAGTTCATCCCATTCACATTCAAAGTTATGATTGTCACTTATGGACTCCCTGGCATTTTGAAATCCTCCCCTAATTCTGACCTTTCTTCTTTAGCTATAACCTTTTAAGCCAGTGATTTACTTTAAATCAATCCCCCTAGACCCCTCCCTTGATATGTTTCCCTTTCTATTCCCTCCCTTTTTGTTCCCTCCCCCTCCACCCTCTCCTTCTCTCCCTTTTTGTGTTCCCTCCCCCCTCCCCTCTTGGTTTTCCCTTCTCCCTTACCCTGTTGGATAAGATAGAATTCAAGATCCCAATGGATCTGGATGCTCTTCCCTCTCAGAGTTGATTTCACTGAGAGTAAGGTTTAATTAAAAACTCTCTTCCTCTCCTTCTTATAGGAGTTTTCTTCCCCTCCCCTTCCCCTGTGTATCTTTGTGTGAGAAAGATTATTCTATTTAGTTTCCCCCCCATTTCTTGGAGTATATCTTAGAACCATCAACGATTCCCCCCTCCCTTTTTCTTTCTATCCCCCCTTTCTCCATATGATCTTTATACCCCAAACATTCCCTATGCATGATTCTTCTTACTACTCTAATGATGCATGTAATTTTTGAGAGTTACACATTAATTTTCCCCACATATTAATATATATAAATTGATATAAATGTAGTCCTTATAGAAGAGAGTTTGAATATAAGAAAAAGATAACATTTTTCTCCTTTTCCCTTTCCTTCATATTGACCTTTTCAGGTATTCCATGCTCTTTGTTTTTCGATATCTAACTTTCCACAGAGCTCTGGTCTTTTCTTTGCAAAAACTTGGAGATCTTCTATTTTGTTGAATGCCCATACTTTCCCCTGGAAGTATATAGTCAGTTTTGATGGATAGCTGATTCTTGGTTGACGACCCAGCTCTCTTGCCTTTCTGAAAATCATGTTCCATGCCTTACGGTCATTCAGAGTGGAAATTGCAAGGTCTTGTGTGACCCTGATTGGCATTCCTTTATATCTAAATTGTCTTTTTCTGGCTTCTTGTAAGATTTTTTCTTTTGCTTGAAAGATTTGGAATTTGGCAATTACATTCCTGTGAGTTGTCTTTTGGGGATTTAGTGTAGAGGGTGTTCTGTGAACCCTTTCTATTTCTATTTTTCCCCCTTGCTCCAGAGCATGTGGGCAATTTTCTTCTATAATCTCCTGTAGAATAGCATCGAGGTTTTTGTTTATCTCTGATTTTTCGGGTAGACCAATAATTCTCAGGTTGTCTCTTCCTCCTCTGTTTTCCTGGTCTATCATCTTGTCAGTGAGCTAATGTTTTCTTCTAATTCATTAATTTTTTTGGTTTTGCTTTATTAATTCTTGCTGTTTTGCAAGCTCACTGTCTTCCATTTGCTTATTTCTTCTGGTCTTTAGGGACTGGATTTGTTTTTCAGCTTGTTCTACCCTTTTGTTAGAGACTTCCAGCTCTTTCTCCAATTGTGAAGTCTTGTCTATCAGACTGCTGATCTCTTTCTCCCATTTTTCTTTCCAGAAGGTTTCCATCTTTTGAATAAGCTCCAATTCGAGTTCTTCCAGAGCTTGTGGATAATTTCCATTTTTTGGGGGGGGGGGCATGTTTTGATTTTGTTTGGATTTCGTCCTCTCTCTCTTCTTTTCCTTGGGTATTCCCGCCATAGAAGTTTTCAATAGTCACTTTTTCCCCTTTCTTCTTGGAGGCTTGATTTTGGGCCATGTGAGCCATCCCTTCGGTGGTTATTTCCCCCTTTCCTTTTTGGACTGAGATCTGGGTGATATGGGCAGGTTTCCTGTGGATTTAGGTTGCCTCAGACTAGTTCTTCCCAGCCTTCGAGGTTTGTTAGCGCACTGGTCCCTGTGATCAGCGCATCTGGTCCTCCCCTGTGCTCAGTGTGCCTGCCTCTGTGCTCAGCGCGCCGGCCCCCCCCCCCCTGCTGTGTGATCTCTTCTCACCCATGTGCAGGAATCTCCTGTAAAACTGCTCTGAGGGATGGATATCTGGTTTTTCCTGTCAGTTTCCAGGGAGCCTGGCTTGCCCCCCCACTACAGCGAGGGGCCATGCTTTGGCCTTAGGCAGTTTTTACAGACTCTGGAGACTCCTCACTGTTCGCAGTTTGTTGCACTCTCCAGTGTGCAGAGTTTTCCCGTGAAACCATCCTGAGAGGTCGTTTCCTAGCAGTCTTTAGATCCCAAGGACCCTGGTGTGACCCCTCAGACAGAGAAGTTCCTCACTCACTTGCTGTCGCAGTGAGCGCTCTGATCCCCTACTCTGGTTTAGTGGGGGAGGTGTAGGGGGGAAGGGCAGCTCAGTTCACGTTTTTGTGCAAGCTTTTCCTCCTTCTTATAGTGTGGCAATGTTCAAATCCCACGTACCTTCGTTTCTGTGGGTTACTGGAGAGTCCCTCTGTTCTTCCAAAGGTGATTTTTATGCTCTTTTGAGGTAGTCTATTTCATTCGGTGCCGGGAAGAGGAAGTGATTCGTGTCTAGATTGCAGCCATATTTACCCGGAAGTCTGATACTATCTTCTTAACCAGCTGACCATTCCCCAAATCTTTCTCTCTCTTTTGAATACCTTATGTGTACTTGGCAGCAGTTATGTCCCCACCTACAAATTCCAATTTTTGTCCAAGAAATTGAGTTACCGGGGACCCTAAAAGAGTGTCAAGGTGGGATGGAAGCTCAGAGAACATAGAGTCCAACTTCTTCATTTTATCTTATGCTCAGAGTATTAAACTGATCTCCCAAGGTCATAGAGGTACTAAGTGGAACAGCTTAAATTTGAACCCATCCTCTAGATTCTATAACTACCATGAATACTGCTATTAATGAGAGTAAACATTTATAACCTTTAAAGTTTAGTGCAGCACTTCACATACATCATTTTATTTGTGCCTCAGGACAACTTCAATGAAGTGGCTACTACTGAATTTATTATATTTTACAGATAAACTGAGGCTGAGAAGTTAAATGAGTTGTCAATGGTCACAGAGCATATTGTCAGAGACAAAATATCCCAAGTTCTCCTGACTTCCATATCCCATCTGCCTGAAGCTATGCTTAGCCTCTTCCTAACTTAACACATAACTACTGAGTGTTTGGTATTGAAGGGCACTAACATAGACTATGGAGGTCTTTTAAAGGGTTAAGACATTGCTAATGACTCAAGGGACTCAGGGTGGAAGAGAAGATAGAAACTAGTATTCAAATTAAGATTTGAAAACACAATGAGAGAGATACAAAGGAATCTATTAGTTTAGGGGAAAGAAAGATCATTTTTTGTTGTGGAAAAAAGAAGAGGGTTCTTGGAGCAAGTGGCACTTAAATTTTTTTTATTTAAATATTTTTCCATGGTTTTATGTTTCATGTTCTTTCCCTCCTCTTTTTCCCTCCCCCTTCCAGAGCTGAAAACAATTTTACTGGGTTATACATGTACTATAACCAAATACCTATTTCCATATTAATCATTTCCGTAATAATCTTTTAAAAACCCAAACCCCACATCCAATACCCATATAAACAAATGAAAAATCAAATGTTTTCTTTCTGCATTTCTACTCCCACAGTTCTTTCTCTTGAAGTGGCTAGCATTCTTTCTCATAAATCCCTCGTGATTGTCCTGGATTATTGCATTGCTATCAGTAGCAAAGTTGATTACAAATGATTGTCCCACAATGTTTCAGTCTCTTGTGTACAATGTTCTCATTCTGCTCATTTCATTCCACATCAGTTTGTAGAGGTCTTTCCAGCTCGTATGGAAATCAAGCACTTTATTATTCCTTATTGCACAATAGTATTCCATCACCATATAACCACAATTTGTTCAGCCATTACCCAATCAAGGGAAAACCCCTCATTTTCCAATTTTTTGCCACCACAAAAAGCACAGCTATGATTATTTTTGTACAAAAATTCTTCATTATTATCTTTCTGGGATACAAACCTAGTAGTAGTATTGCTGGATCAAAGGGTATCCATTCTTTTAAAGCTCTTTGGGCATAATTCCATATTGCCTTCCAGAATGGTTGGATCAATTAACAACTCCACCAGCAGTGTATTAGTGTCTCAATGTCACCACATTCCCTCCAATATTTATTATTTTCCTTTACTTTCATATTGGCCAATCTGCTAGGTGTGAGGTGGTACCTTAGAATTGTTTTGATTTGCATTTCTCTAATTAGGAGGGATTTAGAAAACTTTTTCTTTTTTTAAAAATTAATTTATTTAGTCAATTTAGAACATTATTCCTTGGTTACAAGAATCACATTATTTCCCTCCCTCCCCTCCACCCACCCTTCCCACACAAAATTTCATTGGGTATTATGTGTCCTTGATCAGAACCTATTTCCATGTTGTTGGTGTTTGCATTAGGATGTTCATTTAGAGTCTACATCCCCAGCCATATCCCCTTGACCCATGTATTCAAGCAGTTGTTTTTCTTCTGTGTTTTTACTCCCACAGTTTTTCCTCTGAATGTGGATAATGTTTTTTCTTGTAGATCCCTCCAAGTTGTTCAGGATCACTGCATTGCCACTAATGGAGAAGTCCATTACATTCAATTGGACCACAGTGTATCGGTCTCTGTGTACAATGTTCTCCTGGTTCTGCTCCTTTCACTCTGCATCAATTCCTGGAGGTCATTCCAGTTCCCATGGAATTCCTCTACTTTATTATTCCTTTGAGCACAGTAGTAGTATTCCATCACCAGCATATACCACAATTTGTTCAGCCATTCCCGAATTGGAGGGCATCCCCTCATTTTAGAACACTTTTTCATGTGATTATTGATAGTTTTTATTTCTTCATCTGAAAATTGCCTATTCATATCATTTGACCATTTGTCAGTTGGGGAATGGCTTGATTTCTTTTTCATTTGACTTAGTTCTTTATATATTTGTGAAATTAGACCTTTGTCAGAGAATTTTGTTACAAAAATTTCCCCCAGTTTGTTGCTTCCCCTTTTATTTTGGTTGCATTGGTTTTGTTTGTACAAAACTTTTTAAATTAATATAATCAAAATTATTCATTTTGCATTTTGTTATTTTTCTATCTCTTGCTTGGTCTTAAATTTCTTTCTTTCCCATAGATCTTACAGGTATACTATTCTATGTTTACCTAATTATGATTTCACTCTTTATATTTAAGTCATTTACCCATTTTGAATTTATTTTGGTATAAGGCATAGGATGCTGATCTAACCCTAAGTTTTCCCATATTGTTTTCTAATTTTCCCAGCAATTTTTGTCAAAAAGTGAGTTCTTATCCCAAGGATCTTTGGGTTTATTAAACACTAGCTTACTGAGGTCATTTACCTCTAGTCTATTCCACTGATCCACCCTTTTTATCTCTTAGCCATATTTCTTTGATTATTATCATATTTTGATATTATCATATGATATCTTATTGCTTTGATGATCATTGCTTTATAGTACAGTTTAAGATCTGGTACTGTTAGGCCCCCATCCTTCACATTTTTTTCATTAGTTCCCTTGTATTCTTGATCTTTTCTTCTTCCAGATGAACTTCACTATAATTTTTTCTAATTCTACAAAAAAGATTTTTGGTAGTTTGATAGGTATGGCACTGAATAAATAAATTAGTTTAGGCAGGATTGTCATTTTATTATATTAGCTTGTCCTACTCATGAGAAATTAATATTTTTCCAGTTGTTTAGATCTAGTTTTATTTGTGTGAAAAATGTTTTATAGTTGTATTCATATAATTCCTGGGATGGTCTTGGCGGAGAGATTCCCAAATAATTTATTTTGTCTAGAGTGATTTTAAATGCAGTTTCTCTTTTTAATTCTTGCTGCTGATTTTTGTTGGAAATATATAGAAATGCTGATGATTTATGCAGATTTATTTTATATTCTGCAACTTTGCTAAAATTGTTAATTATTTCTACTAGCTTTTTAGGTTTTTTTTCTAGGATTTTCTAATTATACCATCATATCATCTGTAAAGAGTGGTAGTTTAGTTTCCTCATTGCCTATTTTAATCTCTTCAATTTCTTTTTCTTCTCTAATTGCTACTGTTAGTATTTCTAATACAATATTAAATAATAGTGGTGATAATGAGCATCCTTGCTTCACTCCTATTCTTATTGGGAAGGCCTCTAACTTATTCTCATTGCAGAAGTGACACTTTAAGTAGTTCTAAAAGAATTAACAGCTAAGTGGTACGAGCTGGTTGGGAGGATGGTAGCCATTGGAAATGGAAGGAATAGTCAGTATTTACTAGGTGCCCAACCATGCACCTAGGAAGGTCAAGCAAATGGTATCAACTTAGTAGAAGAGATGTTGTCCCTATCAAAGAAGTACTACTTATTTGGGGACAGTACTCCTTATTTGGGGAAATATGACAAATAAGATAGATATGGAGTTTCAAGGAAGGAGAGTACCAAGGAACTTCCAAGGGGCCAACTTTGAGCTATTCTCTCCTGAATGATTAATTCTATTTTAAGATCTTAATGGCCATAGAACTGAAAGAACTCTATATTCCAATGTCAGCCCACCCCACCTCCCACCACCTCGGTCTTCTTAGCCATTGAATCCCGCATACACAGGATGATAAAAAAAAGCATTATTTTTGGTAGGTTAGCAAAGCCACTTATTATTTACCCTCAAAATTCCCTGTGTTGATTACTTTTCTTAGATAACAAGCATCCACTGACTTCTGTTATGCCTCGTGGCTGTCTAGTGGCGAAGGTCTGAATAAACTGGAAAAGCTTTAAGTAGAGGCCCTGCAATAGATTGCGTCAGTTGACCAAGGACCAGTTTAAGTGAAGATCACCACCTCAAGAGTGGCCACTAGGAAATTAGTTTTTTGACCCCAGCAAGTCATGGATAGTTACTTGATAAGACACAGAATGACTAAGTTGATTGATAGAGCTTTCACAAAAAAGTTAATTTATTTTTCTTTATAAGACATATGACAAAATGTCTGCCATTGTGTTGATCACTTTTAATTCACATAGAAAATAAATCTAACATAAAGTCCTTGGAGCTTACTCAGCTAGGGTGTGCTATGGTCAGAGGTAAGGCAGCTGTTTGGAGGACAGATTGTAAAAATAACAAAATCTGGCAATTGCCTGGCTAGTAAAAGTGAGTAGTCAAAGATAATAATGAAACTATAAATGTGACCAGGAAGATTGTGGTATCTGCAACAGAAACAGGGGAATTCAGAATTAGAGTGTCTTTGGGGAAAAGATGATGAGTTCTATTTTGGACATGATGAGTTTGAGATACTTAGGATACATCCACTCTGAAATGTCCAATAGACAGTTGGTGATGTGGTGGTACTGGTGCTCAGGAGGGAGACCAGGAATAGATATAGAGAACTGGGAATCATTTGTATAGAGATGATAATCGAATCTATGAGAGCTGATGAAATCATGAAATGAGAAAGTCCAGAGAGAAAAGAGAAGAGGACCCACAACAAAGCCTTAGGGGACACCCATAGTCATAGGGTATAATAAGGCTAAAGACCTAGCAAGGAGACTAAGGAGTAGGCAGGAAGGCAGGAGAAGCAAGAGAGAGGAAAATCACAAAAACCCAGAGAGGAGAAAATGTTCAAGAGGAGAGAGTGATCAACAGCATCCAAGGCTGTAAGAGAGGTCAAAAAGGATGAAGAATGAGCTCATTAAGAGCTTGACTATTAAGAAATCACTGTTAACTTTGGAGAGATTAATTTCCATTCGGCATAGAGGATTAGAAGCAGGGTTCCAAGTGGTAGAGAAGTGATTGTAAGGAGGAGATATAGCAATGAGAGTTGACAGATGTCTAGGAGTGTGACTATAAAAGGTAGGAGACAAATAGGATGTTAGCTGGCAGCAATGGAAGGATCTAGTTTTTTAAGATGTGAAGGATCTGGGAATGTCTGTAGACAAGAGGGAAGGAGCCAAGAGTTATGGAGAGATTAAATACTGGGGGAGGGGGCAGAAATCATTGCTTTGATAATTTATTGGGGAAAAGAGGGGGAAACGGATTTATGAGTACATGTTGAAGGTTTGGCCTTGATAAGGGCCACATCTTCATCACAGACTGAAATAAAAGAGAAACAAATAGGAAATATCAAGGAATATTTATATAATTTAGAGAAGGGGAAGAGAGGGAGCTCATAGCAAAAATTGCCTCATTTTTCTCAGTAAAGTATAAGGAGAGATCATCAGTAGAGGAGGAGAGGGCAAAGAGGTTTGGTAAAATTGTGATATGTGAATATAATGTAATATTATTGCCCCATAAGAAACGAAGAATAGAAGGGCTTCAGAAAAACATGGGAAGCCTTATATGAACTGATATAGAATAAAGCAAGCTGAACCAGTAAGTAATATCCATGTCTCCAAAAATATAAATTTTAAAAAGCACACTGCACTGAAACCAAATTCTATGTGAGGGTACAGACCAATTTTGAGCTGGGAAAGAGATGGGGAAATACCCCTGCCACTTTTTCACAAAAAAAGTGGCAACTCTGGGTGCAGAGTACTACATGTACTGGCAGATATAGGCATTGTTAGTTTCTGTTTTTCTCTATTAGAAGAGAGGGCTGGCTGTGGAGGGAAGGGAGAGAAAATGATTATGATTTTTAAAAAAGACATCAATAAAATGTTAATTTTCTTAAGAAGAGAGAAATATATCTGAATAAGCAAACTGCTGTGAGAGGAGAAAGAAGGACTCAAAAGTTACAGGTATTTTAGAGACAGGAGGACAGAAGTTGCCATCAATTAGATACTATGAGCCTGGGTAACTGGGGAGATGGAGGTACCAGGAACAGAAATAGAGAAGTTAAGGAGAGGCACCTGTTTAAGGAACAACATGATTGGTTCATCTTAAGACATGTTGAGCTTAAGGCAAAAGAAGTGAAAATGTCTAACAGTCAGCTGGAAGTACTTGAGGGAAAGGTTGGGAATAGACATTGAAATTTCCAAGACTTGCCCATAGTGGTATATAATGGAATCCATGAAAGTAGTTAAGAGCACCGAGTCTAAGAATCTAAAGGGAGAAGAAAATACAGCTAAAGAAGGAATTTTGAACATCAATAGGATGAAATATGGTAAGGCAGTAAGAAACAGAGAAGGAGCAGTAAGAGAGGGAAGAGGAGACCCACAAGAGAGCTGTGTCATGGAAGTCATTTACACAAGATACTGTTCACTATTTGCTAAAGCAAGGCTAGCAAGGGACAAGATATTATCTCTCGCTTAACTTGTTCAGTTTGCCATCTCTCCAAGCAACTCAGGAGTCAGACATCAGAGATGATATCAAGAAAACTTTTTAAAGCCTCTCAGAGCATCTATTTTTAAAAAATGGATATTTTCTAAAGGCATACCCCAAAGAGGAACATTGGGTAATATGTTAGTATAAAATATTAGGGTTGTGCTAAATATCAAGTGGGATTGAAACATCCTTCTAGGGAAAAACAGTTCACATTTGAGAACATTAATTAGGTATACCAATTGCCATAGTAGCTGTCATCTTAGACATGAAAACAATTGGACTTCTTAGCCCTTTACAGAAAGACTTCTGACATATGTGTATACGTGTATGTTATTGTCTTGGCTCAGTTTACTTTGTTCTTCATCAATTTATATAATGATTTCCATGTTCCTGTGAATTCCTCATATCCTCATATATATATAAATATATATGTATATAATACACTGATGCAGTTAGATGGACAGACCCATGAATTTTTATGTCCATCAATGGTCTGTCCATCTAACTGAATCATTATGCTATCTATATGACACTTGGATAAGCCCTGAAGACTGGCAATGAGCTCAGTCCATACTTGATTAGGAGGAGATACAGATGGTTGGAACATAGTAGATACTTAATGAACAATTATTAATTCATGCATTGATAGATATTGGATTGGATAGCATTTGGGAAACTGTACTACATTTCCAATGATCCCATGTTCCCTACTGCTGGAAAACCCCATTAAAAAAACCAGTACTCTATGGGTATCCAGGTTGCAAAAGAAGAATGACCTCTGTACTTCTACACTTTTAACTATACCCTTGTTGAAGCTGGATTCAACTAAAGATCTTGAATCTCATGTAGACAAGCTATAGTTGAAAGTAATCCAGTTACAAAAGGAAACACAGAAATTTTAATGCACCATGAGGAAGATGGCTAAATTTTTACCTGTTCCCAATAGCAAAGTATGGGGCTACTGGGTTAAAAATGTTCCATCATAGAATCTGTGATGTCAAGCTTCAGGCCTAGAATGGCCATCCTCAGAAAGAAGGACAGACTGAGAGCTAAAGTCCTCTTGTTTTACTATATAAGTCATGAGCTTTGATGAGTGGAAGATTAAGAGAGGGAGGATTGAAAAATGACGAAGAAGTCCTTAAACTCCTTGACAAGCTTTTATCTAACTTATCACTCCTCCCTCCCCCTTTCTTTTGTGTTTTGATTTATACCATTTGATTTGTAAGCTACTCAAGGATGGGGCTGGGGGTAGCAATCTTTCTCTCCTTGTATGTATATCATCAGCCCTTAGCACTCTGTCTGGCACTTACTAAATGTTTATTGATTATTGCTAATGAAATAGAAAGGACTCACCCCACATTCTAGAAGTCCTTTTGTGGGGCTGAATGCCCCAGATTCCCATGCAAATGTTGCACAAACACACATTTAAGGAAGTTTCAATGATTTTTTATTCCCTTCTCTCCCAATTGCCAAGATCCAAATAATCATTAAGAAAAAAAACAAATTCTATCTAGCACTAGCCAGAGAGGCTTTTGGGAAGCATCATCGCCATATTCAAGAAAGAAATAATAATTCCATGGAGATGGAAAAAGTCCATATCAAACCAAGTAAGATGAAGACAGACATACAGATCAGCTTTTCTCCCTGGAAGAAGCTAAAGAAAATAGGATGTATTTATCTGGAAAGATGAAGGCAGAGATTGACATCTAGAAGATTGTGATTTATGAGAGAGTGAGTGAGAAAGAACTGTTTACCAAATTCCAAATATTAAAAACTTGAAAGAAGTCATTTTAGCCTGACCTCATCAAAAATAAAGACTACTTTACAAAACAGGGAGTAAATATGTGGAACTCATGACCTCCAAAGGTAGTACGTATAGCAGAATCCCTATAAATTTTAGATAAGACCATGAGTAATTCACTAAGGATTATTATCAGAAAACTAAATACTTTCCTCCCACCCCCTACTCCTGCCATCAAGGACATATCTATCCCTTTGTGAGCAATTTCAGAGAGAACTATGATGTTTCCTCACATAGATCCCCTTCCAGAGTCATAATAATGAGCAGCATGGATAGTAGGTATTTATCCAGTTTGACAATACATTTAGAGAGCCAACAGAATTGCATTTGGCATCTGGTTCACTCACCAAAACTGATCTGGAAGCTCCACTACCTAAGAGACAATCACAATATGTATTCCCAACTTTTAGGGTTACATGAGGTTCATTACTATGTGGGGGAAAATGGACAGGAATAACTGGTGTTAAGATATCAGGATCTGGGAAATCAAAGGTTTCATTCTATGATTCCAGAGTCTTTTCTCCCCTCTTAGATCTTCATAAAGGTCCTGGATATTTCTCTGGGGTTCCCCTCATTAAGGGGGATTTCCACTCTGAGTATAGCATGGATGAGCCCCATTCCGGATATATTGTTGTGAGTCTTGACTTAACTCATTTGGGTTATTATCTCTGTAATCATTTTGATTGTGATTATGATTATTTTTATATCTGTAATTATTATTATTTCTATAATTATTGTTTCTAAATTTATTAGTATTCCTATTTGCCTGGTTCCACTTCTTACAGACCATTATTACATGACCCCTTTTACCACAGAAATAACACATTAATGATTGATTTGTGGATTCCCACAAAGGGGCCATGGCCACTCCATGATTTGCTTTTTCTAGTTTTTCTCTTAAAACTTTATTTTTTTCTTTAATTCTTCTACCGATTCATTATCATCTTCATCTTTCCTCTGGTGACCATTAAATACATATATGGCTACTCTACTCAACTTTTCAAGGTCCATACTAGACCAGTTCAGGCAGTTGATTTTAAATTTTTTTTACCACTTTAGAACAGTTTTCTACAAACTGCCTTCTAATCTGCCTGATATCCCTTTCTTTGGAAAGATCAAGGTCTATATATCTACCTCCCAGCTCAATAAGTCTATTCATAAATGGAGAGAGATTTTCATCAGGTATTTTGTTTGTTTTAGACTCTCAAACTTTGTCCATGTGCCCAGTCTGTCAGAACAAGCTTTCATTGCTGTAAATAATGCCTTTCTAGCCTGGCATAGTTTTGTGTAATCCTGGTTGGGGTTCCATTTTGGGTCATCACGTGGCCAATGAATTGTTCTCCTTCCTTGAGCCTAATTAACAAGAGAGATGATTTTATTTTTCCCTCTTTCTGTCAAAAAAGTTTGTAACAAATTTTCAACATCAATCCATCGAGGGTCATACATCTGGAAAATGCTCTCTAGTTTTTTAATAATCATAATTGCCTCATCTTCAAAGGGATGTTTTGAATCTCTCAATATCCTGTGGGGGGGAATGAATGGTGTATAGTGTCTAAGGGAAACTACAATCTCCACTCTTATTAAAGGTGGGCACTAACTTCAGGGGGAATAGGGTTTCAGTGGAATTATTTTTTTTGTTTCTGCTTCTAGGCTTGATGTTTTGTTTTCAATAGGGTAGGTAAGGGGAGGGAGAGGAGTAGGTAAGCTGAGAGGGAGGGGTTGTGGGCAGGGAGGGGCAGAGGGATAAAAGGTAGGGGCAGGGTGGGGAATGGGGTGGGTGGGGGAGGGGCTGGGGCAGAGAAGGAAGGATGGGAGGTAGGGGCAGGGGGAGGGATGGGTTGGCAGGGGAAGAGGGACTGGGGCAGAGTAGGAAGGATGGGACGTAGGGGGAGGAGGGAACCATTATGTCAAGAACAAGGAGGATGGGTATGATTATATAGTGAGGAAGTGGGAGGAAATAAATCTCTCTTCTTGCTCTGGGTTTTTTTAAAGTTTTTCTCAATGCTTTTTATATAAGCCTTGAGCTCCCTCAAACTCTCCTCCAGCTTCTTCTCAAGGTCACTTGAGATATTTTCCAGTCGTCTTTCAAGATAAGCTTGTCTCTCAAAGTGAGCTTTTAGTTCAACATTTGGTTGAGTGGTAGGAGGGATCAGTGGTTCGATTGGATGGGAAATGTGTCATATAGGCCGAGGCTGAGATGAATTTCTCATGTGAATTTCTAGGTTATTCAGGCTATTTGTCAGTCTTCTTTTAAAGAGATAGACTGCAATATATCCTGTTATTATAAGTATACTCAGGAACAGTGCTAAATATATCCATTTTGAACTGTTCTCTGGGATCATAAGCCATTTTAGATAGACAAGAAACAGCACTTTCCCAATTTAGATTACGCAGCTCAGTATCATGCTTGGTTGTCTATTTAAAGTTTAGGACTTACCTTTCTTTGCAGCAAGATCAACAGTTGTAGATTGTAACTCTAGAATTAGCTACTGATAGCTAGCTGAGGGATAGTTTAGAGATAGTAGAAGGTGAAGGAGATTATCAGGAAATTAAGGGTGCTCCTCAAACCTTTGTGGTTGCCAAAATGTAAGGAATTAAATTAAGGGTTTGACTAAATATGTGAGAATTCTAAAATAATATGGTGGACACCAATTTAAAATATTATAGCTCAAGTCAAAATGACTTTTAATAGTTTTTATTTACAAAGAGGTGGAAAGAGTGAAAGTAGAGAAATGTAAAAAGAGGGTAGAGAAGATGTATAGCCTATCACACTAAATATTGCTCTGTTCCTTGGCTCAGCCTGGCAGGGCTTGTTAACCCTTGACTGGAGGACCTGGTCTTCCACCCACACAGTCTCCTCCAAGAGGGGAAGGCTCTCTGGATCTAATATCTCCAGAAGCCAGGAAAGGAAGGCCAACTACTCACCCAAGAAACAGACCAAGAGCCAAGGTCCCGAGTCAAAGCTAAGGTCCAAGTCTCAAGTCATCTCCAAAGGGTAGGTCACCAGTCAAAGCTCCAAGCCGAAGAGTCAAGCTGAAGCCCTTTTAAGACTTTTTATAGTCATCTCCTATCCCTTCCCCTCTTCACAGGGGCTAACCACAGCTTCCAAATTGCCTAGCACTGCTCAGGGGGCAGTGTCTGTGGGATCTACCTCTCATCCTCTGAAGGTGTCAACTCTTATCATAGGATTCACAAGTTTCTGACTGATTGGGTTAACATGGTGGAGCTATCCAAGTAAGTGACTCGGAACTCCCTTACTAAGTATTAAGTAAGGGTTAAGTTGGGGTGTTTTCAGTTTTTGGTTAATTAAATTAAGAGTTGCTGATTGATAGACAAAGAAAGTTTGATTCACACTTCACATAATTCTTATGTTATTACCAATAAAATAAGATTCCATTAGTGAGAAAAGGGGAGGGAATAACTTTTATCCATTTACCTGGGAGCCATTCAGTATTTAAGACCTTAAAAAAACACCCTGAGTTGACATTTTCTTCCTTCCCCAAATTGGCCAAATGACCTTGGGTTCCCTTAGAAACTCCTCTAATTCAGATCCTCATCACCTCTAATGATAACACAAAACTTCCATCCTGGAGAAGGGAAGGAAGACAAATGCTAAAATATAGCCAACTGTCAGTTTCTTGGGATTTGAGCTGTGCTTATTTCTAAGTTCCCCAGGTTCTCTTCTTACTCCTTCTTTGGCAATAATAAAGGAGAGAAAGAACTTGGAAGGGAGGATGGACAAAACCCCACCATTCTAATTTGGGAGTAGAGAGGGGAGCAGGAAGAAAGCTTAGAGATCATCTTGTCCATCTTGTCCATCATTTGACAAAGGAGGAATCTGAGGTTTGGAGAGAAGACTTCTCCAAGGCCAATCAGGTAGTATAGGAAAGGTTCAAAGCTAGGTCCTCTGGCTTTAAATTAAGTGCTTTTACCATTGCTGAAACAAGAGGACGCAGTGAGCCCAGAGTATGTGTATGTTTGGGGGTGGGGCACATTTTCTCCTCCTTGGATATCAAAACAGCACCAAAATAGTGACAGTGAATGTGCCTTGTTTTCTCATACTTTCATCCTTTCTTTCTACCTATAGACAAGGACAGGGTTACATCTTTTGTTTGGTCTAAATGGAATACAGTTCATGAATTTAAAGAAATATTTCTAATTTCTGGATTTAGATACAGTGACCCAAGTCTTGTGAAATCATGTAGTTAAGATAGAATCCAAGGGTCTGAGGTTACAAGGCAACGTTGTTCAGTTTCCTGTTAAAATTCCATTTTTATCATAAAAAATTATATTTTTTTATATTTTCAGTTATTAAACCAGAATATGAGAAGTAATGGGCAGGGAAAAAAATAATTATCACTTCACCAGAACTATGGAAGATTCTATAGTTCCTGTTCTTAAACTTCCATTTCTCACTGATCTCATTGATTTTTTATTTGTCTTCAAAATATGCTCTCTCACCGATATACAAGATTGCACTTAAATATCACCATTTGTACTATATTATGAATCAAATGACAACAATCGAATAACCACCCAGAAATCAAAATGGAGCTGGATTTGTTTTCTAGCTTTTTTCTCTCTCTCTCCCTCCTCCCCCATCTCTCCCCTTCTCTTTTTCTCCCTTTATTTCTCTGTCTCTCTTTTTTCCCTTCTCTCTGTTCTTCTCTCCTTCCCCCATCCTCTTGCTCTTTTTCCATCATCTCTCTTTCCCCTTCTGTGTCCTCTCCCTTTCTTTCTCTCCCCTTCTCTTTCTACCTTCTACCTCTCTCCCCTTCTCTCTCTCCCTCTCTCTCTGTCTCTGTCTCTGTCTCTCTCTGTCTCTCTCTCTCTCTCTCTCTATATATATATATATATATATGCACATACACACACATAATGTCACTCACTCTCTATCTCTATATCACTGTCTCTCCCTGTCCCTTTATCTCTTTCCCCTTTTCTCCTTTCCCCAATTCTTTCTCCTTTCTTTCTCTACCTCTCTCTCTCCCCCCTCTTCTCTTTCTACTCTGAGTGTTTCTCTCTCCCCCTTCTCTCCTTCTCATTGTTCTCTTTATACTCTCCTTATATAAGCTTCAAGAACATAGCACATTCATGCAATTTTGCTCCTGAATTAAGCCTTCCTCAGAAATTGCCCACATTTTTTTTTAACACTGATGAAAGAGAAACAGCTCATCTACTGAATGGCACTGTATATTGGGAGCACCACAGAAGGCATGGCTGCTGCATTCCAGGCTTCCACCTGAAATGACTAAACTCTCACTCTCTAAATGTAGTGACAACATGCTTATTTCCATTCCTCTACTGCTTGCTTCAGTCAAATGTGAGAAAGTGAATAAAATTAAGTTCATAAAGTTGATCTCAAAAGACAATGTTACCTAACCACCACATTGCAGAGGTTTTGGATATCAAAATATTTAGCAACTCTGCCAACAGAATCACCTACTTACTCTATCATCCAAGATGGCAACTCATACCCATAGTGAAACAGAGCACCTTAATCTCCAGTTTAGGAACAACCACTTCAACATGACCAATGTCCATCCTCTGGAGTGTCCGTCACAAATTTATAAACTGCTACTGAAAAGTAGCAAAAAGTGAAATCAGATTTCTTAAAGAATGTGATTATGACTGCTGAAATGCCAACTCAGTTAAATCAATTCATTGCAGAATGATACTTACACCAGACACCACTAGCAAAATTATGTATCCTGTCTAGATGGAGAACACATCCCAAAGAAACTAGAAGGTACCCCAGTGATTGGCTGCATTTTGGTTGAACATATAGACATACATCACATCCGGCCCTCTGTTGGCTCTGCTTTTGTGAGTCAACATGGCCAAACAATCCACCTATATCTTTGTTGTGCATTTCAATAGAGCAGATTCCAATCACAGAGTTTGATTAGAAAAGGAAGAAAACCTGTAACTGAAGACACTTCCCCTTAGTTATTTCTCCCTGGGCCTCACTTTCCTTGTCTATAAAGTAAAGTTAGACCAGATGATCTTCAAGGTCCTTTCCAACCTCAGCCATCTATGATCCTAAAAATGTTAAATGTGAGTCATTCATTTTACTCATAGCCCTTTGCCATTTAAGATCTCATTCTCCTTGGCTTCTCTGGGCAAGTTGATACCAATGACGGCTCCCTTCCATCTAGAAAATTTCTCCTCCAGCATTATAGAACCTCAGAATTGGAACGAATTTCAGAGCCCATCAAGTCCAGAAGTATCCAACTCCAGGCCCCATGTGGGCCTAACCACATTAAAATGTTATTGGGAAATTTTTACCAAAAGAAATAAAAATATAATATAACAGATCACTTAAAAAGCTTACCTTCTGTCTTGAAATCAATACTGTGTATTGGTTCCAAGGCAGAAGAAGGGTAAGGGCTAGGCAATGGGGGTCAAGTGACTTGCCCAGGGTCACATAGCTGGGAATTGTCTGAGGCCAGATTTGAACCTAGGACCTCCTGTCTCTAGGCCCGACTCAATCCACTGAGTTACCCAGCTGCCCCCATAACACATCATTTTAATTTGTGATTTTCTAAGTCAATATACTGCTCATAGTGATCCCATTTTATTTGAGTCTGATACCACTGGACAAATCTAACTCATATCTAATCAAGGTTCCTTTCTAAAACACATCTGACAAATGTCTTTCAAATACACTCTGCTCTTTCTCCTCTGGGAAAAACAATCCTGAAAGATAGAGAGTTCCTGTACTATTATTTCACATGTTCCCAAACAGCCTGAGTGGCTCTATGACTTGCCTATATCATACAGTGTTCAAAGTAAATTTTGAATCAAAGCCTCTTGACTCCAAATCTAGGCCTTTATCCATTATGGCATACTTGCTTTATTAACTTGAACCAAGAGACCTAGGTTCAAATCCCAAGTCTACCCTCAAGAAACTGTTCAACATTGAGCAACTACCTTTCCTTTCCTAGGCCTCAGTTCTTCCTTTATATAAACAAGAGGTTAGATGAGATGGTCTTTAAGATCACTGATGTTCTATGGTCCACAATTTGTTCCATCTACCCATTTTAGGAGAACTTGCTGTAGGATGCTTCCAATCCCAGGAGCTTAGACAACTTTTCACATTCCCTCAGCATACTGCCTGGTACATAGTAAGAATATATTAAGTGATGTGTGTCTCTCACTCTGTTTATCTGTCTACCAATTTAAGAACTACTTGATTATATTTAGTAGTACCTAGTATAGAGCCCTTCCTTGGAAAACTCAATCTTTTGAAGGTGAAAGCCTGATTAACTAAAGGCTCTGTGATTTCCTTGGGAAGGATCCTCCTTGCACCCAATAGATCATGACCCCTTATACCTGCTATCCAGCTTCCTGGTGCTGGGCCAGACCCTCTCACTTGGGTCCTGAAGCTATATAGAGGCACTTGGATCCATAGCCTTTACCACCTGATAGCGTCCCCCAGAGCTTCTGCTTTGCCAACACAGCCTTCAAGGCTCCAGGGCACCTCCACAACAGGATGAGGAGGCATTTTAGGCATAATTGAACTATCAGGAGTAATAAGAAAAAGTGTTAAAGCAGTCATGGCAAACCCCTTTGAACAAATGAACAGCCTGTAAGTCACTGATTACAATGATTTTTCTAGAGAAAGTTAGTCTTCCCTAAATTGAGCATTAAGATATAAAAGCTCCTTACTCCAGAACACATTTAAAATGGGAACACATTTAATTCAGCACCTTCAACAAGGCAGGAATTTAATGAACATTTTGTGAGAACATCTGTTTGTTATTTATCTTTGTCTCATTTAGCACATTGGCAAATCCCTTTTTACCATCGGGATAGAATCAAAATCATCATTTCATTATGCAGAGTTCATAATTTTTCAACTTCAAATATGGGACAGAGACACAGATGTTAGCACTGCCAAACCTCCCACTTAATGCTGGGGAGTCGGTAGGGATGAAGAAATCTAGAACAAAAATGAGGAAATAAGAGAAATTTCTCTGCCACCCACCTATTCTCTGCCCCCTCTCACCTACTGCCCATAGCCAGTATACTTTATTGCCACAAGAATTGCTACTGAGAACCCAAAGACCCCCAACTTCCTTGAGGGGGCATTCATCTATAGTGTATTCTTCCTTCTTGAGTATATCTGAAACAAAGTAGGATTTTCTCTAAATGGACTTGTATGTTCCACAGGCAAGAGTCTGACATAGAAACCTTTATCAGAGCTGTTGAGTGCATGTCCTTGGGAAAGTGGAGTGGGGAAAATAAACAGTTAGATGTTTTTCAATGCTCCTACCCTTGCACATGAAATCAGTATTCTTCTCCCCACCCCCACCCCAATGGTAGAAGACTCTAGCAGCAAGGACTCTGGCCTTGGTGCTAGAAGCATTACAGGGGCTGAGAATTGTTTGTTGTTTAACTGAGCAAATCATTTACTTTCTCTGAACCTTAGTTTTCTTCTCTGTGAAATGGAGATAATAAATACTTGCACTACTTACTATCTGAAAGTCTGCCTAATATTAATTAGGAAGGGTGGAAACAATCATGGGAATCAGGGGGATTCCCAAATTTTGCAGCTAAGCAAGAAGCTACCCCTTATGAATAGACTGGAGTTGGGATCCCATCATAGTATTAAAGTAGATTTCTGTCTGCTCTCTCAGTCCCCCTCCACACATATACCCACCAACATCTCTATCCACGCTCAGCTCAAAAGGATGCACCAGTTATGACTTAATAATGATAACAATTGGCTTTTATATTCTCTCCTGTGAGCCACAAAACAATCTTGTGCACAAGGTACTATATTGTTATCCTCGATTTACAAGGATGAAACTGAGGCTAAGATAACCTACAGTGCCCACATCCCCTGGGGGAGTGAAGGATAAGTAAAATAAACTTCCCATGCAATCTGGTTGTTGCCTGTTGCACTTGGTCGGTGTCAAATAAGCATCCCCTAGACGACGCAAACCCCACATATGTGACTTCTTCCCACTCCATTGCCCAGAATACCTTCCTCTCTACTATAGTGACATCTAGAACACTTACTGGTACTATTAATAAAGAAAGAGGAAGAAAATGGGAAGATCATGGGTATGTCCTGTTCCCCTTATTTGTTACTGTTTTCCCTTCTCTCCATTTGCTTATTGTTGAAATTGTTGTTGATCTTGGCTAGGCATTGATCTTACTAAATGAATTAATACTCCAAGGAAACATTGGCATTTTAAACAGTGTATTTAAAAAATCTTTTCCTACTTAGTCTAACAATTAAAGATGAATTTGGGCTAACTAGATTTTTCCCTTGCTCTATTATTTTACAGCTGCAAACCTCCCCCCCCCCCCAACAAAAATCAGCATTCCTACACCTGTACATTTAGTTTACAGAAATTACTTGACTGAACATGGGAAGGGGGGGTGAATAGACTAGAAGGGAGATTATGAGCCTGGTTATATGGAAGGATGATGGTACCCTTGACAAAACGGGCAGATTTAAAGTAAGATAATGAGTTCCATTTTGAACAAGTTGAATTTGAGATGCCTATTGGACATATAAGACAGGTGGTGATACACTACTAGAATTTAAGAGAGAGATTAGGACTGGAAATATAAGAGCATGTGCCTAGAGGTGATATTAAACCCATCTTTATCAATAAGATATCTAAGAGGAAGTGCTGAAAGAGAAGAGCTCTATTAAACACATATACTTAAGGGACAAGAAATGGATGATGAGGTAGAAAAGGAAGAAGAATGAAGCATTCAGACAGGAGGACTAGAAAGAAATCATTGTCACAGAGCAAGGAGAAAGGGAGAATCCAGGAAATGGGGCCAATTAATATTGCTAAAAGTTGCAGTGAGGTTGAGGCCAAGAACGTTAGGCTACAAGGGTTGAACTATACTTTATTTTTATTTATTAAAAATCCTTGCTGCTAGAGTCTCCTGCCATTCAGGTGGGGTTGGGGAGAATAGTGATTTCATCTGCAAGGGTAGGAGATTTTTGAGAAGTAAAGGTAACATGACCAGGGTATTAGAAAACATGGGCAGAAAATCCAAATAATAAAGTAGCAGTCAGGCATGGAACAAGCTAAACTAAGCTGCTGTGTTTGTCTGACACAGGCATCCAGACAAACACTCAGTTAGCAAAATCCTGAATGAAGGGCTGCTGGAGCAACCATGGTGATGCTGCATGAAGAGCCAGTTGGCCACAGCCACAGCCCAGCCAACATGAAAGCTGTAAAGCTCGCTATGACTTCTATGAAGGTCAGGATACTCAGGAGAACACAAGCTTATAGAACTAAAAAGGAAATGCATCTCAGGCTTGGGTTCTTAAATTGGGACCCGTGAACTTAAAAATCTATTTTGACAACTATTTCAACACAACTGGTTTCCTCTGAAATCCTCTGCATTTTATTCATGTATTGAAAGACATGATTCTGGGAAGGCCTCCACAGGTTTTATTCCAGTGTCTGCCCAAGAGGTCCAGGAAACTAAAGAGCTTCTAGAATACAAGGGGCCTCCTATGGCATGGCAGAGCTTGAGGTACAACAATCTGACAGAGCATTTGGCCATGCAGCAAGCATGGCATTCTCTTCAGAGTAGAGAGGAAACAGTATGTGATGATACCTTGAGCAGAGAAGTGAAGACTATTTAGACTTGGGGCAAAGAGCATGAAACTTGCCCTCAAAAGGGAGAAAGTGATTGGGAAGTCACTGAATTGGAACATGTGTGAGCTTTTTACCCAACTCATCAGTCTACTGTCACATTCAATAGTATTCAAGTAGCCTTGCCATCCAAGTGTGAAACCCTATGGTTTCTATGCTGTTGAAAAATTGCAAGTGCTACAAATCCCTCTAAAATTCTATGTCCTGGTTACCCTGCCCTTGTTATATTTATGGTTCTACCAGGAAAGTAAAGGTTCAAGAGAAATAGAGCATGGACCTCAAATGGTTAAGTGGTATCATCACATTCTTAAAGTTGTACATGTCTCAAAGAAACAGAAAAGCAGGTGACTGTCTCCCATTTATAATATCTCTCTCTCTCTCTCTCTCTCTCTCTCTCTCTCTCTCTCTCTCTCTCCCCTCCCCCACATCATACTACTCAAAAATTCCTGTCAAGGATGCACAGGATCATTTGATTATAAGAAGAGCTGGGGTCAAATCTCACCTTTGTGCCCTATTTGCTATGTGAGCTTATTTCCTCACTGTGGGCTTCAGTTTCACCATCAGCAAATAAAAAGATCTGACTAAATGATCTCTTAAGTGCCTGCCAGCTGTGCCATGCTGTGATTCCAGCATGGTTTTACAATGTCTTTTGAAACTGTAAAAGCTGGTGATTTCTTAAGTATGGCATCAATGTTAGATATTACTAATCATCTTCTTTGATCATATTAATAATGAGAATAATAAGGCCTAAAGCCCCAAGTCCCACCAGTAACAAATACTTCCCTCTGAAATGACAGGACTTGATCCTGTGGGGTCAATAAGCATGCTAGCTTAGGTTGCCTCCAGTACTTCATGCATTGCCTCCAAGATGTTGTTGACTGTCAATCAATCCCAAGCTCTCTGAGAACCATTTCCGAAATGTTAATAAGGATGACATTCCACACCTTCTTTAATTCTGCTAGGACTTAAATTGATAATGTGAATCAAAAAGCACTGGTCTAAAGTCCACTTTTCCCATAACCCCTCCTCCCCAACTGGATTTTAAACAAGATTGTCTCTTGAGGATGCAGATTTTCCATTGCTTGGCCTAACTCCACAAAAGACAACAGAAATTTGGCACTAAGTTCCACAATGCTTTTCTCCACAGTCAAATATCCATAATTCAGGAACCTAAAGGAGAAGCAATTTGGCCAGTGGTCCCCAGGATGATCTGGATTGAAAATGGCAAAGTGGGAGGAGATTTCTGCTCAATTTTAGTTTTCAGCTACTGAGCATGAGCCCACAACAAATGAGGGCAAGCTCAATACTAGAAAGAAAGCCACTCATTCCAATCCCCAATATTCCAGAAGGGGCTGAGCATGCTCCACTCCCTTTCAACTTCACTCTGTCCTTCAATGCACTAACAGAACTGTCTTTCTTCCACGAGGATCTGGTCCTGTCACTCAACTGTTGAGAAATCTTGAGAATCTCCCTACCTCTCAAGTAATATTTAAATTTGATAATCTGGAGTTCAAGTCCCTCTACCATGTAGCACCAATCAATCAATAATTAAACACCTACTGTGTTTCAGGTACTAGGGATACAAAGAGACAAGAAAAAAAAGCTCTTTACCTCAAGGAGCTTACATTCCAGTAGAAGAAACATCTATATAAATCCTGTAGGCATATCCAAAATGCACACAAAGGAGATGGAAGTAGGCAGTATGAGAACTGAAGGAGCAGTCGGAGAAGGATGGAACTGAGAAAGGACTCCTGTATTAGGTTATAACTTGAGCTGAGAAATTCCATGAGGCAAAGGTGAGGTATGAGAACATTCCAGGCACAGAAAAGAATTTTCCCAACTAAACTATCAGTCCCCTCCCCATAACCTATGCTCCAAACAAAGTGAATTATCTCTGCTCTCTCCTGCCTCCCTCTGGGCCTTTGTCCACACTGTGTCCCCTATACCTGAAATGTCCTCCTACCCAATCTTTAAAGCCCCACTCAAATTCTGCCTCCTATGTGAAGCCTAGCCTAATCTCCCTACTTAGTAAAGAGTTTCCTCCCCTACTTGCTGTAGATATCACAAAGCACTTTCTTTTGCTAATATACTAAATATTTTTATAATATTCTGAGTATATACAACAACACTGTGTTATCATCAGCTGCAATGCAACTCTGAAGGCATTGATTCTCAAGATATCTGAAAGAAGGGAGGGTACCAGATATCTGGGGGAAAAAAGTCATGGACTTTCTCATTATCCCAGAAGATAACTGAGGAAATAGCAACACCCAAGAACTTCTCTGCCTACTTTCCCATACTCTATGAAATTTTGATGAAATCATTGCCACCCATACCTCAGTGAAGGTATCCAATAGATGTTGAGAGCTAGAAGAAGGGCCCTGTGATAAAGAGCAAAACCCCTGTGGAGAATTTACATTGGCCTGAAACACAGTCACCCAGCAAATGAGAAGACATTACAGCAGAGGTGTCAAACTCAATGGCCTGCAAAACTCCCTAGTGCAGCCTGAACCAGATTAAAATGTCATTGGGAAATGTTTAATGAAATACCTAAAAATACAATATGCCAGAGATGTTAATTTGTGGTTTTCTCAATGTACTGTCTGCAGGGATCCCCTTTGTATAATTGAAAATATGTTGCACTAAAAAAGAACTACATTTCCTGGGAGTCCACTGACTTCCTGTAGACAGAGGATATTATCGAGTGGGCGATCCTCTTAGGCCTCTTTGACTTGATGACAGCAAGCTTGGTAGTGGTAAGGCAAACATCTGAACTGGCTGATCAGCCATGGGCACAAGGTCTTTATTTTGTATCTTCCTTATTCCTTGATTTCTAATGATCCTTAATAAATCCATTAGAATATATTTATTATTGAAATCTAATTTTAATTTTTACACCTTTTACTAGAGTTTTCCACCATAGGTCTAAAGGATTTGGGAAACTCCCTTTGCACCAGTGGAAAGGCCACACCTTTCAGTGAACTCCATCTCAGTTAGTTATTATCTGGGTATGGATGATCTCCTCTCACTAGGGCCAGAGTTAGGTCTTTGCTAACCTTTGAATCTTCTCCCAACTGACCTAGCAATTTGAGCATTTAAGTGTCAACTGTACAAGGCACTATGCTGGGTACTGAGAAAGGAAAGGGAAAAAAAGAAACCACTCTGACCAGAAACAGCACTTGACTTTGGATTGATGAGGAGTTAGAAATAAATATAAAATACTACAAAGTAATTTCAAGAGGGAGAAAGGGCTAATAATTAAGAGGACTCAGGAAAGGCCTTGTATAGGGGGTGGCCCCTGAGTTGTATAATAATGGAGGTTAGGTATTGATTCTAAGGGTCAGGGACAAAGAGGAAGGACATTCCAGATGTGGCCAGGCACAGAAGCAAGAGACAGGGTGCTCTATATAGGGAATAGGGAATAGACTAGTTTGAGTGGAACACAAAGTTCAGGAAGGAGAATAATAGAAAAGACTTGGAAAGATAGGTAGAGGAGAACCAGATAGTGGAGGGTTTTAAATGCCAACCTGAGGACTTTATATTTTATCCTAGAGGTAATAATGAGGCACTGAAAGATTTTTAAGTAGGGAAAAGAGCATGGCATGCCCAACCTACTCTTTAGGACAATTACTTTGGTAGCTTTGTCAAAAGACAGATTAGAGAAAGGAGACCCTATAGGCATGAAGACTATTAGAATAGTCCAGGGAAAAAATGAGGAAGGTCTGAATTGGGATAGAGATTGTATGAGTGGAGAAAATGGGACAGACAGCACACAGGGCCCTGTACACACCAAAAATCTAATAAATACTTGTTAAATTGAATAGAGAAGTCTATCAGTTCTATATTGTACCTCCAAAATGGGTAGGTAGATAATTTCAAGTCTCTCACTGTAGGTACTTAATAAAATGATGCTAAACTCTCTGATTCTGGATGGTCAGACACACATTAAAAACCCACCTCAATGACGGAATACTATTGTGCTAAAAAGAATAATGAACAGGATGATTTCAGAAAGAGTTGGAAAGACTTCATGGACTGATGAGTGAAATAAGCAGAACTAGGAAAACTCTATACACAATAACAGCAATATTATGGAATGAACAAATGCGATAGTTTGCTACTAACAGCAATACAAAGATCCAGGACAATTCTGAGGGACTTAGGATAAATAATGCTATCCTGCCTCCAGAGAAAGAACTGTTAGAGCCAAAATGCAGATGAAAATATACTATTTTTCAATTGTTTATTTAGATTTATGTTTTGGGATTTTGGTTTTATAAGATTACCTACTTACAAAAATGAATGATACAAAAAATAAAATAAGTTAAAAAAATAAAGTTTTAAAAATCCCCACCTCAAGATTCTCCATATACCTGTGTCTGAAATCTGAGAAAACACGTAGGCCAACTTGCATCAGAAGCTCCCTACATATGATGCCTTTGGGATCCATGTTACAGAGGTCAAAGAGAGGTTATGTAGCAATAAATCTGAGGTTGGCGATAAATCCTGTATCTCATCTCCAATTCCCAGCTCTGGCAGACCACATGCAAGCTAGCCTCTAATTGGAGAGATGGATCCTCTCCTATAACTTCCACTCTTAACACAGTCATATCAAGTTGGAAAGCTTCCAATAGACTGTTCCAAAGACCAAATTAGATTGTGAGGGTTTTCCCCAAAATAATCATATAAAAGAATTAATTTCTAGTTTAAATCCTTGGTAATCATTCCTCTCCTCTGTGATTAGAATACTCCAAAAAATTATGAGCTCCTATTTAGGAGGATCTCTGCTTCAGGCAGGGGTTCAATTTAGCAAACATTTACAACCTTCTATGTGCAAAGCCCTGTGCCAAGTACTGGGAATACAAAGAGAGAGTATGCATTGTGAGAACTGTAAGAGAGTTTAGAGTTTAATACACTATTTTTTTAATTTGAGAGATGAAAAAACCAAGGATCAAAGAGGAAAGTGACTGGTCATATATAGCTCATAAGTGGTAAAGCCCAAATTGGAAATCCAATCAATACTTTCCCCATTACAGCATGTTGCTCCTTCAAGGAGTTTACAATCTAATAGGAGGGAAAGCTATATTCACATACAATTGATACAAGAGAGAGAGACTAGGTCTTCCAGAATGATGCAATCTCCTTGAGGATGGCACCTGGCACAATTCCTGGCACAGATGAATAACTTATTCAATATTAAATAAGTGTTGATTATTGATTAATTGATCCAAGTGTCTGGAACTCTCCAGCAAAATGTTATAAGGTTACACGGATTTTATGATTTGAGGAGGAAGAAATGATTTTGAGCTAGAGAAAGGAGGATGTTGGAAAAGACTTCATGGAAAATAGCACCTAAATGCTTATTGACTAGGTTGGAGGAAAAGGTTCATTTGGGGCTCTGGAGATGGCAGAGGGCTGGCTGATGTAGGGATGTGGAGTAGCCTGATTTGTCCAGAACCAAGAGTAGAATAGTATGAGATAAAGATGGAGAATTAGGCTGGGACCAGACAGTAGAAGTCTCCAGATGCTAAGATCTGGGGTTTATGTTGTCCTTAGAAGACAATGGGGAATCTCCAAAGATTTTTGATGAGAGGGGCAATGTGATCAGAGAGATATATTTTGGGAGATTATTCTGGCAGCAGTAGTGTGGTGGGGTAGCCTAAATGACCTCTGAAGCCCTTCCTAAATCAAAGACTCTCTGATCCCAGGGGAAAAGGTTCTTATGTAACCTCATAGTCATTTTGATGGTAGTCACATTTCCACCCAGATTCATCTTTCATGCCCCTGCCTTCCTGTCAGTCTGACCTTGTTCTTCATTACTCACACTCTTCTAAGTAGCCAAGAGTGCCAATATCCACACACTCTTCAAGCTGGTTTCATTTTCATAAAGTGCTCTATCTAGGCCCCATAAGCATTTCTATTGTACTGTTCCAAAATTGGGATGCTTTTGGATTAAAGGTGGAAACCTGGAGTAATTAAAAAGAGGTACCACATGACCTTGCTCTAAAAAGCCAGAGGTTATGTCCACGTTAATTGTGAACTCAAAACCATATTGATTTTTTCAATGTCATACCACATGGTTCACTCTTAATAGAGTCTGTGATCCCTTGTCACTTATAGATGACCAAACATATGAATCAAATCTGCTTTTGATAATCTACTTCTTTGCATATTTATAATAAAGATATAACCCACTACCCAAAAAAACCTTTCCTGCTAATCAATGACTCGTGAAAGGCAATATGATATAAATGGGTAGAGAGGTAGTCTTGATGAGTTACAGAGATGGTGTTGACCTGTACTGGAAGAAGTTTCTTCACCCAAGTATTCATCAGTGAAATAGCAGGATTAATCCCTAACCTAATGAGGTATAAATTCCTTTCATTTTTATTAAACATGGATTTTTTCATTCATTACAACACATATGTACTTATTGCATATTAACAAATCAGACTTAGGTACCTCCTACCAGACAGACTGGGCAAATTCCTATGGTGCTAAGTTACTTGACAGAATTTCTCAGGGTACAAGTCAGAGCTAATCTTGCCCTGCTACAAAAAGTACAGAGAGTGGGGAAATATTCTTCTTGCCATTATATTTTTATTCTTCTTTTATCATTTTTAAAATTCTGAACTTAAAATACCAAAAAAGTAATTTCTATATACAGCAAAAGAAAATATAAATGAAACAGTGGATTGCCATTTCATACTACTAGATTTTTTAAAATATAGGATACATCCCACCTGACTTCTGAACTTCCTTCTGTTATCTTCTGTAAATTTCTTAAAAGATTTAAATGGTCATCTTTTTTTTCTAGCATCACTATTGTTAATCCCCATTCTCTACTCTCCATCTGGTTTCTTCCAACTAAAAATCAAGAGAAATCAATTATCAAAAATTTATTAAACACTTCCTGTTTGCCAGGCATTTGTGCTGCTGCTGATACAAATAAAGACAAGAACAAGATAAGCAGAGTAAAGCAAAACAAATCTACACAGAGGCCATGACCACAAATGTCTCTCTTTCTGTATGTCATACCCATCGTCTCTCTGTCAGGAAGTGTGCAACATGTTTGTGATATAAGTTCTCTGAAAGCAGGATTGGTTATTGAATAGATCATAGTTCAGAAGTATTTCCAAGTTGTTTGTCTTTTACAAGGCTGTTTGTTGGACTTGCAAAAAATGCTCCTGTTGGTTCTGCTCACTTCACACTACCAAGGATTTTTTAGTCTCTCTTTATTTCTTACAACTTAATACTATTCCATTCCATTCATATACCATAGTTTGTTCAACCATTCCCACAATTGTCTAAGGCTCCTCTTTGGATTCTAGTTTTTTGCCTTCTTCCTCTCCCTTTTAATCTTCTCTTAAGGATCAGGAAGTTGGTTTTATTTGGAGCTACTCCCTCTCTAATATTATCCTCCTCTGAACTCATCTCTCCTTGTTTCCTTGTAGAGTCTGACATATTTCTATACTATACTGTGCATACGTGTATGTGTGTGCACGCACACACATTCAACCTTCCTTTGTCCATTTCAGGTAAGAGTGGAGTTCATTTGATACCCACTTCCCCCATTTCTTCCTCCATGTTTGTATATACTCTTCTCACATGCCTCAGTTATAAGAAATAGCAAGATCCATTCCGTTCTTCCCCCTTTCTGCATTAGTTTCTTCCTTTTACCCTCTTTAAACCCTTAGAACAGAACCAATGCCCATTCTCACCTTTCTAGATTCCTCTGTACTCCTGTGTTTGCATTTCAAAATTTCTACTCAGCTCTAGAGTTTTCATTAGGAGTTCTTAGAAGTCCCTTATTCCTTTAAAAATCAATTTCCTCCCCTGTAGAATAATACTCAGTTTTGCAGGGTAAGCTATTCTTGATTGTCAGCCTATCCCTTTTACCTTCTGAAATAGTATATACTAAGATCTCCTCTTGTTTATAGTAGAAGCTTCCAGGTCTTGTGTGATCCAGTATGGGGCTCTTTGGTATTTGAACTGCTTCTTTCTCAATGCTTGCAGAATTTTTTCTCTGACATAGGAGTTTGGGATTTTTACATTTGAAGGGTTTTTTTTAAAACAATAACCTTTCAGGAGATTATAGGCATATTTTATCTGTACTTTGACCTCTGGTTCTAAAAAAGCTTTCATTTTTAATGTATAATAACTTCTTGAAAACTGGGGCCCAGGCTTTTAAAAAACAAACCCTTACCTACTATCTTAGAATCAATACTGTGTATTGGTTCCAAGTCAGAAGAGCAGTAAGGATTAAGCAATGACAGTTAAGTGACTTTCCCAGGGTCTCATAGCTAGGAAGTGTCTGAGGCCACATTTGAACCCAGGACCTCTTATCTCCAGGTTTGGCTCTTTATTTATTGAGCCACCTAGCTGCCCCCTCACACTTTGTCTTTTTAAACAGGAAAAATATGATTCTTCAATTATCTCTCCTTAACCAGATTTCCAGGTCAATTGTTTTTTACATCAGATATCTTACATTTTCTTCTATTTTTTTAATCTTTTGATTTCATAATATATTTTGCTGACTCATGCAGTCACTGATTTTTATTTGTTATATATTAGTTTTCAGGGAGTCCATTACTTGGGTAAGGCTCACTACTTTCTCTTCTAAGTTATTTATTCTTTTTTCAATTCTTTCCTTGAGAGCTTTGATTTCATTTTTTATATCACTTGCTTCATTTCTTCTAGGCATTCATGCAGTCCTCATGGAAAATCCATTTTTCCCTGTAAATCTTTGCCTGAATTGACTTACTCCTTCTCTGGGGAGAGTTCTAGATTTATGATAATTTTTAAATTGATTAGGGATTTAGATTCTTCTTCCACTCATTCCCTGCTGAGATTTTTGATGACTTATTCAGTCCTCTGTCACTTGAGTTCCTGTACTGACCTCATAGGGTTGAGATCTTTAAAGTCCAGTGTACCATCTCAGGACAGAGGACTAAGGACCACTGAGTACCTAGGCCTGAGGTATCAGGCCCAACACTGCCAGCTTGGGGCTTGTTGACCACACTAGGGCTTTCTCAGAGGAGTCATCTACTCTTGTTGCCTCCAGACACAGACTCTATAGGGTACAAGTTTCTCAGGCTCATTTCTAGTTAAACAGAAAGGATCCTGGCTCTGATACCCCAAATCATAAAGTTAAAAAAATAAGGGGTCAGATGCCATGTCAACTCAATTGATACCCTACTGTCAATACTACCAATAAAACTCATGGAATGGGAAGTAAATAAATAAGAAATAAAATGCCTTTTAAAAAAGCTGGAATTGACATTATTATTCTAAGTTTATATTTTCAGAAAAAAATAATGCACAGGAAATATGACAGTCCTTCCTCATGTACATACTTTTAGAGCTCAAAACTCTGCTTATGCAAGGCCTTTCCTGCCCCTTCCCACTTGAGAGTGCCTTCCATTATTACATGGAAATCCCTATATAAGAAGTTCTTGGAGAATAAATCTCCCCAAACTGGACATTCAGAGTACCTCTACCCAAAGTGGTACAATGGATATTCCCCAAAAGGAATAAATAGCCCAAGAAAAATGCCTAGGGAAAATATACATGTGGTTCTAAATGCAACTTTGGGGAAGGGAACTAAGAAAGGGGAAGCAAAGGCAATACAGATTTGATTGCTCTCCTTACAGGTTTAATTTCTTCAAATTTCAGACTGCAATCAACTGTCTTTAGTCTTCAAAAATCAAAAGAAATCTACCTGCAGAGAGCATCAGGCCAACCCTAAGAGGTACCTGGCAATATATCCCTGTGTTCAGTTCCCCTCAGGTCAGTGAGGCTTAATATGACAGGGAATGTTGGGACTAGGTTTATATGGAGCAAAAAAGGGAATGTTTTTGACCACAGGGGAGAAAAAGCAAAAGCAAAAGCAAGTGATGTTCTATGAAGGAAGAGAACAGATAAGCCAAAAAAAATGTTTCATAGCTAAAAGAAATGAAGTCTAGGCAACAACAGCAGGTCAAGCAGACAGGTAATTACCATATAGTCTTGACAGAAGATAATATTCAAATACATTATTATTCCTGGATTTTAAAAAAATATCATAGATCTTGATACAAGCTTTTTGCTAAAGCTTGCAAGAGAAACTAATGTAGAGGACTTGCTCCCCAAGAGAGGTAAGAATTGAACCAGAATTAGTCTGCAAATTACAAGGTAACTACCTAAAGAAAAAGAGAAACATAATGGTAGAAATGAGCCCAGATTTTTGTGGGGAGGAATCATATGAACTGGAGTTGCTTTTCTATGGAGACAGCATTATAACTCTGATGTACATTTCCAAACTAGTAATACCCTGTAGATAATAAAATCATATTTATTTAAAATAACTAGCCAAAAATGGACCTGCAAGAGATGCATTGTTGGCAGAAGAAGGAATGAAGACATTCTCAGGGGGTGAAAATTGTCAATCATTTTATCTGGCCATATTAGCAGCTAAGGGATATATCCCAGCTCTGCCACTTAGAACTTTAGTGAGCCTTGGCAAGTCATCTCACCTTTGGTTTCCCTCTCCATCAAATAAGGAGACTGTATTACATTAAATGGCCCAGACATTCCTTTTAACTTTAGATCAAAGATCTTGGGCCCAAAAAAAGACAAGAGTGAAAGGAGTACCTGCTTGAACGTAACATATTAACAAAACTGCAATACCTGGCACTACTTCAGAGCTTTCCCATAGATAAGGTCCTTCGTGGGCATTATCTAAGGTGAGGCTAGGCACTACCAGTATTAACCCCATTTTACAAATGTAGAAAAGAAAGGTGAGTGGACTTAAATTACCTGCCCAAAAGCACACATTTAGTTAGCTGCAGAATTGCTTCTTAGTTCTTTGGACTTCAAATTCAGCGCTCTTCTTTCTTCCCCAATCCCTTGGACTACTTGCTAACCATCCACCCAAGCCCAATTCAAAATCCCTCATACCCTTCAAGCTCACTGGCCTACAATTTTTTACAGTACCTAACAACTAAAATACAGAAACTCAGAATATTAAAATCAAAGAGCTACAAAGGACCTCAGTGGTCCTCTAACCTGACCAGTGACTGATCAAAACATCTATCAACAAGATTGTTAACTTAAAGATCTCTTGTAAAGGAAAGGGAACATACTTTCACTGTGAGGAGTTTGTCTTCACTTTTACACTCTACTTCCTTTAACATTACTCCTAATCTCTGCTCTCTGATGCTAAAAAGGAAAAATGTCCTCTTCCTAGTGATAGTCTTTCAAATATTTGAAGACAGTTATCCTGCCCCAACTCTCACTCACCAACTCCTCTTTTTTTTTAAACCCTTACCTTAGAATCAGTGCTTTGTACTGGTCCCAAGGTAGAAGAAAGGCTAGGCAATGGGGGTTAAATGACTTGCCCAGGGTCACACAGCTAGGAAGTGTCTGAAGCTAGATTGGAACCCAGGACTTCCCATTTCCAGGCCTGGCTTTCTATCCACTGAGCCACCCAGCTTCCCCCACCAACTCCTCTTGACTCCAAGACAAACAACATCAGTTCTTTTAACCAATCCTCAAAGGAAGCCAGGTGACAATATGGATAAAATTCTGAATTTTGAGTCTGAAAGACAGGAGTTCATGTCCTACTTTACTTGCTTCCTAGATGTGTGGTGTGTGCCCCTGGAAAAGTCATTTAACCTTTCTGAGCCTCAGCTTCCTCATCTATAAAATGGGGAAAATCCTAGTAGTACCTGCTTCACAGGGTTATTTTAAGTAACAAATAAAGTAACAAATGTACAGGACTTTATAAATGTTAAAATGCTCTAAAAATGCTTCCTTCTCTTATTTTTACATTTTTTCCTAGTTTTATCTTTATTTTATTTTTAATAACAAATTTGCACATATGTTTTCCAAAGTTATAACATTCATGTTGTCTCCCTCCCTTCTTTCCTCCCCCTCCTAGGAACCCAATTCAATCTGAGTTGTACATGTATTATCATACAAAACATATGTCCATGTTATTCATTTTTGTAAGTGAAAAAACTTACAAAACCAAAACCCCAAATCAAAACCTCAAAACATATACCCAAATAAAAAAGTGATAAATCATATGCTTTGATCTGCATTCCAACTCCAACAGTTCTTTCTCTAGGGGTGGATAGCATTCTTTTTAATAATTCCCTCCAAATTGTCTTGATCATTGTATTGTTGTTAGTAGCAAAATCTATCACATTTGATCGTCCCACAATATTGTGATTACTGTGTACAATGTGCCTCTGGTTCTGCTTATTTCACTCTGCATCAATTCACGTAGGCCTCTCTAGTTCTTTCTGAAATCATCCTGTTCATCATTCCTTATAGCACAATAGTATTCCATCACCATCATATACTACAATTGTTCAGCCATTTCCTAATTGAGGGACATCCCTTTAGTTTCCAATTCTTTGCTACCACAAAAAACAGAGCTATAAATATTTTTGTGCAAACAAGGCCTTTCCAATTTTTTTAATCTCTTTGGGATACAAATCTAGTAGTGGTATTGCTGGATCAAAGGACATGGGATCTTTTAGTGCCCTTTGGGCATAATTCCAAATTGCCCTCCAGAATGGTGGGATCAATTCACAACTTCACCAGCAATACATTAGTGTCCCAATTTTGCCACATCTCCTCCAACATTTATTATTTCCCTTTACTGTCATATTGGCCAATCTGACATGTGTAAGGTGGTACCTCAGAGTTGTTTTAATTTGCATTTCTCTAATCAGGAGGGATTAGAACATTTTTTTCATATGATTATGGATACCTTTGATTTCTTCCTCTTATTATTATTATTGTTATTATTATATGACATGATCCCCAGGATTCATCCTCGGTACCCTCTAATGGGAACCTTCTATGAGCTTATTAGCCTAATTTGAAAAGGTGGGGCTAAGAACTAAGCAAAGAATACCAGATGGGATCTGGCCAGGGAAAAGAGCAGCAATTGGACCAGTTCCATAGGCCTGGATCTCTTTTTCACCATGTAACTCAAGAGACTATTGGTTTTTGGAGCTGATACACCATACTGGTGGTTTATATGGCACTTCTAATCCAGGAAAGCTGTTTTCTAGCCACATATCTCAGGCAATATTTGTGAAGCCAGTTTTTTGGACCCAGGGTTAACCAAATCTAGCACACTTCAGTCTTAACCCATTCAATTGAGTATAACATTGTAAACTATCAAGATCTGTGGGTACCTTCACTGTCAGTCATCCTACCTGAAAGCTAACACTCCCAGCTTCAATCATGTCATTGGCAAATTGAAGAATCACCCTTTTATAGTTTCATCCAAATAAATTATAAGAATTTTAATAAGCATAGGACCAAGAACACATCACTGGGGTTGCTCTATTAGAGACCCTCCCTCTAAGCAGATACTAATCCTTTAATGACTGATCCTTGGGGTTCATACATTCAACTAGGTACAAATCCAACTAACTTCTATCATCTAGCCCAAATGGCTCCATCTTGTCTGAGGAGTACAAACAACTTGGCCAGATGATAGGTTAAAATGCAAGTATATCTGGTCTACCTGGGGATGTCTCTAATAGCCCTGTCAAAAAAGGAAATGAGGTTAGTCTTATATGACCTTTTTAAGAGGAAGTCAGACTGGTTCTCTGTGATCCTGGCTTCTCTGAGGGCTCTCAAACCACCTCCTTAATAATGAATTCTAGGATTTTTCCAGGAATCAAAGAAAAGCTCAGTGACTGACAGGCTCTATCCTCTTTCCTTTTTCCAGTCCTAGACTAGCGCCTCTCCTATCCCTCAGGTTCTTGCAGAGATCATTGACAGACTCAGCAATCATTTCTGTTAACCAATCCTCAAAGGAAGCTAGGTGATACTATTTCTTTTAGTACCCAAGAATAGAGTTAGGGGCTCTTAACCTTTTTGTTTGTCATGAACCCTTCTAGCAGTTTGGTCTTCAGAAACTCCTCTAATAATGTTATTAAATACATAGGATCACAAAAGAAACAAATTAGATTGAAAGACAGTATTAAAATTTTTTCAAGTTCATGGAACCCCTGGTATCATTTAACGTTAGTTTCAACTCACTCTGAGCTCTGTTCTCTCCTTCCCAGCCCAAAGGTCAAACATCCTCCTTAAAAGAGAAAATAAGCAAATAAAGTGCCTTTTCACAGGGTCTTTTTTTCTTACCAAATTGACCCTCAAGTCCTAGTCCTTTGCTTCTTCTTTTGTCTCCAACCCAGCAAAAAGGGTCATAAACAATTCAAGTTTATTTACATCATGTCTCACTAAACAATCTTATTTAAGCTTTGTATCTTTCAGCACCAGATGCTCAAAAAAAGGTTATGTGTTTTGTCAAAGGTCACCGAGTTAATAAGTGGAACTACTAGAATTTGAACACAAGTCTTTAGATTCTATGTCAAGAGCTCTTTTCATGACAATGATAGTGATGCCCTTATATCTTTGTATGATACACAGTTGAGCTACGAGTTGTTGTTTAAGCTACTCCTGCCAAAGCAGGCGTGAGCACACATATAAATACACATACGCTGCCATTTTTGGTCCCCACTACAGGTTCTTATTCTCACAGTCATGTATGTTCTCCTGGATGTTCCTATGGCTCCTTCTAGTCAAAGCTATTGATTTATCACCACCATTTTCTTCCTTCTACTTCTTCTCTACCTTTTGCTTTTGCGTCTGTTTATTTCCTGTTGCTCCTTCTAAGTTTTTCAGTTTTCCTCAGTGAAAACCTTATCTAACTACTGCCATCCAAATAAGGTATTCCTATTCTTCCACATACTTCACATTTTCTTCCTGCATGGATGTGGTTGTTAATGGAAATTTGGGACTGCATCACTGTACTCAAAGAATGTATTTGCTTCCAATCTCCAGTCTGAGAAGTTCTGTCCCTGGAGTATTGAGGTTTTGTTGTACATCAATTCTTTTTGGATGATTCTTCTCAGACTTTTCATTTCTTTCACATGCTTTCCCTAAAGTCCTGGAATTTTCTGTCCAACTAAGATTCATTTCACCCTCTTAACAATCTTCTCTTCATTTCCCTTCTTAAAACTTTTATTGAACTCTGTATCCAGAGTTGATAAGGACTCTATTCTCAGTCCATAACCTTACAGAAACAATAAGGCTAAAAAGAACTTTTATCATTTGGAAAGTAATAAATCCCAGAGTTTAAGAACTGAAACCTGGCATCTGTGACTATAAATGGGACCTTCTACTCTATTTTGTGTGCTGACTCCCAGAGGAAAACTTTTTTCAGAGAAAAATTGATTTGATCTTCCTAAATAATCCCTAGGGACCTGTGTCTTTGGGATACAGTCTCTTTTATGTGATTGGATCCTTAATATAATCCATGGCCTTTTGCAACCTATTTATAAAACTTTTCTTAAAAGGTTACATGAATATATTGTTTCAAATATTGAATAATTAAAAGTCATCATCCATGTTCCATGATTATGTTGAAATTTTGCAATATTTTAAACTTAAATTAACCATATCACAGTGTCAGAATGAGGAAAGAATACTATCCCAGGAGGCAGGTGTGAAGATAGGATTAACTCTCCCCTGCCCATATTTTAGACTTAATCACCAAAAGCATATAGACCCCACTTATCCTTAAGTATGGGTAGGTCTGTGACTCACGTGTGCTAAAGTGGGTGACAAATCAGAAACTTACAGACTGCCCCTGGGCAGTCCTAAGCAAAGCTATAGCTTCATTTGGTCCAGCAAAGTGGAAAGAAGACACAGGAAGTGACGAAAGGAAGGGTCTTTAAAAGTGACAAGAACTTCCTGTGACCAGGTCTTTCACCTTGGAACTTAACTTGAAGGACCCTGGAGGAACTCTGGCTAAGGACTGCTTTCTACTTTCTATTAGGACTACCATGTGGACTTCCGGTTAAGATGGCGGCTTAGAGAAAGCTCAAGTTCAGATCTCCGGAAAAACCTTCCCGACCGATCTCAAACTATAAGCTCCTAAGGCGCCGAAATTCAAAACGATCAACAGCACAGACCCTGGGAACCCTCCTCCTGGACCTGGACCCGGTTCAAAAGGTACGGCTCCCCTTAAAAGCCAGAACCCGAGATCCCTCGGACCTCAGGGGTAGGAGCGCAGAGTCCAAGGCTCCCGGAAGCCGCAGCCCTGCCGGCTGGGCTCAGAGAGCAGAACCCTCAGGGACTTCTACAGTCCCGGTGAAAGTTACTGCCTGGGGCTTCCGCTGCAGAGAGCTGGTCGAAACAACAGCAACCCTCAGGGCGGGCAAGACAGCCTCACGGGCTGGATCCTGCTATCCAAGTCTCAGTGAAAGTCCTTGCTCTCGGAGCTTGGGTTAGCTGCAGCCCATCCCCCCGCAGGCCGACGAAACAGCCTCACGGCCAGCGATTCTGAAGGCAACTTCCTGAAAGCAACGTGGTCCGACCCTTCCATTCCAGTTCCAGTGAGGCATATTCAGTTTAACCCAGGGAAAGTCATAGAACCATCTGCCCAGGACTAAAGCCTCTGAACACCAGACAGAGACAAGAAAAGCCAATCCTCCACATTCAGAGATGGAAAACTCCACAGAAGCACAGAAGCCCCAAAATACCAAGAAAAATAAGAAGAAAGGGGCGACTTTGGACACATTCTATGGAGCCAAAATACAAAATACAGAGCAGATAGAAGATAATATAAAAGAAAATGCTCCAAAACCTTCCAAAGGAAATGGAAACTCTCCACAAACCTATGAAGAATTTGAATCAGAAATGACCAAAAAGATGGAAGCCTTCTGGGAGGAAAAGTTGGAAATAATGCAAAAGAAATTCACGCATCTACAAAACCAGTATGATGAAACTGAAAAGGAAAACCAGGCTTTAAAGGCCAGAATCAGGCAGCTGGAAGACAACGATCGTGTAAAAGAGCAAGAATTAATAAAGCAAAGCCAAAATACCAAGAAATTAGAAGAGAACATAAAATATCTCACCGACAAGGTGATAGATCTGGAAAATAGGGGGAGAAGGGATAATTTAAGAATAATTGGACTCCCAGAAAAGCCAGAAATAAACACCAAACTGGACATGGTGATACAAGATATAATCAAAGAAAATTGCCCAGAGATTCTAGAACAAGGGGGCAATACAGCCACTGACAGAGCTCACAGAACACCTTCTACACTAAACCCCCAAAAGACAACTCCCAGGAATGTAATTGCCAAATTCCAAAGCTATCAAACAAAAGAAAAAATCCTACAGGAAGCCAGAAAAAGACAATTTAGATATAAAGGAATGCCAATCAGGGTCACACAAGACCTTGCAAGTTCTACTCTGAATGATCGTAAGGCATGGAACATGATCTTCAGAAAGGCAAGAGAGCTGGGTCTCCAACCAAGAATCAGCTACCCAGCAAAACTGACTATATACTTCCAAGGGAAAGTATGGGCATGCAACAAAATAGAAGACTTCCAACTTTTTGCAAAGAAAAGACCAGAGCTCTGTGGAAAGTTTGATACCGAAAATCAAAGAGCAAGGAATACCTGAAAAGGTAAATATTAAGGAAAGGGGAAAATGTTATCTTCTTCTTTTACTCAAACTCTCTTCTATAAGGACTACATTTATATCAACCTATGTATACTAATATGTGGGGAAAATGTAATGTATAAATAGGGGGTAAAGAAAGACCAAATAGAATAATCATTCTCACACAAAGATTCATATGGGAAGGGGAGGGGAAGAAAACTCCTATAAGAAGGAGAGGAAGAGAGGGGGGGAGGATTTACTTAAACCTCAATCTCAGGGAAATCAACTCTGAGAGGGAAAAACATCCAGATCCATTGGGATCTTGAATTCTATCTTAACCAACAAGGGTAAGGAGAAGGGAAAACCAAGGGGGGGAGGGGGAGAGGGAGAACAAAAAGGGAGGGAAAGAGAGGGGGGAAGGGGAGGGAACAAAAAGGGAGGGACTTCAAGGGAGGGGACAAGGGGGACTGTTTCAAAGTAAATCACTGGACTAAAAGGTAGAGCCGAAGAAGAATAGGTTAGAATTAGGGAAGGCAATCAAAATGCCAGGGAGTCCACAAATGACAATCATAACTTTGAACGTGAATGGGATGAACTCACCCATAAAACGTAGACGAATAGCAGAATGGATTAGAATCCAAAACCCTACCATATGTTGTCTTCAAGAAACACACATGAGGCGGGTTGACACCCACAAGGTCAGAATTAAAGGATGGAGTAAGACCTTCTGGACTTCAACTGATAGAAAGAAGGCAGGAGTGGTAATCATGATATCCGATAAAGCCAATGCAAAAATAGACCTGATCAAAAGGGATAGGGAAGGTAATTATATTTTGTTAAAAGGGACTATAGACAATGAGGAAATATCATTAATCAATATGTATGCACCAAATAATATAGCACCCAAATTTCTAATGGAGAAACTAGGAGAATTGAAGGAAGAAATAGACAATAAAACCATACTAGTGGGAGACTTAAACCAACCATTATCAAATTTAGATAAATCAAATCAAAAAATAAATAAGAAAGAGGTAAAAGAAGTGAATGAAATCTTAGAAAAATTAGAATTAATAGACATATGGAGAAAAATAAATAGGGATAAAGAGGAATACACCTTCTTCTCAGCACCACATGGCACATTCACAAAAATTGACCATACATTAGGTCACAGAAACATAGCACACAAATGCAAAAAAGCAGAAATAATGAATGCAGCCTTCTCAGATCACAAGGCAATAAAAATAATGATTAGTAATGGTACATGGAAAACCAAATCTAAAACCAATTGGAAATTAAACAATATGATACTCCAAAACCGTTTAGTTAAAGAAGAAATCATAGAAACAATTAATAATTTCATCGAGGAAAATGACAATGGCGAAACATCCTTTCAAACCTTTTGGGATGCAGCCAAAGCAGTAATCAGAGGTAAATTCATATCCCTGAATGCTTATATTAACAAACAAGGGAGAGCAGAGATCAATCAATTGGAAATGCAAATGAAAAAACTGGAAAGCGATCAAATTAAAAACCCCCAGCAGAAAACCAAATTAGAAATCCTAAAAATTAAGGGAGAAATTAATAAAATCGAAAGTGATAGAACTATTGATTTAATAAATGAGACAAGAAGCTGGTACTTTGAAAAAACAAACAAAATAGACAAGGTACTGGTCAATCTAATTAAAAAAAGGAAGGAAGAAAAGCAAATTCACAGCATTAAAGATGAAAAGGGGGACAGCACCTCCAATGAGGAGGAAATTAAGGCAATCATTAGAAATTACTTTGCCCAATTATATGGCAATAAATACACCAATTTAGGAGAAATGGATGAATATATACAAAAATACAAACTGCCTAGACTAACAGAAGAGGAAATAGAATTCCTAAATAATCCCATATCAGAAATTGAAATCCAACAAGCCATCAAAGAACTTCCTAAGAAAAAATCCCCAGGGCCTGATGGATTCACCTGTGAATTCTATCAAACATTCAGAGAACAGTTAATCCCAATACTACACAAACTATTTGACATAATAAGCAAAGAGGGAGTTCTACCAAACTCCTTTTACGACACAAACATGGTAATGATTCCAAAACCAGGCAGGTCAAAAACAGAGAAAGAAAACTATAGACCAATCTCCCTAATGAATATAGATGCAAAAATCTTAAATAGGATACTAGCAAAAAGACTCCAGCAAGTGATCAGAAGGATCATTCACCATAATCAAGTAGGATTCATACCAGGGATGCAGGGCTGGTTCAACATTAGGAAAACCATCCACATAATTGACCACATCAACAAGCAAACTAGCAAGAACCACATGATTATCTCAATAGATGCAGAAAAAGCCTTTGATAAAATACAACACCCATTCCTATTAAAAACACTAGAAAGCATAGGAATAGAAGGGTCATTCCTAAAAATAATAAACAGTATATATCTAAAACCAACAGCTAATATCATCTGCAATGGGGATAAACTAGATGCATTCCCAATAAGATCAGGAGTGAAACAAGGATGCCAATTATCACCTCTACTATTTGACATTGTACTAGAAACACTAGCAGTAGCAATTAGAGAAGATAAAGGAATTGAAGGCATCAAAATAGGCAAGGAGGAGACCAAGTTATCACTCTTTGCAGATGACATGATGGTCTACTTAAAGAATCCTAGAGATTCAACCAAAAAGCTAATTGAAATAATCAACAACTTTAGCAAAGTTGCAGGATACAAAATAAACCCACATAAATCATCAGCTTTTCTATATATCTCCAACACAGCTCAGCAGCAAGAACTAGAAAGAGAAATCCCATTCAAAATCACCTTAGACAAAATAAAATACCTAGGAATCTATCTCCCAAGACAAACACAGGAACTATATGAACACAACTACAAAACACTCGCCACACAACTAAAACTAGACTTGAACAAATGGAAAAACATTAACTGCTCATGGATAGGACGAGCCAATATAATAAAAATGACCATCCTACCCAAACTTATTTATCTATTTAGTGCCATACCCATAGAACTACCAAAATACTTCTTCACTGATTTAGAAAAAACTATAACAAAGTTCATTTGGAAGAACAAAAGATCAAGGATATCCAGGGAAATAATGAAAAAAAAACACACATGATGGGGGCCTTGCAGTCCCTGACCTAAAACTATATTACAAAGCAGCAGTCATCAAAACAATTTGGTACTGGCTAAGAAACAGAAAGGAAGATCAGTGGAATAGACTGGGGGAAAGCGACCTCAGCAAGACAGTATACGATAAACCCAAAGATCCCAGCTTTTGGGACAAAAATCCACTATTCGATAAAAACTGCTGGGAAAATTGGAAGACAGTGTGGGAGAGACTAGGAATAGATCAACACCTCACACCCTACACCAAGATAAATTCAAAATGGGTGAGTGACTTAAACATAAAGAAGGAAACCATAAGTAAATTGGGTAAACATAGAATAGTATACATGTCAGACCTTTGGGAGGGGAAAGGCTTTAAAACCAAGCAAGATATAGAAAGAATCACAAAATGTAAAATAAATAATTTTGACTACATCAAACTAAAAAGCTTTTGTACAAACAAAACCAATATAACTAAAATCAGAAGGGAAACAACAAATTGGGAAAAAATCTTCATAGAAACCTCTGACAAAGGTTTAATTACTCATATTTATAATGAGCTAAATCAATTGTACAAAAAATCAAGCCATTCTCCAATTGATAAATGGGCAAGGGAAATGGATAGGCAGTTCTCAGATAAAGAAATCAAAACTATTAACAAGCACATGAAGAAGTGTTCTACATCTCTTATAATCAGAGAGATGCAAATCAAAACAACTCTGAGGTATCACCTCACACCTAGCAGATTGGCTAACATAACAGCAAAGGAAAGTAATGAATGCTGGAGGGGATGTGGCAATGTAGGGACATTAATTCATTGCTGGTGGAGTTGTGAATTGATCCAACCATTCTGGAGGGCAATTTGGAACTATGCCCAAAGGGCGACAAAAGAATATCTACCCTTTGACCCAGCCATAGCACTGCTGGGTCTGTACCCCAAAGAGATAATGGACACAAAGACTTGTACAAAAATATTCATAGCTGCGCTCTTTGTGGTGGCCCAAAACTGGAAAACGAGGGGATGCCCATCAATTGGGGAATGGCTGAACAAACTGTGGTATATGTTGGTGATGGAATACTATTGTGCTAAAAGGAATAATAAAGTGGAAAAGTTCCATGGAGACTGGAACAACCTCCAGGAAGTGATGCAGAGCGAGAGGAGCAGAACCAGGAGAACATTGTACACAGAGACTAATACACTGTGGTATAATCGAACGTAATGGACTTCTCCATTAGTGGCGGTGTAATGTCCCTGAACAACTTGCAGGGATCCAGGAGAAAAAAACACCATTCATAAGGAAAGGATAAACTATGGGAGTGGAAACACCGAGAAAAAGCAACTGCCTGAATACAGAGGTTGAGGGGACATGACAGAGGATAGACTCTAAATGAACACTCTAATGCAAATACTATCAACAAAGCAATGGGTTCAAATCAAGAAAACATCTAATGCCCAGTGGACTTACGCGTTGGCTATGGGGGGTGGGGGGGGGGAGGAAAAGAAAATTATCTATGTCTTTAACGAATAATGCTTGGAAATGATCAAATAAAATATATTTAAAAAAACAAAAAAAAAAGGACTACCATGTGGGTGAGTGAAAAAGACTGATTCCTTTCCCTGGCTTATTCTGAAGGTATTAGCCTCCAGAGAGGCCCCACATCTCTGAGGAGGCCTCATGGCTAAAACCTTTGTTTAATTTACCTCTGGGCCCCCTTTGCTGGGGCCTCTTAAGCTCTGCCTAGTTCAGACTGGGCCGGAGTAAATATCTATTCTTTCTGATTTTCTTACTTTCACTCTTTCTCCTTTTGTAAATAAAATACCATAAAAGTCATTTGGAATGGAATAATGATTCCAGGTGAACACACTCTTAAATTTAGTCCAAACCTTTAATTTTCCTCCTTACACAGGAGAACCTGGGTTCCAGGCCTGGCTCTGCCACTGACTAGTTGGATGACCTAGGGCAAATCCCTTTCCCAAAGAGCCCTCGCTGCTCCAACTGTACAGTGAGGAGATTGGACTAGATCATGGCTAAGATCTTCTCAGCAACTTCATATTCTAAGACCTTGCATGGTTCCAACCTTTTATGAGTTCAGGTTGCTTTTCTTTGATAAAAAAAATAATAAAAGTAATATGATCCAATTTAAATTTAAATTTTGAAATGCCATTTTCATGAATGAGTTTTTAAAAAATGTTTTTCATCTACTCTGAAAATGCCAATCTACAATTCTCAAAGCATGGTAAAGCAACCTGACATGGTGGAAAGTGGTTTGGGTTTAGAGATAGTCAATGGCCCAAGCTTGAATCTCAATCTGCTACCTGAGAGTTAGGTGACCTAATAGGCCACTCATAAGTCTTAGTAGTTATATGGGCAAATCAATTATCTTTTAGGCCCTCAATTTTTTCTCCATAAAATGAAAAGTTTGGATGAGATTCCACATATTTATTTAAGCATCTTCTCCATGCCAGGTCTTTTGCTTGGCTCTGGGAAGACAAAGACAAAAAACAAGCAGTCCTTGTCCTGAGGGGGCTTACATTTTACCAGGCAGATACAACATATATACAAGTAAAAAGAAAGTATATAAAAAGCAATACTCAAAAGTTTAAGGGAAGAGAGTACTGATATCAAGGGAGATTGGTACCTGAGCTGGGCCTTAAAGGAAGATGAGATTTCAAAAGGTAAGATTGAGGAGGGAAATCATTCCAAACAAAGAGGATCACTTGTGGAAGGGCAGAGGTAGTACCTAGAAAGCTTAACTAGGAAAAAGACAGTGTAAGAAGCAAAGAAATAGTAAAGAGGAAAGTAGGTGGGAGTTGGATTGTGGAGCACCTTCAATATTAGATTTAGAATACTATATTATTTCTTAGAGAGAATAGGGAGCTATCAAAGAGTTATAAATACAAAGTTAATGGGTCAGATCTGTGTTTTAGAAATGCAGTACCAGAGAGGCAGAGTCAAGATGGCAGTGTAGAGGCAGCAAACATTCAGACCTCTGAAAACCCTTCCTTACTGATTACAAACTATAATGCTCCTAGGGGACTGAAAAATCACACTTAGAAATGCAGTACCAATTTGGCAACTGTGCAGAGGATGAAACTGTGTGTAAATGATGTCCAAGATCCCTTCTAATTCTTAAAGCCTGTGAAACTCTGAACGCCATGGTCAATTCCTTATATCTCAATGATGAATCCCATTTCAGGATAAAAGTGCAGGAAAAGTTGGCCTCGTTCCATTCTCACTTATACCCTTGTCATGGAAGAATAAAAATTCTGGTGAAAATCCACTAGCATTCTGAGGGCTCTACTAAGGCTAAGTTCAGATAACTCATGAAAAAGACATGGACAAAACAAGATTCATATACTTTCTATACAGATACGGATGATGACATTTTTTCCCAACCTTAGTATGGGTTTTCCTTCTTGAACTCTTTCTCCCTACTCCTTCCAAGAACCTGTATTTCTCTCCTTAAAAAATCCTTACTATCCATCTTATAATCAATACTGTGTATTGGTTCAAAGGCAGAAGAGTAGTAAGGGCTAGGCAATGGGGGTTAAGGAACTTACCCAGAGTGACACAGCTAGGAGACATCTGGCCTGGCTCTCAATCTACTGAGCCACCTATCTGTCCCCTATATTTCTCTTGAATGTGTTCAAAGGCACATTGTAAAGAAGAATTAATCTTTAAACAAGAGCAGCCTTTATAGACTTTTTGAAGTACTGGTGCTCTTGAGACCACTTATTTCCAAAAAAAGGGGTGTCTTTGGTTCTGGGCACAGATGACATATCTATGAAATTTTGCAAATGACATTAAGCTAGATGAGTCCTTGAACATGCTGGATGCCAGAGTCAGGACCTCAAAAGATCTAGGCCAGCTAGAATTATGGTCTGAATCAAATAAGATAAAATTAAATAGGGATAAAGGTAAAGTCCTATACTTGGGTTAAATAAAACTCCAAATTGGACAAATTCACAATTAGAGAGGCATGGCTAATTAACAGTAGTTTAGATGAAAAAGCCCTAAGGGTTTTAGGCCTGTAAGAACAATGAGACACATTGGCTCTGGGAGGGGGGAGAGAGGAAGGGAGGGAAAGAAAAGGAATCCTGTAACTATGGAAAAATATTCTAAATTAATTAATCAATAAAAATTTTTAAAATAAGAAGAAGAACAATGAGACACAGTGTGACATGGCAGCCAAAAACCAAACCAAAACAAACCTTGAACCAACCCACTCTTTAACCACAATCTAACAACACTAAGGCACAATATCTAGAATGCAAGAGGGGATAGTTACACTACTCAGCCTCCAGTCTCTCCTCTATCCACTCCATCCTCCACATGAGTGTCAAATTAATATTCGGAAAACACAAATCTCCCTACTTCAAAAATCTTCAATAGCTCCCTGGTGCTTCTAATAAAAGATACAAACTCCTCTGTCTGGCATCACAGTCTGGCACCTACTTACCTTGCCAACTTTATATCCTATAACTCCCCTTCCCGCTCTCTAATTCAGTTAAGCTGGGCTGCCAGCTGTTCTGTGCACTCATTGTTCCATCTGCTGCCTCTATGTCATTCCCTCCACTGCCCATGCCTAAAATGCTCTTACTCCTCACCCTTGCCTCTTGAAATCCCTAAATTCCTTCTAGATACATCTTAGATGCCATGTTGTATAAAAGCTCAGTCCTAATCTCCCTAGTTATTGGTGCTCCTTCTCCATGAAATTTACTTTGTATTTCTTAGTATAGATTTTGAATTTCTTCACCTGTGCCCACTCCCCTGTATTCCTTCAGCACAATGGAAATTCCTTGAGGACAGGGGCCACTCCCATTGTTTTTTTCTGCCTCCCCAGTACCTCACCTGTTGACTTGCAAAAAATAGGCCCTTCATAAGTGCTTGTGGGGTTTTGTTGAATTATACCACATGAGGAATAATACCATGATCAATTCTGGAGTTACATTTTAAGAAAGACAAACTGGAGTGGGCCTAGAGGAAGGGGCCTGGGGAGAGGAAGAAGGAAGAGACATACCATTGTGGCCTTGAAGTCCTGCAAGTTATGGCTTGTTATTGAGGCCAACTGAGTCAGGAAGAGCCTGATGAAACCCACCTGGAAGGTTTAAGGAAGGCAAGCATCTTGGTCTTATAGGACTGAACAAAAGTTTTGGGGAATGAGGTTGTCAGATGAGAGTCCCTTTTTCCTGACTTTGACTACCTCATCTGGCAAATTCTGTGACTAACCTCACCAGTCTTTTGGGTTTATATTTTCTCTCCAACTCAGACCTCTCCTTTTTTGCCCCAGGTGGGTACAAGCATGCCCCAGAGGGAAAATGGATTTCTCTAATTACCAGCATGTGCCTGCCCTGTCTCAGGGCAAAAGGAAATGGCTGTTATCAGACAGGGAATTACACTTTTTTCTGGGTGTCCCCAGAGGGCACAAGTCAGAGCAAAGAGATCTAGGAAAGTGCAAATAGGTCAGGGAAAACTTCCAAACCATCAGAACTTCCCAACAGTACAATGGGCCATCTTGAGAGGTAAGGTGATTCCCCTTAACTCAGAATGATACAAGAAAACTTGGGGGTTTTTCCCTTCTTCCCTGATCTCCTTGAGAATCTCTATGGGTTATATTTTTGTAACTCTCTGGGTATGATTCCAAATTGTTCGCCTTGAGGGTCTCTTCCAACTCTTATGTTCTATAATATTTACAGCAGCTCTTTTTTTGATGGCAAAAAACTGAAAATTAAGGGGTTGTCCATCAGTTGGGGAATGGCTAAATGAATCTTGGTAAATAACTGTGATGGAATACTACCAATCCCATAAGAAATGATGAGTATGCTAACTTTAAAAAACTTGGAAAGAACTAAACAGGATCATGAACAGCATATACAGCTACAGATTGAACACTTGAAGACTAAACTCTGAATGGTACCTCCAAAGAATGAACTGAAAATGGAAACATGAAAGACATAATTTGTATATATACATATTATATGATGATGCATCATATATACATACATATGATACCTTCTGTGATGGGGAGAGGAGAAGCAGGAGCTGAGTCACTTGTAAATAAATTTTATTAATTACAAAAAGTAAGAGACAGAATTCGAACTCATGGGACTATGAGAAGCAGCATGGTACAGTGGATAGTCTTTGGCTTGAGATAGAAAGCTCTACATCCAAAAACCCTACATCTAATACTTATTAGTTAAATTATATCCTGGGCAAGTCACTTAGCTATGTTGTACCATTTCCTCATTTGTAAAATGGAGGTGGTGGTGGACCAGACAACCTCTAAGCTCTCCTCCAACTCTAACTCTATGATCCTATATTCTAGAGTTAATCTTGAATCTCTTCAACAGCACACAAGTGATCATCCAGTCTTTGCCTGGATATCTTCAAGTGGAGACTTTGAAAATGCTTGATCAGAAATATTGCAAAAATGATTCCCATTCAAAATGGAATTGAATAGGTGCCCTCTGAAGTCTCTCCAATGCAGAGACTTTATGCATATTTGTTCATGCAATCTGCTTACATTTTCCATTCATTCATTCATCAAGGATCTATGAAGTGTGTACTATGTGCTAGGCACTGGAAACACAGAAATCAAAACAAAACAGGTTCTACCTTTGAGAAGCTTGCATCTTCCTGAGGGAAACAACATGCACATAGGTAGGCAAACAGAAAATCTATAGATAATAAATACAAAGTGTTTGGGGTATGGCACTATCTAAAAGACAGAGTTGAAAGGGGGGGACATTCCAGGAAGGAGAATGGCCTGTGTGCAAAAGTATGGGGAAGGAAGGTGGAATGTTATGAACTAGGATCAATGGGTAGGAATTTTGGCCCTTGGATCTGAAAATAATGCTGCTAGGTCTACACTCCAAAGAGGTCAAAGAAAGAGAAAAAAGGTCCCTATGTGCAAATCTATTTACAGCAGCACTGTTTGCAGTGGCAAACAATTGTAGCTTTGAGTGGGTACCCATCAACTGGGGAATGGCTGGATTCCCCTTAACTCAGAATGATACATGAAAACTTGGGGGTTTTTTCCTTCTTCCCTGATCTCCTTGAGAATCTCTATGGGTTACATTTTTGTAACTCTCTGGGTATGATTCCAAGTTGTTCGCCTTGAGGGTCTCTTCCAACTCTTATGTTCTATAATATTTACAGCAGCTATTTTTTTTGATGGCAAAAAAACTAAAAATTGAGGGGTTGTCCATCAGTTGGGGATGTATGATGAAGGAATAGTTTCATGGAAGCTTGGGAAAACTTGTATTAACAGAGTAAAAGGGTCAGAACCAGGAAAACAATTTATACAATGGAAATAAACATTCACTGTCAAAACAATCAGATTTGAAAATCCAACTGTGTTTGGCACAATAGCCAACCTTCATTCCAGAGGAGGCCTGCTGCCTGCTCCAGAGGAGGCCTGCTGGATGATGAAACCTGCTGCCTACCTCCAGAAAGGTGATAGATTCAGAGTGCATACTAAGGCATATTCTTTTGGAAGTGGCCAATGTGAGGATTTGTTTTGCTTAACTATATATGGTTGCAACAGGGAATTGTTCTTGTTTTCTATGGTGTGAGGAGGCAGAGAGGCAGCAAGAGGGAGAGAGGTAAATATTTATTTGCAAAAGCATTTAATTTTTAAAAGAAAATAAATCAGGTTAAAAAACCCATTAAGTACAACAGTTTTGCCAGAATGTAGAATAGGTAAAGGGAAGGAAATAAAAAATAATACCAGAAAGCCATATCTTGAAGGGTTTTAAATACCAAAACATCGGAGTTCACATTTTTGCCTCAAGACAAAAGAGGGCCACTGGAGCTTTTTGAGCAAGGAACTAACATAGTTAAACCTGTCTTTGCTATAGGAATATCAATATGGCAACTGTGTGGAGAACAGATTAAAGAGGGGAGAGACTTGAGAAAAGGCAACCAATTAAGAGGCTATTGCTAGTCTAGGGGAGAGGTGAAGAGGCTATGACCTCAGGTAATGGCTGTGGGAGAAAGATGCAGAATCAAGAGATGTGATAGAAGGAGAATTGACAAGATTTGGTACCTTGCTGAAAATGGGATGGGAGTGGGGTGAGGGAGAGTGTAGAGTCAATGGTAGCTGCAAGGCTGTGAACCTGAGTTAGTGGGAAGATGTTGGGGCTTTCCAAAGAAATAGGGAAGTCAGGAAAGGGAGAGGCTTTAGGGGGGAAGATAGAGTTCTGTATTGGATAATCTGAATTTGGAGTTCCTATAAAATGTAGGAGTAGAATTCTGAAGGAGATTCAAGAGCTGAAAAAATAAATCTGGGAACATCTGTACAAGGACGATAATAGGAACAAATGAAGAGTGAGGAGGAGAGGCTTGGACAACACAGGCCTCAGAGCAGAGCCTTGAGATGTACCCACAATTGGGGAATCGATGATGATGATGATGATGATGATCCAGCAAAGAAAACAGAAAAAGATGTCAGAGGGATAGAAGGAGAACCTGAAGTATCATGAAATCCAGAGAAGCCCAAGAAGCACAAGGACTGAGAAAAGTTATTGGATTTGGCCAGTGAGAGAATCCTTGGTTTTTGAGGTACTGATCAGTTGTGCTGATCTGATTTTTCCTTCTTCTTTGTCTTAAAATCAACATTTGTTAGATGGCATGACTCTTGGGGAAGGGGAGGGATACTGGGGAAAACTATGAGGACATAAAAATCAAGACAAAAACTTAAAAAAACATGATTGTTAACATTGGAAACACCAGTTTGAATGATGAGGTGGGAAGCTCAATAGCAAGACGTTGAGAGGCAAATGAGAAAAGATGTGGAGTTCAGTTAGGAAAAGAGGGGAAACAAAAGACAATAGTTTAAGAGAAAGGTGGAGTCAAGCAAAGTATCTTATGGACAGGAAATACCAGAGCATTTTTTGGTAGGCAGAAAGAAAAGAGCCAGTAGACAAAGATATAATGAAAGGTGGGGGGGGGGGTTGATTGTGACAGCAATCTGTTGGAGGAGACCAGGAGGCTATGAGATCACAAAGAGAGAGGAGTACCTGGAAAGAAGAAAGTTCCATCTTTAACAAAAACTGGAGAAAAGGAGAGAATGGAGGATGATGTCATTGAGTTTAGAAATGGCTAATAGAAGAAAAAAGGGAACATCAAATGGCCTCCAGTCAAATTACCCCTTTTACTACATTGTGTTCCTGAAACCCTGCCCCCATTTTTCATATATCTCAAGAACAGTCAGTAGTAAATTTCATAACTATATAAACCATTATATTCAACATTCATATACAAAGTGGGCCACTGTATACTGTGCACAAGGCCTTTGTGCTAGACACTGAGACACGGCAATGAACAAAACTTGGTTCTTATCCTAAGGGAACACATAGTTTAGTAGGAGTAAAGAAGACGAGGGTACAAATGTAGAATAGCCAGAGTATGCTAAGGACACAAAGGGAGTCACAAACAAAATGCTCTGTAAGGAGTCTCTGGGAGGGAGAATAAAGACAGGTTTTACTTTGCCAACATTCTCTGATGAACTTCAAGTACTGGTGAATTTCCTATTGGAGATGTCACTCTCCTCTCTAACTGCAGATAGAAATCCTTTAAAACCAATTCTGGAGGAGTCCTCCAAGAGGGCCTTGGTGGTGACTTTCTGGTGAAAAACCATCGCATGTCTAACAAGGGTGACTTTTGGACTGCAGACAATTTCTTACTGGGACCTGAATGAAGCCTTGGGAGGGCCTTGCCAGAGATAGAACTCTTCTTTTGAGGTAGCCCTTGAGATCCCAAGGTCACCTCTATGTCCCAATAAGGCACTGGAAAAGGGAAGAAGCCTTTTAAGTGGAGGCCATCAGAAACTACTAAAAAGAAAAGGCAATTTTACTCAGCAATCACTTCTATAAAGGTAGGAAACAGGTTTCCTTCTTTAGATTAGTTCATTTTAAATTGAATAATCAAAAAAGAAAGTCAGGAAAACTCATCTGGCCTGTTAAACTAGGAGAAGAAACGTTGGAGTTGGCTGTATGTATATGGCCTGATCCTATAAGCTGACCTCACTGAAAGAAATACAAGTTTTCTCTTAGCCTCCTTTAATTTGTATTAGATACACATGAGATTCTAGAAGGCAATGTGGTACAATGGCTAGGATCTCGGGCCAGGAGTTAGAAGATCTGACTGGAAACCTTGAAATGTCTGCAGCTACTGCTGCTATCCTAAAACGCAGGTCCATCATCTGGATGAAGGTGACAAAATTATGATTCATTTCTGACTTGAGATTAAGTCACAATAACTCTAGATTCCATTACATGATTAGAAAAAATCAACAATAAATAAACAAGCAGGTAGCAACATGCTGGCTGTGTGGCTTTTCAAGCCTTGTTCTCTAGTAGATAAAAAGCAAGAAGGATTTTCCATTTAAAAGCCACACCTATCTTGCTTAACATTACTGGAAGAATTGAGAAGCAGAAAGGACCTGTAATATCTATTCCAATCTTCTCATTATAGAGGAAGACAGTGAGACCCAGAGTAAAGGACTTACCCAAGGTTAAACAGCTACTAAACAAAGTAGCTGAAGCTGACACTCAAAGGAGATCTTCTTACTCTAACTCCTATACCTGTCCATTCATTCCACTATGAGCTCAGTCTCATTATCAGCCGTTTCATTTCTTTGTACGGAACCAATCTCTCTCTTTTTCTTTTGACCCGAATCTATGATTTCACCCATGTAGAGAATCCCCAGTGTGAAAATCTCTTCCACCAATGCAGATTAATGCATTTCCTGCATCTCAGTCTTAGAATTACAAAAGGTACCAAGGCAGCAGGCAGTCTGTATCAGTGGCAAGTTTTGAACACAGGTAAAGGACTTCTTTTCAAGAGGTCCTAAAAACATGTCCCTTCTTTGTTACTGTAGGATCGGGAACTATTGAGTCATGAAAAGAGTGAGGCCTCCATAAGTGAAGGGACTTAGATCCCACCCCCACCACAGTATGTATCAGAGGCAGAATTTGAACCCAGGTCCTGTGACTACACATCAGTACCCTTTCCTCTCTATCTAACCATGGCATTCTGATAATCACTGCTATCCTTTTTTCACAGGTCTTCCTGACTCCAAGGCCTGCTCTCCATCAACTACAAGGTACTGCTTCTCACCTCTCCAGCAGCAGAAGTAAAACTATCAACATTTGCAATCAGCACTGAGAACACAGACCAAGAACATGACCACACGGAAAACATAAAGATGCTGTTGTGGACAATGTGGTCATTTAGGTTTCCTCTCTTTCTTAGGGGAATGGGGCGGGGAGGAGTGTAAGGAGATAGCCTGTTCTTACTTCTATTCCCTCTCACGTTCAAAAGTATAGATGACTTTTCTAGAGTTAAGTGTAGAAAAATGGCAAGGGGGAGAGCAAAATCTAGCAAGTAGGGTTCTCAAATACTTGGCAAAAGGAACCAAGCGATGCCCGACAACCAAACCAGAGCTGTAAATTCAAACCAATTGAGTGTGCCTGAGGCGACACAATCCCACTGTCGTTTTAATTGCATACAATTCCACTCAGCAGCTGCTCGTCCAGGCGCAGGGGTTCACTGTAGGCTCTTAAGAGTAACCTTGAAATATTGTCAGTCAAACTCCTCTCCGCATTACCCGCATGCTGTCCGATTAATGAGGAGGGAAATCACCGGCTCCGCCAGCCAAACAGAGAGATCTGGGAGCTCTTAAGCTCTGAGTGCAGTTTTTAAGCACAATAAACCAGGAAGGGGTGGGGTGGGGTGGGGTGGGGTAAACAGGTCCTATCAAATAAAGGATATGAAAAAGAATCCAAACATCTAGATGTAAGGACTGGACTTCCATCAGGAAAACCAAACTTGCTGGGACTTCCATGGAGGGAGAGGGAGTCCATAGATCCTTGTAGCCCTTTTAAGACCAAACATTCTTCCAAAGAACCTTGAGGTTCTTGACTTCCGAAGACCACCCTTGAGAAACCACCAGAGCCATGTAGGGGTACACCCACTACAGATGTCAAAATAGAAAGTTTGGGGCTTTTTGCTCTTACCATAAGAATCCAAGGACATAGGAGCTGGGAAGGAGCCTTAAGGACCATCTAGCCCAATCATCTCACTTCACACAGGGGAAACTGAGGCCCAAGTGGGTGGAGGCCCTGCCCACACAATAAATGACAGTCTCCTGCCCCAAAGCCTAGCCTTCTCCCCACCACAACACCAAAGCTGACCTTTCTTCTTCACAGGTGCCATGAGGAAAGGGAAATAAATCTCTGCTACAGATGTGCTCTGGAGTTGTTCCAGTTCCAAGTTCTTTTGCTCTAAAACCTATTTCACATTTATAGCAACCAATTAGCAAACACAAGGAGTTCCAAAACGGGAGAAGAAACAAAACCAATCCAACAGCTAGAAGTGCTTCGGCATCATCTCTGGATGCCAAAGCATGGAATCTTTTGTGCAAACTTCTAAGGGTGTCACCTACTACTACCAGTTGCAGTCATAAGACAGGAGAAATGCAATACCAGACTACAGCAGAGAAGCGTGCACAATTATGGTATGGGGGAAAATGCCACCAGAAACCCAGAATTCTCGACAAGGCATCTGTTCTGAATGCCTTGCCGGGGCCAGGGAGGTCGTTAGTTAGCCCTCAGTCCAGGTCACCTGGAGCACAGAAAGGAGGGATGCCCTTTGGGGAAAAAATGGGAACATTCTGGCAAAATCAAGAGCACATACTATACCTGTGTACTGTACCAGGAACATCGCCTCGATCGATGGATCTTCGGGAAACTAGTCCGCAGCAGATTCTCTGGCCAGTTATCCTGCCCCCCACCCCAGAGCTAGAAGCACCCTAAACCCCTACCCCCCACACACGTGTGTCCACACAGCCCCTGCACAGAGACACAAGGCACAGACGCACACCACCACCATTCAGCTGGAGCAGACGCTTGTGTTGAGCCCCAATCCAGCCGAGCTGCTGAGCTCGAGCCAGAGAAAGAAGGGTGGTGGATTCTGACGCCACTTCTACTACACTTACACAAAAGCAGTCAGGGGAAATCCAGGAGCCTTGAAGACAAGGGCTGGAACGAGCTTTTATGAATCGCTGATCCTGCATGTGTCACCATCCATCTCCAAAAGACGGACATTTATAGGCTGCCTCCGGAGTGGGGGTGGGGTGGGGGGGGAGGGGGCTGGAGAGCAGGTGGGGATGCAATTAGCAGTGTGTTCATCGGAGAATTCGTAAGGGATTTCATACATCAGTGCCTAAAGAAACAGCCTGCAGTAGACAAATCAGAACTTCCTGATTTGCATGCCTTGGAAGAAATCTTAGCTCTCAGCCCATACCAAAATCGGACTTGCCCACACTCCCGGGGCATGCAGGCGGCGCGGCGTGAGCCCTCCTCTTCCTTCTGTCCCCCAGCCACCTTTGTTCTGGAGAAAACAGCCGCAGAAAGAGAATCCGCTCATTTCCCCTGCCGACTTCTACTTAAAAGGCTGGAAACCAAAGGGGAGAGAAAGTTCTGGAGACAGAACAAAAAGGCAAACGAGCCGAGCCACTTGTTATTACGAAGCTCCGAGCTGCTCCCCAGGCACACTTCTCATGCCGACACACCTCCTGCGGATGGCTAAGAGCAGAGAGCTCTTAAAGTCAAGGTGAAAAGCTCATCCAGCACTCACCGACTCACCGGGGACCTGAACACTCAGCAACTCCATTTCCTAATCTGCTGGCCCCGGAGGCTCCTCAGCCTGGCGGGGCCTGGGACTGGGAGGCCATTCCCCAAGCCCCTGGACTTCCTGTCATTTCATACAGAAAGTTCCCATCTCAGCCAGGGGAGATTTTCAAAGCACAAAGCACCAGACATGAAGAGATGCCACAACAACCTCTCTGTACCTCACCTTCCTCATTTGTAAAATGGCGGCTCCTAAACTCTTCTACTTTTCTTAGCTCTGTGACTTTCCTTAAGTCACTTTCCTGCCCTCTCTGCTTCTCCATTTTCTCATGGACAAAATCAGAAGGCTAGCCTAGAAACTTCCCAAGGTGCCTCTCCAACTCTGACATTCTATGCCCCCCCCAATAAGAGGGTGCAGGTGAAAGATCTTCATCTACTTGAAATCATTATGTCTATTCCTCAGAATGTGAAATAACACATAAGATCCCTTTAACTAAGGTAGAGTTCTCCGCGGCTGGGGGAAGGGGAAGGTGGGATTGGGGAATGGAATCCAGAGATTCCAAAAATGCATTCATGCCAGCTGGCACAATATGGCAGACAGAGCACCGGACTCTTGACTCTGATATTCCAAAACAGGTCTCCCTGAACCTTACTCACCTGCTCTGTAGAGGATGGGTTTAAACGGGATGCATGTCCCACCATTTCCCCAGGCAGCTGTAAGCCTCCTAGAGAGGAATGCTACAGCAGCCTTGGTCAGTGAGAGTAGTGAGTAAGCCAACCCGTATTCTGCCACCCCCCTGCTTATGCCACTCCCAGAAAGCCTTGTCATTTGCTTATGGAGATGATGGGTCCTCCACCATATAAGTGCTCAATGGGAGCCCTCTGGCCAGGGGTCATCTCTTTCGGCCCAACCTCTTAGCTGTGCCCAGGTATTCCATCTCTGCTTGCTGCCCAGCATAAAGAAAAGGGCCCTGGCTCTGATTTGCTGGATCTCAAGTCAGGAATTGAGAAAAAACATCCAAAGCCATGCTTTGTGTGGCCCCAGGCTGCCTTGATACTATATATACAGTGACCAGCTGGCCTAAGCCAGGACACAATTTTAGCACATGAACTCCTGGGGAGGGCACACCTGGAGCACTAAATGATCCAGGCAGCATTTAGGGACCTCTGGTCCCTCCAAGCCCCACACGCCCCACTTCCCATCTGCATGGTGGCTACCCAAGTGCATGCCTGGATACACAGGCCAATTTTGAAGTGGCCAAAAGCAATGGTGGGGGCTACAAGAGCAGGATCACATGTCAAATCCCCTTGGACCTTTGCAGTGCCATCTGTGTCCTCCAATAAGTTCTCAGTCTACTTCCTAAGCCAGAGAATAACAACTTCCCTCCCTACCCTTTGGCCTTTAAGGATCCTCATGACAACCCTTGAAGAATCCTAGAATGCACCAAAATCTAGGGGGAAAGTGTTGAGATGGAGAATAGAAATCCAAAAAATTAAGTCATCAAAATCTGGCAAATTGGGTCATTCTTTTAAAAAAAACACAGAAACTGGAAGTCTAAAGTACTCCACATATCCTAGAATGACACTTGATTCATCTCCACAGATTTTCAGTAGAGTTCTCCGGTGTCCTTGTCTTTTCCTCCAACTGTTCCACCCCAATCTTCTCCTTAAAGAGGAGATTAGGTGGTTGGGGCATAAAAGAAAAAGCCCTAGGGTTTGTTGACATCAAGAACCACTCTAGATGACTAACATTTACTAGCTGTGGGATTTGAGGAAGTCATCTGTCTGTCTCTTAGCTTCCTCATCTATTAGATGGAACAAAGAATACCTGAGTTGCCTACCTCCAAGGGTTGCTAGGAAGAGCCAATGGAGATCATGGCTCTAAATGGACTTTGTAAGCTGGAAAGTAGCAGAAGCAGGGTGAGATGAAGGCTAGAGTACCAGCCTAGGAGTCAGAAAGATCTAAGTTCACATCCTGCTTCCCTCATTGATCAGCTGTGTGATCTTGACCAGAATGTTAAGCCTTTCTGTGCTTCAATTTCTTCATCTGTAAAAATCAACATGCACGTTATTAAGCCCCTTAAACGAATACAAAAACAAAGGTGAGATAGTTTTGGCCCTCAAGAAGCTTATATTCATTCCATCAGGGGAGAAAATACATTTAGACACAGGTCGAAGGATACAAGATCATGGGGTAGGGGTGGGGGCAGAGCTAAAAAAAAAAGCTTCCCATCACAGGTAGAGCTCAGGGAAGGAAATAAGGAATTCTGAGAAAGAGGTGAGGAAGGAGTAGAGTCCAGGCTCTGGATAGGCCATTATCTAGACCCTGCTGCCTCTCACAGGGACTGTTAGACTCAAAGGAGACAACATATATAAAGCATACCGCATACCTTGACACCCGAGAAATCTGAATTATGATTCCAATAGCATTGTGACGACCAATATTGTGTGTCTTGGTGGTTTGGGGCCCATTATGAAGCCAGTTCTGCTCACTGACACTATGGTCTACCTTCTCAAGAGATGATGGGAGCCAGCATACCATTAGTGGCCACTTCCCTTTATTTTTTGTCCCCATTTATCACAAGAAGAGCAATACTGAATGGGCTTCCCTTTATCCAAGAGGATGTCTGCCATTAGACAAAGGACTCACATAAAAAGTGAACATCTGTGGATGTTCAGAATGGTCAAGAGCAAAGATTCTGATCCTGGGCATTGGCCTAGGCCCCTCTGGTAGCATGGCAAAACCTGGGGAGCTCTGCTCAGAATCACATTTGTAAATAAATGAACAAAATGCTACATTGCAATTCAGGGTAAGTAAAAAGAAAGAGGGCCATTTTTTCCCATCCAGGTTCACAGACTCCTTGAAATGTGTCCATAGACTCCCAGTTTAGGGTTTAGAGGCACTATGAGTCTTGGTACCTTCTGCCACTACTGTCACCTTCACCATGGAAAGCCAAGGAGGGAGCCAAGGACTGAAAGGCTTTTTGGAATTTTCTTAGTTTCAAGGGGTTCCCATGACCAGAGAATTTATCATGCAGTAGCCAAAATACTAATGATGACATTCTCCCCACTAGGAGTAGTTTCAGTTGTTTTTACAGTTGAAAGATTTGAAGCTAGGCTAGAGAAGGTCTTAGAAATCCCCCAGTTCAACCCTTTCATTTTACAAATCAGAAAAATGAGTCCCAGAGGAGGGAAGTCGCTGGCCCAAAGTCACATACCTAATTAGCCAAAAAGTGAGGATCTGGGCCTCTTCCCATCACTATGCTGTCTCCTTTCTATCATTATCACAAAATTAAAAGTATAAGAATCCTTAAGGATTTGGGTCTTTTCCCCTGCTCTGAAATCCCATTGTGTGGATCTTGCAAACAGTGAACAGCCACAGGCCAGAGACTTCTAATTCTTATAGGAACTTGAAACCTCCTTTTCTGCTCAATAGACTTTAGTGGCTCCCCACTGCCTTTAGGAAAAGAGAAATGCTTCTAAGGCAACTAGGTGGCAAAGTGGAGAGAGTGCTGGACTTAGATAGAGGAAGCCTTGAGTTTAAATCCTACCTCAGAATAGCATTGCTGCTTACTTCAGTTTCCCCATGTGTAAAATGAGAATAAGAGCACCTGCCTCCCAAGGTTAATGAGAGTATATGTGTAAAGTGTTTTGCAAGCCTTAAAAAGTGCTTTAGAAAAGTTAGCATGGTATTTCAACCTCCTTGTAGTGCCCTGTCCAATTGGCCTACTTGCTTCTTGTGGCAGAAAACATTTTTCTGCACTGGAATTGGAGCCAGAAGCCCTGGTTTCAAGTGTAAGCTCTATTACTTCACTAGCTATGTGATCCTAAGCAATTGACTTAGCCTCTTTGAGACTCAATCTTCTTGTCTACCCTAGCAGTACTTTACCATAAGGTTCTTAGGACAGAAACTGAAACTTTACACCCTGTCAAATATTCTGAGACAAACTAGCCTATTGCTGTTTCTCATAGACCGCTCTGAATTTCCGCACCCTCCACACTTTTGTCCAGGTCTTTCCAGATCTCCCCAGTTGTTAGCTACTTATTTTGTGTAGAACTCCTCAAGGGCAAGCCCTGTCCTGCTTCTGTCTTTATGTCCCCAGTACCTAAGCCTACAGTCAGTAAATGCTTAGTAAAAGCTTGATGATTGACAAAAATAGTCCTTATTAAAGGAGAGGTTGAGCCAGAAAGGTCTTTACCTGGATGACTTCACTGCTTCCCTCTGAACACAGAGAGGAGACAAGCCAAGGGAAGTATGGCAGAGGAGGAAAGTCAGGGATGACCACCTCACACTGACAGGAAAGGAGGAAAGGTACCAGTTATTTGATTGATTGCCTGGTGTGCCTCTGGCCTCCTCCACAAATCCAAGAGCCAAATTCAAATTTGTCACTAGTTCTCTCAGAAAGCCATTCAAACTGCAGGGGGAAAGGCCATAGCCAAAGACTTTGTTGTTGTTGTCCTTGTTACCTTCTTTTCTTTCTAAAGCAAAAAGAGGCTCAGATGGTGAACATGACTGCCACCTCATCCCAAGAGGCAGTTGGAGAGGGAAGCAGCAGCTTCTAGACAGATTAGCAAGAGCTGAAAGGAAGGCACCCAAGCATCCCAGGTAAAAACACAATATAGCAATATCTCTATCATCCTGATTGTAGATAGCAAAACCCAAGCACCCACAGGGCTGCCAGAGTCCTCCAAGAAACCATCACCAGACTTGACAGATCTCTGTAAATGAAATTCCCTTGGTCAGCCACCAAAGCCATATCTTCTGACTCTAAATTCAATACAGAGGGTCAGCAATCTAGAGCTGCCAGAGAACTCCAAGGTCATTTGGTCCACTCTTCTCATTTTATAGACATGAAAAATGAGACCCAGAGAAGAACAAGGGAAGTTGCCTAAGGTTGCACATTGAGATCTTAGATCTAGAGCTGGAGGCCTCAGAACATCTCAACTAACTCCTTTATTTGACAGATGAATAAATTGAAGCTGAGGGCAAGGGACTTGCATGAGGTCACCTAAGGAGTAAGTGGTAGAGCCAGGATTCAAACTCAGGACCTAGGACTATAAATTCGTTGCTCTATCCACTGCATCATTCTGCCTTCAGCAACATGAACTAAATGGTGAGCCAGACCCAGCACAAAGCAGTGTGACATAGGGAAGGAGTACTAGACCAGCAACCAGGAAACCTTGGCTCTTGACCCTTCTTGGTCACTGACTGACTAGGGGATCTTGGGCCCAAACTTTCCAGGCCTTGGTTGGCTCACTGTGAGATGAGGGTGTGGGAACAGCTTGTTTCTAAGATCCAGCTCTGACATTTGGTGATCAATTAACGAGAACACACACAGGCACATGTGCCAAAACAAAAAGCAAAGGTTAGAACGTTGGACCTCAGGGAATCAAATGTAGATTACTTATGCTACAAGGAGGTCTGGGCTGGTTCAAGGTACTGAATTTGGAGTCAGAACATATGGCTTTAGGGCCTGTGGGGTCTGTTATTTAGTAATGTGGCCTTCCCCTCTCTAAGCTTCAGTTTCCTGGTCTATAAAAGAGGGGAAATGATTTTCACCCTTCCTATCCCCTAGGATTGTTTGAGGAAAGCCCTTCTGTACATTAGAAAGCATTATGGGAACATCAGCTATTATTCCCTGGCCTTATCCTCACTCAGGCCAGGCATGGAGGGGAGCCTAGGTTTATCCACAAAGCCCATACCAGGGGAGGTAGTAGGCCAGGTGCCTGTCATCCTAGCCACCAGGTTGTCCCCACTGGGATATATTTTTCAACCATCCAGGATGATCTCTAATAATACTCTAATAAAACTGACATTTTTGTGGTGTTTCACAAAATACAGAAGGCATGCTACATGATGGCTCCTTGGAGCCTCAAATGCAGAAAGGGAGGCTGGCACTACAACTACTATTATAACCTCCAGTTTAGAGATAGGAAACTAAGGTCCAGAGAGGCACTAGGAATGCAAAGAAAGACAAAGGATAGCAGTCCCTGCTCTTGAAGAGTTCATAGTCTAACAATCATTTCTTTTATTCGAGATCTAGATGTAGTCTAATACTACCTTAGCTTTCTGGGATACTATATCACATAGGTGCAAGAGGCAGTGAGGTAGCTTAGTGGATAGAGCACAAGGCCTGTGGTTAAGAAGACCTGCCACCAAGTTCGGTACTCGGAGAATTGGTCCACCAGCCCCCAGGTTTATACAGAGAAACACCAACACCCAGGAAATGATATGTTGTTTTTAAATATGAACAAAGGACAATGACTAACTCTTATATATCTGACCACTGTGTCCAATGATGGGTCTTTTTAATATCCATTCAAAGGCAACAGCTGTCTCAAGGCCAGGGGCTAGATCAGTCAGTTGGCATTTACTATGTGCCAGGCAGCAACACGCTAAATTCCAGGGAAACAAAGAGCTTACATTCTAATGGGGAAGCCAGCATGGACATAAAGAGGTAAAGATAAGATAGAATGAAGAACAGATGGAAGATCTCTGAGAAGGAACTAGCAGCTGGGGGACCAGGAAATGGCATCCTGGAGAAGGTGATTTTCAAAGGTAGTCAGGGCAACTAAGAGCCTCAGTTGAGGAAGGAAAGTATTTCACATAAGGGGGATAATCATAGTGCAAGGACAAGGAGCCAAGAGATAAAATGATGAGGATGAACAAGTAGGAATCAATTCAACAAGTATTTCTTAAGGTCCTACTAAGTGCCAGGAACCATGTTCAGGGCTGGAGATACAAAGAAAGGCCCAAACAGTTCCTGCCCTGGAGGAAATAACCAGGAAACATCTACGTCCACACATCATATTCACTGCCTAAACTGTGGTCCACAGAGCTCATATTGCCTTTCCTGTAAGCAGAGTCAGCCTGAAGTCCTACCTTTACCACACAGGGATGACCCTAGGTGAATTCTTCCATATCTCAAGACTTCAGAGGCAATTCCCTGAGCCTGGCAGCTGCAGAAGAGGTGCCAACCTGTACTATTAGAAGGAATTCTCTCAACTGGGACTTCCCTTATCAGTGAACTCCAAAGCCCTATCCCGATTCTTTTCCTTGTTGCCTTTTAAAAACACTACCTGGTATTAAGTGATAACATTTGTACAACCCAGTGGAATTGCTTGTTGGCTCTGGGAGGGGGAAGGGAAGAGGAGAGGGAAAGAAAATGAATCATGTAAACATGGAAAAAATTTTAAAAACAAACAAATAAATAAATTTTAAATAAAGTAAAAGAAAAACACTACCTGGCTTCCATCTGTCCAGTGGCAATGGGGAAAAGTCAGTAAGTTTAGTACGGAAGAAGGAGCCTTGGATTTGGGAGGTGCTAGTGCTCTTTGATCTGTTGGACAAGTGTTACAGGAGTGGCACCAGGAAAAGCCATCATGGCCTTTCTTTCCTAAAGTTTACTAAATATCTTCCCAATAACAAACCAAAAGGTAGGCAATGTTCTAAATGATTTTTCTCATCTAAAAAGACAGTAAACTAAGGCTCAGAGAGGAGCCCACCGTCACACAGCTGGTAAGCAGTGGAGCTGGGCCTTAAACCCAAGTTGCCTGAATTCCAGTCCAACTCTTTTTCTCACTACGCCTCACTGCTTCTCCAGAGCTAGCCTGGCAAAGGTTTTTTGGGGGAGCCTTTCCCATCCCCTCAAGATTAGACAGCTGTCATGTGGTACATTAACATATTCATGAGGCAACCCGCTGCTGCCTGGACATATTAATTGCTGGTGTCTGGTAAGAGCAAGATGCCTTGTCATGTGCTCTGCTAAGCAGCCCAGACCCCTGCCATCCCAAAGCCTGGCCTACTGCATGTATGGGCAAAAGCATACAGCAGTAATAATGGCAGCACCAAGGGCCCAAGTTTTACCTATCCTCATTTCACTGGGGCTCTCCTCTTGAGCTTTCCCTCCCAAAGTCCCTGCCTCTGCTGCTGCCCAGCCTGAGCTCTGCTTCTCACCTTTAAGCACTGTTTGTGGATTGGGCACTGTGCTCAGTGCAGCAAAGGAGCAAACCAAAGGTTAATCAAAGACACATGTGTTCTCTGCCCAAACAGATCCAAGACACACATAGAACAGGAGCTTAACCACAGAGCAAACACACAGAAATTGGATGGTTCCCTTGAATTCAAAGAGCAAAAAGCTCTGCCTGGCCTTCCCTCCCCTTTTTCCTCTGCCCTTTAGCAAATCCCCATCCCCCAAAGCTGGCCTTTGGGCCTCCATTTCCAGCAAAGAGCTGGGTTGGGGGTGGTTAAGAAGGATCAAAGAAAAAGCTCACCTCCCATTGGAGGAATATTAAGCAACAGCAGGTGTGGCCCAGACTGTACAAGTATTAGAGCAATTATGAGGGCCCAGAAGGCTGTCCCTGCCATGTTGGCACTAACCCCCTTAGACTGACTCCATCTTTAGATAGGCTCCAGGCCTGCATCACCAAATGCCTAGCGGGCATTTCCCACCAAACAGTCATCATGGCCAAAGCAGAATTCATTGTCTTCTTTTCCTCCAACCCACTTCCCAATCTCTGTCTTGGATCATCTAGCTTCAAAATTTCCATGTCCTCCTTGACTTATCCTGCAGGCAGAAGTGAAGTGACTTGCTCAGGGTCACAGTTTACCAAGAATCTGAGGCTAGATTTGAACCTGAGTTTTCCTGACCCCAGGATTTTCTGCCTTTCTTTGTATCATCAGCACAGCACCTGGTATGTAGTAAAGGCTAATAATAAATACTTGTTGACTAAAAGTGTGATGAAAATTAAAGCAATGGATTTGTGGAGGAGAAGAATGAAAAAGGCGATTAGGACTAGGCTGTAAAGGGCCTTGAATGCCAAGCTCATGAATTTAGATTTTATCCTGGGAGAAAAAAGGTTTTGAAAGTGAGTGGGAGAAGCTTAATAATAAAATGTTAAGAGTTTGAAAGTCATCTGGTCCAAAACCCTCATTTTACTAATGAGAAAACCCTAGCTCAGGGAGGGAGAATAACTTGTCTACAGCTGGTCAAGAGGCAGCTGGGCCTGGAGCTTGGAGAACCAGGACTCCAAATCTAATGCTCTTTTCACTACACCACATGCTAAGTATTTAAGTCGAATGTTTCTGACTAACAGTGGACACACACATACATACTAAGCTTCAAACAGCTCTAACCTTCCTATTTTATATCTATAGAGACATTTTCTTCTTTATTTCATAGCCTTGTTTATTTCCTAGCCTTTTGGAATTTCCAATGCTGAATCCAACCTCCCCTAAAAACATGACACCCATCACATTTCCTCATTCTGTGCCCTCCCACCTCCCAATCCCTCCTCCTACCACCCGAAGAGAGCTGACCAACACTGGACTTCAACAGAAGCCCTGCTGAAGTGAGCAATAAATATATTCTCCATCCTCTCTGGAAACATGAGCTTTATCAGGCCCGTCCAAGGCCCAGCTCCTGCTTGGGATTTGTGAACTAGTACTTGGCTATGCAATATGCAAAGTCAGAAGGGAATAAATTGATCCAAGTAACCCATAAAGAAAGGAAGGAAACTGAAGAGGGGAAAAAAAGCAGGACAAGAGTCCCTGTTCATCATTCTGAACTTTAGATGAGTTCTGAAGCTTCCCCAAAGACTCCTTCAATTAGAAGGCAGGGTCTTAGCTGAAGGATATTGAGGCTGACTCCCATGGTGACCTTGAGCATCTGGAACCCTCAGCATTCGGAGAGGCATGCTAAGAAGTCAAACTGGGATGCCTATTTGACTTGGTTTGTTCATCACCTACATGTTCCCCAGAATCTCCCACGGAAAGGACTTTTGGAGGCCTTTTGATCTAATGTGGACCTGAACAAGAGTCCTTTCACTCACACATGCCAGGCCCTGTGCATGGCCATGGGGATTCAAAGACGCAAAGAGCTCCTGTTTTCAAGAAGCTTATAATCTCAGAGGCAATATAATCCCTCTTATTGTACAAGGAACTGCACACAGGACAAAAGAGGCTCCAGGGGAACTTACTGATTGCCGAAGAGGAAAGGAGCAAATGGAGAGAAGGAAAGGAGTACTCAGTGGGACCTTCTCTTCCACCCTCATCTTTTTAAGGTTACTAGAGAAATAAGCTTATTTTCCCCAAATTCTCCATGGAGTTTTCCAATTCTTCTTCATTACTTCTAACCCAGGCCATTAGCTCTACACAGGAAAGTGAGTGAAGGGTTCTCCCAAACTTGTCCATGCTTTGGCTAGTTCTTTTGCTGCAGGATCAAAGATTGAGGGTGATGAAGCTCCTCAGCAGTCTGACCCTTCTCATTTTCTAGAAGAAGTGAAGGACAGAACACTAAAGTGAATCCCCAGGATCACAAAGAGCAAAAATCTGAACCCAGGTCCTCTGCCTTCAACTCTGGCCCTCTTTTCACCTCAGTAAGATACCTCTGTGTGTGGGGGAATTTTTCCTCTCAATTGCTAAAACAGCTATACTTCTACCATGCCTTTGTACCACATATAAGTAAATAATCTAATAGAACCTCCCATTTTTGACAGACAAAAAAGGGAACAAGCAGCCAATATGGGAAAAAAAAACTCTAGGCATAGGATCCACAGTCACTCCTGCAAAGTCAACATTTAGACTGGCCTGATGGAGGGAGGTAAAGTGGAGGTGAGGGTTGGGGGGGTTCAGACTAGTCTGTTTTGATCTTCTAAACAGCCCCACTAGTAAACACTTCATTTCTTTTTTTGATACATATAAATCTAATAGCCCAGCCCAGCTGGAGGAAGATTTAAGAGCCATCACATTGAGCTGAGGGGTCTGCCAAATCTCTGTAGCAAGAGACAGACAGAAACCCTGGAAAAGGTGACACCATCATAACTTTGGCTCACACAGAGCCCAGCAGTGGCAAGCAAGGCAGAAGCCTTGCTCCCACACTGTTGGAAAACAGAAATAGATCATTCACTTACTGACAAACCCAGGACTTAGGGGGTTCATTGCTGCCTCCATAGAGGAAAATCACTGAAAACTTTATACACTTTACAGTTAGGGAAAGTCTCTATTCTATGGCTGGTATGGGTGGGGTTTTTGATAGAATAGCAGTGCTTGGTTTTGGTTTTCCCCTGGTCAGAGAAGATGATTATATCCCTAAAACTCATATCTCACATTTAGAGAGAAAGAAACAGAGACTGAGTGGAGGGAGGGGGAAGGATAAAAAGGAGAATAAGGGGAGAGAGGGAGGGAAAGGGAAGGAGAGGGAGGGAGAGAAGGGGAGGGAGAGATAGAGACAGAAAGAGAGACAGAGACAGAGAGCGACAGAGACAGAGAGAGGAAGAGGGAAGGGGAAAGGAGGGTGGTAGGGGATGAAGGCAGCACAATATAGCAGGAAGGGTACTAGTTTGGAGTCAGGTTTGAATCCTGACTATTACTTAACTACCTATGTGACTAAAGAAGTAACTTTGAGTCTCTTAGCCTCAGTTTCCACCTCTGTAAAATGGAATTAATGTATTCACTACCCACTTTATAGAATATTATGAGGAAAGTAGTTTGTAAAGCATAAATACTTCAAGGATCTTCAAAAGTTGGCCCTTAGGGATTCAATGTCTACTTGGTCAAAGGTCACTAATGGAGAGTCCCAGGGATCTGCACCTGACCTTGGCCACTTTGACCTTTTCATCAATGACTTAGGAGCTTAAATTGCATGCTCATCACATTTGTAGACAGGCCATCCATGCTCAATTCTCTCCTAGTTCCACTCTTAATTCTCTGGATGCTTTCCCCCTCTAGCCCTGCTTTCTCACCTCTAAGATGACTCTCCAGGCCCACCATTTCAGGGAGTTCTCAGACCTTCCGTGCTCCCTTCTCTCCTGGTTCTCTTCCTAATTCTCCAGTGCTAACAAATGTCTTATTTCTTTTTCCCTGTCTCTGACTTGTGGAAGGAGGATGGACTGTGTTGTCTAGTCCAAAAGTGCAGAAGCAGTAACAAAAGACAGATCAGAGTTGCAAAGAAGTTTACATCATCTGGCAGCTGAGTATTCTATATTATTCACAGTACCCTTACTCCAGGTTTATAGGTGGCACTAGATGGTCTATGAGATTCTTTATACCTCTCCTATTTTCTTATCATGTGACTGGTACTCACACCTCTGGTCTAGCACACAACTTCTTGATTACTATACTTAAGAACATCTTTGAGAGATGCTATAGTTGTCTAAAACTCGATCACCCTGCAGACAACATGATAGACTCCACAAACCTCAGCCAGGCTTGGCTACATGGGCCTGGGCTAGGCCTCAATGGACAACAAACACAGAGTCCCATCAATGGGCCTATACTCAAAGCCACTCCAAGTTGGGAAGCCCCTCCAAAGCCTGCAAAGCCTTAAAAGAGCCCACAGTCACCTCCAGGCCAAGAAGAGCATCAGAATAGGTCTCAAGTGAAGCATCCACCATAAAGTGCTACAAAGAAATGAGGTTTCTTTATTTGTATAGTCATTTCAGGTTTACCCAAAACTGACCACACTACTTGCTAAGCAACATCCTATAGTCAGTCACCTACCAGATCATGGAAAGCCTTTGATGCCAGATTAAGGATCTTCTACTGAAATTTTTTTCAGAACTTAAAAACAATTCATTTTACATGAAAATTAAATATCTAACTTCCATTCAAATGCCTCCAAAAACTTTCTAATGGCTGTTGGTACTCCCTTCTATCTCAAATAATCTTGTATTTGTTTTAATAATGTAAGCTCTTTGAGGGCAGGAACAGTGTCATTTTTATTTTTATAGCCCCAAGGACTCACACCATATAATGCAAATAGTAGATGAAAGAATGTTTCTTGAGTTGAGTACAAAGAAATGCAACTATTATTGATGATACACAGTTATTATTTAACCTCATTTTCTCTATCAACAAACATTTGTAAGCATCCACTATGTATCAGAGACTATACTAAATGTTAGAGATACAAAGAAAAGAAAACATTCACTGACCTCAAGGAGCTTACAAATTTGGGGGAGAGCAGGGAGAGACATGAAAATAATGAGGTACATTCAAGATATATACAATCAATAGAAAGTACTCTTAGAAGAAAGGCTTTGGCAATTATGGAGGGGAAACCAGAAAAAAATAGAAGGTAGAATTTGAAATGAATTTTGAAGGAAGCCAAAGAAACTCTGGAGATAATAAGGAAGAGCATTCTACACATGATAGATGGTCCCAAAAGAATGAATTGAGGAAATTTAGAGTTGTGTTGGGAGAACTACATTTAGGCCATGGAAGCTGGATTGTCAAGAGGAGAGAGGAGAGTGAATTATAAGAAGACTGGAAAGGGAGGAAGGGGACAGGTGATCTGGGAATAATGTTAAATGCCAGAAGACAGATCTTTGATCCTGTAGGTAACAGGGAGCCAACGGAGTGCATGGAGTAGGGAGCTCAGATCTATAATTCTGAAATATCACTTTGGCAGCTGAGTGGAGAATGGAATAGAGTGGGGAGAGATTTGAGGCAGGGGGTGCCAACAAAAAGGCTGTTGTAGCAGTACAAGTGAGAGGTGATAAGTATCTGAACAACATATATGAGATGTTGTGAAGGGAGAAACAGTAAGGTCTGACAATGTATGAGGTCTGGGGAGTTAATTAGAATGGATTCAAGTAGCATCTCTATGCATTTGATTCTTTAATCTAGGCAAAAGGGTCTCAGGACCTCTTTCAACACTTAAAAATTATTGAGGACTCCCTCAAAGAACTTTTCTCTATGTGAGGTGTAACAACTGATATGTGTAATATTAGAAATTAAAATATCTTGTATAATTATGAAAATAATTTTGACTTTGGGTATCCCTTCAAATGAACCACTGGGCTACTTGGATCATACTTTGAGAACTGCTGAACCAGTCCAAATTTCTCTGCTGAGCTCCAGCTACATAGCACCAACTGCCTATTGGACACCTTGAACTGGATGTCCCAAAGGCACCTTCAGCTCATGTCCAAAACAGAATTCATCATCCTTCCCCCAAAATCCTCCTCTTTCCCAAACCTCCCTCTTCCTTAGGACATCTTTCTAGTCACCCAAGCACAAAAACTGAGAGTCATCTCAGAATCTTCCCTGTCACTCACCCCACATATCCAGTCTGTTGCCGAATCTTGTCTTTACCACCTTCACAACATCTCTTATACATGCAGGTGTGGACTGGTAAATGTTTAACAATCAGGTCTCTGAAAAACAAAATCCACAGGACACACTTTTGGGTTTAGTCAGCAAAATGAACATTTTTCTGATCACTTCCTTCACACAATTGACAAAATCAATGGAGTATCTGTACTTGATCTTAGCTTTCACAGATTTCTGAGCTATAAATGCTTCACACTGACAATTTAACCTGCTGGCTCCAGCACAGCCCATTCACATGGACAGGCACTACCCTGATACAGTCCTTCCTTATCTGGACCTTTTGACTATTTCAGTGGCCTGCTGCTCAACTTTTCTACCTTGAGTCTCTACCCACTCTAGTCTTCCTAGCAGTCAGAGGACAAAGGGACCTTCCTAAAGCACAGATCTGATCCTGTTATCCTGCCAACATCACCCTTCTTCAATAAACTCCAGTGGCTCTCTATGACCTCCATAATTAAATACAACCTGGCCCCTTCCTACCTTCCCAGGCTTCTCAGTCGTTTCCTCTCTTCCATGGACTCCCATTCCCAAAGCCACTGGTCTTATTTTTCTTAGAATACCACATATCCTTATTGTATATTTTATTGACTGTTTCTCAGGCTATGAATATCCTCATCCTCTGCCTCCTGGCTTTGCTAGCTTCCTCCAGAGTCAGCTCAAATCTCAAATTCTGTAGGAGGCCTTTCCTATGACATAGCACCTTTTAATACTGAATATATCTTGTATGTACAAGACTATTTAGATGTGGTTTCCCTCATTGGAATATGACCTCCTTGAGAGCAAAGATTGATTACCTTCTGACTCTCTTTGTACCCCCACCCACTGCCTAGCACTGGGTCTGGCTCTAAAAAAATGTTTGTGGGCAATGATGTCAATAACAAATGAGAGGATTGTGTGTTGAAGATGAATGAAGTTGAAAAGGGGGGACAGTTTTAGGGAAGAACAATCATGCATTCTGTTTTGGACATGTTGAGTTTGAGATGACTGGGAGTTATTCAATGGGAAACATCCAGTAGATAGTTGGTGAAGTAGCATTGCAGATAAGGAAAGACACCAGATATGGATATAGAGATATGAGAATCATCTGTATAGAGATGATGAACCCATGAGGTCACCAAAAAAGACAGCATGGACAAAAAAAGAGAAGAGATGGGGAAAGAAAGGGAGGTAAGGGAATAAGCATTTAAATATTACCTACTGTGTCAGGTGCTATGCTAAGAGCTCTGTAAACATCTCATTTGATCCTCATAATAATCCTGCAAGGTAGGTGCCATTATTACCCCCTTTTTACAGATAAGGAAACTGAGGTAAACAGAAGTTAAGTGATTTGCCCAGGTTCTGAGGCTGAATTTGAACCCAGGTCTTCCTAACTCCAAGTATGACACTCTAACCACTTCATTACCCAGGTGCTCAGGAAATAGCCTTGAGAGCTACCAACAGATAATGGTGTGACATGGATGAAGAGTCAAGCAAAAGAGACTGAAAAGTTGTCAGGAAGAAAGCAGATCAAGAGTGATAAAAGAAGAGAGACAGGATGGAGTATCTGGGATGAGAAGATGATTAACAATGTCACAGGAATGTCAAATACTGCAGAGAGGTCAAGAAGCATGAGAACTGAGAAAAAGGCCATTAGACTGGCCAATTAAGAGATCATTGGTAACAGTGGAGAGCAGTTCCAATTGACTGATGAGGTCAAAAGCCAGATTTTAGAGGAATTATAGATTTAGAAGAGTAAGAGGAAAGGAAGGAGAAGCATTCACTATACACTTTTTCCCCTAAGGACTTTAGCAGAGAAAGGGAAGGAAGGTATAGGACTACAGGTAGTAGGAAAGGTAGAATGAAATGAGGGGTTTTTTGAGGATGAGGGGAACATGTCTAAGCAGCAGGGAAGGAGCCAGTAGATAAAGAAAGATGGAAAATTAGACATTGGGGATGAGTTTGTTAAAGATAATAAGAGGGAAAGCTCAAGGAGGATTGTTTGGATTAGACAGAATATAACAAAAATGGCTAACAGAAAATTGAAATCCAATATAAGGAGATCCTATAAGTACTTATATGCCTTCAAATAGCTTGAAATCATGAAGTCCAGAAAAGTTATCTCCCAAAACTGGGGGTGGGAGTGGGGGTGGGGAACAGGAGGCTATGATTGCCAAGGAACAGAAAGTAATCTTTCCAAGACTAGAAAGAATGAAAGAGGCAAGTCAGAACTGCAGCGGGGAAAGTGTTTCTTGATTTTGATAAATATTTAGAAAAGGAAGAGATAATCCCAAAGAACTAGTATGATGTAATCAAGAACAGATCATAACAGGCTAGCCTCATATCTTCAGAATTGGCCAAATTACTAGACCAAATCAGGGGAATTCCATAGGTGTATCTCTATCTTGATTTCAGCCAGGCATTTGATAAAGGACCTCAAAGTATCCTTGTGGATAAGAAGAAAACGCACCCTGCAAAGTTAGTGTGCATTCCCCCTATGACTCTCACAGCAATAAAGCAATTCTCTTACTCTTCCCAGATTAATGTCCTAGACTATTCTCTGCCTCTCAGCAGCTGTCCTAAGCCTTCTCTTCTTTCTTCAAACCTCTGACACTAGCCTAGTCCCTGATCCCCAACCGTCTAATCTAGAGGACCTCACCTCATACTTTACTGAGAAAAGAAAGGGAATTTTTTCATCATAATAGTTAGATGGATTCAAATCTAATTGAAGGAACAGACCCAAAAGAATAGTTATTAATCAATTGACATTAAAGGGGAAAGAAAGAATACCCCAAGTGTTTGCCCTTAGCCATCTTCTATTTATCTTTTTCACCAATGATTTGGGCCAAGGTATTAGATAGTCAGCTTATCTAATTGGTGGAAAACATAAACCTGGAAGTGACAGCAAATGAACTTGAAAATGGAGTCAAGATCTAAAAGGAACTCAAGCAGCTACATAAAACATTGTGCTAAATCAAAGGTGATGATTTTTGGAGGGGGGTGAGATCAGACTTATAATTTCACTGGAATAAGGAACTCCACCTGAGGAAATTCTCTCTCCCAATGCTAATTGACACTATTCTGCAAGTATTAGTCTTAAAGAAACAGCAGATTAAATGAATTTACCTAGTGTCAGGAAGCCAATATATGTTATATATAGGACCCAGGCCAGTATCTTATTGATTCTGATGCCAGCTCTCCATCAACTATGCCACTGGTGCCTTTCAAAATGAACTGTAGTAGATATAAAAGTCAAATCTTACACTTAAGTACAAAAAAAAACTTCAGAAATACAAGAAAAGGAGAGCTTAGCTACAAAGCAGTTAATCTTTAAAAGTTCTAGAGATTTTAGTAGTTGAGCTCAACATGAGTCAGTCATATGATTTTGTTGTTCAGCTGTGTCCAACTCTTTGTGACCTAGTGGATCATTCTGTCCATGAGGTTTTCTTAGCAAAGTACTGCAGTGATTTGCCATATCCTTCTCCAGTGGATTAAGGCCAAAAGAGATGAAGTGACCTCTCCAGGGTCTAAGTCATCTAAGACTGGATCTAAACTCAGGTCTTCCTGACTCCTGGTCCCATGCTCTATTCACTAAGCCATCTAGCTGCCCCCAAAATCTATATGATATAGTGGCCCAAAAAGCTAGATTCAGAATGAGGGAAATGACCATTAGATTGAGTTCCTTGAGGGCAGGGATGGTTCTTTGTCTTTCTTTGTATCTTCAGTGTTTAACACAGTACTTGGCTTATAGTAGGAGTGTAATAAATGCTTGTAGAATGACAGTTTTGCTGTACTCTCAGCCCTGGTCAAATGGCATCTAGTGTACTGTGCTCAATTCTAGCACCATATTTCAACTGTTTAGATTTAATTTTACTTGTGTGAAAACTGTTTTGTAATTGTATTCATTTAATTCTTGTGTTTGTCTTGGCAAATATATTCCCAAATATTTCATATTGTCTAGAGTAATTTTTAACGAATTTCTCTTTCTAACTCTTACTGCTGGACTTTGTTGGAAATATATGGAAATGTTGATAATTTGTGTGGATTTATTTTGTATCCTCCAATTTTGTTAGTTATTTCAACTAGTTTTTTAATTGATTCTCTTGGATTCTCTAAGAATGCCATCATATCATTTGCAAGGAGTGATAGTTTCGTTTCCTGTTTGCCTACTTTAATGCCTCCAATTTCTTTTTCCTCTCTTATTCTAGCACCATATTTCAAGAAAGACATTGGTAAGGTGGGAAGTATTCAGTGGAAAGAGATCAGGAATGCTCTGTCTATCATGCCATTAAAGGACTGCTTGTAAGAACTATAGATGTTTTGCATGAAGAGAATAGTTAGAGGAGAAAGGTTGGGTATCTTCAAATATTTAAAGGATTGTTGTTTGGGGATTAGACTTGTCAACATGGGATCTAGGAACCCCAAACTTGTGGCCTAGTGGGATCTGGTGAACCCCAAGTTTTAGGACTAGCTTATAGTTTGGAGACCCCAAAGTTTGTACTTGTTCCCTTTTCCCATGGAAATCTACCCTGAAGGGAATCCCAGGTTAGCAGTTTCAGACTGAGTGGGGGACGGTCAGGGGAATAGGCAATCCACTTCAGGTGGGAGCTAAGCCCAAACCGAAGGAGAGTGGACTCTTTGGCGCTATAGACAGTGCATCAGTCTTGTAAGCTGAAGGTCCTGAGTTCGATCCTCTGAAGGAGGATGTGATATACTGGGAAAGACTTCTGGAGATGAAGAGTCACTCAACTTGGGCTTGGGTTTAGCTTCCACCTGAAGTGGATTGTCTATTCCCCTGAGGGTCCTCCACTCAGTCTGAAACTGCTAGCCTGGGATTCCCTTCAGGGTAGATTCCCATGGGAAAAGGGAACAAGTACAAACTTTGGGGTCTCCAACCTATAGGTTAGTGCTAAAACTTGGGGTTCACCAGATCCCACTAGGCCATAAGTTTGGGGTTCCTAGATTCCATGTTGACAGACTCATTCCCCTGACTTCTCAACCTCTTTGGCACCTCCTTGCTGGCATCCTAGCCATGGGAGCCCACCCCAACTGTCCAGCTTCCCTTTAGGAGTTGTCTTCTCTCACTCGAATGGAGGTGTCTTGAGGGTAGGAACCCTCTTGTATCTGTATAACCATACAAAGCACAGGGCCTTGCACATACTAAGAGCTCTATCTCAACTTGGAACCATATCCTAAAAGTCACTAAACTGCAGAAAAATAATAGCACAATGCCAAGAATATAGTATAGGCTCATTCTATAGTCTGTAAATAGGGTAACCAGCTGAATTCAATCAAGGTTGTCCTTAGGGACAGATTGGTAGAAAAATACATCTACATGACATTAAAAAAAGAAATTAACCAACAACATCAGTTCCCTCGAGATACATTCAATTCTATCACAGCTTTCAGTAGCTCTCAGCTAAAATCTTCCCAAACAGAATCTCAAAACACAATAGCACAGCTCTGTTCTAGATACCAAAACCCGAAGGCAATTCCTGACTTCTTGAAGTGGCTAATCCCTTCTATATGTGCCCTTGATCCCATCCCCCTATCATTTGCACACTGCTCCCACTAGCATACTACTCTCTCTCTCTAATCTTCAAATTCTCCCTACTTGCTGCTAGTTCTTCATGGCTCTAAAAATACCCATGACTCCCCTATCCTTAAAAAACTCTCACTTGATTTGAATAGTTCTATCAGATATCATCCTATATTTCTCCTCACCCCCTATTCAATTAAACTCCTTGAGGTCATTTCCACTAGGCACCCTTCCTGTTTTTCCTCTCACCTCTAAACCCTCTGTAATCTGGATTCTGAAACTCATCATTTAACTAAAACTGCTCTCTCCAAAGTATATAATCTCTTATTTGCCCAATCTAATGATCTTTTCTTAATCCTCATCCTTCTTGATCTCTCTGTAGCCTATAACACAACTGATCATTTCTTTCTCCTGGGTACATTCTCCTCTTTAAGCCTTTATCATGGTATTCTCTCTTGGTACTTTTCCTAACTGTCTGAGCGCTCCTTCTCCATCTCCTTTACTGGCGCTTTAGCAGGCTCTTTTTCACTAAATGAGGGGTGCCCCGCAAGGCTCAGTCCTAAGTCCTCTTCTCCTTCTGAACCAAAGGTCATCAATCTATAGTCCACTGCCTGTTTTTATATAGCCCCAAAATTAAGAGTAATAAACCACTCTTACAAAAATGGTGGAGGAAGAGATTTGGCCCACAAGGGGTAGTTTGTCCATCTCTGATCTATACCACCTTCCTATGAATTCCACCAATTCCCATGAATTCAACTATTATCTATATATCCATCCCTGTTCCCTCTCCTGAGCTCCAGTACCATATTAGCAACTACATATTTTGCAATTCAAACTGAATGCCCTACAGGTATATAAAACTAGATGTGTCTAAAGCAAAACTCATTATCTTCCCCTCTCCCTTCCCGAATGCTCTCCTTTTCTGAATTTTCCTATTACTGTCAAGGGCACCGACATCCTTGCAGTTATCTGTTCAGAAAGCAAGTCTTTTTTTTACCTTTGCAACACCTTTTGCACTCACCATAAATACAGCCACCACCATCTTGGTACAGGTTCTCATTATCTATCATCTAGACCCATGTTGGCAAACCTATGGCACGCATGCTGGAGGTGGAAGTTCCTTTCCCCATCTCCACATGCCTGAGGACATTTCTCACATGACCCAACCCTCTGCCTAGCAGCCCAATGGGAGTACTTCTTTCCTCCCCTATCTGGGGTGGGCGCACATATGGCATGAGGGTTGCAGTTTGGGAACTCAGTCTCTAAAAGGTTCACCATCACTGATCTCGACTATTGTAGGAGCCTTCTGATTGGTCTTTCTAATTCCATTCTAAATTCATCCTCTACTCAACTGCTAAAATGGTCTTCTTCAAGCACTGATCTGACCATATCACCTCCCTATTCAATAAACTACAGGGGCTCCCTATTATCCTTAGGATCAAATAGACAATCCTGATTGGCAATCAAGTCTATTCACAACAGGCTGCTTTCTACCTCCTTAGGCTTCTTCTACTATATACTCCCCATCCACTTAATTTACAAGTCTCACTTCCAACTCCTAGCTTCTGCCCAGATTCAGCTCAAAGCCCTGTTTCTGCAGAAGTCCATCCTCAGTGCTCCAAACTGCTAGTCTCTTCCCTTTGAGATTACCTTCCATTGACACTACATATACCTTTTCTGTATGGAAATAATTTGCATGACTTCATATATGTAATAGATACATTGCTTGCCTTCTTAATGGGTAGGGGAGAGAGCAAGGGCGAGAATTTGGAAGTCTAAATTTTTAAGAAAACCAATTATCTATATATCATTTATGCACACTGTTCTTTTCATGCTTTATCCCCCATTAGATGGTGAGCTCCTTGAGAGCATGCCTTTCTATTTTTAGTTCTCAACCCAGTACATAGCCCATAGTGCTTAAAAAGGGCCAGCTGGCTAAGTGAATAGCGCTTTACAAAGAATAACTGTGGATGTAAACTTCCAAAGAAAGAACTGACAAAGAGAAACATGCATGACATAGTTTTACATTTACATTCTTTTGGTCAAATGATGCCTTCTCTAGTGCTGGGAGGGGAGGAAGAAGGAGATTTTTAATGTAACAAACAAATGATTTTTATTAAAGTTTAGTGAATGGCCTACAATCACCAAAGAACAATGACCCTAGTGCATGAATTAGTGCCCCTATTTAAAAGAGGAAACAGGCTCAGAAGTTTAGTAAAGTGGCTTGCTCCAATCACACAGAAAGTTTCAGAGGTAAAATTTGAATCCAGGTCCCCTGACTGCAAAGGTAGTGTGTATTCCCCCTATAACTTTCAGAGCAGAAAAATACTCTTACTCTTCCCAATGCTCAAGACTATCTTCTGACTCTCAGCAGCTGTTCTAAGCCTTCTCTTCTTTCTTCAATCTGCTAACACTAGCCTAGTCGCTGACCCTCCACCCTCCAATCTAGAAGACCTCACCTCATACTTTACTGAGAAAAGAAAGGGATTTTTTTCATCACAAGCTCTGCCTTATCTCTCTATTCACTATCCTAAAGACCCTTAGAATTGTATTTTTCTGTATATATTTATACATGTCCCTGTTGTTTCCACAACTGGAATGTAACCTCCAAATGAATGGGGATTATTCCATTCTTTGCAAATTTATCTCCAGTAGCAAGCACAGTGCCTAGCACATAGTAGATGCTATGAAAATAATTCTGATACCCCTATTCATTTTCATCAGTATTTACATAGTTCACTGTGATTTAATGAGTATAGTGATTGTATTTAGTGAGTTAAGCAAAATAGTATTGTTTGAATTAATTATGTTAGTAAATGCTGTATAAATAAGTGTTATATAGGTTAGAATTAACCCATGTGTTGGTGATACTTTTCATGTATCATTGATTATATTAATTGCACTTGGATAGGTTTATGCTTTATTAAGTATACCTGTTATATAGATTTTAGTTTGTGCTGCTGTATTAGCACTGATCCCTCCCCCAATTCTAAGTATGTGATGCTTGAAATAAGATTCAAGTGCCTTAGCAACACCTCTCAACTCTATGAATAACTACTGCAACTCCTAAGTGACCTTTGTTTTAAAACCACAACTTCCTAAGAGCCCCTTAACCCTGGTCCCAGTGTTCTAAAACCCCAGAATGTTGCTGAGCAAACCCCTGAGGTGGCCAGATGGCCTGCAGAAGGACCAAGACCTTGCTGACAGGGTCTCATGACCTGTGGAAAGTTTTATGACCCAAGGAAAGCTCCCCCTAATACTCTTGACAGAATATTACTAATTGATGACCTGTGAAATGGCCAGCTGACCAAACAGTCTTGGTTGGTGGGCATTGCCCTTAGCTAGTCAGAGGAGTTCCCCATTTCTAGAAGTAACCAATAAGAAATTGTACCACGTCATATATTTTTATTTTCATCGTTCTGTATAAACATTTGCAACCCTCAAGCAGAAGGGGTCCTTGACTGTGAGGAAGGTTTTGGATCCAATTTATTAGAGGCCACTGTTTTCCCTAATGAACTGACTATACTTGGAGCTCTGCCTCAGTGTACCTTTGTTGCTGATGGGATTCTGTATGGCTTCTCCTCCTTTGCTCCAGTTTCTGAAGAAGTGGTGACCTTTCCCCTCATCAAAGCTATCATCTCTACTTGTGCATCTGATCCCATCTCCTGCCATAGACTGCTATCTACAATCATTCATTCCTCCCAAACACTCACATCTTCAGTGTATGTGAACAAAAAAGCATTTATTAAGCACTATGTGAAAATCAGGGTACAATGAATAGAGCACCAGGTCTGGGGTAAGAAAGATCAGAGTTCAAATCCAACCTCAGATACTTACTAGCTGTGTGACTCTGGGCAAGTTACTTAAACCTCATTTGCCTCAGTTTCCCATCTGTAAAATAGAGGTGTGCTGGAGAAGAAAATGGCAAACTACTCCAGTATCTTTGCCAAGAAAACCTCATGGACAAAGTCCATGGGACTTAGAGTTGGACACAACTGAACAACAAAACACCAACAATGTGCTAAGCACTAGGAAAACAGAGAAAAAAACCTTACAGTTTCTTCTTTAAAAGGATAATACTCTTACGAAGGGGCAAAACACAGAATCTAAGCTGCAGGTGGAACATTCTAGTAGTCTTTCAGAGAGGGCAATGTCTTATTTAATATCATTTTCTATTGATAAAATAGTATCAAATTCTACATTTGAATCACTTGCCAGGGCCAAGGCTTATTTTTCCCCTATATGCCCAGTCCTTCTCCAGAGTCTACAAATATATCCAGGTGTCTCCTATCCTGAAAAGTTCCCCAGGATCCTATCATCCTCTTAAGCAACCTTTCCTCCTGTCCATTTTCCTTTTCAAGCACCTAGAAAAAGCTATGTCTGCCCTTTGATTCACTTTACTTCTACCTTCTGTCTTCCCACTCAGTTCTCAAGTCCTTGGAACCGGGCTTGAAACTTCACTCAGTTGAAATATCTGTTTTCCAAATTACCAGACATCCATTGATGGCCATATCTAGCAGTCTTTACTCAATCTGCATTGTTTCTGACATCTCTGGAGCATTTCAATTTCTCCTCTAAGGCTTTGCTCTCTCGCTTCTCCTTCTATCTGATTGACCCCTCCTTCTTCAGTGAAACCCAGGTCTTTTGGTTAGGTTTTCTTCTCTATATAGCCCAGGACATGGGCTCCCATGGATTCAGCTGATCATCTCTGACCTGCAAGTAACTGATCATGCAAATAAGATATATCTATATTTGTGTCTCTAGCAGGATATCCCATATGCATCTCAAATTAAATATCCAAAACAGAACTTATTTCTGAAAAAAAAATCTGAATGAAAACATACCAAAAATGAGCATTTCCCTAAACACAGACGGCAGAAGGATTTTAAACGAAACCACTTCACACTTCTTTCTTTTGTTTTAAAAAAAACCAGTTAATTCTGTATGCTATTTTCAAAACAGTCATTCTCATCAAGTTTTTCTTCTAACTTTTTTCTCATCTGTGCATTTTTTGCATTCTTTTTTAAATTGAATTTTGGGTTTTTTGATTAATTAGTTATCTGCCTGCTTCAGCTTTTTAAGTTTATCAAAGTTGTTTGATGTGGCAAAGTCGGGACATTAATTCATTGCTGGTGGAGTTGTGAATCGATCCAACAATCCTGGAGGGCAACTTGGAACTATGCCCAAAGGGCGATAAAAGTCTGTCTGCCCTTTGATCCAGCCATAGCACTGCTGGGTTTGTACCTCAAAGAGATAATAAGGAAAAAGACATGTACAAGAATATTCATCACTGTGCTCTTTGAGGTGGCAAAAAATTGGAAAATGAGGGGATGCCCTTCAATTGGAGAATGGCTGAACAAATTGTGGTATCTGTTGGTGATGGAATACTATTGTGCTAAAAGGAATAATAAAGTGGAGGAATTCCATGGAGACTGGAACAACCTCCAGGAATTGATGCAGAGTGAGAGGAGCAGAACCAGGAGAACATTGTACACAGAGACTGATACAGTGTGGCACAATCAAATGTAATGGACTTCTCCATTAGTGTCAATGCAGTGACCCTGAACAACTTGGAGGGATCTATGAGAAAAAACACTATCCACATTCAGAGGGAAAACTGTGGGAGTAGAAACATAGAAAAACAACTGCTTGAATACATGGGTTGAAGGGATATAGTTGGGGATGGAGACTCTAAATGAATATCCTAATGCTAACAGCAACATGGAAATAGGTTCTTATCAAGGACACAAGTAATCCCCAATGAAATTGGGTGTTGGCTGCGGGTAGGGTGGGTAAAGGGGAGGGAGGGAAATAATGTGACTATTTTAACCAAGGAATAATGTTCTAAATTGACTAAATTAATTCAAAAAATGTTTTTTAAGTTATTTGTCTTAACGTTACTATTCTTAGAGACACCATTTCTTCTGGTTCTGCTCACTTCACTCTATATTAGTTCATATAGGTTTTCACAAGTTACTCCAAAACCATCCCTTTCATTTATTAAAGCACAATAGTATTCTATCACATTTATATGCAATAACTTGTTTAGCCATTCCCCAAATGATGGCTACCTCTTCAATTTCCAATTCTTTGTTACTACCACAAAAAGAGTTGTTATAAACATTTTTGTACATATGGGCACCTTTTCTCCCAGCACTTTGGGGTCTCTTATGGATTTAAAAAATATTTCAATGACCCTCTTTTCTTCTTAGCAACATTATTCCTAACTACCCCGAGACTTAGCCAACCTTCCTTGATAATTAAAAACGGAGAGGAAATGAAGGGGGGAAAGCCTTGGGGCAAATAAGTATGATCAAGAAAAATTAGGCCACACAGTCCATAAATGGATCCTCCTTTCTGTATATTGTGTCTATTACCTCTCTGTCAGGAGCTGGATGACATGCTTCATCCTAGGTCTTCTGAAAACATGGTTGAACAGAGTTCTTAAGTCTTTTGAAGTCATTTTTCTTTCCAATGTTGTCGTAATTATAAAAATTGTTCTCCTGGTCCTCCCCATTTCATTCTTCATCACTTCCTACTTCCCAAGATTCCTTTAAATTCTCTTTCATCATTTCTTATAGCACAGTAATATTGTTTTATAGTCAAGTAACCCAATTTGCTCAGCCATTTCCCAATTGATAAGAACTCTCCCTAGATTCTAATTATGTTTCTTTTTTCCCTCTTTTAATACTGCTCCCCTTTTTAAGGATAAGTACATTTGTTTTAATTGTAAAACTAACTAGATCATCCCCAGTATTACCTTTCCTCTTAACCACCATTCCCACTCTTTATTTTCTGTTGAGTTTAATCTTTCTAAATGAACTGCTATTCCATTCTGTACCCTCACCCACTCAATCCTCCTTTGGAGGAGAAGCTGGGTGCTAATTGTTGTAGGTATCTACACTGTTTCTTTCTGGAGAGATATAGCATTTTTTTCTTTTTCTTATCTAGATTTTTTTGACAGGATATGCTAGAGCCTTTTCCTTTTGAGGGTCCTTTTGTGAAGTGATTGGTGAATACTTTCTACCTTCATTTGCCCTCTGGTTCAGGCTTGAAAAAAATGATCTATCACAGCATTGGAAATTTGGAAATATATATTGCATGAAGGCATTGATATAACTTATAACATATCATTTACTATTGTGGGGAGGGAGAGAATCTGAATCACAAAATGGTAGAAAAGATAGTAAAAATGTTTCTATGTATAATTTTAAAAATTAAAATAATATAAAGTAAAAAATCACAGGGGCAGCTAGGTAACAGAGTGGCTAGAACACCAGACCTGGAGTTAGGAGTATTTGGGTTCAAATTTGGCCTTAGAGACTTCCTAACTGTGTGACTCTGGGCAAGTCATTTAACCCTAACTGCCTAGCCCTTGCTCTTCTGTCTTAAGAGCTGTCACTAAGAAAGTAAGAGTTTTTTAAAAAGTCATGGTTTTCAGGGGATTCCAGTGATTTCTTAAATGATTTCTCCTTAATCTGTTTTCCAGCTTTTTTTTTTTGCTGTCTCATGGAGTCATTTCTATTTTGTCTATTCTAGTTTTCATGGACTTCTCTTCAAAGCTATTTATCCTTCTTCCAATTCTTTCTTCCAAAACTTTTATTTGATTTTTTTAAATTTCTTGTTCATTTTGACCAGATGTGTAATATATTTATGGAAAAATCCATTTTTTTCTGAGTCTCTGCTTACAGTTGCTATAATGTTACTCATTCATTTTGGGCTATCTCTAGATGAACAATAAAATTTTTTAAAATACTGGTCTGGCTCTTCTTTTCTCTTTGTGGCCTCAGTTCCTAACCTGAGACTATTTACCTGGGACCTTCAAGCTCCTCAGCTGTACCACTCTACTCAATACTACACTGTTATTGGTCTGGTTGCTGCCAGGGCTTCCCCCCCTTCATGTCCATTTCCATGGCATTTGTATAGATTTCTTACTTCCTTAAAAGGAATGCCTTCATCAGATATACCCTCATTTTTTTAGAGGAGGAAACTGAGTCTCCAAGAGGTTAAGGTGAATCAGCTAGTATTTGGATCCAGGTGTCCTGCTTTCTAGTATGCAGCTTTCAAGGAAGTAATAGTCTATTGGGAATGAGAGGGCACTTAAACCCAAGTAATAGTCTTCTTTTGATGATAGAGCATAGAAGAGGTCCTACTAGAGTGGGAGAGATCAATTCCAAGGAAGGATGATGTATTTCAAGTTAAAACACCTCCAAAGTCCCTTTGAATCCTCTCTTTTGACAGTGGAAGAAATTGAGGCCCAAGGACATTAAATGACTTTCCCAAAGTAACACAAGTACTAAGGAGCAGAGTTTGGGCTTGAAGCTAAGTTGTATGGTTCCAATGCAAGGACTCTTTCTCGTGCAAGGAGGGAGGAGAAAGTTGGCATCTGATCTGGGTCTTAAAGGATAGGCAAGATTTCCACATGTAAAGACAATCCTGCTGCCAGGGCCCCAAACCTTCTGAGATGTGGCCCACAGAACATGCAAGATTTTCTAAATTGAAATGAATTTGTCTTGACTATAACTACAGTTCAGTTTAAGCAGGAGCACAGGCAAGCCACTGCTGTCATTTGGGAGCTGTCTTAGAGCAAGCACATGGTGACGCGGAGGACTCAACAAGAAAAACTGATCTCCCATTTCAGGAGAGTCTCTTCTTCTCTCCTCTAACCTTATCATAGCCAGAAGCCCAGGAGAAATGAGTATGCTATGCCTTCTTGGAGTCACAGGTGAGAGTTGAGTGAAAGATGGACACCCAAGTGGGATGAGCAGCTCTAAAAATAGCTCAGCAAACCTTCACACCAGAGGATCTAGTTCTCCCTGAACATCCCATAACCCAGTAAAAAGAGGACTAGATTCCAGGGTCCCCAAATCAATGTTGGAGCCTCACTTTGACCTTTACTTTGCTATGTTACCTTGAGCAAGTTGCTTCCTGTCTACAGATCTCCTAGGTAATATAAGGTCCCTTCTACCTCTAACATTGTAGGATGGTGATGAGTCAAAGCTGAGAACAGTATACCCTGTCTGGGTATTTGAAACTTTTACAGATGTACCCACCCACATCTACAAAATGCATTTACCTTAAATATTGTACATATGTGTACATAAATACACATAAATACACGATTACAAATATCAATGCTTAATGTTGCCTGCCTAGACATTCACCTTTATGTGCTGTTGGGAGATCCTCTATACATAAGCTTCTAGCACTGTTTTCTGTCTTGAACAGCAGACCCTGGAGTACAAGGGCTCCAACCTATCCAATCTGCCTTGGCACCATAGGGCCAATGAAAAAATGCCTTTGATGTTGTGAAGATTGGATTTCACTATCTCCTGATTTTTAACAATGAAGATCTTCCTTTATTGTGAAGATTAAATTGTAATCCCTTGAGTGTAACAATGAAGATACTTAGCTCTTCCTTCATCCTGAAGATTAAATTGCAATCCTCTGATGGTAACAATGAAGGTACTTAGCTCTTCCTTTATTGGGATTAATCCAATCTATTTTTAGATTTTAATCCCCAAAAGGTGATAACTCAGTATTTTAAGTAGATCTACCCATTTTAACTACAAAAGGTAAACTAACCAAAAAAGGTGTTAAGTAACCCAAAAAGATATAATCTAACCAAAGAAGGTGTGGACTAAAGAGAGGGCAGTCTTGGAGAAAAGCATCTGCTGTGATTGGTAGACATGAAATTTAGGGGAGGTGACATAAGAGAAAAAGATCTTTAAAAAGAGGACCAGAGGCCAGAAGAGATATATTTAATTGAAGATTCCTGTTGGATGGAGGATTCTCTGACTGGAAGTTGGACTGGAGAAACTGGACCCCTGGAGGAACTCATGCAGGAGACCTCAGACTACTTTTCCATTTAGACGGTCACCTTGGTGAGTGAAAGGGTGACTTAGTGACCCGGCCTTTCTCAGAAGTCTAAACCTCCTAGAAAGGCCCATCAACTCTTTTCCCTTGGCTGGGGCTTAGAAATTCTAACTGATATCAGAAGAAGCCAGAGATGGATCCATTGATCGATCGATCGAGATCGATCTCTCTCTCTCTCTCTCTCTCTCTCTCTCTCTCTCTCTCTCTCTCTCTCTCTCTCTCTCTCTCTCTCCCCTTTTCTCTCATTCCTTAATATCTTCCCTCTATTGTAAATAAACTACCATAAATTCCATTTACTTTTGTAATTCATTTTGGGATTTTAGAAAATTAAATCCCTGCAACTACCTAATTAATATATTTCAGTCTCAACCACAAAAATATTTAACAATGTTCTCTCGTTCTCTCTCTTTTCCTTTTATTTACTCACCCCTCCTTGGGGGGCTGGGGAAGGAAAGAGACAAGTAGAAAGGATGTGTATGATCCCCATGTATACTCAAGGCTAAAAGAGAAAATCAGAGCAAAAGAAATAATAGCTTAATATTTCTGTAACATTTTAGGGTTTTCTATGTGCTTTATAGATATTATTTCTTTTGATCCTCACAATAGACCTAAGGAGAAGGTACTATTATGAATTCCATGTTATAGATGAGGCTTCTTTAGGTGCTTAATAAATGTTTGTTGACTGATTTGTAATTGTATGATCCTGTACAAGTCAAGAAAAGCACTTTGCAAACCCTTACATTCTACTAGGTGAGAGGAGGGAAGGGAGCTTGCTCTGTAAGATAGACAAGTAAAAAGGAAGGTGACTTGATAAATTACTAGGGGTTATGAAGGATATATGTGAGTGTATACATATATGTGTATATATGAAGTACTTCATGCTGGAGGTGGTATTAAAGCAAACCCCGGAAGAAAGTTGGAGATTCTAAGAAGAAAGGATGATGAAGCAATACATTCTAGGAGCAGAGAACAAGTTGTGGAGGGTATGCTTGGAGTTTGGGGAATGGGATGTTGATTTCCAGCAACTCTACATGAAAGGTAGTAATATAAAATAAGTCTGAGATGTTAGGCTGGGGCCATACATGGAAAATCAAGGTATTGGGTGGAGGAATTTAAATTTTATTCCAGAAACAACAAGAAATCAAGTCAATTTTTTTAAAATTTTTTATTTGCTTTTTGATGGAGAAGTATTCTGGCCCTCCTTGTGCCCTAGGAACAGGATGTTTATAGGTCTAGGAAGGGTGAGTTGGGGAGGGGCTGGATGTGTGGCAAGGAGATCAATTAGAAAGCTACTACAAGAGCCCAGATGAGAAGTAATGAGGACCAAGCCCAAAAGAATTGCAATGTAATTAGAAGGTTAGATGTTGTAAAAGTAGAATGCACAAGAAAGACTTTGTAATTGAGAGGATATCAAGTGTGAGGGAAGAAATCTCAGCCAACTTCAAGGTTACGAATCTGGATAACCAGTTGGACGGTTATGCCTTCTCCAGTAAGAGAGGGGTGACTAGTGAGTGGGGGGGGGCACAAGATAACAAGTCAGGTTTTAAATATGTTGAATTTGAGGTGTCTATGGGGTTTCTAGGTAATGGATGACTTAAGTTCAGGAAAGAAATGGACATTGAAAGGTGGGAGTTATCTGCATAGAAATAATTGAACCCATGGGAGTTTATGAAAACACTAAGTGAGGGGACAAAGTGAAAGATGAGAAGAAAGCCCATGACAGTATTTTGACAAATCCCTCCAATTATTGGATGGGAGATAGATAAAGGGCCAGCTAAGGAGACTTAGAAAGAAGTTAGAAATGGAGGGGGGAAACCAGGAAAGTCCAGTAATATAAGACCAGAAAGGAGTAGGGGAATAGGGGGTCTCTCCAGTGTGGGAGATCAAATAGGAAAAGGACTGAGGAATGGCCATTGGATTTATCAGTTGATACAGTCAGTAACCATGGAGAGAGCAGTTTCAATTGAATGGTGGGGTGGAATTGCTAATGAATGAGAAGAGAACAGAAGGTAAACAGTAAGAAGAGTATACGGGGCAAAGGACTTGGAATTCACAGAATTTGGGAGCAGGAGGCCCTTCAATGGCCATCTAGTGCAACCTGTTAATATATATTGGGCCTAGTCAACCAAACATAGGGTCAAGGGTTGGGCCTTTGAAAATGAGACAAGGGCAAAGGTGATGCCCTGGAAGAAAGAATAGAGGGACCAGATGGCCCAGTGACTATAAAGAATTGCTTTGGGTTTTGAAGTGAGTTAAGAGGGAGAAACAGGAAGACTAATCGATATGCTCACCAAGCATAATTCAGAATAAAGGAGGTCACTGAGATTTACATGTTACGGTGTGTCCAACCCTACAAATAATTGAAGTGGAGTAAGAATGGAGATCATGAGATGTGGGCATGTTAAAGGAAAGGAAACTAAGGGTGGCTTGGGAAGGACACTGAAGCCAATGAATCGAGTTCTTTAATAGGAGTGCTGGGTGGTTGAGGTGAAGATGGAAACTAAGTCACATAATGAACACTTTAAGAAGGAAGAGTAGCTTGAAGCTAGGTACAGCACAGGCTTAAGAATGAGAGTGGTCCGAGGCTGAACTACAAGTGGCAGGAAGGGACAAAAAAGGAACTTTTGTACTTATTGGCCCTGGGGGCCGGCAGGAGGGAGGGAGAGGGGAAGCAGCCTGTATTAAGGACTAACAGAACTTTCAGGGAGCACCAAGGAGGAGGGTACTGAAGGGCAAAAAGTTTGGAGCCAACTGTGGGGCTGGAATTGAAAGCCTCAGTCCCTAGACGTAGCTGTGAGATTTGAGGAAGTGTCTTGCTCTCTGGGGCCTTCGGGTGCAAACTGGAATGGCAGGGGACAAGTCACACTTCTGAGGTTCCTCAGAGGTGTCTCAAGTCTTTGAGCACGTGAGCAAAGGAGGGCGGGGCAGCATAGAGTACGTCCCTCTGTTCCCGCGGTGCGAGAAGGGGGCGGTGCGACAAGGGGCGGGGCAAGGTACGGAAGCCCTTCCCACCTGGCCCCGCGGGTCTCGAGCCCCTCCCTCAGTCCCCTGACTGACCTCCAGCACTGCACAGCTTTCGAAGAGATAGCCCTTGTACATCTGCGGCGACCAGAGTAGGCCTGACGGTTGGTAGGCAGCCTTCGGCCCCGACGTTCCGACCCTACTGGCGGCCGCTCGAGGCCTCGGGCTCGCCTCGAGCCACTCCAGGCTCCGGTGTTTCGGCCCGGCCCCGGCCGTTGCCGCCGCCTCCGCCTCCACGGGCCCGCCAGCCGCTTCTCCTTCTGCCATTGGCCGCTGGTCACTAGGGAAGCCTAGGCTTTTCGCCGCCGCCCCCTGGGAAGTGTAGTTCTCCGGGGCGCGAGAGGCAGAGCTTTTGGAGCACATCTGGCCTGGGGATTGGTGGAGAGGCCTCTACTAAGCAGGGAGGATTTCGGGAGATGGAGTCCACTTCCCTACGGAGAGACCCGAGGGTCAGAAGGCGTTCTGGGTACTGTAGTTTCGCTCTCATTTCCTAGTAAATAGAGATTCTGTATGTGGTTGGAATAAAGATTCACATTTCCATATACTATTTTAAAAATGCTTTCCTCATTAAAACCCTTTAAGTGACTTGGAGAAACTCAGAAAGGCTTTTTTAGAGCATGAGTATGAATCCCAGTTCTGCTATCTACTGCCTGTGTGCACTTAGACAAGTCATTTCACTTCTCAGCCTCAGTTTCCTTCTCCATCAAATAAAGGGTCTGGTTGACTTACCTACCTCTATTATGTCTATTCCATAATAGCTCTTCTCTACACTCATTGTCACCATCCTAGTTCAGGTCATCAGTCCCTCTTAGCCCTTACCACAGCTCCCTGAATAGATTCTCCCTACTTCAGTCCATTTTAATCCAAAGTAATGTTCCTTAAAAGGAAATCTGACCAGGTGAATTTCCTACTCAAATCAAATCTCTCTTTGGCTTCTAGTTGCCTCAAGGAGAAAATATAAACTCTTCTGTTGAGGCCATTAAAGCCCCCCACACACACACAACCTGATAATCTACCTTTGTGATATTATTAAAGGTTACTTCTTCTCCTGTGCACTCAGCAAATCTATCCAAAGGGACCTTCTCTCCATTCCTCATTAAGACACTCATCTCATCCTGCCTTTGCACTGGCTGGCCCCCAGGCCTGAAATGCACTCCCTCTCTTCCTTTTAAGACAGAGCCCTCAAGCACCCCTTCTGCATGACTATGACTAGGTGACCTTTCCTCATCCCTCCAACTGCTAGAGCCCTCCCTGCCAAACTATTTTGGGTTTAACTATTTGTTTTCCTTCCAACTCTTAAATGGTAGCACTCTTGACATTTTTTTCTGCCTTCATTCATCCTGTTCTGCATAGTTAGAATATCCTTCCTCCCTCCTCAATCAACATATTCCTAATCTTGAAATGTGTTGGTGGCAAATAATACAGTCTTTGAAAACCCTTCATAATGTTTCCCCCCTTCCCTTTCTGGCCTTTTAGCCCATTTCTTTCATGCCTTCTCTTTGCCTTCCTATCAAAGTGGCTTTCATAATGTTTTCCCAGAAAACACCTTCCATTTCCCAACTGTACCTTGTTTTAAGCTGTCTGTACTCCCAAACAGGACTGCAATGTTGACTTCTCTCTGCCTAGTGGACTCCAGGTTCCCCATACTAAAAAACCCACCTGATGGTTATCAGTTGCTACTTCCCCCCACACCCTAATTACCTTGCAAAAAGCTACTGTGGAATGGATCATAGTATTTATAGCCTACGGGGGCCTCAGATGTTATACATCCCCCTCATTTTACAGAGGAAGAAACTAAGGTCAGGCAGAAAAGTAAAGAGTTGTCGAAGCTGATACAGATAGTTAGTGGTTGAATATGTAGGTGACAAGTGTTTGTTAAATTAATAATTGTGTCATATCTGAGATTTGAACCCAGGTCTCCAAATTCCTAAAACCAAACTTTCTAGTCCCAATCCCAGATTTGCTTACTTCAGCTTGAACCTCTTTGGAACAAATACACACATCCAAGCAAAATAAGCCATAAACAAATGGAAAAACTGAAACCCCAAGAGGAGGGAACTTGCCCACCTGATTCCACAGAGGTAAATAAAAGCAGTGTCAGTATTCAAAACCCGATGATCCTTGGCCTCATGTTCAGGGCTTTTGCCATTATATCACAGTGTGCCTCAGAGCCAGCTCTGATCTATTGGTATCCTATTGTCATCAACTGACTGTGGCCCCTTTCGGTGAGATTATGGGAAGCTATGGATGATCATAGGTTCACACACTTAGAGCAATTTGGGACTTCTGAGGCCATGTAATCCAACTTTTCACTTCATACATGATCAAGCCTAGGCCCATTGACAAGGTGCCAAGCTCAACCAGAGAGTACAATCAATAGCAGGGTTGAGGGCTAAATCCTCTTCCTGGAAGCTCATTCCCCACTTTGGAATCACAGAGAGAGGTAGGGTATCCCAGAAGGAAATGCCCACATCAATGAGGTTATACCTGCATTGGCTTATTGTAGATGTAAACAAAGTACCTACTGGGAGGAGGCCTGTGGAGGTGTGCTTAAAAAAAGTAGAAAGGGCCTTTTAGCTGCCAATTTGACAATACATTTGTTCATTAAATGGCCACCCATACTAGGTTCTAAACTGGGTTCTGGGAAGAACAGAGAGGAACCATAAACAAGCTCTTTTCTAAATTTCTGGGGCAAACTCCCCAGGTAAACTCCCTGGGTAAATTCCCAGAAACAATATTCCTGAAGGTCAGTTTGGTTGGTAGGTGTGACCACAGAAGCTTGGAAACTAACTGGTCAAGTAGAAAACCAACATCTTGGAGAGAAATGAGAAGATCCTGCCGCTTTCTCCTCTTTGGGGGAAGGTTCAGGGTGTGGAAAACGTTGAATGTATTGTCAGAATTTTTTTAGTATGTTGATCAGTTTTGCTGGCTTTTTTCTCTTCTTTTTCTTTTAAAAATTATTTGTTCCTAGCCACATGACTCTGGGCTTGTCACTTAACCCCATTTGCCTAGCCCTTACTGTTCTTGTGCCTTAGAACCAATACTCAGTATTGGTAAGGGTTTAGAAAAAATTTTATTATAAGTAATAGCTGAGGGGCTGGAGGGAGGAATGACAGGCCCCAAGGGGAAGTTTAGAAAATGTACAAACAAAATACATTAATACCAATAAAAATTTAATTTTTTGAAATGGTATTCCAATGTTAAAAATCAGCCAGGATAGATTAAAAATAAAACCAGCCATTTTGCTCTCCTTTCTCTCCCTCTTCTTTCGTTTTGGCCTTCTCTTTCCTTCTCTCTCTAAACTCTCATAGCCATCCCTGATATACTCCAGCTTCAACTGGGCTCACCTCTTTGCTGAAGTCACCCCCCCAGATATGTATCACCTCCTCATACCCAGCCTTTCACCTCTCCCTTCCTCACATCTACTACATCTACTAATGACCCCTCCCTCCACCTGGAGCCTGAAAAGTACCAGGTCGAAGCTAACTACTTGGCCCTGGAGTTGGGGGCCTCAGATACTTCCTAGCTGTGTGACATGGGGGGAAGGAAGGAAGGAAGGAAGGAAGGAAGGAAGGAAGGAAACAAAGAATCAAAGAAACAGAAAGGAAGTTCCCAGTCATATCAGCCCCTTCAGTCTGGAAAGTTCAGCTCCTTAAGGTATGCTGGATAACCTCTCCCCCAAATATAATATTGCCTTTAACTATATTGAAAAGCAGTTATTTCAAATAATTGAAATATTTTTATTTGCTTGCAAACTCTTGAGAAGGGGGCAACCAAGAGGCCTGACCAGACAGACCCCAGGAGAGCTCCAGGGCAGAATCTGGGAAGAACTCTGGTCCCACGGGATGGGCATTGAATTATGGTGTGGTCAGTGAACAGCATTCAATGGTTGACCTTTGGTCAGTACTTTGCCCGGGCTAGGCTACAGGGCCTAGATTGACACAGGGTAGGTTAGGGCTGGAGGTTTAATGTGATTAAGAGTGTTGGCAAAATCTAAGGTGAAGGGGACCCTTCCACAGTGAGATGAAAGGGGGCACAGAGACAAAAACATCCAGGGGGACTGATGAATCCATGTGTGATCACCAAGAAATAAAGGAATTTGAATGATCCCCAGGTCCACTCTTCCCTATGTATCCAAAGTTGATTCCAATCGCCCATGCCCTCCTGAGCATAAAGCTGTATATCTCTGTCACACACACACACACACACACACACACATAGACACACATTCCAGCCTTCCCCCCAAGCCCAAACTAATTCCAAGCTTTTAAAGCCTGTTTTGGATTTAATCTACTCAAATTTATGCTCCTAAGCCCCCCAAATTTCTTTCTCAAAAGAAAGAACAAGCCATTTTGCTCTCAATTATTATCAATTATGTGACGTCACCTGGTAGTGGTGAAAGTGGGATAATTTACCAAGAATACAAAATTAGGGTACAATTAAGAAAATGCATTAATAGCCAACACTCTCAATGCATGTGACTCAAAGCAATACCCCCACCCCCAAAAAATACTTCTGGGAAGGAAAAAATGTAAGAGCAGCCTGTTGGCCTGGAGAGTAGGTAGGAAAAGGTAGATTAATAATTTGCTCCTTGGTTTACAAGAATGGTTCTGCATTTTAACGCCTGGATTGCTAAGTTTTTTGTCTCATGGGTCACTGAGAGATCAGAAATCTGGTAGTTTGTGGATGGGTGCAGGCTCCAGTGACCAGAAGAATAGGATACCGTGTAGTCAATCCAAAGCCAAGTCCCATGCCTCCATTATGTTACCTCCATTATTCAGAACTAAAGAAGAGAGAAACCCTCACTGTCAACAGCCTTTGCTAGGATGAGGCATAGGCAATGGGGAGGTATCCCCCTGGGTCCATTACTTTCCCCCTCCTCTCATCTTCCCAGCACTCATTTTGGAAAAAAAAAGGAAAAGGAAAAAACTCCTACCTTAGAAACATCCCCATGAGCATGCAAAGCCTCCTGGAACAGATAGGCAGAATGTCTCCGCTTCCAAAAACTCATGAGATTGAATCAGACAGGAATAGCTCCTTAATTAAGGCTCAAATTAAGCCACTCAGGTTAGTTCAGCCTCCTTCTCCTTAAAATGGAAGCAGGGAAGTTGGGGATTTGTTTTCCTTGGCCCCACATGGTCAATAAAAGGATTTTTCCCCAAGGGGAGGTAAAAGCTTGAGGTGAGATGACCAAAAATTAGAAGGGTAAGAAAAGAAGGTCGTTGAGGCTCTTCAACCAATGCAGAGAGAAGAGGACAGAAAGAAGGTAAGTAGCTGGCTCTGACAAGCAGGATCGCTTCAATACTAGCATGTTGGATACAAAAAAGGAAAAAACTGTATAATGTAGGCATACTCAGCTTCCTATAAATGGGCTGTGCCTTTCTTTCACTCTTAAAGCAGCTGGGTGGGACAATAGATAGTTGGGAGTCAGGGAGACCTAAATTCTATTGGACCTTAGACATTTACTAGTTGTGTGGTCCTGGATTAGTCATTTAACCTCCATCTACCTCAGTTTTTTCAACTGTAAAATAGATATAATAACGGCACTTACCTCCCAGGGTTGTTGAAATGATCAAATGAGATACTATTTGTAAAATGCCTGGCACATAGTTCTCTAAACCCCATTTGATCAAGAGGGAAGATGTTACATATACTCCCTGGCAACCCTGGGACATGCTATGTGTGAACTGGGAAGTGGACTCACAGATCTTCCCTCCTCCATATTTAACAGAGAAAAAACTGAAGCCAAGCAGGGCTTGTTTAAAATCACACAGCTAGTAAATGACTTGTTCAAGCAAATTTTCACTGAGCCACTAGACACTGGTAAAGTAAGGACTAGGGAAAATAGCATCTAAAACGTATGTTCTATAAGGTTTACAAAATGCTTTACAAATATTATCTCATGTGATTCTCAAAACAACCCATTTTCTAGATGAGGGAACTGAGCATGAAAAGTAAGTGTGCTCAGAACTTGAGACAGAATTAAAAATAGGTCTTCCTGAGCCCAAGTCCATTGTTCTATCCACTGTCTGACCAGTGTGTGCCTTTCAGTCCTTTTTTTAAACCCTTTTTGTCTTAGTGACAACTCTTAATACAAAAGAGGAAGGACTAGGCAAATAGGATTAAGTGACTTGCCTGCGGTCACACAGTTAGGAAGTATCTGAGGCCAAATTTGAACTAGGGTTCTCCTGGCCTGAGGCCTGGTGCTCTAGCTACTGTACTACCTAATTGTCTCAAAATCCTTTTTATTTTTGCTTTTGCTTATCAATACCTTTCTTAAACCATGATGGCTAGTCCTGAATACAGTTCTGTAGATGATCAAATTTTAAAACATATGTGCGATCTATTATTATTTCACCCAGTTGAAAATACTTACTGAATTTTGCCTTTACTACCTTGAGAAACTAAATACAGTGCCTTGCTGGAGTTTTCGCATGTCAGTCAGTTGGGTAATTCTCCCAAACAGGGATTCTATTCTCATAGTTTGATTTTTTTCTCATTATAAATTCAGCATCTTCATTGTCAAGTTTTCATTAGCTCCTAAGGGTTGGCAGTCCATTTTTAAAAAATGCCCTGAACCTTTTCTTTCCATTATACTTCTAGAAATTGTGATTCCCCTCTCGTGAATAATAATGATATCATACAGCTAGTAAGTAAAGTGTATAAGACAGAATTTAGGACTAGATCTTCCTGACTATCCAGCTGGTGACAGTTCTATTTCCCTCATACTCTCTAGCTTGTCTCTTTGATTTCTTCTTCCTGTGTCAGGGTCCTACAAACTCTGAAGGACACAAGCACCCCAGAGTGAACAAGGAAGGCCACAGCTGTAATTAATTTTGTGACATTTAAGCCAGCACCTGCCAGCCCTTTTGGTATAAGAAAGATAATAGCTCTCATCTCCATTGGATGTCAGGTTTACAAAACCCTCCCCTTACAAAAGCCCTGTGAAATACGCAGTATACCATTTTGGAAAGGGTTAATCAGTGGAGTTCCCTGATTTGTTTGATGAGGTTACAGGAAAGTGAGCCTTTGTTTGACACTTGGATTGCATCTCCCTATGGAGGGTATAGACATGTCTATTTGTCATAGGAGATGATGTGAGATGAATTGGTTAGCTAAGTTGGTAGTGGATTATAGCTATTTATGCTAGTCCTTTATAAAGGGGGAGGGGTTGATTGTAGAGTCAACCCTTTCCCCTCTTCTAAAGGTATAACAGAAAGCAGCAGAAACAAAAGGAGATATGAAAGGTCAGGGAAAGATTGTACACATTCATAGCTTTCCTGATTGTTGTACAGTTGTGTCTGATTATCTGTGACCCTATGGACAAGTTCATGGGCTTTTCTTTTTCTTTTTTTTTTTAAACCCTTACCTTCTGTCTTGGAGTCAATACTGTGTATTGGCTCCAAGGCAGAAGAGTGATAAGGGCTAGGCAATGGGGGTCAAGTGACTTGCCCAGGGTCACACAGCTGGGAAGTGTCTGAGGCCACATTTGAACCTAGGACCTCCTGTCTCTAGGGCTGGCTCTCAATCTACTGAGCTACCCAGCTACCCCATATGGGGTTTCTTGACATAGACGCCAATGTAGTTTACCATTTCCATCTCCATTGTGTCTCCATTTTACTGATGAGAAACTGAAGCAAACAGGGGTTAAGGGGAATTGCCCAGGGTCACACAGCTAGTAAATATCCGAGGCTATATTTGAACTCAGATCTTCCTGACTCCAGGTCCAATGCTCTATCCATTTTATCACCTAGCTGCCCCAGCTTCCTTGGGATAGTCACATGATAGTTGCCACTGTTTTCCACTCATGTAGTCCAAGAACTCTCTTGGACCCCAAGTTTCTGGCCCCAGGCTTGAAAAGGTAGTAGATTAGTCTCTCACATCTATGAAGAAAGGAACCATGTAGCCCAATGGTATAAGTTTTTGAACCCCAGGCTACTAGATAGAAGAGAGGAGAGTTCCTGGGCAATCCAGGTCTTAGAGATTTGAGAATTCAAAAGTCTTCTTTTCTAAAGAGATGGGGAAGTTGCTGGATGGCAATAGCTTCTTGGAAAGAGAAGAGCATTCTAGAATCCATTTTAGTGAGGAAGGGGAAATTTCTGGGAAGCACTGGCTTCTTTTTTTCCAATAATATTATATTATTTCTCAATTACATATAAAAACAATTTTAACACTTGTTTCCTAAAATTTTGAGTTTCAAATTTTTGTACATATAGAGTTTTTTTTGTTCTTTTTGGGATACAGACCTATTAGTGGTATTGCTGGGTCAGAGAATACACCCAGTTTTATAGCTTTGGGGACATAGTTCCAAATTGCACTCCAGAACAATTGAATCAGTTCACAATTTCACCAATAGTGTATTAGTGTCCCAATTTTCCCACATCTCCTCTAGCATTTATCATTTTCCTTTTCTTTTGTATTAACCAGTCTGCTAGCCAGGAGATGGTATCTCAGAGTTGTTTCAATTTGCATCAGTAGTGATTTAGAGCATTTTTTCATATAACTATAGATAGCTTTGATTTTGTCTTCTAAAACTGCCTATTCATATCCTTTGACCATTTATTAATTGGGGAATGATTCATATGCTTATAAATTTGACTCAGTTTGCTATATATTTGAGAAATGAGGCATTTATCAGAGACATTTGCTGTAAATTTTTTTTAAATTTCTGCTTCTTTTATAATCTTGGCGGCATTGTTCTTGTTTATGCAAAAACTCATCAATTTAATGTATTCAAAATTATACATTTTATGTCCTGTCATGTTCTCTTTCTCTTGTTTTTTCATAAAATCTTCCCTTATCCACAGATCTGACAGGTAAACCATCCTAAGCTCCCCTAATTTGCTTAAGGTATCACCCTTTATGTCTAAATCATGTACTCATTTTGACAAAGTCCTTTGATCTTAGTATATAGTGTGAGATGTAGATCTGTACTTAGTTTCTGCCATACTATTTTCCATTTCAAAGCACAAGCCTTGGTGAGAACAAGAATATCACATATGCGGCCCCCAGGGCCAGAGGAGCACAAAGGAACAAAAGCCATGGCATGAAGGCACAAAACACCTGGACTTGGCTTTCCTCTACTATGGTAAGTTATTTGTGTGGTGAAGTTTTGTCCCTCCTAGCAATCACTAATTTCCTTCCTTTCAAGAGTATTATAGACTACAGGGAGATGCTATGGTTTGGAGACCTGTAGGAGACCCTACTGTGAATGGTGGTACTTACTGATGAGGAAAGAGAATTGGACAAATTCTTTATGAGCTACTAGTAGTTTGACCTTTATAGACTTGCTGATTATTTTGCAAAATGAAGTAAATGCTGTTCTGTATCTCATATACATTCTGACCCTCAGTGGGGAGCAATCCTTCTTACTCACATTTATGAAGACTTAAATTTCCACAATACTCATGGTGTAGTGGGCATTTTCCCAGAATAGATTCTGAATGAAGGCAAAAGAAAAAGCAAAGAGAATAACTTTTGAAGCTGTCCTCCAAATTGAAACTTATCCATATAGTCTCAGAGATAGGGTAATTGGATCCTGTGTTGTGTATTATTATCCCATTTCATTGTGTTGTGTATTATTACCCCATTTCATAAATGAGAAAATTGAAGTCAGAGTAATGAAATGACCCACTGAGGGTTGAAAAATTATTAAACATTAAAATTAGAATTTGACCCAGCTTTCCCTTGATTCTGGGTCTCTGGGTTTCTTACTGTACATGCCAACATAAGAGATCTTTGTTGTAATTATGTATATTGCTTTCCTAGCTCCGTTCACTTCACTCTGTATTAGTTCATACAGATCTTTTCATACTTCTCTAAATTTTTTTTATTTGATTGTTTCTTCTGATACAATAATATTTCCTTGTCTTCATATGTGGTACAGTTCATTCAGCCATTACCCAATCTGTAGATTTCCGGGTATTTGATACCACAAAAAGGCTGACATATTTTGATATACATGGTGCCTTTTTTAGGTCTTGGGGTCTTATGACCTATAGTAAGATCACATGGTCAAAATGTATAAATAGTTTATTTACTTCTCCTGTATAATTACAAATTATTTTCCATGAAGTTTGAACCAGTTCCCAGCTCCATTAACAGTACTACTGCATATCTGCCTTCTTATGGAACTTCCACGACTGATTTTTTGACTTTTGTCATCTTTATAAATTGTTGAGTATGAAGTGAAACTCCAAGGTTGTTTTCATTTGTATCTCTCACTAGTTACTGAATTTTATTTTATTTTAAAATATATTTATTTAATTAATTAATTTAGAATATATTCCCATGGTTACATGATTCATGTTCTCTCCCTCACCTCAGCAGGTACTTATCCCAAAAGCTGGGATCTTTGGGTTTATCATATACAATCTTGCCGAGGACATTTACTCCAAGTCTATCCTCCCTTCTGTCTCTTGGCCAGTACCATATTGTTTTGATGACCACTGCTTTATATTACAGTTTAAGATCTGATACTGCTAGGCCCCCATCCTTCACATTTTTCATTATTTTTTTCATTATTTCCCTTACTATTCTTGATCTTTTGTTTTTCCAAATGAACTTTGTTATAATTTTTTTCTAATTCAATAAAAAAGTTTCTTGGTAGTTTGATAGGTATGGCACTAAATAAGTAAATTAATTTGGATAGGATTATCATTTTTATTATGTTAGCTCATCCTACCCATGAGCAGTTAATATTTTCCCAATTATTTAGATCTAGTTTTAATTATGTGGAGAGCATTTTGTAGTTGTGTTCATATAATTCCTGTGTTTATCTTGACAAATAGATTTCTAAATATTTTATAGTGACTAGTGTGATTTTAAAAAATGTTATTTAATTGATTAAGAAAACATTTCCAAGGTTACATGATTCATGTTCTTTCACTCCCCTCCTCCCACCTCCCCTCCTGTAGCCATGAACAGTTCCACTGGGTTTTACATGTGCCATTGATCAAGACCTATTTCCATATTATTGATATTTGCTCTGGGGTGATTGTTTAGACTCTACAACCCCAATCATGTCCCCAACGAAACATGTGATCAAGCAGTTGTTTTTCTTCTGTGTTTCTATTCCCATAGTTCTTTCTCTGGATGTGGATAGCTTTCTTTCTCATAAGTCCCTCTGGATTGTTTTGGATCATTTGCATTGCTGCTAGGAGAGAAGTTCATTACATTCGATTGTTCCACCATGTATCCATCTCTGTGTATATGGTTCTCCTGCTTCTACTCCTTTCACTTTGCATCAATTCCTGGAGGTCATTGCAGTTCACATGGAATTCCTCCCGTTTATTATTCCTTTTAGCACAATAGTATTCCATCACCAACAGATACCACAGTTTGTTCAGACATTCCTCAACTGAAGGACATCCCCTCATTTTCCAATTTTTTGCCACCACAAAGAGCATGGCTGTAAATATTTTGGTACAAGTCTTTTCCCTTATTATCTCTTTGGGGTATAAACTCAGCAGTGGTATGGCTGGATCAAAGGGCAGGAAGTCTTAGCGCCCTTTGGGCATAGTTCCAAATTGCCCTCCAGAATGGTTGTATCAATTCACAACTCCACCAGCAATGAATTAATGTCCCATTTTTGCCACTTCCCCTCCAACATTTATTACTTTCCTTTGCTTTCATATTAGCCAATCTACTAGGTGTGAAGTGGTATCTCAGAGTTGTTTTGATTTGCATTTCTCTATAAGAGATTTAGACAGTTTTTCATGTGCTTATTGATAGTTTTGATTTCTTTATCTGAAAAATTGCCTACTTATGTCCCTTGCCCATTTATCAGTTGAGGAATGGCTTGATTTTTTTTTTCATAAACATTATTTTATTTGGTCATTTTCAAACATTATTCATTAGAAACAAAGGTCATTTTCTTTTCCTCCCCACCCCCTCCCACCACCCCTCCCATTGGCGATGTGTGATTCCCCTGGGTATCACATGTGTCCTTGATCCGAACTCATTTCCATGTTATTGGTTTTTGCATTAGGGTGTTCCTTTAGAGTCTTTCCTCAATCATATCCCCTCCACACCTGTAGTCAAGCTGTTGCCTTTCCTCCGTGTTTTTACTCACACCTTTTGTCCTCTGCTTGTGGGTAGTGTTTTTTTCCTCCTTGATCCCTGCAGGTTGTTCAGAGATATTGCATTGACACTAATGGAGAAGTCTATTACTTTCGATTGTACCACAGTGTATCAGTCTCTGTGTACAATGTTCTCCTGGTCCTGGAGGTCGTTCCAGTCTCCATGGAATTCCTCTACTTTATTATTCCTTTTAGCACAATAGTATTCCATCACCAACATATACCACAATTTGCTCAGCCATTCCCCAATTGATGGGCATCCCCTCATTTTCCAGTTTTTATCCACCACAAAGAGCGCAGCTATGAATATTTTTGTACAAGTCTTTTTGTCCATTATCTCTTTGGGGTACAGACCCAGCAGTGCTAAAGCTGGATCAAAGGGCTGACAGTCTTTTAGTGCCCTTTGGGCATAGTTCCAAATTGCCCTCCACAAGGGGTGGATCAATTCACAACTCCACCAGCAATAAATTAATGTCCCAACTTTGCCACATCACCTCCAACATTCATTACTTTCCTTTGCTGTCATGTTAGCCAATCTGCTGGGTGTGAGGTGATACCTCAGAGTTGTTTTGATTTGCATCTCTCTGATTATAAGAGATTTAGAACACTTTTTCATGTGCTTATTAATAGTTTTGATTTCTTTGGCTGAGAACTGCCTGTTCATGTCCCTTGCCCATTTATCAATTGGAGAATGGCTTGATTTTTTGTACAATTGATTTAGTTCTTTGTAAATTTGAGTAATTAAACCTTTGTCAGAGGTTTTTATGAAGATTGCTTCCCAATTTGTTGCTACCCTTCTAATTTTTGTTGCATTGGTTTTTTTTGGTACAAAAACACTTTTAATTTAATGTAGTCAAAATTATTGATTTTACATTTTGTAATTTTTTCTAACTCTTGCTTGGTCTTGAAATCTTTCCTTTCCCAAAGATCTGACATGGATACTATATTCTGTGTTCACCTAAATTACTTTTAGTTTCCTTCTTAATATTCAAGTCATTCACCCATTCTGAGTTTATCTTGATATAGCGTGTGAGATGTTGATCCAAATCCAATCCCTCCCATACTGTCTTCCAATTTTCCCAGAAGTTTTTATCAAATAATGTATTTTGGTCCAAAAGCTGGGATCTTTGGGCTTATCATAGACTGTCTTGCTGAGGTCACTTATCCCAAGTCTATTCCACTGGTCCTCCTTTCTGTCTCTTAGCCAGTACCAAATTGTTTTGATGACCCCTGCTTTATAGTATAGTTTGAGTCCTCCTTCCTTCATATTTTTTTTCATGATTTCCCTGGGTGTCCTTGATTTTTTGTTCTTCCAAATGAACTTTGTTATGGTTTTTTTCTAATTCAGTAAAAAAAGTTTTTTGGTAGTTCAATGGGTATGGCACTAAATAGGTAAATTAATTTGGGTTGGATTGTCATTTTTATTATGTTAGCATGTCCTACCTATGTCCAATCAATGTTTTTCCAATTGTTTAGATCTAGTTTTAATTGTGTGGAGAGTGTTTTGTAGTTGTGTGTCTTGTCAGATTCCTAAGTATTTTATATTGTCTAGGGTGATTTTAAATGGAATTTATCTTTCTAATTCTTGCTGCAGAATTGGGTTGGAGATATATAGAAATGCCAATGACTTATGTGGGTTTATTTTGTATCCTACAACTTTGCTAAAGTTGTTGATTATTTCAACTAGCTTTTTAGTTGATTCTCTAGGATTCTTTAAGTAGACCATCATATTATCTGCAAAGAGTGATAGCTTGGTCTCTTCGTTGCCAATTGTAATACCTTTAATTTTTTTTTCTTCTGTAATTGTTACTGCTAGTATTTCTAGTACAATGTTTAATAATAGAGGTGATAATGGGCATCCTTGTTTCACTCCTGATCTTATTGGAAAGGCTTCTAGTTTATCCCCATTGCAGATGATGGTTGCTGATGGGTTTAGATATATACTGTTTATTATTTTTAGGAAAGGCCCTTCTATTCCTATGCTTTCTAGTATTTTCAATAGGAATGGGTGTTTTATTATGTCAAAGGCTTTTTCTGCATCTATTGAGATAATTATGTGATTTTTGTCAGTTTGATTGTTAATATGGTCAATTAGGTGGATGGTTTTCCTAATATTGAACCATCCTTGCATTCCTGTTATGAATCCTACCTGGTCATAATGAATAACCCTCGTGATCACTTGCTGAAGTCTTTTTGCTAGTATGCTATTTAAGATTTTTGCCTCTATATTCATTAAGAAGATTGGTCTATAGTTTTCTTTCTCTGTTTTTGACTTGCCTGGCTTTGGAATCAGTTCCATATTTGTGTCATAAAAGGAATTTGGTAGAACTCCTTCTTTGCTTATTCTGTCAAATAGTTTGTGTAATATTGGGATTAGTTGTTCTTTGAATGTTTGATAGAATTCATTTGTGAATCAATCTGGACCTGGGAATTTTTTCTTAGGGAGTTCTTTGATGGCTTGTTCAATTTTTTTTCTGAAATGGGGTTGTTCTCTAACTGCTTGTATTTGAAGCTCTGAGCCTGCCACAGCTTTGCCCACAAGATACTCCCTTCACACCCGTGCCTTTGCCTGCCCTGAGGTTCCTGCTGTAGCTGGAGGCTTAGTGCTTTAGGTGCGGGAGTGGTCCTGGGACCTTCTTTCTTCTTTCCCCTTAAACGGGAGTATTCTCGAATTCCAGCTTGGGGGGGGGGGGTCATACCTTTTAAGTTGAGTCCGGTAGGAGGGTTCCTTGGCTCTCTCTTGTTGTTAGTCTTGATTTTAAGTCCCCTAGGAGCATTTAGTTTGTAATTGGTAAGGAAGGGTTTTCAGAGGTCTGAACTTTTGCTGCCTCTACACCTCTATCTTGACTCCACCCAAAAAGTGATACATTTCAAAACAAGAATTTTCTATCTAGCCATGGTTATTCAAGGTAGCTTCTTTTCTCTATTTTTGTTTGTAATATGATATTATAGTTAGGTCGAGTACGCATTTTGAACTTATTTTGATAAATTGTGTAAATTGCCCTTTGAAATTGAACTTCTGCTTAAATGTTCTCCATTCCCTCCTACCCTAGTTCTTGTGAAATAGGGAGACCCTTCCCTGTATGTGTTATTTGGGACTTTAATATCTGGGCTACTGTTTTGAATTGCTTTTATTATTAGTTTAATTTAAATGTTTTTCTGCTTTTCTTTAATCAGTACTAAATAGTTTTGAGGATTGTCTGATAATACTATTCCCCATTCATCATTTTTTCTCATTTTCTTTATATTTTAGACCTTTTGTTTTCTTTAATTTTGTTGCTAATTTTTCTTCTTTAGAGTAAACTCCTTACTAGATTAATTGGCATAATTATGTAACTAAATTCAGATATCATAATTTTTATCATATTCTGTTATGAATATCCTTCCAATTATTTAAGTTTACTTTTATATGGTTTTGTACCTGTATTTGTATGCCATGAATATATCTTGACAGATTAACTCTAAGATATTTCATAGATGTAGAGTTGGAAAATCCCATTTTACAGATGAGGAAATAGAGATCCAGAAGGATTGTGACTTACTTAGGTTGACACTGCTAGGAAGTATCCAAAGTACAATTTGAACCCATATCTTCCTGACTCCAAGTTCAGCACTTCATCCCCTGTACCAAATTGTCAAATACTGGACGTACAGGCCCCAAGTAGCCCACACTCCAAAGTCTGCCAGAAACAGATTAAAATGTAATTCCTATCTGATTTTAATGTAAGCAGATGTGGTTGTCTAAGTCAATAGGTAGCCCGCAGGGATCCTTAAGTACAATTTAGTGGCCCCCATTTCTAATTGAGTTTGGCTTCACTGCACTATATCTCATTGATCAAAAAACTCCAAAATCCCTTTATAGAAAATAACGTACAGTCATTCCATTTTATCCTATGCCTACCAATCCTAAAGAATGAGACTCTTTGTCCTCACTAGGACCTTCAACCCCTCCCTCACTCAGTATACTCCCAGGCCATTATTTTTTTCAGTAAATATTAAATATTTTTCCATGTTTACATGATGCATTTTCTTTCCCTCTCCTCTTCCCTCCCAGAGCCAACAAGCAGTTCCACTGGGTTGTACAAATGTTGTCACTTGATCCCTATTTCCATATTATTCATTTTTGCTATAGAGCAATCTTTTAGAGCCTAAACCCCAAATCACATACCCCTATATACATGTGACAAGTGATGTCATATGTGTTGCTTTTGCATTTCTACTCCCATAGTTCTTTTTCTCAATGTATATAGCATTCTTTTACATAAGTCCTTCGGGAGTGTCCAGGCCATTACTTTATGATTATATATATATATCCTATAGTGAACCCTGACTAGTCATCTCCTCTTCAGTCCCTTGCCCCCTGACCTAACAGTGCTCATACCTTGCTAAACCATATCTACCTTCTGCCTTCTTAGTTCCTGTCAATCAGCAGGCATTTAGTAAATACCTACTATGTACCAGGTAGTTGGGGAAATGTAGGGAATACATACCATTTCAGACATCTTATTGTTATTTTGAATCGAATTTCTCCTCCTATTATTTTCTCCTGGTCTTAGTTAGTATTGTATAGAAATCCTAATGACTTGCCTGGATTGATTTTGTACCCTGCTTTAATGACACTGTTATCTCGCTTAGTTTCTTCACTGATTCTCTGGGGCCTTCTAATTACCCCATCATGTCATTTGAAAATAGGGATAATTTTGTCTTTTCTTTGTCGATGCTTATACCTCCAATTTCTCTCTTTTTTTGTTTGGGTTTTGCTTTTTTGCTGTAGCCAGCCTTTCAAGAACTCTGCCAAATAATTATGGCAAGGGGTCAGCCTTGTTTTAGTCTTCTTTGTATGAGCCAGCATTCAGTGTTATAAATAATACTAGCTATTAGTTTATATATATATATATATTTACATATATATATTTCCCATAATAAAGAAGAGTCTAAAGAGTCCTTCTATGCCTATGACGTTAATTTAGCAACCTTATTTTCTGAGGAAACACACAAGGTGCAGAGGGAGCACAGAGGCACACAGGCAAAGTCATGTAGGTCCCCAGTCTCCCTAGAGCCCTATTGCTTTGACCCAAAGGTAGTTCTCTTGTTCTCATTCCTATATGCACACATAGCTTCCAAGTATGAGAGCTAATCTGCCCTTAGGTTTTTTTTATATTTACCAGCAAATTGCAGAGAGGCTGGTACTATTTGTTAAGGGTATGCTCTGAAGTCGTGTCTTCCTGTGCCCATGGCTCAATTGCCCAGTCTACTTTTTGGGATAAATATTATCATGCCCCCTCCAGTTCTTTATCAGCTGCTGTGCTGATCCCTTTGAAGATGGATAGGGCTAACAATGGGTTAAATATCCCCACAGGTCTTTGCGTGTTCATAGGGAAGTTCTTGGCCATGGATGCCTATCTCAGGATTTGGTGGGTATATCAAACCCAGCAAGGCAGACAGTCTTAGACTGGGTGAAAGATTGCCTGTTTCTTTGACTCTTCATATCTCACACGTTCAGCCTTCTTTGCATAGCTATGAGCCCTGTAATCAGCCATCTCCCTGTCTCTCCCTTTCAGCCTACATTGTGATTTTCTTCCCTGAGATCAATTGTTCCTTTGTAGCTTTGAAAACTTCTTCTAATTCTCCTTAGATTCCTTCACTGAGAAGTTTTCCAAACCATAGTCTTCCTTGTACTTCTTTCACTCTGAGAAGTTACCACTGCCTCTTGAAAGGATCTCATTGACTGACTGCTCTGTGACAGATACCAGAAAATTTGGTTTGATTAGCTGGGTTAACTTGGGCAAATCACTTCCAATCTCTGGTCTTCAGTTTTTCCCATCAGTAAAATAGGGGGGTTTGTATTAGATGGTTTTTCAGGTCCTTTCAAATTCTAGTTATCTGTGACTTGGGTGCAGCTCAAAAGCACTATTTCTAGAATCCTCAAAAATCCTAGTCAAGGGAGCTCCAAGAAGGGGGAAGGAAGAAGGGAAGAAGGAAACATAGATCATATAACTTGGGAATACTTATGTGAAAATTTTTTATAATTTTTTAAATAATCCTAGACAAGGATCACTGACTTTTTTACATATAGGAATATCCTTGGAAAGAATCAGGAGGTTCTTAGGTGAGGAAGGAGATGGTATATTAGAAATAAGAATAATAACCAGTGGAGCATCTACAAGTATACCTCAGAGATATTGTGGCTTTGGTTTCAGATCACTGAAATAAAAGTGAGTATCATAATAAAGCCAGGCACACACATTTTGGGGTTTTCCAGTGCAAGTTATACTATCTTCTAGTAAGTTTGCAATGTTATTATGTCTAAAATAATGGTGATTGTTGTTCAGTTGTGTCTGGCTCTTGGTGACCCCATGGACCATAGCTACCCATAGAGTTTTCTTGGCAACTAGAGTGGTTTGCCATTTCCTTCTGCACTGGATCCTTTGGGCAGGCAATCAGAGCTTAAGTGCCTAGGAAGTGTGTGAGGCCAGGTTTGAACTTGGGTCTTCCTGACTCCAGGTTGAGAACTTGATATTCTGAGCCACTTGGCTACTTCCTAGGCATACAGATGTGATTTGCCATGATCACACAGCTAGGAATCTCTGGCTTCAGGCCCAGTGCTCTTAACTACTGCAATGTATATACCTTAAATAAAAATACTCTTGCTAAAAAGTACTAAGCACCACATTAACCTTCAGCAAGTTCTAATCTTTTTGCTGGTGGAGGGTCTTGCCTCTTTTGGTGGCCTTAGGATGATCAGGGTTGGTGGGCACTGAAGGCTAGGATGGCAGTAGTAATTCCATCAAATAAGACAACAATGAAGTTTGCTGCAAAGATGGATTTTTCCTTTAACTTGAACACTTTTAGACCATTGTAGGGTTATTAATTGGTCTAATTGCAATATTGTTGTGTCTCAGGAAATAAGAGACCCAAGATGGAATGCCAGTCAGTGGAGCAGTCAGAACACACAACATTTATCGATTATGTTCACCGTCTAATACCGAAGTGGTTTGTGACTCCCCAATAAAGATCAGCAATCACAGCTCACCAGAATAGATATCCTAATGAAAATGTTGAAACTATTGCAGGAATTACCAAAATATGGCATAGGGACATGATGTGAGCACTTGCTATTGGGAAAACGGAGCTGATAGATTTGCTTGGCAGAGAGTTGCCACAAACCTTCAATTTTTAAAAAAACACAGTATCTGTGAAGCACAATAAAGCCAGAGGCAGTAAAACAAAGTCTGGCTACAAGGCACTGTGCTGAGTACTGGGGATTCACCCAAAACACAAAGCTAGCCTCTGGTCTCAAGGAACTAAAGGGAGAAACTGTGTGGGAAAGTAGGAATGTACAAAGTAACCTTAGAGGAGACAGCCTTAGCATTTAGGAGAGTATGAAAGACCTTCTATAGAAAGTGGTGCTGAGACTTCAAGGAAGCCAGGGATTTTATTTATATAGTTATTTCTATATTGGTCATTGTCATAAGAGGATACTCATGTAATACCAAAACTCCAAAATAAAAACATAAGTAAACTAAGGTGAAAAATAGTATGCTTTGATATGTATTCTGATTCCAATGGTTCTTTCTCTGGAGGTGGAGAACATCCTTTGTCAGAAGTCCTTCAGAGTTGTCCTGGATCATTGTTTTGCTGAGAGTAGCTAAGTCTTTAACAGTTGATCATCATACAGTATTGCTATTACTGTGTATAATTTTCTCTCAGTTCTGCTTTTTTCGCTCTGTATCAGTCCATGAAGGTCTTTTTAGCTCTTTCTGGAATCATCCTGCTCATTGTTTCTTATAGCACAGGAGTATTCCATCACCATAATATACCACAATTTGTGCAGCCATTCCCCAATTAATGAAAAATCCCTAAATTTTTAGTTCTTTGCCACCACAAAAAGAGATGCTATAAATATTTTTGTACAAATAGGTCCTTTCCCCTTTTTTATGATCTCTTTGGGATATAGATCCAGTAGTGGTATTACAGGATCACACAATGTACAATTGTATAGTCCTTTGGACATAGTTCCAAATTGTTCCCCAGAATGGTTGGATCAGTTCACAACTCCACCAATGCATTAGTTTCCAGATTTTTCAATATTCCCTACAACTTTTTTCACTTTCTTTTACTGTCATATTGGTTAACCTGATAGGTGTGAGGTGGTACCTCAGTGTTGTTTTAATTCGCATTTCTCTAATCCAGAGAGATTCAAACATTTTTTCATATGATTATTGATAGCTTTGATTTTACATCTGAAAACTGCTTGTTCATATCCTTTGACCATTTGTCAATTGGAGAATGAAAGCCGGAGATTTTAAGAGGAGGAGGAAGAGGTGGGAATGGAGAACATTCCAGGTATGCATGGTGAACAGCTAGTGCAAAGACATGGAGATGGGAGATGGAGAAATATGTGTGAGAAACAGTGACTTAGGAAGAATGATCAGACTGTAGAGCAGTGGTGGCAGACCTATGCCATGTGCCAAAAGGGTACCCAGAGCCCTCTTTGTGGGCACACCTGCATTTGCCTGCCAGAGTTCATTACTAGAAAGCCAGAGGGACTCAGGGTGGAACTTCTTCCTCCTTCCCCTGTCTGGTGTCAGGGGGACTCACGTGCTGTGTGAGGGTGGAGTGCAGATGGCAGCCTGTTGAGTCTGTGGCAAAGGTGATTCTCATGATGGGGTTGGAGAGGAGGTACTTTTGTGAGGAGCATAGTTCACAGAATGGCACATAATTGGAGGGGAGTGGAATGATCAGGCCACTTTCCTCCCCCTCTTCACACATGCCTCTTATCATCCACCCCTCTGCCCAGCAGTCCAATGGGAGTGCTTCCTCCTCTCCTGTCTGGGGTAAGGGGGGAGATGGGGGGCAAAGTGCTACACTCAGTCTCAGGGGGGACGGGCATGGCACTGGGTCTGGGGGGATTGGGGCCCAACACTTTGTCTCTGAAAAGTTTGCCATTACTGCTGTAGAGTGAGGGGAATGTTATAATATATAAGTAGACTAGAAAGGTAGGAAGGGATCAGGTCAAAAGAGCTTTGAAGCCAAACAGAGGAGTTTATATTTGGCCCTAGAGGCTCTATGATCTTAATGAATGTAGGCTCCTTCCAAAAACAGAGCTCAACTCACCAATGATATCACTCATTGATCATGTGTTTACAAGTGCCAGCATATTAACATCTCCTCTTGCCCTCACTTTTAGCTCTATCTTATGTGTCTTCCTCCCTCATTAGAATGTAAGCTTCTTGAAGGCAAGAACTTTCAATGTCCAGTATTTAGCACAGTACCTACCAGTGGTAAGAGCTTAAAAATGATTTTTTCCTACATTCATTCAATTGAAAAGCATTTTATATTAACATAGTCCTAGGTTAGGATAAAATTGGAAAGAAAAGTAGTGTAAGATGGGCTTGAATGTCAAGTAGAAGAGCTAAGCAATTGGGAGCCAGTTGGTTAATCAACAAATATTTATTAAGCATTCACTGTGTCAGGCACTGTGCTAAGTGCTGAGGATACAAAGACAAACAAAAAGAAAGCCAGTCCTTGCCCTCAAGGAGCTTATAGTAATGGGGGAAAATAACATATTAAAGGAGAAGAAAAAGGGAAAAGGATGGGGTAGAAGTATGGAGAATGTAGAAGAGATACTCAGGGCCTTTCTTAAAATGGAGGTTCCAGAAGGGACTATCCAATGAGGGAAGGAGGCTGTGACTATGAAGGAAGAAGGCAGAGCTGAAAAAAAAATCAGGAGATTAAAGTATGCCTTGTCTGGGCCCTTCCTTAAAATCAGAGTTTGAGGAAGGACTCACTTATGGAAAGGGGTGCTGATAGGAGTGGATTTGCCATCCTGAGTATCATGTCTTCCATGGATCTGCAGCTAGCTGGCTAGCTCTCTAGGAGGTGTAAATGTTCCTTGCTGTTTTCACTCTCCTCTCACTTAGAAGTAGGAAGAGAAGATAGTCCACCTCCCAGAAAACAAAACACCATGACTGGGGCACTTTTATGGGAGGGGGCTTTTTCCCAGGCAATGTCATCAACAGCATACTGGCCTCTCACTTAAGGCCCTAGTATGCCCCCTCTCCCAGCTTCCTGGCCAGTTGGCAGGAGGTGTTGTTGTGACGCTGGGAGAGACAGCTGTGTCTGCTGAGTGATTTTCGAACAATTCTTCCCCAGGGCTATTGAATTACTTGGGAAACCCAATTAGGACATGCTTTCCAGGCAAGACTAATGCTCCCCCGAAAGGAGTGTTCAAGGAAATGTTAAACATGTTATTTTGTAGGCAGACATGCCAAAGCTGAGTCGGGCTCTGAGACAGGGTCCAGATGGCACTTTCTTAATAACCATAACTCAGAGAGAGCCAGAGATGCAGGCATGGGGATAGACCTACTACAGCTGCAGCTGCATCATTCATTCATTAAGCAAAAATTGTCTAGGTGTCTATTGTGTGTAGAACACCATGCTTTTGTGCTGGAGGAGATAGAAAGTCTAGTAAAGTGATAAGTCACCAACACAGATCTGTAGGATAGAGTTTTTACAGTAAGTACACTAGAAAGGTACCAGATGAGTGGTAGGTAACCAGCCCAAGGGCAACAGGGCTTTGCTCCAGGACACCAATGCAAGCACAGGGCATGTAGTTATCTTAGGGAAGAAGAGCTGTCCAGCCCTTCTTGTCTCCTTTTCATAGCTTTGATTCGTGGTCCTCTGTTACATCACACAATGACATGACACAGTAGTTACCCAAGGCCAGGCCCTTCTCTCTCTTGTTGCCAGGGTTTTATTGTGGTGGTACCCTTCTTGCTGGACCACCTTTCAGAAATCCTACAAGGGTGAGGTTGTGACTGCTTCTTCTCCTGGGGCAGCTGCACCTCTGATCCAAATGCCTCACATCTTCTTATCCCTCAGCATGGGCTCCTTCCTCCTGGGCTCTTTTCTTTTGTCTCCCTTCAAAAGCATGTTCTCCTTTTCTTTTTCATGGTGTTAGGGTTACCATAGTACCTCAGTTTAAGAGGTATCTCAGAGACTGTCCAGTGCAGCCCATACATAAACGAGAATCCCCTGCAAAAGGGATCTATCTTTATACAAAGATCTTCAGTGAAGGGTAACTCAATACCTGTAGAGGCAGCCCATTCCCTTTTGGTATAGATTGAATTGTTGGTAAATGTTTCTTTATTTCAAACTCGAATCTTCCTTGTGATAATTTGTATCTGTTGATTCTATTCCCCTTCCTCCTAGCAAAACAGGTTACATCTCTCATTTCCATGACAGCTCTTTTTATATTCTGAAAAGAACTGTTTGACTCTGCCATTTATCAGCTGTGTGACACCATTCCACAACCTAATGAACTGTGCTTGCCCTGAGTGTAAATATTCCTAGTTTTGATTCTATGTACAAACCCTAAGGGGAAAGGTCATTATTGATTGCTAGGTAGAGATCAGGAAAGGCTTCCTGAAAGAGATAATACTTGAATAAAACTTTGAAGATCTGGTAGAAATTTTACATGAAAGTGAGGAAGGGAGGGCCTATCAGTTTTCTTTCTTTAAAAATTTTTAAAAATATTTTTCCATATTTATATGATTCATTTTCTTTCCATCACATCTTCCCTCTCCTCTCCAAGAGCCAACAAGCAATTCCACTGGGTTATACAAATGTTATCACTTGATACCTATTTCCATGTTATTTATTTTTGCAATAGAGCAATCTTTTAAAACCAGAACCCTAAATCATATATCCATATAAACAAGTGATAAATCATATGTTTTTCTTCTGCATTTCTACTCCCACAGTTTTTTCTCTCAATGTGGATAGCATTTTTTCTTATAAGTCCCTTAGGATTGTCCTACCTTGCTACTAGTAGTAAAGTCCAATACATTGGATGATTCTACAATATTTCACTTTCTGTGTTCAACGATCTCTTGGTTCTGCTCATTTTACTCTGCATTAGTTCATGGAGGTGCTTCCAGTTCATGTAGAAATCCTCCAGTTCATCAGTATTCCATCACCATCATATACCACAATTTGTTCAGTGGTTCCCCAATTGAGGGCCACCCATTCATTTTCCAATTTTTTGCCACCACAAAGAGTGCAGCTATGAATATTTTTGTACAACCCTTTTTTATTATCTCTTTGGGGTACAAAATATTCCTGGTTCAAAGGGCATTCTTTTAAAGTCTTTTGGACATGATTCCAAATTGCCCTCCAGAATGGTTGTGTGAAGATTGGATTTGGCTATTTCCTGATTGTAATAATGAAGGTACTTAGTTCTTCCTTTATTGTGAAGATTAAATTGTAATCCCCTGTCTATTTTTAGATTTTAATCCCCAAAAGTGTTACCTCAGTATTTAAAAAAGATCTACCCATTTTAACTATAAAAAGGTGTTAACTAGCCAAAAAAAGTGTTAACTAACTACAAAAGGTGTGAAAACGCATTTCATACATTGAGTGGGAAGTTCTGGAGAGGAGCGTCTGCTGTGATTGGTAGATGTAAAAATTTAGGGAAGGTGACACAAGAGAAAAATTTCTTTTAATAGAGGAAACACAGGCACAAAAGGGGGGATAGATCAATCAAGAATCATTCAGTCACTTGGGCTTGGACTGGAATCGACAGTCAGAGGAGAGACTGGAAGACAAACACTCAGACTTGGAGTGAAGACATTTGGTGGTGGAACTAGACCCCTGGAGAAGCTAGTGCAGGAGACCTCAGACTTCTTTCCTTTTAGACAGTCACTGTGGTGAGTGTAAAGGCTGACTTAGTTTCCTTGCCTTTCTGGAGGTGTGAACTTCATCTTGAGACTCCTTTCCCTTGGCTGAGGCTTAGAATTTCTACCTGGCTCTAAGGAAGCCAGAGCTTTCTCTCTCTCTTCTCTTTTCTCTCTTCCTTAATATCTTCCATCTTTTGTAAAATAAACTACCACAAATTACATTTTACTTTAGTAATTCATTTTGGGATTTAGAAATTAAATCCCTGGCGACCAGCAATTTAATTTTCAGTCCAACCACAATTAAATTTAACAGTTGGATCAATTAACAATGGCAACAGAAATGTATTAGTGTCCCAATTTTGCTACATCCTCTCCAACATTTATTATTTTCCTTTACTGTCATTCTGGCCACTTTGCTAGGTGTGAGGTGGTACCTTAGAGTTGTTTTGATTTGCATTTCCCTAAACAGGAGAGATTTGTTGAGATCAATATGTGATTTTTGTTGGTTTGCTTGTTGATATGGTAAATTATGTGAATGGTTTTCCTAATATTGAACCATCCTTGCATTCCTGGTATAAATCCCACATGATCATGATGAATAACCTCATGATCACTTGCTGGAATCTTTTTACTAGTATTCTTTTTAAGATTTTTGCATCTATGTTCATTAAGGAGAATGGTCTATAGTTTTTTCTCTGTTTTTGACCTGCCTGGCTTCGGAATCAGTACCATGTTTCTGTCATAAAAGGAATTTGGTAGAACTCCTTCTTTGCTTATTCTGTCAAATAGTTTGTATAATATTGGGATTAGCTGTTCTTTGAATGTTTGATGGAATTCACTTGTGAATCCATCAGGCCCTGGGGATTTTTTCTTAGATAGTTCTTTGATGGCTTGTTCAATTTCTTTTATTGATATTGGATTTATTAAATATTCCATTTCTTCTTCTGTTCATCTAGGCAATTTATATTTTGGTAAATATTCATTCATATCACCTAGATTACCATATTTATTGCCATATAATTGGACAAAATAGTTTTTAATGATTGCCTTAATTTCCTCTTCATTAGAGGTGAGGTCTCCCATTTCATTTTGGATACTGTCAATTTGGTTTTCTTCTTTCCTTTTTTTAATTAGATTGACCAGTACTTTGTCTATTTTATTTGTTTTTTCAAAGTGCCAGCTTCTAGTCTTATTTATTAAATCAATAGTTCTTTGACTTTCAATTTTATTAATGTCTCCTTTAATTTTTAGGATGTCTAATTTAGTTTTCATTTTGGGATTTTTAATTTGTTCATTTTCAAGTTTTTTTAATTTGCATTCCCAATTCAGTGACCTCTGCCCTCCCTAGTTTGTTAATATATGAATCCAAGGATATAAATTTCACCTTGAGTACTGCTTTGGCTGCATCCCATAGATTTTGAAAGGATGTCTCATCATTGTCATTTTCTTAAATGAAATTATTAATTGTTTCTATAATTTGTTCTTTGGTTTTGGAGAATCATATTATTTAATTTCTAATTAATTTTTTATTTGCCTCTCCATGTACACTTACTAATTATTATTTTTATTGCATTGTGATCTGAGAAGGTTGCATTGATTATTTCTGCTCTTTTGTACTTGTTTGCCATGTTTCCATGCCCTAGTACATGGTCAATCTTTGTAAATGTACCATGTGTTACTGAAAAGAAGAGCTAAGCAATTGGGAGGTGTATTCTTTTTTGTCCCTATTTATTTTTCTCCACATATCAATAACTCTAATTTTTCTAAGGTTTCATTCACATATCTTACCTCTTACTTATTTTATGGTTTGATTTATCTGGATCTGATAGAGGAAGGTTCAAGTCTCCCACTAGTATAGTTTTACTATTTATTTCCTCCTTCAACTCCTCTAATTTCTCCTTTATAAATTTGGATGCTATGCCGTTTGGTGCATACATGTTGAGAAATGATTTTCCTCATCATCTATAATGCCTTTTATCCCTATCTCTTTTAACTAGATCTATTAGGTAACAAATGGACTGGTGGGGAGGTAAGCAATACAAGGGAGGGGGGTAGTTTAAAAAAGACCATAAAGAAAATAAAAGGGGAATAAGAAGGAAGGGGGGGGTAGAAAGTGAAGTAAAATGGGTGGGAATTAGGAGGACTGATTAAAAACAAAATACTGATGTAGAAGGAAATACTGAAAGAAGAAAAGTCAGAATTAGGAGTGGAAATCAAAATGTTGGGAAATACATAACTGGTAATCATAACTCTGAATGTGAATGGAATGAACTTACCCATAAAATGCAAGTAAATAGCAAAGTGGATTAGAAACCAAAATCCTACAACATGTTGTCTACAAGAAACACACATGAGGAATGTAGATATGCATGGGGTAAAGGTAAGCAGATGGAGCAAAATATATTGGGCATCAACTGAGAAAAAGAAGGTAGGAGTAACAATCATGATATCTGACAAATCCAAAGTATGTCTTGGCATTTCATCCTATACAGTTTGTCTCTGTTTCCTCTAAGTATAATTCTTCTAGCTACCCAGGTGATAATAACATTTTAAAAGAATTACCTCCTCTTTTCTTGTAGGGATATATATCATTTCAACTTTTGGGTCCCTTAAAATTTTTTTCCCCCTTTCTTAATTACCTATTGTGTTTCTCTTGAGTTCAGTGTTTGGGCATCAGATTTTCTATTCAAATCTGGTCTTTTATTTATGAATGCTTGGAAGTCTTCTATTTTATTAAATGACCAAACTTTCCCCTGAAAGAATATAGTCAGTTTTGCTGGGGAGTTTAATCTTGGTTGTAGACCTAGTTCCCTTGATTTCCAGAATATCATGTTCCATGCCTTTCGGTCCTTCAGTGTAGATGTAGCCAGATCCTGTGTTATCCATGGATAACATGGAACTGTAGTTCCATGATATCTGAATGACTTCTTCTTAGCAGATTTTAATATTTTTACCTTGGTCTTGTAGTTCTTGAATTTGACTAAACATTCCTGGGTGTTGTCATTTGGGGATTAAGCACAGGAGGTGATCTGTGGATTCTTTTACTCTCTACTTTTCCCTCTTGCTCTAGAATGTAATTTTCTTGCATAATTTCCTGAAGAATGATGTCCAGGCTTTTTCTTTTGTCATGGTCTTCTGGTAGACCAATGATTCTTACGTTTTCTCTCCTGGAATGGTTTTCTAAATCTTCCATTTTGTGGATGAGGTATTTCATATTTCCCTCAATTTTTTCATTTTTTATTTTGTTTTATAGTTTCTTTCTACCTTGTGAAGTAATTTACTTCTAGTTGTTGGATTCTAGTTTTTAAAGACTGAATTTCATCCCTGGCTTTTTGGTCCTTCTCCTTCTAATCTTTCATCTCCTTTGTGTTATTTTCAAGCTAATTAATTTTGGCTTTCAAGACACAATTTTCTGTTTCCAGATGATTTATTTTGCTTTTTAAGTTTTTTTTCCCCAGTTGTCTTCAGCCACTCTTAATTGTTTTTTGAATTGTATTTTGAATTCTTCTAAAGCCCTTGTCCAATTTGCTGGAGTTTTTCTGTTTTTGCTTGGTGTTCCTTGATCTTCCTCTGTTTTGTTTGCTCTTTGTTCATTGCCTGTATAGAGGCTGTTGATTGTAATTTCTTATTTCTTTTGCTGTTCTTTAATTCTATTTCCCCCATCCTTCCCCCCTGTAGTTACCTGTAGTCTTTCTCTTCTCATTATGTGCTGGATCTGTAGGTTTGGGCTCTTCTGTCCTGAGGGGGCTTCTTCTCTGTTCTGCTATTTGATCAGGTTAGTAAGACCTTCCCCAGCTAACAGAAGAAGCTGAAAAGTAGCTGGGCTATGATTATTCATATACAGATCTTTTCCCTTTTTATCTCTTTCTGGTATAAACCCAGCAGTTTATACCCCAGGCTGGATCAAAGGGCAGACAGTCTTTTAACACCCCTTGGGCATAGTTCCAAATTGCCCTCTAGAAAGGTTGGATCAATTCACAACTCCACCAGCAATGCATTAATGTCCAGTCTTTGCAACATCCCCTCCAGCATTCATTACTTTCTGTTGCTGTCATGTTAGCCAATCTTCTAGGTGTGAGGTGATATCTCAGAGTTATTTTGATTTGCATCTCTGATTATAAGAGATTTAGAGCACTTTTTCATGTGCTTATTAATAGTTTTGATTTCTTTGGCTGAGAACTGCCTGTTCATATCCCTTGCCCATTTATCAATTGGAGAATGACTTGATTTTTTGTACAATTGATTTAGCTCTTTGTAAATTTGAGTAATTAGACCTTTGTCAGAGGTTTTTGTTATGGATTGTTTCCCAATTTGTTACTTCCCTTCTAATTTTGGTTATATTGGTTTTGTTTGTACAAAACCTTTTTAATTTGATATAATCAAATTATATATTTTACATTTTGTAATTTTTTCTAACTCTTGCTTGGTTTTAAAATCTTTCCTTTCCCAAAGGTCTGACATGTACTCGATTCTGTGTTCATCCAATTTACTTATAGTTTCCTTCTTTATGTTCAAGTCATTCACCCATTCCGTGTTTATTTTAGTGTATGGTATAAGATGTTGATCCAAACCTAATCTCTCCCATACTGTATTCCAATTTTCCCAGCAGTTATTATCAAATAGTGGATTTTGATCCCCAAAGCTGGGATCTTTGGGCTTATCATAGACTGTCTTGCTGAGGTCACTTACGCCAAGTCTATTCCACTGATCCTCTTTTCTGTCTTTTAGCCAGTACCATATTGTTTTGATGACCACTGCTTTATAGTATAGTTTTAGATCTGGTACTATGAGGCCACCTTCCTTCACATTTTTTTTCATGATTTCCCTGTATATCCTTGATCTTTTGTTCTTCCAAATGAACTTTGTTATGGCTTTTTCTAATTCATCAAAAATGTTTTTTGGTAGTTCGATGGCTAATTCTTGCTGCTGAGATGTGTTGGAGATCGATAGAAATGCTGATGACTTATGTAGCGATCTGTCCGGCAGCCACTACACAAAAGGGAACATCTATAGGATTATGATTTTGAGGAGGATAAAGAAGTCGGGAGGAGAGTTTGGGGGAAACTGAGTCAGACACACATAGATCAGATACAGTTCAGGAAGGACGCATCTTCCTTTTAACTTCCTTTGTAGGGCACACAATGAAGGAAGATAAAAATTAACCAAGAATGCATGGATTAGGAATCAGGTGTGAGGTGAGAAGGAAGGAAAAGAATAAAGAAAGAAGATCTTTAGAGGCACAATGGATCTCCATAACAGGAGTGATCCATGTGGCCAGCAGGCAGGTTGGAGAGAGAGAGAGGAAAAGAAAAGAGAGAAAATGGCGTCCTTCCTGCGCATTTATTGAAATGATGATGTAAGAAGTAGGTAATACATATGCAACAATACATAGTGGATTTACATTGGCTTGACAAATCAATGACGTACAAGCTAGAGGCCTGGTAAGTTCAGCCCGTTATTTTCAAACTCCCAGAACAAAGACTGCATGGCCTGCTCATAAATTATGCATTGGAATGCTGTCTGACCAGACCAGAGCTGAGCTCTCTGTGGCTCAGTTCAGAGATTCTTCCTGGAATCCTACAACTTATGTGGGTTTATTTTGTACCCTGCAACTTTGCTAAAGTTGTTGATTATTTCCACTAGCTTTTTAGTTGGTTCTCTACAATTCTTTAAGTAGACCATCATATCATCTGCAAAGAGTGATAGCTTGGTCTCTTCATTGCCAATTTTAGTACCTTCAATTTCTTTTTCTTCTCTAATTGCTACTGCTAGTGTTTCTAGTACAATGTTAAATTAGAGCAGTGATAATGGGCATCCTTGTTTTACTTCTGATCTTATTGGGAAGACTTCTAGTTTGTCCCCTTGCAGATGATATTGGCTGATAGTTTTAGATCAATACTGTTTATTATTTTTAGGAAAGATCCTTATATTCCTATACTTTCTAGTGTTTTCAATAGGAATGAGTGTTGTATTTTGTCAAAGGCTTTTTCTGTGTCTATCGAGATTATCATGTGACTTTTTTTGTTTATTTGTTGATATCATCAATTATGTGGATTGTTCTCCTAATATTGATCTATCCTTGCATTCCTGGTATAAATTCCACCTGATTATAGTGAATAACCATTGTGATGACTTGCTGGAGTCTTTTGGCTAGTATCCTATTTAAGATTTTTGCATCTATGTTCATTAAGGAGATTGGTCTATAGTTTTCTTTCTCTGTTTTTGACCTGCCTGGCTTTGGAATCAGTACTATATTTGTGCCATAAAAGGAATTTAGTAGAACTCCCTCTTTGAATATTATGTCAAATAGTTTGTGTAGTATTGGGATTAGCTGTTCTTTGAATGTTTGTTAGAATTCATTTGTGAATCCATCTGGACCTGGGGATTTTTTCTTAGGGAGTTCTTTGATGGCTTGTTCAATTTCTTTTTCTGATATGGGGTTGTTTAGGTAATTTATTTCTCCCTCTTTTAGTCTAGGCAATTTATATTTTTGTAAGTATTCATCCATATCACCTAGATTTCCATATTTATTGCCATATAATTGGAAAAAATAGTTTTTAATGATTGCCTTAATTTCCTCTTCATTGGAGATGAGGTCTCCCTTTTCATCTTGGATACTGTCAATTTGGTTTTCTTCTTTCCTTTTTTTTATTAGATTGACCAGTAATTTATCTATTTTGTTTGTTTTTTCAAAATACCAGGTTCTCGTCTTATTTATTAGTTCGATAGTGCTTTCACAATTGATTTTTATTAATTTCTCCCTTAATTTTTAGGATCTCTAATTTAGTTTTCTTCTGGGGATTTTTAATTTGTTTGCTTTCAAGTTTTTTAATTTGCATGCCCAATTCATTGACCTCTGCCCTCCCTAATTTGTTAATATATGAACTCAAGGATATAAATTTCACCCTGCATACTGCTTTGGCTGCATGACATAGATTTTGAAAGGATGACTCATCATTGTCATTTTCTTAAATGAAATTATTAATTGTTTCTATGATTTGTTCTCTAACTGATTTTGGAGAATCATATTATTTAATTTCCAATTAATTTTTGATTTGGCTCTCCATGTACCCTTACTGATCATTATTTTTATTTTGTTATGATCTGAAAAGGTTGCATTTAGTATTTCTGCTTTTCTGCATTTGTTTGCTATGGTTTTATTTCCTAGTATATGGTCAATCTTTGTGAATGTACCATGTGCTGCTGAAAAGAAGGTGTATTCCTTTTTGTCCATATTCCTTTTTGTCCATATATCTACTAACTCTAATTTTTCTAAGATTTCATTCACTTCTCTTACCTCTTTCTTATTTATTTATCTAAGTTTCAAAATTATTTTCTTTATGGTCTTTTTAAACTACCCCCCTCCCTTGTATTGCTTACCTCCCCACCAGTCCATTTGTTACCCAATAGATCTAGTTAAAAGAGATAGGGATAAAAGGCAGTATAGATGATGAGGAAATATCATTACTCAACATGTATGCACCAAATAGCATAGCATCTAAATTTATAAAGGAGAAATTAGAGGAGTTGAAGGTGCAAATAGATAGTAAAACTATACTAGTGAGAGACCTGAACCTTCTTGACTCTTTAGTGTAGTAGGCAGCGAGTCAGTCTAGTAAGCTGAAGATCCTGAGTTCAGCCCCCAAAAGGGGGATGTGGTATAATGGAGAAGCTTCTAAGGCAACACAAGTCACTTAACTTATGATTAGTCCCACCCAACTAGGACTGTCATTCACCTGAGGGTTCCTCACTCAGTCTGAAACTGTTAGCTTGGGATTCCCTTCAGTGTGGATTCCCATGTGAACAACAAACAAGTAAAACTTTGGGGTCTCAAACATATAAGCTAGGTCTGAAACTAGGGGTTCATCAGCTCCCACTAGGCCACAAGTTTGGGGTTCCTGTATTCCATGTTGAGAAATCGAATGTAATGGACTTATCCATTAGTGGCAATGCAGTCATCCTGAACAACTCAGAGGAATCTACAAGAAAGAACACTATCCACATTCAGAGGAAAAACTGTGGGAGCAGAAACACCGAAGAAAAACAACTGCTTAGTCACATGGGTAGAGGGGATATGATTGGGGATGTAGACTCCAAATGATCACCCTAGTGCAAACATCAGCAACATGAAAATAGGTTCTGATCAAGGACACAAGTAATACCCAATGAAATTGCATGTTGGCTGGGGGAAGGGTGGGTGGAGGGGAGGGAGGGAAATAATGTGATTATTGTAACCAAGGCATAATGTTCTAAATTGGCTAAATAAATGAATTCAAATGTAAAAAATAATAATTTATAATCATCATCATCACCATATAGAAGGGGTGGAGGGAGGGGAGGGAAAGAATATTATTCTGGTAAGTATGCAATAATGTTCTAAATGTTCTAAATTGACTAATTAAATAAATTTTTCAAAATACCTTATATGTATTATTAACACTTTCCCCATCACTTTAAGTCTAGATAATCAACAAAGTAATAAATCAAACCCTTGTTTGTAACATTTGCCATTAAAATGTAAACAAATGGATCTTGAATCCCATCAAGCTGACTCTAGCACACTTTGGTCCATGAACCTTGCTTTCTTTATCTGTAAAATTAAGTAATTGGATTACATGATTTCTTCAGTTCCTTGTTGTACCCTTAGGCAATTCTCTTCTCATCTCTGGGCCTCAATTTTCCTCTCTGTAAAATGAGGAGGTTGGTCTAGGTGTCTCTGAGGTTCCTTTCAGCTCTAGATCTAGTATCCTCTCATCCTCCCATGTAGCAGGCCTAGGAAGAAGAACCTGATGGCCTTGTCATGGGGAGGTGGCAGTGGAGAATGCTGACCCCCTACTACCATCCTATCACCTCTACTTTCCAGAGGGGACAACTAGCTGGTGGCCAGACCTCAGGGCATCACCCAAATCTCAGAACTGGAAGAGGTCAGAGAGTCCATTCAGTCCATCCCACACTTGAAGCATATCTTTATGAGACAACATTCTCCTTAAGTAGTCAGCCAGCCTCTGTATTGTACCTTTCTTTTCTTGGCAGGAACATGAAACTAATGTTTAATTTGTGGTCTGAGAAATCTCTGTAGTTTTAAAAAAAATATGAACTGCTTTCTATTTTCTACTTGTGAAATTGATTTTTAACAACTAAACAGAAAGCTTCCCATTTATCCCTACTATCAATCTTATTTCAGAGAGGCTAGTTAGTATGTTCTATAGAATCAAATAGTCAGTCAATCATTGATTAAGCACCTACTATGTGCCAGGCACTGTGCTAAGCACTGGGGATTCAAAAAGAAGCATAAGAAAATCCCTGCTCTCAAGGAGCTCCAAGTATAGTGGGATAGATAGAGGTCTTATCTTTGCCACACAAACTGAATGACATGGACAAGTCATTTCATTCTGTAGTCTGCCTTCTGACCTCATCAGGCCACTAAAACTTTTCCTCCCTTCCAGTGAGTTCTTCATGACCCAAGCCAGTGAAATCCTCATCGTTCTTGACAGCCTTGGGCAAACCTTACAGGCTCTATATACTTTTGACTGAGGAGGAGGAGGAGGAGGAGGAGGAGGTCATATTCCCCTATTTATCACAGGGATTGTTTGCTTCCTTTAGAGCAGGGACTCCCAAGCTTTCTCTGTCTTCTCTGTAACTTCTAGTTTTAGAGAGTAGCCCAAGGCACTGAGAGGTTGTTTGTCAGTCAGTGGTCAACATATATTAAGTTCTTAACTGTATGCTAGACTGTGAGCTAAAGGGGCATTTGATATCCTTCTCTTCTTCTTTCTCATAGCTCAAATGTATGCAGAGCCTATAAAGTTGGCAGAGAATTTTCCATATGCTCCCTCATTTAATCTTCACAAAAATCCTATAAGGTAGGTGCTATTATTACTCTCATTTTATAAATGAGGAAACTGAGGCTGAGAGGTTAAGTGACTTTTCCCCAGGACACATAGCTAATAAGTGAAGCAGATTTACACACACACACACACACACACACACACACACACACACACACACACACATACACATGAAAAGAAAGGAAATTTTGAGGAGGCGAAGAGTACCAGTGACTGGGAAGAATTAGAGAAGAAAGACATGTTGGTCTGCAGTGAAATGGGTGGCAGGAACATATGCTTAGTTTTTTAGCTGAATGGGGCAGTGGTAAGAATCCTTCATTTGGAGGTGGCAGATCCAGATTCAAATTCTTCCTTGGCCTGCTGGTTTGGTTATCAGACCTAGAGCTCAGATTTTAGCTGTGTAGGAAGGTCCCAATGAAGAAACTCTGTAACTTCTAATCTTACAGCTGAGAAGATGAATGATTTACCCAGTGTCTAACAGCTAGTATGCTTCAGAGGCAGGATTTGATCCCAGAGCTTCTTGACCACCCCACCCCTCTTTCTGGCCCCTGTCCACTGTAGCAGTGGGTACCTCTGTGCCCCCCATATATGCCTGTGCAAATCACCTCATCTCTTTGAGGCTCCAATGAAAAAATTTACAGTGATGAAATGGATGGCTTATGAAATAGCTTGCTCCATGTTACTGTGGCATAGCCAAGCAAAGACTTCAAGGCTATCTTGCTCCATGTTACTGTGGCATAGCCAAGCAAAGACTTCAAGGCTATCTTGCTCCATGTTACTGTGGCATAGCCAAGCAAAGACTTCAAGGCTATCTGTCAGAGCTGTCACTGAAAGAATTACTATTTCAGGGAAGATGTTTCTAGCTTTTTGTACATGGATGGATTTTAGAGGCATTGAGTCTAACCCCTTCATTTTATAGATGAGGAAACTGAGGCTCCCTCAAAAAGGCTACTTGACTTGTCCAGGATTGCTCAACAGTGCCTGAAGTTAGATTATATTGTGTATAAAGTCTATTTCTCCAATTCTCCCTTTCCTCCTTCTTGAGAGCTGTGACTTTCTCAGTTCCATTTTCTCCACATTTCCTGGATCCCACAGAATCCCCCTATAACAGGTGGGAAAAACTGAGAAATCTTGCTCCTGGATAGGGGTGGGTGGGAGGGTAGGAAAGGAGAGATTTATTGCTGTGGGGCCCTGGAAGAAACAATTTTTTCTAACAGCTTGAACCTCAATCCCTGGAAATACACACTGTTCTCACTGTGTACACCCCCAGCCCCACCATCCACCTGCTCACTACTGGCAGCCACTGAAACAGCTGTCATGGGGAGAAGGGAGGGAAGAAGTCAGACACATAGCCCAACCTCAACTCATTGGTCTGAGAAGTGTAGCCTGGGAAAAAATTGTGAAGTAGGCAGTTGGAATAATAGACCCATATAAAATGGCCATGGGGATCAGCCAAGCTAATCCCCTCATAATAAGAAAAAGGACTTGTAGGCCTGGGAACTGTGAGGAGTATGCACACCTAACTTGCATCCAGATAGAACCTGGACATCTTCTCTCAGAGCTTGGGGATAGCCTATAGCCATGTTGATAAATCACACATGCCAGAAAGGGCTGCTCTCCACCCCTTCTCCATATGCACCTGAAGACATTTCTTATATCACTTGCCCTTCTGCCCAATAGCCCAATGGGAGTGCTTCCTCCTTCTCTGTCTGGGATAAGGTGTGGGGGGGGGCTCATATGCAGTCCTGAGTGTTGCAGTTTGGGCACTCAGTCTCTAGAAGGTTCACTATCACTGGCCTATAGGTATGAGATTAAGGCAGGTAGGCTGGGGAGATTTCAAAGACACATCTCAGCTACTTCACTAAGGACTAAGTAGGAATCACATGGAAGTCAGATGGGCAGGGAGACTGCATTCTAGCTCTAGCTCTGTCACTAGGTGTTGACCATGAACAAATCATTTTTCTCCTATTCTTTCTTAGTTTCCTCATTTGCAAAAAAGGAGGTAGTTTGAATTTTAGGACCTCCCTCATAAGGCTGTTGTGAAAAAAACATCATTTTGTATACCTTAAGGAGCTTAGAAATGAGGGTGATTTCACAGCTTCTCCAGATCAAGACCTTCCTTAGTATGGTCACTCTCTCCATTGGGACAGAACATATCATTCCTATCTCTTTTTATCTTCCGTGATTCTTGGCTTTTTTTTCCCATCAGTCCTCTACAGAGGGTACATCCAATGTGCTAGAGGCCTTCCTTTGGATCTCTACCACTGCTGCTCTAGTGCTATCTAGCTGTCTGTTGTCTTTTATCCTTGCTACATGAGAGGCTCGCCTCCTTTATAAATAGAAGCTAATAATAGTAGTAGTAGTAGTAGTACTAAGAAGCAGCCTGGTATAGTGAGTGTATGAAGAACTATCCTCAGAGCCAGGAAGACCTGGGATCCAGTATTGCCTCTGAAACATCCTGGTTGTGTGATTTTAGACATGTTATTTCACTATTCATTGCCCCTGGTAACTCTCTAAGACAGAGGTTCATTTTATAAAAAATAATAATTTTTAATGAACAAAAATGTATTTTCTCTCCCTCCCACCTACCTTCTGTACTTTCCTTTATTGAAAAAGGAACCAAAACAAAACAAAACTCTTAGAGCAGATATACATAGCCACACAAAACAAATCTCCACTCTGGTCCATGTTCAAAAATATATGTTTTATTCTGTATCCTGAGTCCATCTATGGCCTTTCTGTCAAAAAGTGGGTAGCTTGCCTCATTGGTCCTCTGGAATCACACTTGGCCATTGCATTGATCAGAAACTGGAAATCTTTCAAAGATGCTTGAAAGGGAGCACTTAACCTTTTCTGTGTCTTGAGCCCTTTGGGCAGTTTGGTTAAGTCTATGGACTCATCAGAATCACATTTTTAAATAATTGAAGAAATACTAAATTTTATTGAAGGGTTAGTGAAAGTGAAGATGTTATTGTTTTCCCATCCACATTCACAGTTCCCCTGAAATCTATCCATGGACCCTGTGAGGGTTTGTGAACCCCAGGTTAAGAACTCCTGCAGTGTAAGGCTATAAATTGCAGAGGAGCACTGGTAGAGGGAATTTTGCCCCATGACTCCTAAATTGTAAACTGATCTGGTGACAACAGAGGTTTCTTGGAGCCTAGATGGAATGAAAAAGGTGGGAGGCAATGGGTGGGATAGGGGGATCCTTGTCCCTGTCACCTGATCTGGGAGCCAGCTTTTGGCCATGAAGGCCTTGTCTCTGGGGTTGTGGACTCTTCTATTGGCCCCAGGCCCATAAACTGGAAACTCAATTCCTTTGAGGCATTGGGTGCTAATCTCAAATTCATCTTTCTCTCTCTTGGTGTACATAGTCCTAGATTCTTCCCCTCCTCCCACCCCCAACCGCACCAGTCAGTTGCCCAATAGTTAGCAACAGATGGGAAATTCATTTCTGACTCCTTAACTTGCCTCCAGAAATAGATTCCCAAGCTAGAGAATCAACAGTCTGAGGCCCCTTTCTCTCTGCTTCCCTCCATCCAACAAAGTCTTCAGAGTGGAGAGAGCAAGTATAGAGGAAGAAGAGTTTCTCATATTTGTTACTGCCAAGATTACCAAATGTATTCTCTCCAACATCTAGCTCAGAGGTGGCCTAGTTGGGTTCTACAGTCTCTCCCAACTTGGGATGATCTGAAGCTTCCAGTACACCAGCCCCTGGTCTGGTTGTTTCCCACGGTTTTTGCACAGATTTACACCTGGCTGAGCTTCTGCTAAGTGAGCCTGACCTCTCTTGTCCCCTCCAGGGAAGGAAGAGGAATTATTTGCATTAGTCAGGCCTCCTAAGGGCAGTGGAACCAGGGAAGGTTTTTTTGGGGGGGATTTGCATACATCTGTGGAATGAAGTACCATCCCTGATCAGCTGACATGAGGAATTAAGCCTAAATCCGGATGCAGACTCTCCCTTTCTTCATGCCTTAAATCCAGGAGATTGCTGTTGAATGCCTGGAGGGTGAGAGTGGGGCATTGATCCAACCACAGGCTGTGCTATCACAGAAGAGTAACGGAAACAGGAGATGGGTTGCAGCTGGCATTAGAACTCAGATCACTGAGCTGAGTCTTGAAGGCCTAGAGATTCCAAGAGGTAGAGGTGAAAATATTCCTATCTTGGGGGATAGCTCATGAGAAGGTTTGGACACAGGACATGCAATGTCATGTCCATAAGTAAGTAGGGCTTTCGGTTTGTGAGAGAGGGGTGTCATACAGAATCAGTCTGGAGAACAGGCTGCAGCTACATCAAGATGGGCCAGATGATGACCAGGAAGAAGAGGAGAAGAGTTATGATATTAATAAAGGAAAAAGTCACATTTATTCAGCTCAACAAAGATTTAAAGTGGCCACTAAGTGGAAGTTATTCGAGATACACAGTCTAAAATAAAAGTCTCTTCCCTCAAGGGGAAGAGCATTCCAGGCACAACAGGAAGTATAGAGCAAAGACTACAGTATGTGGATTCAAAGGACTTGTATCCAAATTCTGATTCTGCTTCTTCACTATCTATGGGACCTTGGGCAGGTGAGTCCACCCCCTCCAAGCCTCAGTTTCCACATCTTTAAAACGAAGGGATTAAACTACATATATACTGTGTAACTAAGATTGCATATATCCAGTAGAACAGAAAGAGGAGGGTATTAGATGAAACTGTAAATCTCTCGGAAACAGCTGGCTTTTCTTTTTTACCATCTGTAATAAACACAGAGTATTACTTTTTTAGATTTTCAGCTTGTCTGTGATTCGTTCTGGTCTTCCTTCTGCTCTCCTTTATGCATCTTATTTGTAAGAATGCATCAACAACACTCTTTTTTCTCTTTCTCTTTTTATTCCTCATTCCCTATCTTTCCTCTCCTTTCCCTTTCCAGCCCTCCAAGAAAAATGAAAAATAAAACCTCATAACAAATGTTCTTAGTCATGCAGAACTAATTCTTGCATTGACTGTGTCCAAAAATGGATCTCATTCTACATCTATGTCTCAAGGGCCCTCGTGAGTCTTGGTTAGTTATTATATTGATCATAGTTTGTAAGTCTTTCAAGATCGTTTTTATTTATGGTTGTTAGAAACAGTTCTCCTGGTTCTGTTCATTTTGCTCTGCATCAATGACTTCATATAAATCTTCCAAGGTTTCTCCCAAACCAGTCTTTTTGTCTTTTCTTATAGTACAGTAACATTCTATATATTTATATACCATAATTTGTTCGACCACTCCCCAGTTGATGGGCATTTCCACAGCTTTGCATATTGTAAGTACTTAGGAAATGTTCATTGTTATAATTAAAGTAGATACAGGGAAGGCAAGCTTTGTGAGGTCTATGGTCTAAAAGACAGAAAGAGAAGAGATAGGACAGGAAGAAGTGGTATAGTTCAAGATCACATGTGGTCCACTATAGTAGGGACCTGAATGGCCAGGTACATTGGGTGGCACTGAGAATTTTAGTCATCTATGATATTTTCCTTTCATCCTTAGAGTGTTTCACTGTTTACAAAGCACATTTGAACCCATGAGTTAAATTGATTCTTACACTCCAAATCCAGTGCTATCCCTGCCATCATGTAGCTGCCATAATGCATCTTAGTTCTGCTCATTACTTTATCTCTACTCCAGTTGAACCTAGCCATAAGTATCTGATTAACCCCTCAGACACCAGTAAGATAACATAATAGCTTCAGGGTGGGTGCTCTCCTTCTCTTCCACCTGTATTCCATAAGTACCTCAATAAGGATCTTAATCTCAGAAGGAGCTCATGGAAAGTCTACTTGCCAGTTCAAGTCCAACTTCAGACACTCACTGGGTGACCCTAGGGTACTTTTGTTTTACCTCAGTTTCCTTATCTATAAAATGGAGATAATAATAGCACCCACCTCCCAAATTGTTATGAGAATCAAATGAGATAATATAAATGATAAGCACAGTGCCTGGTACATAGTAGATACTGTATAAATATTATTATCAGTTAAGAAAGAATCAGGAAAATTGGGACACAATCCAGTATTCAATAAACTAGAAAACATAAGTTATTTAGGAAAGAACTCCCTATTTGACAAAAACTGCTGATAAAACTAGAAAGTAATTGCAGGAATTGGGCTTACACCAACACATTATGCCATATTCCACAATATAATCTGAATGGTTGTGCAATCTTAATATTAAAGATCATACTATCAGAAAATTAGAAGAGGAGCAAATCATATATCTCCAGAGCTCCTAGTATAAGATATATTCTTATTTGAATGAAAGAGAGAGGCAATTACAAAATATAAAATGGATTACAGACAAAATTAATGCACCTAGAATAGCTAAGAAGGGAAATGGTCGAATGGGGAAAATCATTTGTATCAATTTTCTATAATAAGAGTTTCATATCTAAGATATAAAAACAATTAACAGATATGTAGAAGACCAAAAGTCATTCCCATTAGATAAATGGTCAAAGGTTATGACTATTAACAATCTTTCAAAAGAATACTCCATATTGCTAATAATAAGAGAAATACAAATCAAAACATCCTTGAAGCATCCCCTCAGACTCTTCAAATTGGCAGAGATGACAAAAGATGGGAATAGTCCGTGTTGGAGGGGTTATGGAAAGGTAGATAGATTATTGGTGAAACTGCGAATTGGTAAAACCATTTTGGAAAGCAATTTAGAATTATGCAAATAAAGTCAGTAAAATGTCTATACCCTTTGGCCCAGAGATTCCTTTACTGGCTTTATATTCAAAGGAGGCCATTGATAAGAAAACAATCCCATATATGCAAAAATCTTTATCATGCTTTTTGAGATAGCAAAGAATTGGAAACAAAGAAGATGTCCATATATTTAGGGACAGTTAAATTGTAGACCATGAATGTTATGGAATATTAATTACTATGCTATAAAAAATAACGAATGCTATAAATAGAGAAGCATGGAAAAAGCTACATGAACTGATGCAGAGTGAACATAAATGGAAAGCATAACCCTCAAAAATCAAGAATGATTGGGGCGGAGTCAAGATGGTGGCTTAGCAAGCAGCAAAAGTTCAGACCTCGTGGAAGACCTTTCCTTACCGATACAGACTAAATGCTCCAAGGGCATCGAAATCCAAGCTGAACAACAGGACAGAAGCAGGGAACCCTCCTTCTGGACTCAAATCAAAAGATACGCCCCCCAAAAGCTGGAATCCGAGAATACTCAGGGCTAAGGGAAAGGCAGAGGGTAGGTCCCAGGACCCCTCCCCCACAACCCAGAGCGCTGAACCCACGGCAGCAGTGGGAACCTCTGAGCGGGCAAAGGTGCTGGTTTGGAGGGTCTACCTTGTGAGCAGCGGGGCACCAGGTTCGGAGCATCCAGCTTGGACAGCGGGGAGGAAGCCAGGGAGAGACAGGGCCATGGCTGGGTCCCTCCATCAGGCTCCAGCCTCACCTTTGCCTCCGGGCACAACCAGATAAATCCAGTTGAACATAACTCAGTCAGAACTCCTCAGAGTTTAGGGAGGCGGGCAAAGGCACTTACGGACAGTGGAGAAGCAGCTGGAGAGAACTGGAGAGAGCCTGGGCGGCCTAGCCTTCCAGGAGTCTTCAGAGCCTCAGAGCTTCATACCACATACAGCCCAACCCACTTGAACTCAATCCAATCAAAAGCCTCCAGAGGACAGGGAAGCTAACATTCCTCCCCTAGAGACTGTACCAAGAGATCTGACAAAGCTCCAAGAGGGGAGACTGACAGCCCCAAAACCAAAACAAAATGAGAGGAGCAAGAGCACAGCCAAATACGGGGAGCAAAGAAGGGGTAAACTCGAGCAAACAACAGAAAAAGAAGAAAGAAATTACAATAGACAGCTTCTCACAGGTAATGAGCAAAGAGCGAACGAAACAGAGGGGGAGGGATCAGCAAAGGAAAAATCAGAAATCCCAGCGAATTGGATACAGGCTTTGGAAGAACTCAAAATGCAATTCAAAACACAATTAAGAGAGGCTGAAGACAATTGTGAAAAGAACTTAAAAACTAAGATAAGTCATTTAGAAACAGAAAATAGTGTCTTGAAAGCCAAAATCAACCAGCTGGAAAATGAGGCAAAGGAGATGAAAGATGAGGCAAAGCAGATGAAAGATGAGGTGAAGAAGATGAAAGATGACCTCCAAAGAAAATCCAACCAAAAGGAAAAGGACGATCAAAAAACTAAGGATGAAATCCAGTCTTTAAGAACCAGAATAAAACAATTAGAATTGAGCGACCTCACAAGGCAGCAGGACTCTATAAAACAAAACCAAAAGAATGAAAAAATTGAGGAAAATATGAAGCATCTCATTCACAAAACAGAGGATTTAGAAAATCGTTCAAGGAGAGACAATTTAAGAATTATTGGCCTACCAGAAGACCATGACAAAATAAAAAGCCTGGACATTATATTACAGGAAATTATTAAAGAAAACTGCCCCGAAATCCTTGAACAAGAGGGAAAAGTGGAGATTGATAGAATCCACATATCACCTCCTGTACTTAATCCCCAACTGACAACACCCAGGAATGTTATAGCCAAATTCAAGAACTATCAGACCAAAGAAAAGATATTACAAGCTGCCAAGAAGAAGTCATTCAGATACCAATGAACCACAGTGAGGATAACTCAGGATCTGGCTGCATCCACACTGAAAAAAAGAAAGGCATGGAATATGATATTACAGAAAGCAAGGGAACTAGGTCTACAACCAAGAATCAACTACCCAGCAAAACTGACTATATTCTTACAGGGGAAAGTATGGTCATTCAACAAAATAGAAGAATTCCAAGAATTTGTAAAGAAAAGACCAGACCTTAACAGAAAATTTGATGTCCAAGCACAGAACTCAAGAGAATTGTCAAAAGGTAATTAAAAAAGAGGGGAAAAAAGAAAAACAAAAAAAAATTTTAAGAGACTCAATAAGTTAAAATGATATGTATCCCTATAAGAAAAGAGGTCATTGGTAACTCTTAAAAAGTTGTTATTACCTGGGCAGCAAAAAGAAGTATACTTAGAGGGAATAGCAACAAACTGTATAGGATGAAAGGACAAGACATAAATAGGTATATAGATATATGCATGCAAAAATATATATGCATAAGTATGCATATATATATAACTAGAGCTTAAAAATAGGTTAATATTAAAAGAAATGGGAAAAGAAACAAATGGGGGTAAATTTATATGTCATAAAGAAGCTCATGGTGGGAGCGGGGAGAACATCAATACACTGGAAGGGTAAAGAGGTCGGAGAGAGGAAATACTCAACTTTTACGTGATTTGAAAGTGACTCAAAGAGGGAAAAACAATCCAATCCATTGGGGGCAGAGAATAGATTTGCACCCTATAGGGGAGTAGAAGGGTAACAAACGGTCTGGTGGGGAGGGAAGCAGTACAAGAGAGGGAGGGAGCGGGGGGTTAATTTTAGAAAGATTATAGGGAAAATAGGGGGGGATAAATAGGGAGGGGGGTAGAAAGGGAAGTAAAATAAGTGTGGGAACAAGGGGGACTGTTCAAAAGAAAACATTGGTATAGAAGGAAATAGTGAAAGAAGAAAAGGCAGGAAAAGGAGCAGAAATCAAAATGCTGGGAAATACACAGCTAGTAATCATAAGTCTGAATGTGAATGGAATGAACTCACCCATAAAACGCAAGCGAATAGCAGAGTGGATTAGAGTCCAAAACCCTACCATATGCTGTCTACAAGAAACACATATGACAAAGGTAGACACACATAGGGTGAAAGTAAGAGGGTGGAGCCAAATCTATTGGGCATCAACTGACAAAAAGAAGGCAGGAGTCGCAATCATGATATCCAAAAAAGCCAAAGTAAAAATAAATCTAGTTAAAAGAGATAGGGAAGGTAATTACATCCTGATAAAAAGCAGTATAGACAGTGAGGAAATCTCTGTACTCAACATGTATGCACCAAATGGCATAGCATCCAAATTTCTAAAGGAGAAACTAGAGGAACTCAAGGACGAAATAGATAGAAAAACTATACTAGTGGGAGATCTGAACCTTCCTCTATCTGAACTAGATACATCAAACCAAAAAATAAATAAGAAAGAAGTAAGAGAAGTGAATGAAATCTTAGAAAAATTAGAGTTAGTAGACATGTGGAGAAAAATAAATAGGGAAAAAAAGGAATATACCTTCTTTTCTGCAGCACATGGTACATTCACAAAAACTGACCATGTATTAGGGCATAAAAACATTGCAAACAAGTGCAAAAGAGCAGAAATAATAAATGCAACTTTCTCAGATCACAATGCAATGAAAATAATAATTAGTAAGGGAACATGGAGAGATAAATCGAAAATTAATTGGAAATTAAATAATACGATTCTCCAAAACCAGTTAGTTAAAGAACAAATCATAGAAACAATTAATAACTTCATTGAAGAAAATGACAATGATGAGACATCCTTTCAAAACCTATGGGATGCAGCCAAAGCAGAACTCAGGGGGAAATTTATATCCTTGAGTTCATATATTAACAAATTAAGAAGGGCAGAGATCAATGAATTGGGCATGCAAATTAAAAAAATTAGAAAGTGAACAAATTAAAAATCCTCAGATGAAGACTAAATTAGAGATCCTAAAACTCAAAGGAGAAATTAATAAAATTGAAAGTCAAAGAACTATTGATTTAATAAATAAAACTAGAAGCTGGTACTTTGAAAAAACAAATAAAATAGACAAAGTACTAGTCAGTCTAATTAAAAAAAGGAAAGAAATAAACCAAATTGACAGTATCCAAGATGAAAAAGGAGACCTCACCTCTAATGAAGAGGAAATTAAAGCAATCATTAAAAACTACTATGCCCAATTATATGGTAACAAATATGGCAATCTAGGTGATATGGATGAATACTTACAAAAATATAAATTGCCTAGACTAAAAGAGGAAGAAATAAATTACCTTAACAACCCCATTTCAGAAAAAGAAATTGAACAAGCCATCAAAGAACTCCCTAAGAAAAAATCCCCAGGTCCAGATGGATTCACAAATGAATTCTATCAAACATTCAAAGAACAACTAATCCCAATATTAAACAAACTATTTGACAGAATAGGCCAAGAAGGAGTTCTACCAAATTCATTCTACGACACAAACATGGTACTGATCCCAAAGCCAGGCAGATCAAAAACAGAGAAAGAAAACTATAGACCAATCTCCCTAATGAATATAGACGCAAAAATCTTAAATAGGATACTAGCAAAAAGACTCCAGCAAGTCATCACAAGGGTCATCCACTATGACCAGGCAGGATTCATACCAGGAATGCAAGGATGGTTCAATATTAGGAAAACCATCCACATAATTGACCATATTAACAAGCAAACTGACAAAAATCACATGATTATCTCAATAGATGCAGAAAAAGCCTTCGATAAAATACAACACTCATTCCTATTGAAAACACTAGAAAGTAAGAAGGGCCTTTCCTCAAAATAATAAACAGTATATATCTAAACCCATCAGCAAACATCATCTGCAATGGGGATAAACTAGAAGCCTTTCCAATAAGATCAGGAGTAAAACAAGGATGCCCATTATCACCTCTATTATTTAATATTGTACTAGAAACACTAGCAGTAGCAATTAGAGAAGAAAAAGAAATTGAAGGTATTAAAATTGGCAATGAGGAGACCAAGCTATCACTCTTTGCAGACAATATGATGGTTTACTTAAAGAATCCTAGAGAATCAACCAAAAAGTTACTCGAAATAATCAACAACTTTAGCAAAGTTGCAGGATACAAAATAAACCCGCATAAGTCATCAACATTTCTATATATTTCCAACACATCTCAGCAGCAAGAAATAGAGAGAGAAATTCCATTTAAAATCACCCTAGACAATATAAAATACTTAGGAATTTATCTGCCGAGACAAACACAGGAACTATATGAACACAACTACAAAACACTTTCCACACAGCTAAAACTAGATCTAAACAATTGGAAAAACATTGATTGCTCATGGGTAGGACGAGCTAACATAATAAAAATGACAATCCTACCCAAATTAATTTACTCATTTAGTGCCATACCCATTGAACTACCAAAAAACTTCTTTACTGAATTAGAAAAAAACCATAACTAAGTTCATTTGGAAGAACAAAAGATCAAGGATATCCAGGGAAATCATGAAAAAAAATGCAAAGGAAGGAGGACTTGCAGTCCCAGATCTCAAACTATACTATAAAGTGGGGTTATCAAAACAATTTGGTACTGGTTAAGAGACAGAAAGGAGGATCAGTGGAATAGACTTGGCGTAAATGATCTCAGCAAGACAGTTTATGACAAACCCAAAGACCCCAGCTTTTGGGACAAAAATCCATTATTTGATAAAAACTGCTGGGAAAATTGGAAGACAGTATGGGAGAGATTAGGTTTGGATCAACAGCTCACATCCTACACCAAGATAAATTCAGAATGGATGAAAGACTTGAACATAAAGAAGGAAACTATAAGTAAATTAGATGAGCACAGAATAGTATACATGTCAGACCTTTGGGAAGGGAAAGATTTTAAAACCAAGCAAGACTTAGAAAGAGTCACAAAATGTAAAATAAATAATTTTTACTACATCAAATTAAAAAGTTTTTGTACAAACAAAACCAATGTAACTAAAATCAGAAGGGTAGCAACAAATTGGGAAACAATCTTCATAAAAACCTCTGACAAAGGTTTAATTACTCAAATCTACAAAGAGCTAAATCAATTGTACAAAAAATCAAGCCATTCTCCAATTGATAAATGGGCAAGGGACATGAACAGGCAGTTCTCAGCCAAAGAAATCAAAACTATTAATAAGCACATGAAAAAGTCTTCTACGTCTCTTATAATCAGAGAGATGCAAATCAAAACAACTCTGAGGTATCACCTCACACCTAGCAGATTGGCTAACATAACAGCTATGGAAAGTAATGAATGCTGGAGGGGATGTGGCAAAGTTGGGACACTAATTCATTGCTGGTGGAGTTGTGAATTGATCCAACCATTCTGGAGGGCAATTTGGAACTATGCCCAAAGGGCGCTAAAAGACTGTCTGCCCTTTGATCCAGCCATAGCACTGCTGGGTCTGTACCCCAAAGAGATAATGGACAAAAAGACTTGTACAAAAATATTCATAGCTGCGCTCTTTGTGGTGGATAAAAACTGGAAAATGAGGGGATGCCCATCAATTGAGGAATGGCTGAGCAAATTGTGGTATATGTTGGTGATGGAATAGTATTGTGCTAAAAGGAATAATAAAGTGGAGGAATTCCATAGAGACTGTAACAACCTCCAGGAAGTGATGCAGAGTGAAAGGAGCAGAACCAGGAAAACATTGTACACAGAGACTGATACACTGTGGTACAATCGAAGGTAATGGACTTCTACATTAGTGGCGATGCAATGTCCCTGAACCATCTGCAGGGATCTAAAAAACACTATCCACAAGCAGAGGATAAACTGTGGGAGTAAAAACACCGATGAAAAGCAACTGCTTGATTACAGTGGTGGAGGGGATATGACTGAGGAAAGACTCTAAATGAACACTCTAATGCAAATACCAACAACATGGAAATGGGTTTGAATCAAGAACACATATGATACCCAATGGAATCGCGCGTGGGCTATGGGAGAGGTGGTGGGAGGGGGGAGGGAAGAAAAGAAAATGATCTTTGTTTCCAATGAATAATGTTTGGAAATGACCAAATAAAAATTAAAAAAAAAGACTTTGAGCAAATGAAAAAAAAATCAAGAATGATTGTTGCAAAATTATAAAGAACAAGTATGTTGTGAAAGAAAAGACATGAGAAGACATTTCTAACCTGCCCCTTTGTAAAAGTAGGAGGTTTACAATTATTGAATATGTTTTCAGCCTATTTTGATATACTAGATTTTTTCTTTTTTTCTTTTTTTTGGCTTTTAAAAATCCTATTTATTTTATAGGATGATTCTCTGTGAGGTGGAAGGAGAGGGATACTGAGGAAAATTATGATGATGTTAAGAACAAAAGACATCAATTTAAAAATAATTTTAAAGAAGAGAGTGAGAAGAAAGGAAGTTGAGGCATTGATTATAGATCAGTTTAAGTGTAGTAGCCTTTTCAAGGACTTTCGCCACAAAATGGAGGAGAGATATAGAGATGAGATGAGATTGATGATGGGGATAGATGGATCAAAGGCTTTTTGAGGCCAAGGTTGACATGGGAACTTGTTGGCAGTAGGGAAGCTGCAAGGAAACAGGGAGAAATTAAAGATTAGTGAGAGAATTGGTGTGATAGATGAGGCAGTCTGTTGGAGACTGCAGGATGGAATGGGATCACTTGTGCACCTAACACCTTGGTAAGAAGAAAAGCCACCTATTCATATGAGTCAAGGGCGAAGAGATACTGGAGAAGACATCTGAGTGATGTGAGCTGAGGAAAGAAGAGAGAATTCTCAGAGAGTGCTTCAGTTTTTTCAGTGAAGTATGAGACAAGGTTCCTAGCTGAGAGGCTGTAGAGAAGGGAAGTTATGGAAGGATTTAGGAGATAGGAAGAGATATGGAAAAACTGATGTGGTGAGTTAGTTAATTAAAAATCCATAAAAAGATTCATAATAATAATAGCTATTGTTTATATAATATTTACTGTGTGCCAGGCATTGTGCTAAGTGCTTAACAGTTATTATTTCCTTTGATTTTCATAACAAACCCTGGTTGGGAGGTAGGTGCTTTTATTATTCCCACTTTACAGATAAAGAAACTGAGTCAGTGGTGGCTAAGTGACTTGTACAGGGTTACACAGGTAGTAATTTGAACTCATCTTCCTGACTTTAGTACTGGTGCTCTATCCACCTAGGAGCCTGATCACTTAGACTGCCTTGCTGCATTGAAAGCCCAGTTGAGATTATGTATCATATATTTGTAGTGTACCGTGTTAGCATAGTTTCATGATTATCCCTTGCTTCATTCAGCAGCCCATGAGTAGGAGCAAAGGCAGCAGATAGTGATAGTAATTCAAGACTGAGATCTGGAAGGACAAAATAGGATAAAGGGTCAAAGGACTCAAGAGAAGAGAACAGTGTAGAGCTGAGAGATTTAAGATAAAGGTGAGCTTGTCACCAATAGAATATGTATTTCATTTAGTACAGTGGAAGGAGCCCATGGCTTTTGAGTCAGACATTGTGGTGGTGGTGGTGGATTTGGTTGAGGGGAATGGGAATAAGGGATTGGGTAGTGGGGCACAGGAAATGGTTTCAACTATAATATCTAGGGGTCCAGACTCATTGGGTTGGGGAGGGTATGTTTGGTTGGGAATTTGTCAGTCATTAAGGAATGAATTTAAGTAGATTGTCAGTATCCATACTGGTTTAGCCTCTAGGCCTCTCATATCCTTAGGCAACTTAGTGGAGGGGACCCATGGAGGAAGATGGCAGAATGGTATTTCTCCCCTTACCCCAAAGGCAAGGAGTTGGTATAAAGTCTTCTCCACCATGTACTTAATGCAGAATTAACAATTGGAACAATATTAGAACAACCTGTATTGTTATAAAGGATGATTTGTTCATGTCCTGTGGTAGATAGTCTTCTGAGCCCCTATCTGATTGATCAGCTACAGTTGAACACATTGTACCCTGACCTCAACTTCATGATGTCATTAGTCCTCTCCTCCTGCCCCTCACTATTAGCTCAGGGCTTGAGGCCCCACACTTCCCATTTAGTGAGTTATATTAAATTAATTTATAAAATTATGAAATAACAAAAAATTCAAAATGAAATATATTAAATATTCCCCCATACATAAAAATTACAGTGATTCCAAGGGCCAGTAGAGTTCATTTTTTAAAATATGTCGTTGATTAATTGTTTACAGGACCCCCATAGTATGATTAGATTGACTCCTCCCTTTCTTTCTGGGATCTCTAGTTATACTGATCTGTACTTGTTAGCATTGTATAATGTCATTTATTCATTCACTCACTTATCCTTTCATTCATTTGTTGAATTCAATTCAGTGCAACAGACATGTACTAAGTAACTATGATGAGCAAGGCACTGTGCTTAGTGCCAGGATACATAATATGTTCCTAAGCAGCTTATAATCTTCCAGGGGAGGACAAGTGCAGAGATTACTATGATACCAGGAAAAGTGAGATAAGAACAATTGAGATATCCAAAAAGAGTAAGAGAAATCTGAGGCAGAAGGGATCACTTTCACTTGAAAGCATGAGGGAGAGAATAGTGCAGAAGGGGCTGACCTTGATTGCGTGATCCTAGGCAAATCATTTAACTTCTTAGTCCCTCCAAGAGTTCTTCAGAACTATGTATATTGTATTGGATCTGTATTAGTAGAGTGAGTTTCCTCATTACTCTCTACACAGAAGAAATGACAAATTTAGAGAAGAAAATCTCTCCCATTTGGACAAAGTCATACTTTTCAAAGCACTCTCACATCCATTATGTAATTTGAATGCAGAATAACCTGTGAAGTGGGTACTGACTTTAAGGAGCCTTACTTCCATCATTGGGAGCCCATTAGTGCAGTCCCCTTCTGAGAGGCTGAGCTCTACCTATACTCCCCTTGTTACCTCTCATTTTCTATTAAATCCTTCTCCATCTTTGTCTCCTCCAATTGACCCATTTTCAATATTCAATCTTTGGTCATTTCTTCCCGCTCAGGTGCTGATTAGTTGCTGCTAGTATATGCCCAGTCTGTCTTTGGAGCCTCTGAATCCATTGTACAAAAAGGTCACATTTCTCTGTTTCATTTTCTGCTAATGGCTCTAACAACCTTTAATGGAAATGGAGGATTGCACCTTTCAGAAGGTGTCTACCAACTTTCAACAAGTTTCCCATTAATTCTGGCAGCATTTCTAAAGATTTATCGAGTGAGACTGGTGGCATCTAGTACCCTGTGGTTACTAAGCAACTTCCATTGTTCATTTGTACGAATTCTGCCAACTTTCAGGACCTGTCTACTGGGGTTATGCTTGTATATTTAAATCAAAACTGCCATCTCTGATAAACAAATTTAGGTGGGCATCATTAGTAAACAAGTCACATTCCAATGACTTCAGTCACTCTTTTCTCTAGAAGACCATCCAACTCATTGGTTGGCAAACTTTACACAGAGATGATGTCCCATCACCTGCAGGTAGATCAATCTGGGGACAGTTAGCAGGCCTGAGGGGAAACCCTGCTCTCAGGACAACATCTAAATTGGGACCTGAGCATGAGTTAGTTCTTGATAAAGTTACATCCAAAGTGTTAAAGTAGAAGTGAGAAGAATGGGGAGTAGGGTGTCACATATTGGAGGTGAGAAGACTGGAGGACCAAGTATTATATGAGAAATGACGAATAGAATTGATAATGGATAGCTTAGAGAAGGGGAAACTTGTTAGGATTAGGAGGGAATCATAGCTATCTTCAGCTATTGATCAAGTTGCTGCCACCTGGGAGAAGAATTATACTTTTATTTTAGAGATTATTCTTATTATATCTCATCTTTCGATGAGAGATCAGCTTATTCTGCTAGTCCCCAAAGGACAGAAGAGTCACATGTGTCCAACAAGCCATTTCCCATAGGCATCATTTATCATAGACATTGACTACAAGGGCTATCAACAAAAAGCCCAGGGGACTGAGGATTTCTCTTTCAAGCAGGTGCAGACAAGACCAATTTCCAGTGTGATATTTTTGCCCTTTTCTCCAGACTTCCATTTGTGTTCAAAGGGAAGGCTTTAGCAATACCTATCTACCTTCCAGGCTATAATTGAGAATGTTTCTTTATAAATGATGGTATGTGGCAAAAAATTAGTAAATGAGGGGATGCCCTTCAATCAGGGAATGGCTGAACAAATTGTGGTATCTGTTTGTGATGGAATACTATTGTGCTGAGAGGAATAATGAGCTGGAGGGATTCCATATGAAGTGGAACGACCCCCAGGAATTGATGCAAAGCAAAAGGAGCAGAACCAGGAGAACATTGTACACAGAGACTGATACACTGTGGCACAATCGAATGTAATGGACTTCTCTACTAGCAATGATCCAGGACCATTCTGAGGGACTTATAAGAAAGAACACTATCCACATATAGAGAAAGAACTGTGGGAGCAGAAACAGAAGAAAAACAACTGCTTGATCATATGGTTCAATGGGGATATGATTGAGGAAGTAGACTCTAAATGATCACTCTAATGCAAATATTAATAGTATGGAAATAGATCTTGAGCAAGGATACATGTAAAACCTAGTTAAATTGCTTGTTGGCTATGGGAGGGGGCTGGGAGGAGGGGAGGGCAAAGAATAAGAATCATGTAACCATGGAAAAATATTCAAAAATAATTAATTAAATAGATTTTTAAAAATCTAGAAAAATAAATGATGATATGTTTGAAATAATGAATGTTTCCTTTTTAAAAATAGCGGTCAAGTTAAGTCAGGAAGCATTTGTTAAACATCTACTTTTTTGCCAGGAAATATGCTTAGTATCAGACATGTTGATATATGTTTGACATAAAGAAAGGCAAAAATCATGCCTGCCCTTGTAAGACTAAAAAATGAATGAATATTCCAAGTATTATAGGATTTAATAACAACAAAGTGAGAGAGAAAGGGCATTCCTTCAGCCGAGTGAGCAGCGCAAAGAGCCAGAGACCCACACCTGCCGTGCTTGAGCTAAAGCAAAAGTCCAAAAGCTCCCACAGCATGGGTTTCAGCAAATTTATAAACAAATCCATGCCAGGGTGCAACACAGCATTGCAAGATAAGGGACCCCCGGGAAGAGTAAGCATGCTGGGAAATGAAGTCCCCTGGCCACAATATTTTTTAAAACCCACACTCTAAAGGAGTTCACAGTCTAATGTGGGAAGATAATCATTCAAACAACTATGTCTAAAGAAGATATACACAGGCAAATTGGAGAAAGGCTCAGAGGGAGGATATTAACATTAAGCTGGACCTTCTTGCATAAGGTGAGAGGTAGAGGGGAGGAGGGAAAGAATTATGGACATGGAGTGAGTGCAGCTTATGAAAATGGCCATATGCAAGAGATTGGAGTGTCTTGTGTGAGGAACAGCAAAGAGGTGAGAGTCATTGAGTCCATGTGTTTGGTAAGTGCTTATGGAATCAAGTATAAGAAGACTGGAAGGGAAAGAGGGGTCAGGTTAGGAAGGATTTTCAGAGGTAAACTGAGGATTTGATCGTTTATTCTGGCAATAATCAGGAACCATTGCAGTTTATTGAGGAGAAAATGGCATGATAAGACCTCTTTGGGCAATGACTTTGTTAGCTCAAAGGAGAATGAATTGGAGTGGGGAGAGATTTTAGGCAGAGATCAACTATAAAGGTATTGAAATAATCTGGGTATGAAGTGATGAGACTTCTTCAGAGTGGTGACAATGTTATAGGATGTACTAAGGTAGAATCAATAGAACTTGTCAGAAATTTGTATATATGAAGTGATTTCCAGGGAGGGGTTGAAGATAGAGATGTTATAAAGAGGTGAGGGTTTGGAAGGAAAGCTAAACTGAAGAGAGTTGAGAGTGAGAGGAAAGGAAAGGGAGGCTTTAAGGGGTAGATGGTCTTCTCCAAGAAGTCAGCCAAGAAAGTAAGAAGAATCTTAAGTTAGTGGGGATGATTGGATCAAGTGAAGGCTTGTTGAGGGTGAGAGGTTCAAAAGAAAGTTTATCAGAAGTAGGAAAAGAGCCAGTAGGAAGGGAGAGTTTGAAGGTAATTGAGTAAATGGGGCCAATCTTCTGGAGAGAATGGGATGGAGTGGGATCATTTGTGCATGTAGAGGGGTTAGCCTTGGCAAGGAGAAGGCCCATCTTTTTATTGGAGATAGGGATGGAGGAGTAGATAGTGAAGAAAGGCATCTGAGAGATGGGAGCTGAAGAGAGAAGAAGAGGAAACTCAGAGAATGACTTCAATTTTTTCAGTGAAATATGAAACAAAGTTCTCAGCTGAGGGTATGGAAGGAAGGGAAGCTATGAAAGGTTTGAGGAAGGATAAAAGATTTGGAAAAGCCACCAATTTGTTTTACTTCCCTCCAGTAGGCCAGAACCAGGAACACTGTGGGGAAAGTTGAAAAAATTTATCATTTTAGTCTCAGTGTCAGAAAAACCTTCCTGACCATGAGAGTTTTCGCCTACCTTGGGAGGCAGTGAGTTCCTTGTCACAAAGGGTTGTCAAGCAGAAGGTCTGTTACATGGCCTCTGATGGCCCTTCTAAGGTCTGAGATTTGATATTTGTATGAAAGCAAGCCCCACTACCTCCAGCTCAAGCTGCTGCCTGCTGAGGGCCCCAGTGCTCTCACATCCCTCTTCCCAGAAGTGGCATACTACCCACGTGGCACCTGACCTGGATTTGTGGCATATGGTACATTGGTGTCAGGATGCCTCTCCTCCAGAACTTCCAACTGAATTTGCCCAGGTGCCAGAATTCCTAGTCAGGGACTGAATAGAATGTGCATTGTTCTTGCTTTCCTCATCTTTATCAACCTTCTTTAATAATAATAGCTAGCATTTACATAGGACTATGTGCCAGATACTGTGCTAAGAACTTTACAATTATCTCATTTGATCCTCACAAAAATCCTGTCAGGTAGGTGCCATAATTATCCCCATTTTACAGGTGAGGCAAACAGAGGTTAAATGACTTGATCAGGGTCACATAGCTAGTAAGTATTAGGGTGAATTTGAATTCAAGTCATCCTGACTCCTGGCCTGGTACTCTCTCCACTAAATCTCTGAGCTGAATGAGCTCAATAGCCATCCCTGAATGAGAATCCCATCTGTAACACCTGGAAAGTGGTCCTTTAGCCCTTGCTCAGCTATGGCAGCTAGGTGGGCAGTGGACAGAGTGCTAGTCTTAGAATCGGGAAGACCTGAGTTCAAATCCAGCCTCAGACACATAGTAGCTGTGGGACCCTGGGCAAGTTACTTCACCCTGTTTACCTCAGTTTCCTCATCTATAAAATGAACTGCAGAAGGAAATGGCAAACCACTCTAGTATCTTTGCTAAGAAAGCCCCAAATGGGGTCACCAAGATTTGGACACAACTGAACAATGAAAGTCCCTGATCAGAGACCTCTAATGCAGGAGAACCCCTTGCCTCCCAAGGCAGGCCATCCCATTTGGAGAAAGCTCTCATTGGTAGGGAGTTTATTCTCTCTTACCTTGTTGGTAATGTGCCACTGTTGCCTGCTTCTTCCTGAAATCTGCCTCTTTGCAACTCCCTTGCTTAACCCCTAGCACTGCTCTTTGGCCAGAACCTGTGGGCTCAATGTGTGTATAACATTAATTGGTTGCTATTATTGTCTTTAACTACATGGTTGTAGTTATTAGGTTGGAACTTTGGACTCCATTTTCTTGATTGCATCTCTCCATGCAAGTTCTCTCATATTTCTTTAAAGTCTTTATATCATATTTAGAATTCTGTTATTCCACATAGTTTATCATTCATATACCGAGAGCCTCACTACTCCCTCTCATGCTCTATATCCAACCCTGTCAGCTGTCTTGTTGTTCCCTATAAATACTTCATCTCTCATCTCTATCTTCTCAAGGCTGTCCCCCATTCTTAGAATGTTTTCCCTCCTCACCTTTGCCTCTTGGAAATCCTAATTTCCTTCAAGGAAACCTCAAGTGCTACATCTTCCAAGGCCCTTTTCCTGATACCTCTAATTGTTAGCACTCTTCCCTACTCCTCAACCCTGAAATAATTGTGTGTTTATTTTTTGCATATGAAAGAAAGGAAGGACACAAACAGTTATTAAGCACCAGCCAGGCACTGTGATCAGCACTTTTCACTTATTATATCGTTTGATCATACCCACCCTATGAGGAAGGTGCTATTCCCATTTTATAGTTGAGGAAACTGAGGGAGACAGAGGTTAAGTGACTTGTCTGGGATCACACAACTAGTAAGTATCAGGCTAGATTTTAAATCAGTTCTTCTTGATTTTAGGTCTAGCATCCTATCCATTGTACCATCCTAGCTACCTTCAAGATTAGCTAGCCATCCGGCCTCTGATATATACTGGCTGTGCGACTCTGGACAAATCATTTAACCCCTTGGTGGTTCCAGGTAGTAGAAGAAATTTTGAACTTGTTGGTGGAATGGATATTTTCACCAGGAGTTCACTAAATAGAAAAACAGCAACAACAACTCCAGTCTCCCTAAAAACACATACTATCATTTATTCAGCCATCTCCTAATCAGTGTATCTGTGGCTTCTTTTGAGTTTGGGGTGGATTTTGGTTTGGGAGGTTTTTTTTGGTATTACAGAAAATTCTGCTAGGAACATTTTTGTTCAGATAATTTTTTGCCTGTCAATAACCTTCTTGGGATATATAGAGGCTGTGGTTCAGAGGGCATGAGCATTTTTGTAGTTTGTTGTTTAATTACATATTGCTTTCCCAAAAGGTTGGACTAATTCGCCCCCCTCCAAGCAATATTAATAACTCTATGTGCGTCATCATTGCATTTTTATGCCTTTTTTCGTGAGTAAATCCTTGTGCGTAATGTGCTGCTGCTGTCTGCTTAGCTTCCTTCATGTCGTTTTTTTGTTGCCCTTTGGATCTCCTGCTATTGGACTTCTTATGAACATATGAATCATAGCCATATAGCATACTTCATTACCACAAAGATCTGTAATTTCATCAGTGTGGGTCCCAACTTCACATTGATGCACAGCCCCTATCTCAGTATGGAGATGGTCTTAGGCAGCAATGGTGACAGCAGCAGGGAGTGAGGGAATGGTATGGTAGGAAATTATATTCCCCTGGGCTGAGTGAGGAAGAGTTAGCTAGACCAGGCTTCAGGCAAGAGCCATAAGGAGAATACACAGAGATGAGAAAGTTCTATGATTTTACCAGCATGAAGAACGCCCCCCCCCCCCCCACTAGGGTGGCATTCCTTTCTATCTGTGTCCTGGCAGGTAACTCCTAGAGAGTTTCCTGAGGCTCATCTCCAAGGGAGAAAATCAATCCATCTAGCTCTGTGGTAGAACTGAAAGGCACCTCTCCAGGCCATCTAGTCCAACCCATTCATTTGAACCCAGGTCTTCCTGACTCTAGTCACTCAGCTACAGTCAATATATTGAGAGAATAAGAATAAAAGATGGGCCTTTGGAAGAAGTGATGAAGATGAAGAATTCATAACATCTGACTGATGTTCCGTGAAGAAGGCAGAGCTAGGAGCAACAGTGACATCATAACTATAATCCTCTAAATAACCACAGCATCGAGAAGCAGTCAAGCTCTGGTGAATTACAGTGAACAATCTCAATCCTGGAGAACTGAGGAGAAAGCACACCTTCCTCCTTGTAGAGAGGTGGGGACTTGTCAGGTAGAATGTGGGACAGACACACTGTTAGATGGCCTTGGTTGCCGTGTGGACTGGCTTTGCTAAAAAATGCTACTCTTTAGTGGAAAGGAGGAGTTTATTGGGGGCTGTGATGGAGAAAAATGACTGTGGCCTTAATACAAAAGGCAATTTTAAGATTTGTTTTTAAAAAATACATGAGCTTTTATGCAGGGAGCAGAGCCTTAACTAGGCCAGGGCAATTGGACTTTTGCCTTGCCAGCACTTGTACTCCTGTTGCAGGATGAAACAGCCAAGCTTGGCATCTAGTTAGTACCTATTTGACATAGGAAGTTTCCAGCAGCTACTCCCCACCTCTCCCACCTGAACCACCACAGGTAATAACTTCTCCACCCCATCTCTGCCCCACTAGTTAGTCAGTAAACATTCATTAAGCATTTCTTTATTATTATGGTGTATTTCTTTTGTATATGGCAGAAAGGAAGGCAACATGGCATTTATTAAAGCCTACTATGCTCCAGTCAAGGTGCTAAGTGCTGGGGATGCGAAAAGAGGCAAGGGGCAGTCCTTGCCCTGTTCTCTCCCTTGGTTGTGGCCTCCCAAGTGATGATCTCACAGTATTCTGGGCTTCTCTTCCATAATGTGACTTGGTATGTGCACATTTTGCTAGTTTCAGCCACCAGAATTGCTAGTTATAGCTCCTGAGGTTTCCCCGAGGTTATTCAGTTAGATCTCTTCTCTTCAAATCTGGGCCTAGCTCATTGCCTGTTTGTGGTGCCCACGAGGGCTTGCCCATCTAAGTGCTAGTCTTTTGTAAGATACAACCTGTGATTGCACTCTCTTTATTGATACAGATTAGCACCAAAGCTGCAACTCCTAGGCTTATCATTAACTTAAAAGATGTAATTTTTTAGAGCTGCATTTCAATATAGTTACAATTCTTTAATACACTTTAAAACATGATTCTGGTTAGGGGATCCAATCCTAGGCTTCCCAGCTTGACTGTCCAAAGGGTCTAGGCTACAAAGAAGGCCAAGAATCTTGGGTTCAGAGAGCTACAGAAGCAATGTCATTATGTGGCTATTAAGTATTTTTTGCTTTTCTTGGTTTTTCCTGTGGGGATGGTTAGTCCATCTTTCGTGGACACTATTCTAGGCCAAGAAGGCATAATCAGTAAGCGCTGGCAGAGAAGCTGTCCTAACACAGTACATTGGCTGTGTGACCTGGGCCAGCTACTGAACCACTCAGTGCTCTAGGTTAGAGTTGTCACACATCACTTCTGAATGATTCCAGAGCCAGATGAAAATGTAATTGGGAAATGTTTAATAAAAAAATAAAAGCACGGTAGAATGTGGATATGGGTAGGCAGGTTGTGCTGTAGTGGATAGAACACTGGTCTGGGAATCAGAAAGATTCATCTTCCTGAGTTCAAATCTGGGCTCAGATACTTACTAGTTGTGGGATCCTGGGCAAGTTACTTAACTCTGTTGGCCTCAGTTTCCTCATCTGTCAAATGAGATGGAGAAGGAAATGACAAAGCATTCCAGGATCTTTGTCAAGAAAACCCCAAATGGGGTCACAAAGAGTCAGATATGACTGAAATGACTGAACCCAAACCCACAAGAACATAGATAATGTTACAATGTGATTTTCTAAGTGAATATGCAGTGCAGGATCCTTACATGTGGCTTAATGACCCTCATTTGTATTTGAATTTGCCACTATTTCTCTAGGCAGCTCTGTAAGTTGCACAGAAGGTGTTACCAGCCTGCATTGGCAATAGAGGGAATTTCCTCACTTGGGAGTTCTCTTTGACAGTGAAGTCACAGATGTCTCCCTACAATAGATTAAGCCTCCCCTCCACTTATTTGGGAGAAACCTGTTATTTTCTGAAAGTAATCTAATAAGCTTTGAGCACTCAAAAATAAACATTAAAGAAAAGTAGGCCAAATCGAGTCTGCAAACAAATATAGAAAATTATTTTGGACACCAGAGAAACAACTAATACATTTGGGCCTTGCCTACAAAGTCTCTATTTATTCTGCCCCTTCTTTCACTCATAGGTTTGGCATCTAGAGCCTGCCATAGTTTGATTCTAACATGTCACTCATCACTTACCCTCTATATTCCATCTAAACTGGCTTACTTATTTTTCCCTGTGTACATTTCTTTCATCTCCCACCTCCCTATCTTTGCAAGGCTGGCTTCCATGCCTGAAATGGTTTTTTCTCTCACATATGCTTCTTGGAATCCATAACTTAATTTCAAACACATCTATGTGACCTCTTTTTTTTTATTCCCTTAAGTGTTCTTTCTACCTTGAGATGACTTTGTATTTATTTTCTACATGAGAGAGAATATGACATGGGACAAACTGTTCTCAAAGTGTGGTTCAAGGACTCTTAGGGGTTCTTTTAGACCCTTTCAAGGGGGACAGTGAAGTCAAATCTATTTTCATACTAATTCTAGAATGTCTTATGCCTATTAAAATAATCTCTTTATTCCAACTACATACCTCTGTGAGGCCAGATTTTCTTTATATACTTCAACCAAAACGAGATATTACAACTGGTTGAATACAGATGCTGGTAGGAGAATCTATTAGGTTTTTTTTTACCAGAACTTTTTTCAATTGAATAATATTTTTCTCAATTGCATATAAAAACAATTTCTAAGATTTATTTTTTAAAATTTCGAGTTCCAAATTCTCTCCCCTCCTTTCTGAGACACTAAGTAATTTGATCTAGTGCACTCATATAAAACATTTCCATATTAGTCATGTTGAGAAAAACAGAAACAAAAAGCAATTCATGAAGAAAATTTTAAAATGGAAAAAAATATGATGTTTCAATATGTATTCAGAATCCATTTTTTTCTTTGGAAGTAGATAGCATTTTTCATGATGAATCCTTTGGGATTGTCTTGGATCACTGTATTACTAAGAATAGCTAAGCCATTCATAATTGATTTTTATTGTATAGTATTCCTTTTACTTTGTACAATGTTCTGGTTCTGCTCAGTTCATTTTGCATCAATTCATGTAAGACCATATTTTTCTGAAAGCTTCCTGTTCTTCATTTCTAATAGCATAATAGTATTCCATCACAATCATATATCATAAACTATTGAGTCATTCCCCATTTGATGGGTATCCCTTCAATTTCCTATTCTTTGCCACTTCAAAAAGAGATGCTATAAATATTTTTTACAACTAGGTCCCTTTCCCTTTGCATTTATCTCTTTGGGATCCAGACTAGTAGTGGTATTGCTGAGTCAAATAGTTTTATAGCCCTTTGGCCATAACTCTAAATTGTTCTCCAGGATGGTTGGACCAATTCACAGCTCCACCAACAGTCGTGCCCCAGTTTTTTCACATCCTAATCAGGAGTGATATAGAGCATTTTTTCATGGGACTATAGGTAGCTTTGATTTCTTCTGAAAACTATCTCTTCATATCCTTTGACCATTTATCAGTTGGGGAATGACTTGTATTTCTTTTTTTCCCCTGGACCATACATGTATTATCATGCAAAACACACTTCCGTATTGGTCATTGTTAAAAGAGCAACTCATACAAAACCAAACCCCCAAAATAAAACCATAAATATACTGATGTGAAAGATAGTATGCTTTAATCTGCATCCATCTGACTCCAATAGCTCTTTCTCTAGAGGTAGATAGCATTCCCCATCATAAGAATGACTTGTAGTCTTATAAATTTGACCTAATTCTCTATTTGAGAAATGAGGCCTTTATCAGATACTTGCTGTAAAAAATTTTTTCCCTAGCTTTCTTCTTTCCTTCTAATCTTGACTGCATTGGCCTTGCTTCTGCAAAACTCTTCTATTTAATATAAAATTATTCACTTTTATATCCTATCATATTCTTTATCTCTTCTTTGTTCATAAATTCTTCCCTTTTCCATAGATCTGACAGGTAATTCCATGTTCCTCTAGTTTGCTTATAATATTGTCCTTCTTGTCTAAATCTTATATTCATTTTGACCGTATCTTGGTTTATGGTGTGAGATATTGGTCTACTCCTTGTTTCTGCCAAACTTTTCCAGTTTTCCTAGCAGTTTTCCCTATTTTTCTTGAATAATGAGTTCATGTCCTAATAGCTTAGGATCTTTGATTTTATTGAACATTGGATTACCGTGGTCATTTACTACTGTGTACTTCATCTATTCCACTGACCCATCCTTCTATTTCTTAGCCAATTCAAGATTGTTTTGATGATTACCATTTTGTGATACAGTTTCAGGTTCTCCAAGGCATATGGCTTACATCTTATCATGATTCTTCCCAAAGCAAGCTTTCTGGCTTCTCTTCTTTCATCAGTCAAGTGTATAAATGGAGATTTTGAACCCTAGACTTTATTCCCCAGAAGTCCTTGGTATTTCCCAGAATTCCCTATAATCTCACCTGAGTCTCCACGTAGGTGAGATCACAATTTGTATTTAACTGGCAGTAACACCTCTCTTCTCTTCCTTTTTGCAATGATGTAGCAAGTATAGTGGTAAGCTAAGCGCGGGGATTTTAAATGGGCTAATCAGCCATGGGCACATGGTTTTTATTTTGTATCTTCTTTATTCCTTGACTTTTAATGATCCTTAATAAACTTCATAAAATATAATATTTTATTATTAGAGATATACTTTAATTTTTAACACAAGCATGTGCCAGATCCTGGTTACATATGAAATTCAGAGGCTTCACTAACAGAAATGGCTCTGTAGCCATACTTTTTGGACTCTTAGTTCCCAGCCAGAAAACTTGGGGAGATATATGCATGGCACCCTCTCTTCTGTTCTGTCAGTCTGCTGCCATCTGACTTCCCACTTAGGCTGAAACCAATTTGGTAGAACTCATAAGAGCTCTCCAAGACTCCCAATAATGAATACCCTTCTCCCCCATTTCCACAGGGATCCATAGTCACTTCCAGTGACATCTAGGATGGGGTCACTAGCAAAGGGGCCTATATCTAGAGCTAGAAGGTGTTTTAGCCAACATAGTCCAATCTTCTCATTTCCAGATGAGAAAAGCCAGCTTTGGTCTAAAAGCAGCATAGCTGGCTATATTCTATACTGCTTTCTCCAAGTTGTGCTCCTCATCCTGGCTCCTTCTGTAGAGCTGCCAATAGGTGATCTACCCAGCAGGACTATCTCTAAGTCTGGAAGAGGATGTAGTTCTTTTTGGATTACACTTTCCCAAAGTCCCCTTGCAGAACCTCAACTTGAACCTAGTTCAATTCAATTCAGCAAAAATAAACAAACTTTAATATTTATGCTAATTTCAAAGTAGTAACAGGTACTGTTCTAAATGCTGGGGATACAAAACCCAAAACCAAATGGACCTTGCCCTCAAGAAGATTGCATTCTATTGAGGGGGAAAAACAACATATAGATAGAAACTTCAATACAAAATATACACACAATTTCTGAGGGATGGGGACTAGGACCTATGAGAATAGAATGAGGTCACAAGAAGTTTTGTGTAGATCAGAGATTCTCAATGTCGTTGTATCCCTAGACCCCTTTGATAGCAGGGCAAAACCTTTAGATCACTTCTCAGAATAATGTTTTTAAATTAATAAATTAAAATACAAAGGAAAGCAGTTCTACTGGCATACAGTGATCAAAACATGTATTAAAACCCTCAAACAAACCAAGTCCCTAGACTCCAGGTTAGGGAAGCATTGGAGATGGTCCTGATACTGAGATGAAGAAGGGGCACACTGTGGTCATGAGGGTCAACCTAGGCAAAAGGACAGAGAAGAGAGGTGAAAGATCAGGTCCAGCAAGCAACTTAACTTGTCTCGAACAGAAAGTGTCAGAAAAGCCTGGAATTTGTAGAAGACCTGGCAAGATAGACTGAAGCCCATTTGGAAAGGCCTTTAAAAGTTACACAAAGGGGTTTGTAACCAAGGTCGCCTGACTCAAATCCCAGGGCCCTCTGCACTAGGAACTTCTCTTTCAGTCCATTTTAATCCCCCTTACATGATCCAGTTTGCCCAAAGAATAGGAGACCCTCCATAATTTGAATCCTAGCCTGGCTTCTTACTTCCTGTGTGACCTTAAGTAAGTCATTTCCCCCCTAAAGGCCTCAGTTTCCTCCTCTCTAAAATGAAGAGTTGGACCAGATGGCCTCTAAGGCCCTTCCCAGCTCTAGAGCTAGAATTTTATAATCCAAACAAGAGGAACCCAAGTCACCGATACCAAATTCAGGCACTGTAACTACAGAGCTCAGTCCCTTTTCTCTCACAAAGTGTGTGTATATGGGGTGGAGGAGGCCTACCCAAATGCACATTTCCTATGTGTTCAAAACTGATAAAGTTATCTACATTCTCTCTAATGACCTTTCAATTTCCAGCAAATCTCAAGGATATGATTCTTCAAATTACAGGAGGCTGTTATTAGTCCCACGTAGAACAGAAAGGACAGTAAAGGAGGAAGGACTCTCAGAGGTGGACTTCTTTAGGTACATTTCATACTCCCCCTATTTCTTTCTTGGCTTTACAAAGCACTCCTCACCCCAGCCACCCTGAACAGGTCTCTAAGCTACCTGGAATAGTAAACACAACAGAGATGTACAGACTTATAGAATCATAGAAATTCTAAGTTGGAAAGGACTCCCTAGCTAGCCCAAGATCAACCTGTAGCTGGCCCAGATTCCCTTTCCTTTGTCACATCAAGTTGCCAATCATCAGCCTTTGCTTGAAGATATCCAATGAGGAATCATCCACCAACTTCCATGGTAGCCCATTCCACTCTTGGACTGATCTCAAAACTAGAAATTCTTCATGACAGCCAGCTTTAATCTGCCTTTTATAATTTCTTTCTCACCATTCCTAGTTCTGTCTTTTGAAACCAAGGAAATAAAATTGAATCCTTTTTACACATGACAGACACTGCTTGAGTCCTCTTCTCCAATATAAAATACACCTGGTCCTTTCAACCTCTCTTCCAACATCATGGGCCCTCCTGACAGAAGATTCCTTCCTTCAACCTCTAAGAGTCTGGGTCAGTAGAACTGAGAGTGATGGTAACTAAAGAGGGATTTAGGAGAACTTGGTTCCAGATCTGGCTTTGTCATCCATTTGCTATGCAACTTTGGGTGGGAAAGTCCCTTTCCCTCTCTGGGCCCCTGCAAGAGGAGAAATATGCTCTAAGCCAGTCTCTTTTTTCCTATAATGTATGTTCCAAAGTCCTCCCAACCCTGATGTGGTTATGTTTTCTATTTCAAGGTCTTTTCCATCCCTGGCATTGTATGAATCTTAAGCTATGATTCATCCAAGGGGATGAGCAGTAGTGGCATTAAGTGCATTCTGTGGGGGCGAGAGAGATGGGGCGCTAGGGATTGTGGACAAAAAGATAATGGAGACATTTCAGAAATAATTGGCTTAGATTTTCAAAAAGCCTCTGAAATAACCCCTTATGGAAAAACACATGTATGTGCTCGCATATAGGCCCAAACACATACTCCTTCCTGCCTCCTCTCCCTCTTTCACCATGAAGGCTAAACCCAAGTCTAGGAATTTTGAATATGTTGAAATGAAGTGGGGCAAAGCAAGGGTGTCCAGAAGCTTCAGGCTGACCAAGACGGGCAGCCTGGCTACTCCTGAGAGTGGGAGCCAGGAGAGAAGCTAGGAAATATGCTCATTAACGAGCCCAAGAAGGAGATGACTAATAAATTAAAGGAAGGAGGCTGATGACACCAAGGCACTTGGTTAATTAAAAATATGGAGGTCTTGGAAAGACTCCTAAAGGGCCCTGAAGACTTGGAAATGGGTGACAAGAGGCAAATGAAGTGCAGCATCAGGGGTAATCATGGAGCCTCCTTGCAGAGAAGTATAAGGGAAACTGAACAAAAGGCAGGCAGACAAAAGCCCCCCCCCCCAAAAAAAAGTCCCCTCAGAAAAATACACTGGAATTGGAGGGGTAAGGTTTTAGGGCTTGCGTACTCTTGCCTTTTTGCCTCTGATTCCCTGTGGACCCCCTCTTGGAGCCTCAGTTTCCTCCTCTGTAAAATATAGATGATAATACTTGCTGGCCTCCCTTTCTTTCTCTTCCTATGTCTCTCTTTTTCCTTCTCTCCCTCTCTTTTCTCTCTTCCCTCCAGAGCCATTTTGAGGATGAATGGGTATACAAAGTATGAAAGGTATTTTGTAACCATCATGCACTATCTAAATGTCATCTCTCCAAATTATTCTTCTTCACAGTATTAATAACCTCCCCAACATCCTCTCTGTAGTCATCTCTTAAAATTTCCTTCTAAGTGATCCTAGGTGTTTTGTGTGTGTGTGTGTGTGTGTGTGTGTGTGTGTGTGTGTGTGTGTGTGTGTGTGTGTTCATTCTATACCCCTCTCCCTTCTCCTCAGGTTGGCACGATGCAGCCTCACTAAGGTTGTTTTAAAGAAGCCATTGAGATCAGAGAGAATGGGAGGAGGCTGTTTCCCTTTTCCTTTTGTAGCTTTTTCACTCCAGCTGCAGATAAGGAGTGAGAAGAGGGCCATAGTGAAGGCTCGATTAGCTGGTACCCATCTGCTAAATGCCTGGACATCTTACTGAAGGGGTAGGGTGCCTTTTCTCAGGCAAGCTCCAAGTTTCAATAAAGGGCCCCAAATGAATTGTCTAATCATGAGCTTAATTGAGGTGAGACCATTAACAAAGGGAAGGAAAAACACTGCAGTTTACCTCTGGGGGCCCTGCCCTGGCTCAGGGACATTTCCTGGGTTCCTTAGCCTTTGCTTAAAACTGGACCTGTGGGAGTGGAGCTGTAGAGAAGAGCTGCCCTTTCTATTTGGAGACCCCAGGAGGCCTGAAACTGAGCTCCCCCAGGATTAGCATCATATCTCCCTCATCAGATCAAGGACTCCCTGAAGACAGATCCCATTCCTTTCTCGTGAGGTATGCAGCTTTCCAAGATGTTGGCTACCAGGTCTCCCTCCCATCAGGCTGTCCGGGTAGGACTGCTAGCCTTGTTCTGCTTGTCCCTAGAAGGCAGAACTATTAGCAAGGAGTAGGGGAAGTTGCAAGGAGGCAGGTTTGGAATGTCAGGAAAAATGTCCTAATTACTTCTTTTTCTTGCTGAGTCATTTTCAGTTGTGTCTGACTCTTTGTGACCCCATTTGGGGTTTTCTTTACAAAGATACTGGAGTGGTTTGCCATTTCCTTCTCCAGTTCTTCTTACAGATCAGGAAACTAAGGCAAACAAGGTAAAGTGACTTGTCAAGAGTCACACAGCTAGGAAGTGACTGAGGCCAGATTTGACCTCTAGTCTTCCTGTCTCCAGACCCAGTTCTCTATCCATTGTGCTACCTAGCTACCCCTTCCTAATCACTCAAGCTGTCCAAAAGTTCCATCAAGTCACAATCAATATCTTCCCAATGAGGTAGGGATGGTAGTATGGTGCCTGAGAGCAGGGAAAGTGTATCATCAGATCTGGGCTTCCCTAAGGACAAGGACCATGCCTCCTACTTCTGTCCCTCTTCCTAGAGGATTCTTATTTAGATGCTGCTCCCATAGCATTATATACTCAGGTGAGGGCTAGACTAGGAGTTAGGAGGCCTGGCTTTGCATCCAGGCTCTGATCTGAATTAGCTATGTGGCCAGAGGAACATCATTTCCCTTTTGGGCCTTATTTTGCGCATCTGTTGAATGGGAATAATACATTCTACCTTATAGATTTGTAATGAGGAGAGGAGCATTTCAGATGATCTCAGATCTATAGTGGGAAGGGATCTCAGAGGCCATCTAATCTGACCTCCTTATTTTACAGAGGAGGAAACTGAGGCCCGTGGAGACCAAGTGACTTGTCCACAGTCACAGAACTAGGTGTCAGTTAGGTATCAGATGGGATCTGCTTCCATGCCTCTGATTCGTGAGTTTTTCCCACTGATGCAGATTATTGGGGTGGAGAGTAGCAGTGGCAAATCATTTCCCAGCCTTGGAACATCCAAGTTTTCCTGTAAGGTATGATGGGTGGGATGAGGGCAGGGGGGCTCCCATGGCTGGCTCTATTCCTCCAGAGCTAAAAACTTATCCATTCCCCCCAAACCAGAGGGAAGTAATGACTGGGGTGAGGGTTAGTAGGATCTCACTTCATTGCTAAGTTTTTATTCCTGTGTTCTAGTTCTTGATGTATGACTCACCGTAATTAAATTTTGAAGAGATTAACGGTAATTCCTGCACTTATTAGGTGATCAGGGTTTAAAACTCTTGTTAAAGAGGATGAGCTGTTCATTCTGATAATGCAATTAACTACCCAACACAGCTAATATTTTATTTTAGGGAAGACTAATTTTTGATTAATGACCCATTTGATTTCCCGCATCTCGTTAGTAGAGAGTCACGTTTTCTTTGAGAGAGCTGAAGTGATTATAGAGTTGGAAAATTTGGAGCCTTCAGGTGGTGTGTGTGAGACAGCTACTCCCCACCTGTCTATTCCTACTTACTCCGATGGGACCAAAAAGATCTGTTCCTCTGAATAATAATAATAATAATTAACATTTCTATAGCACTTACTCTGTGCCAGGCTCTGTCTTAAGCACTTTGCAATTATTATCTCATTTGATCCTCACAACAGTCCTGGGGGGTAGATGCTATTATTATCATTCCCACTTCCCATGTGAGGAAACTGAGGCAGTCAGTGGTTAAATGACTAACCCAAGGTCATGAGGTTGGATTCAAGCTCCAGTCTTCCTCACTCCAGGCCCAGCACTCATTCTGTTGCCTATATATAATTATCTCCAAAATAAAACTATGTAGTAGTACAGGGGGGAGAAGGCTGAATTTGCAGTTTAGAGAAATTGGATTCAAATTCCATTTCTGTCATTTATAACCTAGGAGACCCTAGGCAGCTCTTTTGCCTTCTTTGAGTTCCAGTTTCCTCCTCTCTAAAACTAAATAAGCCATATGAGGCAGTAAGGTAGCTCTGAAGATAGAGCTGGGGAGCTGGCAGAGACAAGAAGACTTGATTTCAAATATGACTTCAAACACACTTAATCTCAGTTTCTTCAACTGTAAAATGGGAATGATGATATCACCTACCTCCCATATTTGTTGTGAGGATCCAAGGAGATTGTAAAGCACTTAGAACAGTGCCTGGGACCTAGTAGGTACCATATAAATGCCAGCTAACTACCTGTAAAATTGAGGGAATTGAACTTGTTGGCCTCTTAGGCCTCTACCAAGTCCAGATTTGTGAGCTCATGGATGACTGTTTCCTCACTTGGAACTCAAGGGGAGTTATTCTGTCTCACTGACTAGCTGTGTGACCTGGGGTAAATCAGTTGCCCTCTCCATGCCTCAGTTTCCTCCCCTGTAAAATGAGGATATTTGTAGTACCTTCCCTTCAGGGATTTGGAGAAGGAAGCCCTTTGTAAGCTGGAAGACATCTTTACCCCAGTGCAGGGCCCCAGCCAGCCAGCCAGCCAGCCAGCCAGCCAGCCTCCAAGCTGTGTGTTGCTGGGCAGGGTTTCCAGAGCAACCTGCATCGTGACAGCAGTTCCTAATTGCAGCCATGGAGCTGTCACAGCCAGGTACTTAGGAACTGACTCACCACTGACATCTAGCGGTCTGAGGTGGAAGAAGGCAGAAGCAGCCTTTGTAGAGCATCAAGAACTCAAGCTATAGGTCTGAGCCTCCCTGACATTGGGACTGAGGGAGGAACAGTGACATGGTGGGCAGAAAGTTAATGCCTTTCCCACTTAGAGATGCCGAGCCCCCCCCCCCCCATTCACAGCCACAAAGGGCCTTAGAGAGCCCTACAGAATAGTCCTCCCACATCAGAGTTGGAAGGGATCTGAAAGATCACCTAGTCCAACTCCCTCTTTTTACATAAAAGGAAACTGAGGCTCCAGATGGGGAAGGCTTCTCTCGAAGGCACTGTCTCCTCCTGACCCCTTCCCAGATCCCTCCAGTTGTCTTTCTCCTCCTACTTCAAGTCAATCAATCCATCAGCAGGCATGTATTAGCTGCCCACTGGAGCAGAGACAAAAGTGAAGCAGTGCCTGCTCTCAAGGAGCTTCCATTCTATGGAGGAGGAGGCAAAAGTGCACATTTTAGAATCTCCAAACTTAATGCAAGGTAATTGAGCCGCTGTTTCTGTCCACAACGTCTCTTAAAGGTGGCATTTAAGGAATTTTGAAGGAAGCTCATGATTTGAGGAGATATGGGAGTGAGGAGGGAATGCAGTCCCAGGCTTGGGGACTGCTTGTGTAACAGAATGGGAATGACAGAAGCCCAATTTGGCTAGGTGGAGCCGGAATGGTAGGTTGGAGCCAGGTTGTGAAGGGCTTGCAGAGACAGAGAAGGTTGCAGTTGGTGTCAAGTGGTAGAGTTTCTAGAACAGGAGAGTGACCTGGCCAGCCAGGTGGAGGATGGCCTGGAGTGAGGAGGGGGCTGAGGCCTTGAACTAAAGTGGTAACTGTGAGTGGGGAGAAGAGAACAGGCAGGAAAGAAAGTGTGCTGAAAACACAGTTCCTGCTCCTTGCTTTACTGTGTATGCTCCATAGTAGAACATCAACTCTATCAACCAATTCAAGAAACCTTTATCAAGCATTGATTGTGTGCAAGGTAGCATGCTAGGGCCTGGGGGAAGCCAAAGGTAAAATGTAACAGGCTCTGCCCTCACAGAACTTCTGTTTGACTAGAGAAACATAGCATGTGCCCAAGAAAATCAGTACAGAGTCATTTCAGGAGGGAGAGTGCTCAGAGGTGGAACTGTCAAGGGAGGCTCCATGCAGGAATGGGACTTACACTATGCTTTGAAGGAAGCTGGGGATCCTCTGAGGCACAGGTGAGAAGCCAGTGCATTACCACACATGGGGGACAAAGGTAGAGAGGCCAGCAAAGGAATGGCAGGTGGGAATTGGGGTAGCTGGAAGTGAGCCCATGTCAAAAGAGGAATTGAAGGAAAGGTGGAAGGAGGGGGCGGCCTGGCTGTGGAGGGCTTAAATAGCAAACAGGGGAGTTTGGACATCATTGGGAAGATGAGGGGAGCCTTGAGAATTGGGGGGGGCGGTATGTGTGGACAGGGGAAGAATAGTGACATGGCAGAGCTGTTTAGGATGAACATTATGGCAGATTGTGGAAGATGGACTGGAGGCTACTCCAATGCCAAATTAGGAGGCTATTATAATTCTTTTTGAGGGCAGAGATGATTTGCTTGTGGAGTTCCTGATATACAGTAGCAGGCACTTAATCTCTTTAGATTGCTTGCTCTTTAGTGCTTGGTAGCTAGAACATAAGGGCCTTGAAGGCAGAACCTGCTTGGTTTTTAGCTTTGTGTTGCCAGTACCAAGGACAGTGATACCAACACTCAGCAGCACTTGCTAAATAAATGCTTGTCAATTGACTTACTTTGAGATGGGAATTATCTTCTCAGATTTTGACTGCTGGATGATACAGCGTTCCTTTCAGCTTTTTAATCTCCCTCCTTTCCCCCCTCTCCACCTCCACGATTTCCCAATCTTGTCTCAATACCTCGAGAAGCACCCCCTCCTTTATTAGCAATTTTCTTTCACTAATCTCCCTTTTAGCTCATCATCGGGAGCTCTGACTCACTTCCCGGGGCCATGTTACAGTACCTGCAGTATCGCCTTACCTGTTTTATGTCCCAGTCTCCGGGGCTCAACTAAGTGACAGCAAGGTTTTCTGATATAAACTAATTCACAGTAAGGTGTGACAATGGATTAATTGCACATCTCCTCGGTAATATAGCTGTACTGTCTTAACTGTCATCTGATCTTCCAAGGTCTCAGTTGCCTCATCTGGAAAATGTTTTCATTCATTCATTCAGCAAGCATTTATTAAAGGCCTACTATGTGGGGATAATAATAATTATGGAGTTAATTGGAAGGCATTATAAAGACTGCAAGATTTGGAAGCCTAGATTTAGACCTAGGTTTGAATCCTAGCCCTGCCATTTCCTACCCCCAAATCTCCTTTCTTCTCTGGGTGCCCTTTTATGAAACGGAGGATTTGAATTTGATCAGGGCCTCTTGACCATTTTGTGTCCTGAATCCCTAAACAAAACAAAATAATAATAAAATACCCAAGATATAAAGGGAATCAATTATGTTGAAATAAAGATGTAATATTTTCCCATCTAAATTCTCAGCCCTCCTGACATATATCCATGGATCTCTTAAGGGTTCATGTACCCCAGGATAGGAACCCCTAGAGTAGATCATCTCAAAGCTCCCTGCCAACTCTAAATCCCATGAACCTAGGACAAGGGTCTCTATTTTCCCCATGTGCCACTTGAGCCACTATTCCCTATACCCCCAATCCTGGAAATAGCCCCTGCTCTTTCCTTTGGAGTCTGAGTGTGGACATAGGCACGTAGGCTTGGGAGTCCTCTGTCTCGCCAGCTTGACCCTCCTCATTGGTCACTGTTCAGCATCATCTCCCCCTTGACATTCCTCCCAGCTCATTTTCTCATATTGCGCTGAATTTGGGGCTCCAGGCGTCATTGCTGACTGGGGCTGCAACTTTTGCCTTCACAGCAAAGAGATTGATCGCCTGACCAATACCATTTGTCTCTGGAGCAGACAGCCAGCGGAGAGGAGCCACTTATGCAATCTAATTATTACGTCAATTGGGGGATGGAGTAATGCTTCCCAGATGCCATTTGGCACCTGGTCGGCTGCAAATCAGCACTATCATATTAGAAACATTAATATAGAACATTGATTGGAGTCATTGATCGCTTCTCCCCACTCGGCTTTGGCTTCTCATTAAGGTCTGTAGGCAAAGTGCAAGACTGCCTTTGCTCCTCTGGTCAGCCATGTTCAGGAGGAGGGAGGCAACCATTGATTAACTGTCTCTTGTCATGGAATGTACTTAAGGCCCTGATGGGTGCTTTGGGGATAGATGTCCTTTCTCTGCACTTTGCTTGGCTTCTAGAGACCTATAGTTGGCGAAGCTGGGAGTTGGAAAGAAAGGTGAGCCTGGTAGACCCAGAGACCTACTTAAGTGCTGACCTGTCCCAGAGCACCTGATAACACTGGATAACCACTTACATGCCCATTGTTTCTTTCTCTTCCAACCAAGTATCTATTTCTTTCTCCTGGCTGGCTAGGGTGAATCCATCCCATTTATCTCCTTCCTTCTCCAGTGCTCAGGCAGCATGCTTACCACTTGGTAAGCACCACTCCAAGGTTTTGTTTTGGGATTTGGGGGTAGCCAGAATATCTTGAGCTCTCTTTTCATTTGCCTTTCCATTGCTGTAGCACTCCTTAATTCTTTACAGTCTGGCTCCCTCACCCTCAGATTTCATTGCAACTGCCATCCTCAGGGATGAATCATATAATGTTGGGAAACTTAAGTGTAGATTTGTTATTAAAATAAAATAAAGATAAAACAAAAAAAAGAAATTATCTTCCTCAAGGGTCTCTTAGTGGTTCATTTTGATGGCCTTTTATTTCCTAGTTTCCATTTTCTTTGACCTTTCAGCATCTTTTGACACTTGACCAATTACTCCTGTTCAGTATTCTCATCTCCCTTGGCTTCAGTGTCTTCCTGTTTGACCAAGCACCCTTTAAGCATTTCCTTTGATGGTTTGTCTTCCTCCTGTCTCCTAAGTATACTCCCTGATCTGGATCCTAGAAACCTACAATTTTTCCAACTAAAAATTAAGGTCATGTAGGGAAGAAACCCCTGGAATATCCTCTCTCCTCACCTCCTCCTCTCTGAATTATAGCTTTGTTCAAAGCAGAGCTCAAATACTACCTCCTATATGAAGGCTTTCCTGATTTTCTCCCTGCTCCTGTCCACCCCCAGTGGCTAATGCACTTCCTCCCAAAACAATCTTGTATTCATTTTGTATATATGCTGTAGATACTTGTGTTTTTTCATGCTTCCCCACTAGAATCTAAACTTCTTGAGGACAGGGTATGTTTTACTTTTACTTTTGTATCCCCATCACCTAGCACAGTGCCTGGCAAAAAATGCTGATTGATTAGTCCCATATGTAACATTTATATATTTACATGCATTATATATACATTTTTTATACACTGACAGGTTATTTCTTCCTCATGCACAGAACATATGACTCAAGAGAAAAATAAAAAGATTAACTTGAAGGAGAAATCAAAAAGTACTTAAACAAGGTTAAACTTTACATTTCTTATATGAGATAATGCATGTAACCCCTCAGAACTTTACCATCATCAGGGCTCATAGAGGGAGTCTACTTAGAGGCCCCAAGTATGATTCTGTTATATTTGGATGATCTCAAAAAAGAGTAGAAAGGTGAGAAAGAGTGGTATGTTGGGAGAAGGGGAGGAGTGAAAGAAAATGGGAGAAATTATCATACATACATGAAAAGTTAAGTTTATACAATTTAAGTTTATACAATTGAGGGTACACAGTATATCAATGTAGCTATTTTTCAATAGCCCCTCCAGCATTGGTCATTTTCCTTTTTTTGGTCAACTTTGCCAATTTGATGAGTGTGAGGTGGTTCCTCAGGATGGGTTTAGTTTGCATTTCTCTAATTATTAGTGATTTAGAGCATTTTAAAATTTGACTAATGATAGCTTGGATTTATTCCTCTAAAGACTGCCTGTTAATATCCTTTAACCATTCATTAACTGGAAAATGGCTCTTGTTCTTATAGCTTTGAGTCAGTTCCCTATATGTCTTAGAAGTGAGAACTTCTTTAGAGACATTTACTACAAAAATCCTCCCCCCCCCCCCAGTTTCCTATTTCTAATTATAGCCACACTGGTTTTGTTTGTATCTCAGATTGTCCATTTTACATACTGTGAACTTCTCTGCCTATTGTTGCTATTTTCCCCCTATCCTTAGATCTGACACCTTATTTCTTTCATTTTCTCATTTGTTTATTACATTACCCTTTAAGTCTAAATCATGTACCCATTTGGAAGCTTGTTTTGGTAGGTGTTATCAGATGTTGGTTTATACCTAGATTAGGACTGACTACTTTTCAGTTTTTCCAACAATCTTTGTCGAGTAGTGAGTTTTCCCCCTGCTGTCTCAGCTTTGGGGGTTTGTCAAACACTAGGCCAGTGTGCTTATTTATTTCTCCTAATCTGATCCACTGATTAACATTGCTTTCCTACCCAATACCAAATTGCTTTGTATTATAGTTTGAGATCTGGTACTGCTAGTCTCCTTTCCTTTCTTTCCTTTTTTCACTGCTCCCTTTGATATTCTTGACTTTTGTTCCTTCAGATGAATTTTTTTCAGAGGTACATTTTCTTTCATTTTAAAAAATTATTATTTTTATTTATTACAAATTACATGTAACAATACATTTCCATGTAAATTTTCCAAAGTTATATGATCCACATCATCTCCCTCCTTTCTTTCCTCCTCCTCCTTGGCACTAACAAGCAATTCAGTCTGGTTTATACATGCATTATCCCACAAAACATATTTCTATATTATTCATATGAAACCAAAACTCCCAAACATATACCCAAATAAACAGTTGATAAATCATGTGCTTTCAACTACATTACTACTCCAACCGTTCTTTCTCTGGAAGTAGATAGCATTTTTTTTAAGCTTTTAAATTTTTTTTCAATTACACATAGAAACAATTTTTGACAATTGTCATCTGACATTTTGTGATTCATATTGTCTCCCTCACTCCCCTCCTCTTCCCATCCCCAACAGTCGAATATGGGTTATATCAGTGCTTTCATGCAATAAATATGTCTATATCCCTCATTCTATGAAAGAAGACACCTATCACACAACAAAAAACTCATGAAGGAAATAAAGTGAAATATGGAATGCTTTGATCTGAAATTTACTCCAATTGTTCCTTCTTTGACCATGAATAGCATTTTTTAAAATCATGGATCCCTTACAGTTATCTTGGAACCTTGTTTTGCTGATAATAGTTTAGTCCTTTACTGTAGATAGCATTGTTTTTCATAAGTCCCTCAGAATTGTTTTGGGTAATTGCATTGCTGATAGTAGCCAAGTCTATCACATCTTCAGATGAATTTTGTTATTATTTCTTCTATCTTTATAAAGCAATCCTCTGGTAGTTTGATTGGTATGGCACTGGATAAGTGAATTAATTGAGTAGTATTGTCATTGTTATTATATTGACTGAATCTACTCATGAACAAATAATATTTTTCCACTTATTTCTATCTGTCAATTGTGGAAAAAGTGTTTTGTAATTGTGTTCATATAATTCTTGTGGGTATCAGGGAGATTTCCAAGTATTTCACATAATATGTAGTTATTTTAAATGGAATTTCTCTTTCTCTTCATGCTGGATTTTGTTAGTAATAAAGAGAAGTGCTATTAATTTTGTGAGTTTATTTTATGTCCTGCAACTTTATGGAAGTTGTTAATTGTTTCAATTAGTTTTTTAGTTGACTCCCTAGGGTTCTCTAAGTAAACCATCATATCATCTGCAAAAAAGTGATGCTTTTGTTTCTTCTTTGCCTATGTTTATTCCTTCAATGCCTTTTTCTTGTCTTAGTGCTATAGTTAGCATTTCTCGCACTACTGAATAGTAATGGTGATAATGGACAACCTTACTTTACTCCTTTCTTTTTGTAAAAGCCTCTTGCTTTTCCCCATTGTGGATAATGTTGGATTTTGGTTTTAGATGGATGCCATTTATTATTTTGAAGAAACCTCTTGTTTATTCCTATGCTTTCTGTGTTTTTTTAATCAAGCATGAGTATTGTATCTTACCAAAAGTTTTTTTTTCTGCATATCTTACACAATCATATAGTTTTTGTTCTTTTGTTACTAATATGGCTAATTATGTTTAAAGTTTCCCTAATATTGAACCAGTATTGCATTTCTGATATAAGTCCAGCCTGTCCATAATCTAGAATCTTCTTGATATATTGCTATGGTCTTCTTGCTATTATTTTGTTTAAAATGTTTGCATCAACATTCATTAGGAATATGGGATCTATAGTTCCCTTTTTCTGTTTTGACTCTCCCTGGTTTAGGTATCAAGACCATATTTGTGTTGTAGGAAGAATTTCATGGTACCCCTTCTTTTCCTGTTTTTTTTTTTTAATTGGAATTACTTTTTCTTTAGATGTTCACTAGAATTTGCTTATAAATCTCTCTGGTCCTGATGATTTTTTCTTTTGAGAATTAATTGATGACTTGTTTAATTTCTTTTTCTAAGACAAAGTTAAGTACTCAATTTCCTGTTTTGTTTATCTGTGCAATTTATATTTTTTGTAAATTTTTATCCAGGGAATTTAGATGATCAGTTTTAATGACATATATTGGGCAAAATAGTTTCTTAATAATTTATTTTCTTTTTTATTGTTTGGGAATGCATTTTTTTCATTTTTGAAGTTGTTTTTTTCTTTTTAAAATTGAGTTAGTTAATGCTTTATCTATTTTATTTTTTAAAAGCCCCAGGTTTTATTTATTAAATCAATAGGTTTTTTTTGTTTTTAATTTTGTTCAGTTCTCCTTTAATTTCCAGGAATACTATTTTGATAGTTAATTGGAAGTTTTTGATTTGTTGGTTTTCTGGGTTTTTTTTAAGTTGTGTGCTAAATTTCTCTTTTTCTTTTTTTTAATGAAAGTGGTTAGAAATATAAAACTTCCCCTAAATATTGCTTTGTCCACATCTAAAAAATTTTGTCTTGTTTTGTTGTCATTATCTTTGATGAAATTATTAATTATTTCTATGGTTTGTTATTATATAATCCATTCTTTAAGATTAAGTCATTTAGTTTCCAGTTAGTTTTTAATCTTTGCTTCAAAGGCTCTTTATTATTTTTTATTTATTTTATTTATTATTTATTTTATTATATTATGATGGATAAAAGATGCATTTAATAATTTTACATTTTTGTTAGGTTTTTATTCCTAATATATGTTCAGTTTTTGTGAAGGTACAATATTCCTCACTGAGAAATAGATATGCTCCTTTCTATTCTTACTTAATATTCTCCAGAGGTCTGTCAAATCTAAGTTTTCTAAAATTCTATTTAGATCTTTCATTTATTTTTTGGTTAGATTTATTTAAGTCTGTGAGGATTAAATTGAGGTTCCTTACTATTATAGTTTTATTGAGGATTAAATTGAGGTTCCCTACAATTATAGTTTTATTTCCTATACTCATTTAAGTTTTCCTATAAGAATTTGCATGCTATGCCACTTGCTACTGCTTATATTTATATTTATTTCATTTTCTTTTGTGCTTTTTATCAACATGTAGCTTCCTGTGTATCTCTTTTAATTAGGTCATGTGTTGCCTGCTACTACTCCCTCCCAACTTGAATATGGTGGGAGTAGGAAGAAAGGTAGGAAATAAATATTTATATACTCGTTACTATGTTCCAAGCACTTTAAAAATAATATCTCATTTGATTCTCACAATAGTGTTCTCTCTCTGTCAGCCAGAATAAATATGACTATTCACTTTATATAGTGAATAAATCCAAAGCTAAATAAATAGAAATTATAAAGGAACTTTAACGAACAGAAGTTTCAAATTTAATGTCTGCCTCTCTTCAGATAATGGGGAAAGGTTTGGGAAAGGAAGAGGTGAGCTCATCATTATTCTTTATTAAATCTCTGGAGGGAAAAGTTCATAGCTATTAGTCCTCTCCTGCCCTTAGGTTATTCCACCTGGCTTTGGGGAAAGCAGCAGCCATAAGGATGGAGTCCTGTCTTTGACTCAGGCAGTGGCTGCCTCCCATCTCTACTTCTTATTCGAATTACTCACTTCTACTCCTCTTCTGAATAGGGTTCTGAGCATCCTTAATCTCTTGCTTCTTATGAACATTACTGTCCAGCTCGGGGGAAAAAGCAACATTATCTTTTAAGGCTCACTAAATTATTTTATCTCCCAGAGAGAGGCTCATAGAGCCAGGTGCTGATGGACCTTTTTTCTTTTTGAAGAGCCCTAGTCTGCTGCACTAGTTGTCCTTCTTTGGACCTTCTCTGACTTATAAATGTCTTCCCTAAAATGTGGGATTCATAACTGACCTCAATATTCCAGATGTGGTCTTCCTAGCATCTTGGTTATCAGTGCCCTAGTCTTAGACACTATGCATTTCCTAAAAACACACACCTACACACAACACACTAATTCCCTGTTGTTGTTTTTTAAATTAAGCCGTCCTTCCCACACTCTGTCCCCCACCCCAACCAGTGAACAAATTAAAAAAACAAAAAATTATGCCCTCAATACATAGCTGCAATCCCACTGCTAGATCTGTATACCAAAGAGATTAGAGATAAGGGGGAAAGGGCCTACCTGCACCAAAATAATTATAGCAGCTCTCTTTGTAGTGGCAAAGGACTAAAAACCAAGGGGGTGTCCACCACTTGGGAAATGGCTGAACAAGTTGTAGTATATGGTTGTATTGGAATACTAATGCTCCGTAAGAAATGATAAACAGGAGAGTTCAGAAAAACCTGGAAAAACTTATATGAAGTCTACAGTTACAGAAATATTATGCAATGATCAACTGTTAAACTAATAAACTGTCATACTGATAAACTAACTTATTAAACTGATAAACTAATATCAGCAAAACAAGGTCCCAAGACAACAGACTCATGATGAAAAATGCTATTCAATGCCAAAGAAGGAACTATTGGATTCAAAGCACACCACCTTTCACTTTATTTCCTTCATGAGATTTTTATTCTATGTCTTCTCTCATGGCGTGGGGAACATGAAGATATGTCTGACATGAAAGCACTATAACTTATAAAAAATAATTTACCACATTGGGTAGAGGGTGGGAGGAGGAAGAGATTATGAACTGCAAAACGTCAGAAAACAGTTGTCAAAAATGTTTTCTACATGTAATTGAAAGAAGAAAGGACAGTTTAAAAAAGGAAAAATATATAACTGAGTAATAGGCAGGCAAAAGAAATTCCACATTGGTCATGTCCAAAACTGTGTTTCTGCATTTTAAGTTAGTCAACTCTCTTGTTGTGAGTCGAGAGATGTATTTAATCTTAATTCTTCTGGATCCATGGTTCATCATTTTGTTGCTCGGAGCCTAAATTAGATCTAAAGTCTTTCAGAGGTGTTTTCCTTCATATTGATATCATAGTATAAATTGTTCTTTTAGATATTTTAGTGGGTAGTGGGGGGAGGAGGGCTGGAATCAGGAAGGCCTGAGTTCAAGTCTGACCTCAGATACTTATTAGTTGTGTGACCCTGGACAAATCACTTAACCTTTTCCTATTTCCTGAACTGTAAAATGGGGATCATAATAGCACCATTCATAGGGTTGTTGTGAGGATCAAATGTGATAATATTTGTAAAGTGCTTAATAATGCTTGGCACATAGTAGGTGCTTAATAAGTGCATGTTCCCTTCCTTTTGCTTACTTCAGTCTGCATCATGATATAAAGATCTTCCCAGTTTCCATGAAACCATTCATTTTGTCATTTTTTTCTGGTACAGTAATATTCCATTACATCTATATACCATAATTTATTTAGCCATCTCCCAGTAGGAGGCTGCCATGATGTATTTCTTAATGGATTCTAACATAATGTTAGCCTTTTTGGTTGCTGTGTCACTGTTAAGTTTGAAGGATGAAAACTCTCAGATCTCTGTTAATATGAGCCATTTACCTCCCCTATCTTGTCTTTAAGAGGTTAAGTTCTTGGACTCAACAAGCATAGGAGTTTAATATTTTTTCTATTAAATTTTATCTTAGTAAAATCTTTAGTATTGCCAAATTTGTTGTTCTGTATGCCAACTCTTCCCCCCATCTTTGTATCATCTTCAAATGTGATAAGCATTCCAGCTATGCCTTATTCTATTGTTCAAAATGTTGACCAACTCAAGGCTAATAATAGGTAGTTGTGACAGGAGACCTCCCTGAAGGTTGACAAAGACCCATTACATTCCTTTATCAAATAGTATATCTCAGTTTTCCTAAAAATCAATGAACCTGGGTTTGATTGGTTTGATTGAGGATGGTCTGATTATATCATCCCCCTTCTCAAGAGACTTCAGGAGCTACCAATTGTCTTTAAGATAAAGTGCAAACTCATCTGTTTGGCCTTCAAAGTCCTTTATAATATGGCCTTAACCTACTCTTCAGGATCAGTACTGTTATTCTCCCCTTCCATATACCACATTCAAACCAAAATGCTTCCACACCTTTATACACATGCTTTCTCCTTCCTTCCTCATCTGTGGCTCTTGGAGGCCCAGTCCAAGTGTTACATTCTAAAAGAGCCCTTTCTCTGCTTTCCCCACTTGATAGTTTTCCCCATTAATTAGGAATTACTCTGCATTGAATGTATTCATATTTTATAGGGAACTGAATCAGTTTTATAAAAAATTAAGAGCCAGAGCCATATGATAAACGGTTAAAGGATACGAACTGGCAGATTTCAAAAGAAGAAATCAACACTTTCTAGAGTCATGAAAAAATGTTCTCCATAACTATTGTTTTGAGAAATGCAAATTAACACAACTGTGAGGTACCACTTCATACCTATTCGACTGGCTAACATGATAGAAAAGGAGAATGACAAATTCTAGAGGGAATGTGGGAAGGTTGGGACACTAACACACTGTTGGTAGAGTTAGTTGAAAACTGGTCCAATCTTTCTGGAGAACAATTTGTAACAATCGTGAAAGGGCTATAAAACTGTGCATACCCTTTGACCCAGCAATACTACTACTAGGTCTGGATTGCAAAGAAATCAAAGAAAAGAACCTATTCATAGAAAAATCTCTGTAGCAGCTCCTCTTGTGATCATAAAGAACTGAAAATTGAGGGAATATGTATCAATTGAGGAAAGGCTGAACAAGTTGATCTCCTATGATTATGATAGAAAACTACTGTGCTATACAAAATGATGAGGGGGACTGTTTCAGAAAACTCTCGGTAGACCTATGTGAAGCATTGCAGACTATAGTGAGCAGAACCAGGAGAACACTGTAAACAGTAATAACAATATTGTATGATAATCAATTGTGATTGACTTGTCTTGGAGCATTGTATTGCTGAGAATAGCTAATTTCAGAGGACTCATGTTGAAAAATGCTATTCACCTCCAGAGAGAAACCATCTTAAGGAGTTTGAGTGCAAATTGAAGTACAAATTTTTCCCACTTTATTTTTCTTGTTTTTTTTTCAATATGGCTAATATGCAAAAATGCTTTGCATGATTTCACATGTATAATTGATGTCATATTGCTTGTCTTCTCAGTGGATGGGGGAAAGGCTGGAGGGAGGGAGGGAATTTACTCCCAAAAAGAATATTAAGAAGAAAATAATAATATATTAAAAAAGAAAAAGAATTTATCTATATTTTATTCTGCATTGCTTATAGGTTGTTTCTCCCCTGTAACCTACAAATTCCTTGAGGGAAAAAGATTTTTTTTATTTTTGTCTTAACAATTTTAGTGCCTAGCACATAGTAGGTACTTAATTAATTCTCTTTGAGTTGAATGCCAGACACTAACTCTCCCCTGGCTGGATTCTTTTATCTGTTAAATAAGGTTGTTGGACTAGAAGGCTAGTGTGTTACCCTATGAATAATGACAGCATGACTCATCATTGGATTCTATTTGTTCTTTCCTTCCTCCATTCTTTTGCTCAGGTTGCTCCCCTTCCCTGGGAAGCTTTTTGCTTATCCAAATTCTACCTACCCTTCCTTTTGCTGCCCAACTTGAGACACCATCTTTCTCATTCAAGTTTTCTTGAGTACTTCAACTCTTCAGGGATCTCCCTCCTTTCCCCACTTCTCTAGCATGCAGAGCCTATATACTTCCATGTGGCAATTAATTTTTTCTTAATGTTGTTCACTTAAAATTCAAAAGCACTAAGTACTCAGGGAGTATCAAAATTGTAACTAACTTAAAGACTAATAGAAAGGTATGTAGTGGGAGTCAGCAGGCTGTAAGAAATTACCAACAATGACTTGCACTTAAAAAGTGAAGTGAAAGACTTAACCAACAACACCTTGAGCAGAGCATATCCAGACTGAATCTGACTAGAAAGAGGGTGAGCAAATCCTGCAGTGAAAGTGACAGACAACAGACGGACAGACTTGATATCCCTAAGAAGTATAGTAGATCAGTAAAAGGCTTCTGGTGCCCTAGGTGGACCTTGTCTGGAGGATTCCTGGGAAGACCTAGATAATAATTTTAAAAGATGAAAAATTAGAGGGATAAAGGGAGTTGATCTATTACCTCCTTTCTCTTCCCACTACTAGCACCTTATTACAGGGATCTCATTACCACCTATTTGGATCATTGCAGCCATATCAGACCCCCCAGTCTATACTCTCTATCTTTTAATCACTTCTAGTCAAGCTAAAATAATCTCACTTATGCCTGCATCTAGTCACATTATTTTCCTACTTAGAACTTTATAATGGCTCCCTGTTGTACTCTAAGTAACTTCATTTTCCTTTTCCTGTTACTATCCTATCTTGCCAGATTTATATGATACTCTTTCCCTCTGTACACTATAATGCTCTAGGCAAACAGGTTTGTTGTTTTCCTCTACACCTTCTGTTTGCCAAATCCTTGAGATAACTTTTCCCTTTTGCAAGTACTAGCTTTCTTTGGCACTTGTAGGATTCAGTATCCCTCATAAAACTGTTGATTCAGTGCAAGGTGGAACCTTAGTGGCTAAATAATAGCCCAGCTCCTTCATTTGACAATTTGAGGAAACTGTGGCCCAGAGAGGGGAAGGGGTTTGCCCAAGGCTCACAGATGGCAGATTAGGTACTCCGATTCCAGTTTCAGAGCTCTTTCCTCTCTACCTGGGCTAACTCTATGGAAATATAAGTTCCTGAGGACAAATGTCCCTCCTTTTCTGAACTTTATATTGGCCCCAAATCTAGAACAACATTTAGTATACAGTGGTGCTTAGTATCTGTTTGTTTCACTTCTCACTGTATGGTATAGGTGCTTTGTTAGGTAAAATGTGAGCTCCCTGGGAGAAAGGATTGGGTTTTTTTGCTTTTATTTTGTCTTTTATACTCTTATCCTAGCACAATGCCTGGTATAAAATAGACAGTCAATAAATGCTTATTAATAGATTGAAACAGTATCATATAAAAGAAAGAAAGTGATTTAGAACCAGAGGACCTACACCAAAATCCAAGATTTGCCACTTAACCATCTATACATGCCCTTAAACAAGTTCTTCTCTCTAGGAGAAATTTTCATCTGCCTCCATAGGAGGTTTCAACTTGGTGACCTCTAAAGTTCTCTCCAGCTCTGAATCTATTATCCTATGAACTTACATTTATTTCTCTGGTGCCTTAAAGTTGATAAAATATGCTTTTCTCATAATTGCTCTGGGTGGCAGGGCATTCTTAACTCCATTTAAGAGATGAAGAAACTGAGGCTTTGAATGTAAAAAAATAATTGCCAAAGGTCACCCATCTTGCAAATGACAAAAGTGAGGACTTGAGCTGAGGCCTTTGTGAACTCAGTTCTATTGCCTTTGCCACTCCCTCCTACTACCCAGCTCTCATGATAAGAGTGTAGGAGAATTGAGCTGAGGTATCATATCATTCATATTATCACCCATTCCATCTGTTAGGGCCTGAAGGAAAGCCAATGGTTTTGAATAATGGGATAAGTCAAGATAGTGTCTTCCCCACTTAATTATGATCTGGGCTCAGGACTCCAGGATTATGCCACGATCCGTTTACACAAGAAATTAAATTGAAGATTGGTATGTAATATTCATATATTAAATACTGGCAGACAATCAAAATAATGAAGGTTGAAAGCTCTGCATCATCCAGTGGTGTCGTGCCCAATATAGGGTTGGGTTGTTAGAAGGATTGATTCCTGTGTCCAATTATCTGGGAAATAATTTTGGCTCCTTGGAACTTGAAATGCTTCAAAGCCACCCAAGGGTTCTGCATCTCCCAAACCACTCTTCCCCCATGAGGGCCAAGAATATTTTTCCATTGTTGGGTCTGGAGTCAAGCTGGCCAAGTAGACCAGAGGTCAGGAAGGAGAAGGAAAGTCTCTCATCAACAAGAGGATGCCACTAATTGGTTGCAATCTGTTTGTGATCTTTTCCACAAACACGAGGCACAAGTGAAAATAATCCAGGCTTGTCAGTCGGCTGCAATCTCAGTGAAAACAGGGGGTGTAATGAGGCTGGCCAAGAAGCATTGAGAGAGAGTATCTGGAATGAGAGGGGTCAATAGCCATATTTTAGAGGAAGGTGTTGCAGTGGAAAGAGAACCAAATTTGGAGTCAGTGGAAGTGAGTTCTAGTTGTGGTTCTGCCTCTTACTATGTGTTGTGTGACCCTGGGCAATCACTTTTGACCTCCATATTCTTTCCATCTTGGAATCCACAACCCAGTGTCATCTACTGTGGCCAGATCTTATGTGGACAGTAGGTCCTGGGTGATGTATTTCAGAGAGGACACCAAAAAGGTAGAAGGTATCCACAGGAGGGTGGCCAAGAAAAGGTCAAAGGAAGGGGAACGTTTAGCCTGCAGAAGAGAAAGCTTGAGAGAGAGGGGTATGAGAGCTGTCTTCCTGAATTTGCAGGGCTGTCATGAGGGAACAGATTTGTTCTTCATCTCAGAGCATCATAATTACATTTCAATAAATAGAGCTGTCTCACAACCAACAGACATGCTAAATAGAGTAAGCTCTATCAATGAAAGTTCTACAGTTCATTGATTTAGAACTGGAGGGTATCTTACTGGTCATCTAGTTGGAACCCCTTATTCTATCATGAAGGTAACTGAGACCCAGAGAGAGAGGCTAAATGACTTATACAAGGCCATACAACATTTTAAAGCAGAGGCTAACCACCCATCGAGGTACAATTGAGAGGCTAACAAATAGTTTGTTCAGATTGGTAAGGCTACAATGCCAGATGGGATAGGTTTATTTCCATAGCCCCAGACCCAGACTGAGCTATTGTCTTAGCCCTGGGTTGAATCCTATCCCACTTGCCCAAGGCCACGCAGATAGTGAAGGCCAGGTCAGGGATGCAAACCTTTCTCTCCTTTGCAAAGTTTCCTCCAGTTGTGCATTGATATTTAACTTTCTGATGTTCTCGGCACTAATGTCTGCCTGGCAATATGCCCACCCCTTTCCCTCCTCCTTCATCTCATTCATCTGCTGAAGCCAGTGTTAACTGTCGCTGGCTGTGACTCTAGGGGAGCAGTGTGCGTGGGCACTGACGCCAGCCTGCGCAGCATCTTCTAGCTTTCCCGGGAGGGAATTTCCACATTGCATATTACACATCCTCATGGGGCTCACAGCCATTATTCATAAGCCAGGCCATGAAATATTGATGCAGCAGAGAGTCAATAACATGGGGCAATGGATAAATATTTATTGGGGCAGCCGCGATGCTGTATTTGCTCAGGGAATTCAATCAAGATTTGCCCAATGACTGCGGGTTTGGATGTTAAATGAGCTTGTTTCTAGTCATAGAATCATAGTGTCATTGCATGTTGGGGCTAGAAAAGATTTAGAATACATTTTTCCCTATACCTCCCCCCCCCATCCTGGCTCCATTTTTGACCAAGGAGGAACCTGAGGTCCAGGGATGGAATAGGACTTGCCCAGGGTCGTATAAGTAGTAAGAGGCACAGCTGGGATTTGAACTTAGCACAAACTTATTGAATTTCCAAGCTCAAAGGAATCTTTGGGATCATATAGTCTGAGAGTTCTCAAGCTACAATCTCTTTATTTTATTTTTCCATGCATATGCATGGTGAATTGGAGGATTTATTTTCTTTGAATATTTGAATAAAGGATTCAAATCCCTTATTTCATATTGAATTGGAGATCTGAGAAGTTTCACAGAAAGCCAAGGAGGGCAGGCACTGGAAAAAAAGTGAAATACCCTTGATTTTGTCCAATCATTTGCCAGATATGGAAACTGAGACTGAAAGAGGAGAGTCACTTTCCTAAGGTCATACAGCTGTCACTTTGAAGTTTAATGTGTGGGCACATTTTTCTCCGTCACTTTCTTAAGTCTGTACAATCAATAAAATAATGATTACAGCCCTTGATTTGGAGTATTTGCTGATCTCCAAATTGTCAATGTTCACAATGAAATTTATTAACCAACTGCTTCAGAACTTCACAATAGCTGACTCCATCCAGTGTGCTCCTAGATAGTCCCCAGCCTAAAGAGGCAAGGGAGGCATCCACAGAAGGTGTGAATGGTTTGGAGAGGAAGCTCAGCTGGGAGGTAAGAGATGAAATAGGCTATAAAGGGGATTAGAGGGCTGAGACAGAGACCAGGAAAAAGGCCTCTTCTGCTAAACATGCCTTCTTGACTGTGAAGACAGGAAAACTAGGTTCTTAACCTTTCTCTTCTAGCAAAAAGGGCAGACCCCATGCCATGCCTTCTGTTGCTCCTCCTCTAGCCAAAAGACTCCAGCAAGTCATCACAAGGGTTATTCACTATGACCAGGTAGGATTCATACCAGCAATGCAAGTATGGTTCAATATTAGGAAAACCATCCACCTAATTGACCATATTAACAAGCAAACTGACAAAAATCACATGATTATCTCAATAGATGCAGAAAAAGCCTTTGACAAAATATAACACCCATTCCTATTGAAAATACTAGAAAGCATAGGAATAGAAGGGCCTTTCCTCAAAATAATAAACAGTATACATCTAAAACCATCAGCAAACATCATCTGCAATGGGGATAAACTAGAAGCCTTTCCAATAAGATCAGGAGTGAAACAAGGATGCCCATTATCACCTCTATTTTTTAATATTGTACTAGAAACACTAGCAGTAGCAATTAGAGAAGAAAAAGAAATTTAAGGTATTAAAATTGGCAATGAGAAGACCAAGCTATCACTCTTTGAGGATGATATGATGGTCTACTTAAAGAATCCTAGAGAATCAACCAAAAAGCTAGTTGAAATAATCAACAACTTTAGCAAAGTTGCAGGATACAAAATAAACCTGCATAAGTCATCAGCATTACTGTATATCTCCATCTCAATTCAGCAGCAAGAATTAGAAAGAGAAATTCCATTTAAAATCACCCTAGACAATATAAAATACTTAGGAATCTATCTGCCAAGACAAACACAGGAACTATACGAACACAACAACAAACTCCACACAATTAAAACTAGATCTAAACAATTGGAAAAACATTGATTACTCATGGGTGGGATGAGCTAACATAATAAAAATGACAATCCAACCCAAATTAATTTACTTATTTAATGCCATACCCATTGAACTACCAAAAAACTTTTTTACTGAATTAGAAAAAAACATAACAAAGTTCATTTGGAAGAACAAAATATCAAGGATATACAGGGAAATCATGAAAAAATGCAAAGCAAGGAGGACTTGCAGTCCCAGATCTCAAACTATACTCTAAAGCAGTGGTCATCAAAACAATTTGGTACTGGCTAAGAGACGAAAAGGAGGATCAGTAGAATAGACTTGGGGTAAATGACCTCAGCAAGACAGTCTATGATAAGCCCAAAGATCCCAGTTTTGGGGACCAAAACCCACTATTTGATAAAAACTGCTGGGAAAATTGGTAGACAGTATGGGAGAGATTAGGTTTGGATCAACATCTCACACCCTACACCAAGATAAACTCAGAATGGGTGAATGACCTGCATATAAAGAAGGAAACTATAAGCAAATTAGGTGAACACAAAATAGTATACATCAGATCTATGGGAAAGGAAAGACTTTAAAACCAAGCAAAAGCTAGAAAAAAAATCACAAAATGTAAAATCAATAATTTTGATTACATCAAATTAAAAAGTTTTTGTACAAACAAAATGAATGCATCCAAAATTAGAAGGAAAGCAACAAATTGGGAAATAATCTTCATTACAAAAACCTCTGACAAAGGTCTAATTACTCAAATTTATAAAGAGCTAAACCAATTGTACAAAAAATCAAGCCATTCTCCAATTGAAAAATGGGCAAGGGACATGAATAGGCAATTTTCAATTAAAGAAATCAAAACAATTAATAAGCACATGAAAAAGTGCTCTAAATCTCTTATAATCAGAGAAATGCAAATCAAAACAACTCTGAGGTATCACCTCACACCTAGCAGATTGGCTAACATGACAGCAAAGGAAAGTAATGAATGCTGGAGGGGATGTGGCAAAGTTGGGACATTAATGCATTGCTGGTGGAATTGTGAATTGATACAACATTTCTACAGGGCAATTTGGAACTATGCCCAAAGGGCGCTAAAAGACTGTCTGCCCTTTGATCCAGCCATAGCACTGCTGGGTTTGTACCCCAAAGAGATAATAAGGAAATAGACTTGTACAAGAATATTCATAGCTGCGCTCTTTGTGGTGGCCAAAAATTGGAAAATGAGGGGATGCCCTTCAATTGGGGAATGGCTGAACAAATTGTGGTATATGTTGGTGATGGAATAGTATTGTGCTCAAAGGAATAATAAAGTGGAGGAATTCCACAGAGACTGGAACAACCTCCAGGAAGTGATGCAGAACGAGAGGAGCAGAACCAGAAAAACATTGTACACAGAGATTGATACACTGTGGTACAATCAAACGTGATGGACTTCTCCATTAGTGTCAATGCAATGTTCCTGAACAATCTGCAGAGATCTAGGAGAAAAACACTATGCACAAGCAGAGGACAAACTGTGGGAGTAAAAACACCAAGGAAAAGCAACTGTTTGACTGCAGGGGTTGAGGGGACAGGTCTGAGGAGAGACTCTAAATGAACACTCTAATGCAAATATCAACAACATGGAAATGGGTTCGAATCAAGAACACATGTGATACCCAGTGGAATTGCGCATCAGCTATGGGAGAGGTGTGTGTGGGGGGGGGAGAAAAGAAAATGATCTTTGTCTCCAATGAATAATGTTTGGAAATGATCAAATAAAATATTGTTTAAAAAAATATTCATAGCAGCGCTCTTTGTGGTGCCAAAAAATTGGAAAATGTGGGGATGCCCTTCAATTGGGGAATGGCTGAACAAATTGTGCAATCTGTTGGTGATGGAATACTATTGTGCTCAAAGGAATAATAAACTGGAGGAATTCCATGGGAACTGGAAAAACCTCCAGGAATTGATGCAGAGTGAGAGGAGCAGAACAAGGAAAACATTATACACAGAGACTGATACACTGTGGTACAATTGAATGTCATGGAGTTCTCCATTAGTGGCAATGCAGTGACCCTGAACAACTTGGAGGGATCTGTGGGAAAGAACACTATCCACATTCAGAGGAAACACTGTGGGAGTAAAAACACAGAAGAAAAACAACTGCTTTAATACATGGGTTGAAGGGATATGGTTGGGGATATAGACTAAATGAACATCCTAGTGCAAACATCAACAACATGGAAATGGGTTCTGATCAAGGACACAAGTAATACCCAATGAAATTGCGCATTGGCTGTGGGAAGGATGGGTGTATGGGAGGGCGGGAAATAATGTGATTATTGTAACCGAGGTATAATGTTCTAAATTGACTAAATAAACTCATTCAAATGGGAAAAAAAGAAGTGAGTGGGACTTGAACCAGGTCTTCTTAACACCCAAGCTAACTCTATTGCTATGCTGTCCTTTCCCTGCCATGGAAAAGCTCCTAAATACTTGGCTTGGAAGTGATTATCCGTATGGTATGAGGCACAATCTTCCATCAGGCTTCCCCTGTCCTCTCTTTGACTTTTCCACCATTGGAGCACTCCTTCTATACCATCCAGATACATGTAAACTTGAACTAGCTTGAGGGTTTGTTCCCTGGGAGGGGACACATTAGGTAGTAAACACATTCCAAATATTAGTTCATCCAATTAAAAGCCACCACTGCCTACTGCCACCTCATTGAAATCAGGACTCCCAGGTCTCTTATTCAAAGAGAGAAACTCTTCTTTAGGAACTGGGTACGATCAGAAGAATCCTTGAAGTTCTCCAGGCAAGTGTCATGTAGAGGGCGAAAATGATGTTTGCGTTAACCTGTCTGTGAGGGTCCATCGCTCTGTGTCTATCAGCCTCTATCAGTCTGTGCTTATCTCTGTATGTGACCAGGGTCTAGAATCCTGGGATGCTGACCTTTTCTTTTCTCCCTGTCCCCTAATCAAAATTGTCCCATTCTGGTTCCCATCTTTTTGGGTTCCTGCTCTCTGCTCCATAGATCTCTGCATTCCTTTTCCCAAGTGAATCCCTCTTTAACAAGGGTAATTGATTACTTCCTTCTCTGAGAGGTCCCCAAAGGTGCAGCGTGAGTCCACCATGCAGGTTAGATGGGGGAGAGAGATTTTGGAGTTTTCCGAGAGGATCCCTATGCACACTGTCCAGGTGTCAGGCTGGCCCTGGGATTATGGGCTGAGACAGTCTGAGACCTACTGGCCTCTGAAAAAAAGACTGAGACGATAATAACAACAGCATTAATAATGACAACAATTCCCATTTCAAGAAGGCTTCAAAGGTTTTTAAAATGCTGCCTTTGCTGCAACACTCAGGTAGACAGGGCAAGGATTTTAATTGTCTGAATGTTATGGATGTGGGAAAATGGCAGCCCAGAGATGTAAAGTATCTTGCACAGATCCTACTTATTCATAGGATCAGAGTTCTAGAGCTAGAAGGACCTTCAGAAGCCCAAGTCCAATCTCCTTATTTTACAGAGGGGAAACTGAGGCCCAAGGAGGGGAAATGATTTGCCCAAAGCCACACATATAATCTTAGTTTAAGAGCTATAAGGGAACTTAGAGACCATTGAGTCCAATCCCTAAGTTTTAACTAAGAAGGAAACCGATGCAGTACAGGGGAATAAAGTGACTTGCCCTAGGTCACACAGGTAGTAAGCTTAAAAGATTAGATTTGAACCTAGGGCCTCAATCTCTAAAGCTTCTTTGCTTTCCACTGTCATTGTCAGAAGTAGTACTTGTACTGGGGGTGTCCTAATGTAGATTATACTACATTATCTCAAAAAAAAAGAAAAAATCATTTCCTTCTTTTAAAAACATTTGTGTTGCTGTCTTTTGTTCCTGCTGTTATTTATTCATTTTCAGTCATGTCTGACTCTTTTGGAGGTTTTCTTGGCAAAGATACTGGAATGGTTCCCTCTCATTTCACAGATACCTATATCTACCCTGTATACCTCAGTGAAGTGACTGGCATAGGGTCACAGAGCTAGTGTCTGAGTTTGGATTTGAACTTTGGAAGATGAGTCTTCCTCATTCCAGGCCAGGCACTTTATCCACTATAGCACCTCTTAGCTGTTGGATTTTGTTCCTACAAAACCTTTATTTCCACATAGATCTCCCCTGAGGCCCCTCACCAGTAGATAACAAAAGAGAAAAAACATTTTTGTCATGCTAACCAAATGATCATCTGTTCCTACATGAATGATGTCTTCCACACCCATAGTCCTTCACCTTTGCAAAGAAAGGAGGTTTTATTTTCTCCAGCTTGTACATCAGAATTATATGGTTCAAATTTTACTGGAGAGCCCCAGCTCCTCTTTAGCCTCCATCTTGACTCCTCTTTCTGTTCTAAAGTATTTTACTATTTTGGATTACTGTACTCCTTTGCTTTCACATCACTGGCCTTCTTCAGGGACTTCCTACCTCCCTATTCCTTCTCCCTTCTCCCCTCTACCCCCCAACTCAGTCATAGAGAAGTAGAACTAAGCAAAACAGGCTTTGAACCCATGGGAGTGGAAGGCTTGGGCTTGAACTTTGACACCTGTCATTGCTAGTTGTGTGACCTTGGACAGGTCCCTGTCCCTCTCTGGGCTTCAGTTTTCCCTGTTGTAAAATGGGAAGAATAACATACTATCTGTCTCCTAGGGAGGCGGGTGTGTATTTGGACAATCATCTTGGAAGCTATAAAGTGCTTCAGGCCTTGGGACTGTTCCTTAGGAGTGACTTTAAGTCCCCAGCTTCAATTATAGTACCTAGCACATAGTAGGTATTTAAGTGCTATTTTTTTTATTTATTTAAGGATGTACATGATACCCCCCTGCAACAAATGAGAAAGAGAATTGATTTTCTTCATTGCCCTCTAGCCTAGCAGAGTTACCCCTAAAACCTTCTCCCTCCCTCTCTCTCCCTCTCTCCCTCTCTCCCTCTCTCTCTCTCTCTCTCTCTCTCTCTTCCCTTCTCTCTTTCCCCACCTCTTCCTTGCCCTTGGTATTTGCAACCAACACATTGCTGATCCTGGACACGGATTATATTTCCCACTCATCTTGGACAGAGAAATGGTCCCCCAGGCACAAGGGGGGAATTCATCAGCCACTAGACAAGGGCTAACAATATATTTCTGAAAAATTATGCATCTAACTAATGTATTGCTCTCTACTTGCCTGGACTATTGGGGTGTCACATTGAATGGCCTGGAAGATGGGTCCTCAGGCCAGGAGTAGATCCCTGGCTGATTACTAGATCTTTGGAGGAGGGGAAGAAGAGGAGACTGAGCTAATAAGAGCTACCACTTTACTCTGGGAGAGTGTTTTTCACTTTTATAAATTGGAAAGAGAATGACTTCCCTTCTGTGAGATTGCTGCAGCCTCACAAATCATCATTCCCATTTTACAAATGAAGACACTGAGCTTTGGCCAACTTCTGTGACTTGAATGTCACCTAATTTGTTAGAGAAGGAGAGCTCAGCTCTCCTGAACTCCAGCCATGGGGATTCTTTTATCCCTGGACTCTACTTGAACTTGCCCTGGGGGCTTCATGGCTTCCCTTTGCAAGAAGGCAGCATTGGGCTGGCTTCTGTTGAGGATACCCAAGTAACTGCATGGGAGTGAGGGAACTAAGGTCCTGGGTTCCATTCTTTCAACACAGTGAAACTCCCATGTGCAAAGAGTCCTGTGTTGGGCACTGGATGACAGCAATCAATAAGTAAGTATGTACTGTTTTTACCTTTTGCCAGGCCCTGAACTGGGCATGGGGCTACAAAGAAAAAGCAAGTCTCTGCTCTTTAGGAACTGACAATATGTACATGTTTGTAACAGAGTGGATGAGGCAGCTTGGTCTGAGAATGGATGGAGTTCCTGACCTGGAGTCAGGCAGATTTGAGTTTAAATTCTGCCTTAGACACTTACTAGATATGAAACCCTGGGTAAGTCACTTAACCTCTGCCTCAGTTTCCTCATTGGTAAATTGGGAATTTATTATTCCCATTTTATATAGCACCTACCTCCCAGAGATGTTATGAAGATCAAATAAGATAATAATTGTGCCCTAGGCAGCTGAAGGCACTGACTAGCAATGGTATAAGGAGTTTCCTCATCCAGGAGTGAATTGGAACAACCTCCAGGAGTTGATGCAGAGTGATAGGAGCAGAACCAGGAGAACATTGTACACAGAGACGGATACACTGTGGTACAATCAAATGTAATGGACTTCTCTACTAGCCGCAATGCAATGATCCAGGACAATTCTGAGGGACTTATGAGAAAGAATGTTATCCACATCCAGAGAAAGAACTGTGGGAGCAGAAACACTGAAGAAAGACAACTGCTTGATCACATAGGTTGATGGGGATATGACTGGGCATGTAGACTCTAAACAATCACCCTGGAGTAATTATCAATAATAAGGAAATAAGTCTTGACCAATGACTCATGTAAAACCCAGTGGAATTACAAGTCAGCGACAGGGAAAGGGAGGAGGGAAAGAACATGAATCATGTAACCATGGAAAACTATTCTAAATTAATTAAATAAAATTTTTCAGCATTCAGATACAAGCAAAATAAATGAAAGGTCAGACTTGGAGGCAAAGAGCTGCTGACAAGGGTGGGGATTCAGAAACGTTTCATGTAGAAGGCAGTTCTTAAGCTAAGGCTGGAAGCAAAGTAGCTAGGTATCCTGGGAGTCAAGATGAGGGGAGAATGTATTGCAGGCATGGGGTAGAGGAGGGCAGGCAGGCAGTATAAAGGCTGGAAGTTTGGTTGGGCTGTGACATGTGTTAAGGAGAGTGATATGCAGTGAAGCTGGATGAAAGCCAGGTTATGAGGAGTTTTTCAGTGCCCAAGAGAGGACTTTATATTTGATCCCAGAGGTGATAAGGAGGTGCTGAAGTTTATTGAGCTGGGGAGTGATAAGATCAGATTTAAGCAATAGGATGAGTTGGGATAGAAATAAAGTTGAGGCAGGAAGAAGGCCAATGCAATAGTCTAGTTGAGGTGACGAGGGCCTGTACAAGGCCTGGGGGCTTTGTGAGTGGAGAAAAGGGGGTATGTATATATATATATATATATATATATATATATATATATATATATATATAAGGAGAGATGTCATGAAGGTAGAAATGACAAGATTTACCAACAGATTGGATCTCAGGATGAGTGCAAGTGAGGAGCTGAGGATGACATTGAGATTCCAAACCTAGGTAATTAGCATTAAGAAATCTGGGGAGAGGAGGAGGGTTAAGGGTCATCCATTTTGAAACATTGGGAAATTGAAACATCCTATTGAACACTGGCAGCTGGTAATACAAGAGTGGTGCTCAGGGGCTGGGCTGGATAAGTAAGTTTGGGAATCATCAGCACAGTGATGATAAGTAAAACCAAGGAAGAAAGGGGCAATTATGGAGTGATGACAGCTTGTCATCACTTGAGTTCTAGGCAAAAGAATTGGAATGAGGAATCAGAGAATCTGGAGTAGTAGAGGATCTACACTACCAAGACTGGGAGAACAGTTGCTGTCTCCTCAGACCCCCTACCCCCACCCAATTTCAATCATTGAGAAATTCCCATTCATCTCAGTTCTCTTCCTCTCACATACTTTCTAGCCTTTAGTGTTCTTGGAAGGCTGGTTTCTTCTTGAAGACTCTTCATCCTTGATTTGGGTGCTCCTCCTTTTTATCTCCTCTGACACATTAGGTGAGGAGGTGTTGACCACTTCCAAACCTTCTTTGAGCTCCTACCTCTTAGCACCCTTTCCTCCTTTAAAGCTCACTCTATCAATCCATAGCATCTCATTCAGAACCTTGTTAATGTCAGCCATTGGCCTCCAGGGTTGTGGCTCTTCCTCCTTTCAAGAAGTTCAGTTCAGTACCTGATTCACAGTGTTCATCTCCCCTTCAGCATCTGCCCTCATACTTAGGGACTTCATACATAGAGAAGCATCAGTGTCCCCTTAGGCACCTTAGCTTCCCAATTCATCAAGTTCTTCATTCCACCTCAGCCACCCCTCTGGAGTGAGATCCCTTAGATCTTAAGCAAAGTTGAGGAGCTCCTCTGAGACTCTCTTTGTTCCCATTGATCATTCCCTCCCTCTATCATTCTTTATTTCTTTACAAACATGCCCAGGTCTCCCCTCAGCCTTTTAAAAGCTTCAGTTGAAACTGCTATAGCCCCAGGTTATTATCTAAAGTCTCTCCTTCCTTTTAACTGCCAGCCTTTAAGAAAGAATTTTTTATTCTCCATGCTCTCCCTTCCCTCATACCCATTCATTTCCAAAGCCCCTTACAATTAGATTTCCAACCTGACCACTCTACACAAACTACTTTATCCAGTGTACCAGGGATTTCTTACCTACCTAAATCTGATGTCTTTTCCTCAGTCCATGTTTTTCTTGAGTTCTCCACACCTTTTAACACTGTCAGTGTTCACCCACCCCACAAGCTCCTCTCTTTTCCCTTGGCTTCTGTGATATTGCTGTCTCTGGGTTATACGCCTATCTATTTGGCTTCTTTTTTCAGTCTCTTTGGCTAGGTTCTGCACCCTAAGAATGCGGGTCCCATGAAGGCTCTGTTTTGGGCTCTCCTCTCTTCCCTACATGCTTTATTGATGATTTAATCATATTTATTATCTCTCTGCTGATGACTCTCAGCCTTCCAACCCTCATGTGTCTCCTAAGCAATATCCCCATCACTAACTCTCTGCTAGAAGTCTATATGCCTGATCATCATTTCAGATTCAGCATGTCCAAAATGAAACTCATCATCTTTCCCCCTAAATTCTCCCTTTCTCAAGATTTCCCTATTTCTCTTGAGAAAACCATGACCCTCTCAGTCACCAAGGCTCTCAGCCTCACTCATCTTCCTTGACTCTTTTCTCTCTCTCATCTCTCACATCTGAACAGTTGCCAAATATTGTCAGTTTTCCCTCCACAAAGTTTCTCATCTGTCTTCTTTTAATTCACACAAGTGACCCACTTACATAAAAATATTTGTAGTAGCTTTTGCCTGTTTATAGTATAGACAAAGAATTGGTAATTGAAGGACTTTCCATCAGTTGGGGGATGGCTGTATAAGTTATGGTATATGAAGGTGATAGAACATTCTTATACCATAAGACACAATGATGGGGATAGCTTCAGAAAAAACATGGAAAGACTTGTTTGAACTGATGAAAAATGAAGTGAGCAGAACCAGGAGAAGAGTTGATATAATAACCAAAAAATCACTAAAGAAAATTACAACATGGAAAGATTTAGGAAGTCTTATCAATATAATAACCAACCACAGTTCCAGAGGAGTAATCATGAAACATGCCCATGACCTCACAACAGAAGTCAAAGACTCTGTGTACAGATTGAAACATATATTTTTGGACATACCTAATAAATTTGTTTTGATTGACTGTATATATCTGTAATAGATTTTATCTTTCTTGCTTTTTAGTGGAGGGTAATAGAGAGAGATGGGAATAAGAGAATCCAAATCTGAAATTGAATTTTTAAAACATTCCTAAGGCACAGATTTGATCATGTCACTCCCCTACTTAAAACCCTTCAGTGGCTCCCTACTGCCTCTTGGATAAAATGTGAAATCCTAAACCTGTCATGTAGAGCACAGTGCCTGGCAAATAGTAAGAGTTATATAAATGTTAAAGATGCTGATGATGGTGATAGCAAGAGATGTAGTCTAGTTTATACAAGATTAGAGGTAAGGAGAGAGACCAGAGCTGGTTACCTGGATCTGGGAATCATTGCATAGAATTGAAAATTTCACCAATGGAAGTTAATGAGATCACCAAATGAGACAGTATAGGTAGAAAAGAGAAGAGGGCCCAGGATGTAACCTTGTGAGCCATCCATTATTAGTAGGTATGCTCTGAAGATGGCAAAAGAGACTCAGGAGTAGTCAGATAAATAGGTGGGAAACTAAGAGAGAACAGAGCCACGAAAACTTAAGTTGTTGTCTTAAAGATAGTGAGGGGCTCTATGAGACTGAGGCTAAGAGGGAGAACATTCAAGAGTATACAAATGGGATTGGCAGTGCTTAGGTATAGGCATAGAGGGTAGTCCAGTTTGGTAGAGTGCTGAGAAGATGAGTAGTTTCCAATGGATTGGAAAAATACGTTGAGGTTGGGTTGTTAGGGCTTTCAGAGCTAAACAGAGCAAATAATATTTTATTCCAGAGGAAATAGGAAGGCACTGGTGTTGATGAAGTAGAGACATCACATGGTTAAATCTGCACTTAAGAGAAATTACTTTGGCAGTAGTGTGGAGGACAGACTAGACTGATGAGACACTTGAATTAGGGAGCCCAATTAGGAGGCTATTGAGGTGGTGAGGTCCAGAACTAAGGTTATAGTGAGCCATGTGAGTACTAATTGTGTGATTGAAAGCAAGAGATATTGTAAAGGTAGAAAGGGAAGGGTCTGGCAATCGATTGGATATGTGGGGCAAGAGAGAGGGAGCATGGTGGTCTCTTCAACAGAAATAGGAAAGTCTGGAAAAGGGGAGGTTGGAGTTGGGGGCAATAACAACTACAATTTGGGACATATTGAGTTGCAGATGTCTTTGGAAGCAATTTGGAATAATGCAAATAAATCAACTAAACCACTCATGCCATTTGACTCAAGAAATGATAGTCCCCAAATTACTATACATACATGGCACCACTTTTTTTGTGATAGCAGAGAATTGTAAACAGAGTACATTAAGGAAAGAACTAAACAATTTTGTTACATGAGTGTCACAATATTACAGAGCTAGAAGAACAATGATGTATATAGTGTATCATGGAAAGATCTCCATGAGTTGATACAGAGTAAAGTCAGTGGAGTCAATGAAATAGTGTATACAGTGAATACAGTAAAATATAGCAAAAAGTCAAACGTTGATGTAAAGGAAAAGGGAGACTCTAAATGCTGGGCCCCCATCCCTTTGTTCAGGCAGTAGGCCCACAGATTTTACACATCAAATATATTTTTCAGACATTTTTCATCTCTTGGTCAGTTAGGCTAATTTTTTCCTCTTCTTTTATTTTTTTGTCTTTAAAACTATTACTTGTTATGTGGTATGGTTCTTTGTGAGGAGGGATATTGGAGAAAACTATGGTGATAGGAAAAATACATCCATAGAACATTTTAAAAATTTGCTTCTAGGGCATCCTGTTTGAAATGTCTAAATAACAGTGATGTGAGATTGAGGCTTAGGGAAGAGACAGAGATATACCCACATATACCCACATATGTATACATGTGTATGTTTATATTGTATATATGTACATGTAGACAAAGAATGCACATATAAATACTATATGTATTTATGCATATGTATATATAAACATCCATATAATATTTCTATATGTGCATATATGTCACCTCATAAAGGTGATAATGATACATATGGGAACTAAGAATGTAATTAGGAGAGAAACTGTAGAGGGAGAACAGAAGAAGATATAGGACAGAGCTTTAGAGAATAACCATAGTTTGATATGGAGAGCTTTGATATGGATAATGAGCCAGCAAAGGAGACTGAGGCAGAGCTGTCACACAGGTATTAGTTGTATTAGACAGGTAGAGAAGTATATAGAGTATAAGACTTGGATGTAGGAATACAGACCTGATTTCAAGTCTTGCCTTAGAAACTAGTTGTGTAACTCTGATTTTTTTCTCTTATCTTTTCCAGGTCTCAGTCTGTAGAATGAGGATAATGGCCCCTATCTCTCAGGGTTTGGGGGAAGACTAGATGAGATAACATGTATAAAGTGTTCTGCAAACCTTAAGGTGCTAGTTAAGTGTTTAGTGGGAGAACCAATCAAGTAGAGTGTCATGAAAACTCAGAGAAGAGAGAGGATCCAGGAGAACAGAGTGGTCAGCAGTGTCAAAGGCTGTAGGGAAGTCAAGAAGGTTGAGAATTGAGGAAAGACCATCAGATTTTGGCAATGGAGAGATCATCGTCAATTTTAGAGACAGCAGTTAACAGTTGTGTGATGAGGTTGGAAGACATATTGCAGAGGGTCTAAAAGAGAGTAAGAGAAGAGTAAGTGTAGGTTTTCTTTAGAAAGCTCTAGCCACTTTTCTCTAGCCCATTTCACCATCTAGCTGCCCTGGGGAATCAATTATGGAATAATAAAAGGATTATCTTGCTGAAATGGGGATTTAGTTGAAACTTGATGGTATACCCTTTATAGTAGACCAAACTGCTATGGACTAATAATCAGGTCTGTTAAGTAGAATGTGAGTGGGAAGGTGGTAGGAATAATGCAATGTTAAAGTTTGGCCAGATGTGCTAGGCAAAAGGACAAGAGAACAAGGGATTTGAGAGTAAGAAGATAATGTAGATTTGAACTGGGTCACCAAGGGATTAAGATTGGAAAGAGGAAGGTGTAGCTTAGTGCAGGGATGGTGGATCTGGTGATCATGGTGAGGAGTGGGTTTAAGAGGAGTACAATATAGGGAAAGATGAAATGATAAATGATTTTGAACAGATAGTGGAATTTTGGAGTGCTTGAATATGGAATGGAACACTTGTTAGTGATGGAAAGGCCTAGAATATGACTTTTTCAGCTCTTGCTGAGGTAAAGGAGATCCATGGGAGTGGAGTAGATTGGTGAATGAGAAAGTAAGCTACTTGAACACAGGACCCTGCAAAGAATGCAGAAAACCAGTGAGTTTTAAAAATGTTGAAAACTTGTCATTTTAGATGCATATCCTTATAAAATGAATACAAATATATTGAAAAGAATGACGAGAATAAAGAATCCACACAAATAAAATTAACAGTACAACACGGTTTTTTTTAAAAAATCAAAGTTTAAAAGCCAATTAGACATGTGCCCAGTTTAGTTTTTATGCCTAAAAATGAAAAATTTTTTAAAAAGGAAAAAAAAAACCTTTCAAGTGCTCTTTGATATCTGACTTGGAAAATACATTTCTTTTTCCACGACAAAATATTTTTCTTATGAAAAACTCAGCTACACTCATTTGAGAAGACAAGATCATAAAAGCATCGAGAAATTGAGAGTGAGATTAAAACAAGCATTCTATTTTAGCAGTCTTGATCTTTCCCTTCTTCTTGTGCCCTGAAAGCAGCCATCAGTAATGTTTCCTAACCAAGAAACTGGCAAAAACAATTAGTTGTCCTCTAAGAGTGTAGTAGTATATCTCTTTAAATAGTCAGTGATATAAAGACTAAACAATGCTGGAAGGATATTGTATTTTTAAGGCAGCACTAATAAATCAATACATTTACAAAATGGCAAAGGGCTTTTTGGTTGCTTTACATTCTTCCATTACACTCATGTATTTCATTTCCAAGTAAAGAGCTGGCATGAAATCTCAAACCAAGTTTCACCTGAATAAAAGTTGACCATGATTTTGATTCAAAATTCTATTGCTCAGAATTCTAAAGTTCACGGTGAATCCAGTTCACAGATACTGTACGTGTCTTGTACAATACTTTGGAGGCATTGGTAATTTTAAAATAGAATATATGTCTTTTCACAAAATTCTAAAAAATAAAATATAGACTGGGCTATTGATAAAGCATGAAAAATCTTTATATTAAAGTAAAATTATCAAGAAAACCCCAAAAGGTAAAATCATTGAATCTACTGATCAGGAAGTGAAGCAGTTTGTGAGAAGGCCAATCACACATTTGCTAACAGGCATGATCAGTATCTTCCATCATGCTGCTCCTCCGGCTACTTGCTTTGGAAGCTCCAGGGGATACCAATAAGAGAAGTGGATTGGGGGAGAGAGTATCATCCATCAAGATGTCTTCCAGTTTGGAGCCCATTTTTGTAGGAACGCTGTAGGCTGGTGTTTCAATACCATTCCCCAAATTATTACTGAAAGTGATGGTGCCATCTGTAAGATCAAGGGTGGTCATGCAGGCGAGGTCTGAGTGATGCTGAAGGACATCCTGACTGCAGTTTTCAAGAATTGGTTCTTGTTTGATGACACAGTTCACCAGTTCTGGGGAGCAAAGTCCTGTAGATGGAATGAGGGAAAGTCCATGTACTCAAGCCTGTACCTCAAGTTCCTGTATTCTGAGCAAAAGATGCCTGTTAGAGTGTTCCAGTTTCTTCTGTCCATTTTCAAGTTCTTTTGCCCACTGCTGTTCTTGCTGCAGTTTTCAGATGTAATCCACAGTTGCTTTCAAAATAGTTCCCTTTTTCCAATGCATATTTGGGTCATTTGACTTTAGTATCAAAGTGCCTAGCTCTTTAATGAGGTGATTGATATTAAATCTCCTCCGCCCTTCAATTAAATTGTGATTGTCCTTTTTATGTCTCTCTTTGGCCAATGCCCTTGCTTCTGATTCTGTAGGGAAAATACATGCAGTGAGTTCCCTTTTAATATTGGGAAGATTGACTGGACAGGAGTTGCTGGTTTCCAGCCCTGGAGGTGGCATGCCTTGGTTGCCATAAAGGTCAATCAAATTTCCAGAAACAGGTAATGTATTGACCATATGCAATGCTGGATCCATCAGGCCTAGGATTTCTTCATTAGGGCTTGACTCGAGGCTAATTATGTCATCAATTACATCATCTATCTGCATGCATGATGCTTGAGAATGCGCGTTCATATTTGGGTACTCACTCTCAGCCCTGTTCTACTCTTCAAACTTATAAAACTCCTCTTTTTCACAGTTGGAGTTAAGTGTGAGCATAGCCATGGGGCTATTTGGTGTACTGCTCCCAGGTCCAGGTGGCATGACATGGTCCCCAGGCTGGTTTGGACAAGGCAAGCTCCGGGCTTGGTTGGCATGTTTATTGGCTAAAGTGGTAGAAAAGTACTGCTTTACCTGTTGCCTTTGGGCTTGCTGAATGTGGTACTTGGTGGGATTTTCTAGATGGGTCTGAACCTGACATGCTGGCATGGTGAAGAAGTCAAGCATAGTCCCAAAGTAATGCAGCCCGATGAGAAATGGGGAGATGTCTAAGCCATACTCGAAAGTAAGCTATTTGAGGGAATAGTAAACATGAATATTGAAGTCTCTTGGTATTAGGGCAGATGTTGGATAGAAAGAGAAACTGAGACTTGTCCTGAACTCAGGGAGAAAGAGGGAATAATGTTCTGGGGATCAGTACAGTTCCCAGAATCCTCATTGGGGTGATCAACTTCGATTACATGAATCTCAAAGAAGGTTTCTGAGTGACAAGAATAGAGATATGGTCCTAAAATGACAATGAGGAACAAGCAGTATTTCAACTCTCCTGAAAGACTCAATGGGATTGGGAATAGGAGACAAAATGCCATTGGAAATAGATAGGATGAGCAGAGATGCCAGTTCTCAGTGATAGGTAAGAGGTAGAAGGAGCAAGAAAGGAAGTTTTCAAATTAAAGGCCAAGAGTCCTAGAAGGCCCTCCTTCTGTGTGAGGGGTGGTGATGAAAAACAGTGTCTGTGCTCCAAAGGCTTTCAGTATTCAACCCAATACTTTATCAGTCTTTGACAATGTTTTCTAGATTCTTTTTGGTAGTATCATCTGTGCCCACATGAATCATCTTAAGAGGCTGGTAGTTATCGGATTTGAAAAGTCTTGGAAGTTCTCTGTTATGTCCTAGATTTATACCCTTGAAAGACAGCAGAAATCTCTATTTCTGTTATCAGGCTGACAAATAGCTACCTCAGTACTCTTCAGAGGGGAGTCACCAACCATCAATCAATCAATAAGCATTTTTTCCAGATTTCATTTTTTAATTGGGTTTTATTTTTAATTTTTTAAACATTTCTTTTTTATCTCCTCCTCCAGGAATAAAAGAAAAACAAAACTCTTGTGATAAATATAGATAATCAAGCAAAACAAATCCTTACATTGACTAGACCAAAAAATATGTGTGTCATTCTGCATGTTAGTCTGTCACCTCTCTGTTGAGGGCTAGGCAGAATTCTTCATCATCCATCCTCCAGAATCATGGCTGATCACTATGTTGATCAGAGTTCTTAAGTCTTTCAGAGCTATTTGTTTTTACAGTGTTGTCAACCAGCATTTATTAAGCATTTACTAGGGGCATCAAAAAAGGCAAAACATTGTCAGTCTTTGGGGAGCTCAAATTTTAATGGAAAAGATGATTTGCAAACAACTATGTGCATACAGAGTATATTCAAGACTCATGGGAAATCATTTCAGAAGGGAGGCTGCCTGTGGAAGGTAGGACTTGAAGCAGAGTCTTGAAGGAAGCCAGAAGGCAGAGGTGATAAGGGAGGGAGAGCTTTCTAGGTGTAGAGGACAATCAATGTGGAGACACCAAATGGAAAAATAGAGTGGGATGTGCAAGGACCAGCAAGAAGGCTAGTAAAGCTAGAAGAAGAGAAAAGTGGAAGAAGACTAGAAAGGCAGTAAGAGGCCAGCTTGTGAAGAGCTTTGAAAAGCCAAATCATATTCCATTTGATCCCAGAAGGACCAGGTAGCCATTGGAGTTTTTGTGTAGGGGAATGACAAGTCTCATAGGAAAACCCCTTTGGTGGTTGAATGAGAGATGGATTGGAGTTGAGAGAGGCTTGAGGCAGGGAGGTCAACTAGAAATTCACCTCTACTCATCTCTTTTTTTTATCATTCCTGAATGAGGATCACAACCTGATGCACCCACAGCACCATTCCTTGGAGGACAAATAGCTGCTTTCTTCTCAGAAAGTCCAACTCCTGTTCAGGAGATGCTTCATATCTTTTTTTTTATGATCTTTGCTTTAATCTCCTTTTGCTAGTATTTAATTTAAAATTTTTACATTGATATTCATTAAGAAAACTGGTACATAATTTGCTCCCTGGTTTAGGTATCAAAACCCATATTTGTATTATTGAAGGAATTTGGTAGGACTTCTTCCTTACCAATTTTTAATATAGTTTATATAGTGCTGGGATTAATTGTTGCTTAAATGTTTTGTAGAATTAACATGTGAGTCCACCTGGTTGTGGAGATTTTTTCTTAGTAAGCTTATTTATGACTTATACAATTTCTTTTTCTAAGATAAGGTCATTTAAGTATTATATTTCCTTTTCTTATAATCTGGTCACTTTATATTTTTGAAAATTTTCAGCCATTTGCCTTAGATTGCCAGGTATGCTGGCATAGAGTTGGGCAAAATAGCACCTAATAATTGCTTTAATTTCCTTTTTTTACTTGAAAATTTTTATATAATTAATTTAGAATATTTTCCCATGGTTACATGATTCGTGTTCTTTCCCTCCCCTCTTTTCACCCCCTCCCTTAGTCAACCTGCAATTCCACTGGGTTTTACATGTGTCCTTGATCAAGACCTATTTCCATATTATTGATATTTACACTAGGGTGATTATTTAGAGTCTACATCCCCAATCCTATCCCCATTGACCCATGTGATCAAGCAGTTGTTTTTCTTCTCTGTTTCTGCTCCCACAGTTCTTTCTCATAAGTCCTTCATAATTGTCCTGGGTCATTGCATTGCTTCTAGTAGAGAAGTCCATTACATGTGATTGTGCCACAGGGTATCCGCGTCTGTGTATAAGGTTCTCCTGGAGATGCTTCATATATAAAGAAGAGAATCAGCATTTATATAGTGCCTACTAGGTTGCCAGGTCCTGTAGGTGCTAAAGCGCACTTAACAAATATTATTTCTTTTTGATCCTCACAACAACACTTAGATGTAAGTTGCTATTATTTATCCCCTTTTGCCAATTGAGGAAATTGAGGCAGATAGAACTTAAGTAACTTGCCTAAGGTTACACAGCTGAAGTGAGATTTGAAATCAAGTCTTTTTGATTCCTGGCCTTGTGCTCTACTTGTGCTCATTGTAGAACCAGCTGCTTTTACTCTCTGCTTCTAATATCTAAAATATTATATATTCTAAAATAATCCTTGATCCTTCTCTTTCTCCTCTTACCCTTCAAGTCCCTTTTCTTCTTTGTATGGATAATTAGAGCTATTCTGTTTGTTTAAGGAACACTTTCGTGTTCTCCCATGTAACCTGGAAAAGGGCTCTCTTTAGGAAGGAGACTTGGACCTGATAACAGTAGATTGAAGGAAAGCGATGCATTGCTTTTTTATGCAAGTCAGTGCATCTCCTTGCTCCCCAAGCAAGAGTCTCAGTCCTCTCTCATTCTTGCTAATAGCTCTTATGGTCATTTCACCTAGAGAAATGCTGTGACAACTGTCATTTGAGAGGCATAACTGAAAGGTGTTCAACTTGCAAAAAAAGTCTTCCTTCATTGACTGGGATGCTCTCCTCCCCATAATCAGTCTTCCAAGAGGCCTGAAATCCCTACTACTCATCAGAATTCAAGTATTGAAGGTCTGTCCTTTCTGTGAGTTACTTGAGAATGTGTAAAGCATTAGCTTATTTTTATTCATTAATACCCTATCAAGAATTAATTTCTTAGGTAAACTAGCTGTTGCCTAACATTGCATAGGGCCCTGAGAAGATAAGATAAATCATTCTGGATGGGAAGGAGAATGTCAAGCCCCAGAACATAGGCGAAGGCAGACCAAAGTTGGGAAAGGGCAGGTTCTGGGTAGTTAGGTTACTCTATGAAGGCACTGTTACCTTCAGAGGTGAAGGAGGTGCCAGGCACCCATTTTTCTTACCCTCAAATCTTGTTTAACTTTGTCTTTTTAAATATGTAAGCATTGTTAGGATTTATTTTAATAAAGAAATTGGCTTGGGGGAAAATCAGAATGCCATGAAGAATATGCTCAATGTCCTTTAATTTGATTCCCTGTGCCTAGGGAAGATTTAGCTAGTCTGCTCAGATGTCATCAAACAGGTGCCCCCATTCACCTGGTGGTAGCTACCTAAAGCACACTTGAGCTTGTTCAGCACCAAGGAGGAGATTAACAGCTGCTTGTCAATGCCAGGTGCTGTGTCTGGTCCATGTCCTGCTGAGGAGCAAAGCAGATTAACTGTACTCACGTGGCATTGGTGCTCAAAATAATCACCACCAGTGTGGGGTTCTCTTTACTGAGGGTTCTTGTCTCTCCATATCTGGCCTCCCTTGCTCACTAGACTCCTCCATTACTAGTGGAGTAAATGGCAGATCCCTTTTGGTAGAATGATTTTCTGCAGTGTTTTTGTGTCTTTTTGACTTGGTCAATGAAGTAATTTGATGCCATACCCTGCATCTCTCTTGTGTTTGAGTTTGTGTATCTTTTCTGGGGCTTGGAGCTCTACCATGGGTCTTGGATGGGGCAGCCTTGACTTGTCTGTTTTCCCAAGAGAGTGTGGCTCCATTCTTGTACTGTTACGATAGGTAAATCATTCATTAAGTTATCTTCATTAAGCCCAATTAGGCTGTCATAGCTTGGTAACCTCTGGTCATTTCTTCTTCAGGAATGGGAGAATAAGTTCATCTGAGACAGCGCTCCAGATGGGCTCCAGAATATAGCTCCATCCTCACTCTTGTGCACCCTTTTGTTGGATTCTGACTAGGTCAATCTAGGAATGTAAACTAATGTAGTTACTCAGGAACACCCCCAATGGGTATCCCTTGTCTAGTGAAATGCATGCAAAGGCAACCAATTGATTATTTTTCATAGGAGACAGAGTTAGAAGGGATCTGAAAGATCATGTAGTCCACCCCCTTTAGTTTATAGATGAGGAAACTGAGGGACAGTGAGAAGGAGGAACTTGCCACTAGGAAGTGGCTGATCTGGGATCTCAACTCTGACTTCCAACCTTTTTGCCCTGTGCCATGCTGTTTCTCTACTCATCATGATGAATACACAAGGTGAGAAAACCCAAGAATGCTAGGGGTGACATCACTGTTTTCTTAGCCTTATCTGGGACTTTATCTTTGGAGACTCTTTCTGATGATCATTGATAGCCTCTAAATTGGTCTGATCACTGATACACCAGCTTCCTTTTCTCCCTTTGACCTCACTAAATACTCTACTTGCAGACTCTGGCAGTAGGAATTATGGAATCAGTCCACCTCCTCCCAGTTTTTCTCCTTCCTTAGGCATGAAGACATCAAGGCAGTGTCCTGGTGGAGTAGGATGAAGCTTGCCTTGATCTAAAGTGTCTTCTTTACTTAGCCTGGGGGACAGGGATGACCAGACATTATGTTGATCTCTACAGGGAGGGGTGTCTGGCAAAGCTTGGAAAATGAGGTCAGAGGGCACCTCAGAGATACCCATCTCTTTTAGCTTTGCCCAAGGCTCAGCAATGTTGGCAGACCATCTGGCTGGCCAGACAAACTAGCTTGTTTTTGTCCTGTGAAAAGCCAGCTCCTCTCCTCCCCCAGTGGGAAAGGCTGGGGCAGAGGGAAGATGGAGCACAGGGGCAAGTCAGGCTCTCTGTTGGGCTGAGAGCCCCGCCTGCTCAACCAATTCTTGGCTGCCAGGGGCAGGTGGGAGCAGTGGTCTGATTGGGAGGACCCAGAGTTCAATCTGCAAATGCATTACTCTCTTGGCCAAGGCCAGCTGAGATGCTCTGGTTCCAGCCAGCAGAGCTCCCTAGCTCTGAATAGGGCTAGTGCAGCCTCCCTTCCCTGAGACCATCTCCTTTGGAGCTTCCCTCTTGGGGAGCTAGCTGTCGCTTGGGGGGAAGATGGAAACCTTCGCCTTTTGTGACCGAGGACTGGGCTAATTCTCGGAGACAGCTCTATGGAGCACAGCCCCTGGGGGCTGATGGTGAGACATATCCCCCACCCCATCTACTCCCAGAATCAGAGATGGGGTTGAAAGAAACCCTATCCTCCCTGAGCCCAGAGAGATCCCCGCCCTGCCAGAAATACAATTTCAGCTACTGGAGGCTCCTAGGAGAATGGTTACTACCTGGGTGGGCAAGTGGGGCCCCCTGAGGGTGGTATCAGTGATGACCCAGTGGCAGGGAGATTAGATATGGAGACTCAGAGGCCTAGGTTCCAACCCCAGCTCCACTACTTAAAATCACAATGACTAAGCAAGTCCCTTCTCATCTCTGAACCTCAATTTCCTCTCTTTTAAAACAAGAGTGAGGAGACTTAGTGGTGTTGGACTAGATGACCTCTAAGGCCCCTTCCAACTCCAAATCTGGGTTATGATGACTTCAGCCTTTGGAAAGAAAAGAATTCATTTCTTAAGCACAAAGGGACAATATTACTTGGAGCTGAGAGAGCTTTGTCAGAGGCCAAGCTTCATTATCATCTCAGTTGGCTAGAGGCTGCTGTCATTGATCAACAACTATTTACTGAGCAACTATTGTCAGAGAAGGAAGCATGGAGACAACCCAGAGAACGGGCCATGTTGAGGATACCTAAGAACTCATTGAGTCAGAGGAGCACAGGTTTGAGAATCGGAAGAGAACCTCTGTACCATCTAGCCAACTCTCTCATTTTACGGATAGAAAAATAGAGGTCTAGAGGGGGCAAAGGACTTGGCTGCCCAAGGTCACTTAGTGGCACTTAGTAGGACAAGGACTGTCTTTCACCTTTTTTTATACTCCCAGAACTTAGTACAATGCCTGGCACATAGTAGGACCCTAATAAATGCTTATTGACCGATTGACCAACTGGAAACCCAGGACTCCTGGCTCCAAGGCCAGTACGCTTTCCACAATGCGAAGTGGCAGAGATGGAACCAGAACCTATGTCTTCTCACTCTAAACTCAATACTCTTTCCACTGCCCTTCCTGCCTTCTCTCCATTAGGTACAAGGCAATGTGCTGAGTGCTCTGTGAGTGGGGTGTTAGGGAGGAGGCAGGGGACAAAGAGAGGAAGAATCAGGTTTTTCAGAAACATTTCATTTTTCCTGATAACCTGGGTGGGGTGGGGGAGGGAAGAAGGCTTCTCTTCTAGGAGAAAGTCTTGGAGTCCCTTCCCTCAAGGAGCTCTTCACTTAAGTCTTAGAGTCAAGAAACATACATATAAACCTAGAGCAGGATTAAGTGCCCAGAGGCAGCCTGGCTAAGTAGACCAGAAGGCTGGCCTTGGCAACAGGGAGACCATCTCTTACACACTGGCTCTGAGACACTGGGTAAATTGCTTAACCTCTCTAGGCCACCCCTGAGCCCTGGGGGACTGAATGGTACAGAGGAAGAGCCAAACCTGAGGGGGGGTGTTTCCTCACTGTAAACCTTCCAGGTAGTAACGGGTCTAGAGGAATATATCTGTGTGTATGTGTATCAAATGTGATTTCGGTTGTATATATGTGTGATTTTAGTCCTGATTTCAATCATACAGAATCTGTCATATCTACATATATGTGCATGTGTATTTGCTTTTCCCACCCTCCACTGTGAAGCTTCTTTTGACCACCCCATCCCAAAGAGATGTCCCAGAACCCTTGCTTTCTCTGTTATTTTGTTAGCCATACATGTGTGCATGCACACGCACGGTAGCTATTATGACATATGTGTATACACACACAGAAGCATAAATATCTTTATGTCTGTGTGTGCTTATTTCTATAATTCAGTCAGCGCAGTTTTAAGCTATGAAAGCTTTAAACTGCACTAAGACTTTTGACCGTGTGTGTCTGCATATGCGTGTGCATGCACACGCACACAAATATGTATGCCTAACAAAATAACAGAGAGCACAAGTGCGTTAGGATAGGGGTGTCAAACCCACAACTATAGTGACACTCCTGAGTGTAGCCTCGACCAGATAAAAATGTAATTGGGAAATATTGAGCAAAATCAATAGAGGCAATAAAACCAAGACAACATTCTAATTTCAATAGAAGTCAGTAAGGGATCCTCCTGTCCAGCTTATTGGTCCCATTTCTATCAAAGGAGCCTTCACAGAGAAGGATGCTGGGCTTTGAAGGATGATTAAAATATGGCTAAGGAGTGAGAAAAGGAAGTGCGGGGTGTATGTGTGTGCTGGGGATTGTAGGAATCTACAGGGATGTTCTGAGGGGAAAGTGAGACTGGAAATCAGAGTTCCTACAGGACAGGCGTTCTTAACTTTTTTGTATCGAGGACTCTTAAATTTGCAGTCTATTGTAGCCTTTGGATTGGGCCACTTTTAAGTAATTGAAGGAAATGCTACATTTCAGTGAAAAGTGTGTGAAAATAAAGATGTTATTTCCTCCCTTCAAGATCAGACAAATGGGAAAGTGGGGAAAGGGTGTTGGTTTGCAGGGGAGAATTGATGAGTTCATTTTTTACTTGTTAATAATGTACAGTTGTTGTAAGGGGCTACCAGTGATGTTGGGTAAGTCCCTTTCCTTCTCAGGGCCTCCATTAGCTTTTCTGTAAAATGAAGGAGCTGGATGAGGTAGATTTGAAGTACTCTTGTTGCTCTGACAGTCTTAATTGATGATTCATGGGTTAGGGGTGGGCTAATGAGCTTTGGGAGATGGTCCCATACAAGACCCTGGATCAGGAAAGGCTGAAACAGGGTGAAGTGAAGGATTATGCCTTGGGAATGAGTGATGGAGATAGCAAACTCCTCCCACTTAACAATTCTTTGGGGGACCTAGTGCTAGCACTTCCACGTGTGAATAAACCCTTAGTGGAACAGATTAAAGTGGATGAGGGTCTTCCTCATCCTGAAACAGAGAGAGGAGGGAAACTTAGCCCACTCTTATCAGGAAGAGGCCAAGAAGAGATGATATGGTCAGTTTTTCCCCAAACCAATCTCAGGGCTTCTCTTAGCCCAGAAAATGAGTTATGATCGAGAAGGGATTCATTTGCATTTATAAAGGGCAATTAACAGAGTGGCTGATTAAAATCAAGAATGACAGCCATGGAAAATGCCAGCCACTCCTAAGGCAGAGATTGCTGTGCTACCGCAGCCGGTTGGCGCAGGAGAGAATTCTTCCATCTCTTTCTTTTTTCCTCCTAAATGCTGATCTAATTTCTTATGATTTACAGTCAAAGAGAAATGGTAATCCCACTGGGTTCAGGAGCATTTAGCTGACCTGCCCCAGGAACCAATTCTGTAAGCAGACAGCCAGGGGAGCTTCCCTGTGCTTAATGAAAGGCAAACCAATAGGTTGGGCCAGCTGCCCCCTGAAAACAATCAATCAATCATGTTTTGAAGCTAACAAGGCTGACACAAGTCAGAGCCACCCATGCTCAGACATCCTTCATAGAGTTCTGGGGCTCTGCTTCCTAGATCTGCTCCCTCTCAGATCAGTGATACCTTCCTCATTTGCTGCTGAAAGGCATTCATCTCAACAGGGATGTGACAGGTGTCATCTGAAGGCATCTAACTTGCCTCCTAGAATCCACAATTTGGTGTTTGACGTGTGCAAATCCTAAACATGTCATGCTGGCCTAAAGAGAGATGTCTCGGAGGCTGGCCGAGTCTTGCTGAACCATTGAGGCTGGCAGTGAGGTGTAGAGGAGAGGTCACTGGGCTGGGTTTAAGGCTGGACTTTGTCACAGACTCATTAGGTGACTTTAGATGGCTCCCTTCTCCTCAGTGGGACTCGGTTCATTCATCTGTAAAAAGAGGATATTGGACTAGATGATCTCTAAGACCTTTGACATCTAACATTTGATGTTCTATGATCTAAGATCTCAGCCCTAGGTCTCTCTCTACTGTTACATTCCATGTTTTGTGTTCCAAGGCCTTTTTCAATTCTGACATTGTTCATTCTTGATTCAAAGGTCCCTCTTAGCTCTGATATATAAAATTCTTTGTTCCAAGGTCACTTCTTACTCTGATATACCATGTTGAGTGTTCTAATGTCTCTTCCTAGTCAAAAATCTTATGTCCTAGGCTCAAAATGACATACCAATGAATCTTTAGCAGTAGTGATATTATCTCCAGAGTATGTAGTGCAGGGTATTATTATTCTCATCTTACAGATGAGGAAGCTAAGATTCAGAGACTTGCCCAACGTCATACAGACAGAAGAATGGGAGCTTGGTTTTGAACCTCAGTCTTCTGGCTCCAAGTTAAATAGTCTTGTCACTTCTGACCTATAGATCCTTTCCTGGAACATTGTTTTTTTCAGGCCTTGATTGTACCTGTATGTTTGATAAAGCACTTACCATGTATTCAGTGTAGTAATACCTGCTACTTCCATTTATGCAGAGCCTAAATCTTATCTAAACTTTGTGAACAAATATTTGTTGAATTTGATTTTCTCTGAGTGTCATCAGACATGTTGGGTGCAAAGCCCTACAGTCTTGTAGAATTCATGGTATTCAAGTAGAGAGAATTAGAGGCTTCTGGCCTAAAGTTTTTGATCCTCCACTCTACTGGTCTCCCCTTGACTAGCTAAGAGAGGAAGTCTTGCTCCGTCAGCTGGCACCATCATTAGGCAGTCCTGAAGTTCCAGAGACACAACTGGCCCTATGTGTAGATAGAGTAGGTCCATGGTGGTGAACTCTATAGCACGTGTGCCAGATGGGACACTTCTCTTTCCCTAGCACAGAGTTCACCAGAGTTCGTTATTAGAAATCCAGAGGGACTCAGGGCAGGGCTGCTTCCCTCCCCCTCTCCATGGGTGCCTGAGAACATTTATCACATCACCTGCCCCTCTAAAAGGTTCATCATTACTGGAGTAGGTGATCTCTCACATTATGGATAATAGAGATGTCCTGGGCCTTCTGCCACACAACTATTTCCCCTATCCTGTGGGGCCTGTAATTCCCACTGTTTGAGCTGAAAGGAACCTTAGGCATTCTATAGTTAAGACCTTTTCTTTTAGAGATCAGATTGCAAAATCCCACTTGTCCAGGGTCAAGTGGCAAGCAACAGTTAGAATTAGAGTCCAAGTCACCTATCTGTGAGTCCATTGCTTTTGTCAAAAGCACCTACTCTGAGTCAGACAGTGTCTTAAATTTTGGGTTTTCCACACTCCAATTTGGAAGTTCCTTAGATGGTCATATGAAAGGCTTCTGTTAAAACGTACATCTATGACCCAGAAGGTAAAACCTATTATTTCATCCTCCATTAGAAGCTTAGTTGATCAAATGCTCCTACAGATGTGCCTCTGGCAGACAGAATCTTTTGCTGGGGAAAGAGAGAAGATGTAGGCCTTCTCCTTGAGGCTTCTCACCTTGCCAGGAAAGAAAAGATCCACATTCATGGAAAAGCAATTCATTTCAACCAACATTTATCAAGCACTTTAAGGGAGGAATTTGGCAGCAGAAAGCATGCTTATTAGCATTTGGTAGCACATAACCTTGCATCCAAGTGAATGGGGTTAGTGAAGAAGCAACCTCTGGGATGGAAGGCGTATTGGAGCAGAGTGCAGAAAAATACTGACTTTGGAGTGAAAATCCCTGGGTTCAAATGTTGCTTCTGAGGTTTATTCTCTGTGTGACCTCTGGTAAATCACTTTACCTTCTTTGGCCTCAGTTTCCTCATCTGTAAAAGTGAAGGGAGTTAGCCAGATGGCCTCTTTGGGTCCTTTCAGTTCTGGAATCTTTTCATCCTAGGGCCATTCAGACACTGGTAAAGGGTAAAGGTTCTTGGATGTGGATTCAGGGGAGACCTGGGTTCAAAACTTGCCTCTGGCATTACTAGCCATGTGGGCCTCACTGTGTGGCTTCAATGTCTTTATATTTAAAATAGAAAGTTGTTCAACTTGTGTCCTGGGGCTGTTGTGGACAAAATGTCTTATAAACCTGAAGGTACAAAGCACATATTTGGCCCAACATGGGTGCTTATGAAGTGATTCCTGATTGAGTAAAAGCCCCCTAAGATGGAAACTATTTTACAATGCTGCTGTCTGGTAAAATAAACCCCCCAAAAATGAAAGGCAGGGCCCCCAAGAGGTGACAGGAAGCTTAGCAGCCAACCCTGATGGAAGGGTAAAGTGGAGTTTGCCTGATTATGGAGGGCAACTGGCTATTTGTGGTCAGGGATGGGGAGGGACCTAGCAGAACTGAGAATGAGGCAACCAGGAGGCTCCAGCTCCCAAAGGGGACTGGTTGAGCCTGATGGTCACCTACAGTGGAGAGGACCCCCAAAGCTCAGAGCTCAGGAGAGCAGCTAAGCGAAGGTCAATATCCAAGAAATGTCCCTCTTTAAATGTTGGGAGAGCAAGACAGGGAGTCCAAGGCTTTCTGTGCCTCGCATGGTACCTAGATGGAATATGGTTTGTCCTCATGGGTCTTTAAAAGCTGCTGTGGCCAGAAATTCATCACCTTCTGGCCAACCTGGCGATGTGCCTCTGGGACTTTGCTAGGCTGGTCTTTGGACACAGATGTGGAATCTGTTGCCAGGCTGTCCTCAGGGCCCTCCCAACGTGATGGGGCCTGCAGAGTTTACATTTTGCTGACATAGCTTTTGGGAAACCAAGTTCACCTCCATGCTGTGATGAGGTATGGAAGTAAAGATTCCATGGCAAGAGCCCTAGAACCTCATCCTGTATCCCTTCTTCCTTACTATTAGCTGAGTGACAAACTGAGTGATGGCAGGCAAGTTTAGTTTACTTTTCTAGGCCTCTGCTTCCTCATTTGGAAAAATAGGGGGCTGGATTAGATAGCCAAAGTCCCTTTCAGCTTTAGCTTTCTGGGTATTCTGCTCATAATAGGTGCTTAATAAATATTTGACAAATTGTCTTCAGTTGAGGCAGCTCTCTTACCCTGATCTTGCCTTGTTCCTTTAAAACAGGGCCTCAACTTTTTTGGGAGTCATGGACCCAAACCTATGAAACCTTTCTTAGAATCATGTTTTTAAATGCATAAGATAAAAAACTTAGGATTGCAAATGAAGTCAATTCTATTGAAGCACAGTTATTGCAATATTACAAAAACCAAGTTTGCAAATCCCAGGTTAAGAATCTTTGCTCTAAATCCCTGGTTTGTTTGCAGCTCTACACAACAGACCAGGTTCTTAGACTCCTGAAGGTTTAGTCAATTCAACTTAATAAGCATTTAAGTCCTAACTCTGTGTGTTTGCATGAGCACACACACGGTTTCCAGTGTGGAAACTCCATCCACTGATATACATTGGCAACTCATTTGTAACTTGCTGTGTTAGTGAGTTGCCTGGGATCAAATGGCCAGTATGAGTCAGTGTCAGGACATGATCTTAGAGCTTCCTGATTCTAAGCTGGCCAGCCTTAAGAGGCCCTGTACTGTAGGTTCAAAACCTGCCTCTAACATTGATTAGCTGTGTGACCCTAGGTGAATAATTTCCTTTCAGTTTCTTCATCTATAAGATGAAGGCATTGGACTATACTGGTGGTTCTTAACTTTTTTGGCATCATCAGTCTATTTGATAAAGAGGTAAAGTGTTAGGGACTCCTCAGGATAATGTCTCTTCGTAAAAATTGAAATACTAAATTTCAGTTTGTTCTAGATGTCCTCTAAAGACCCTAACAGCTCTAATTCTATGGTCCTGTGACATGTGTGCCCATTAGGACAGAATCATCTCTGAAAAGATTATTTTAATCATTTCTCTTTGATTATTATACAAAATAAAAATTCAGCTTCTGTAGTTCCTGGAGTTGGAAAATAATCTCACTTTATTTGCCTTTGGCTCAGAGAGAAAAATGCTAAGGAGCCAAACAGACCACCTACCTCAACCCCCCCCACCCCACACACACCCCTTGACCTTTGAGTGTTTTTAAACTGAATTTGCTTTTTTGATTCACCTAAACCTAAAGCTAAAGCTGTGTTTGTGTGAAGGGGAATGGAATGGGAGATGTGCTAGTAAGGAGACCTATAAAATACTGCTGAAAGCCAGGTAGGAATTAGAGAAATCTGGGCAGCCTGGGAAAAAAGGAGTGATGATGGGTGTCATTATAGCCAGATTTTCTCTTCTGATGACTCATGGTGTTGAGGAGGTGGCCCCTCAGCTCTGGAAAGTGTCACCTCCACTGGCCTCAGTTTTCTCATCTGTAAAAATGAAGGGGCCCCACCAAGCAGGGAGTACTTGGAGTGAAGGCTGCGAGGCTGACACTCTCAGGTCCAGCCTAGCAAAGTTCAGTAGGCACAGCAGGCAGCTAATAACACAATTTCTTTTCCTAGGCCCAAGCAACTCTGCAAGGAAGTTAGCCCCTGTAAGTTACAGAGGGCCTGTGGCCTGCATAGCTCAAGAGAGCAGCTGCATCTGGGAAGGAGTTGATCTGTGAGCCTTCACTGTGCCAAGGGGGTGAGTCCATATTTATGGAGCATGAGGTGTGTGTGTGTGTGTGTGTGTGTACATTAGGTGCTCGCTGCTGGGACTTGTTGAGAGTCCGAATGTTGGGTGCAAAGCCCTACAGTCTTGTAGAATTCATGGTATTCAAGTAGAGGGAATTAGAGGCTTCTGGCCTAGGGTTTTTGATCCTTCACTCTACTGGTCTCCCCTTGACTTATTTTGGAACTTAGGTTCCATGGAAAACTGGAAGATCCCACTCCAGCCCTCTTGGGTCAGGGTGAAGGAGAAAAGAGAAACAATAGTACCACCCTGTTGGGTCTTAAAAGTGGGTAAGTGTCGGGGATCCATATTACTTTCAACTAGAGATTTTTTTCTCTCTCCAAATCCATACCTTCCCCTTCCACCCCCCTCCCTTCCTTCTTCCTTTTTCTCCCTCCATCCTTTCCTGTTATAAACAATAAGTTGTAGTTTGTTTCTTCACCAGAGCCATTTCTGGATCTCTCTCTCTATTCCTGCCCTGCTGCCACCTCGAACAGAACCTCCCCCTTGTCCTAAAGAAACCTAGTTATAGCAGAACAGCCAGAGCTGCCAAATCTGCCACATTCTGCTATACTCAACCTAGGCCTCAGCACCCCCCCCCCAATACACTGAGAGGATATTTCATTATCAGTGCCCTGGGACCATTATTGGTTTTTCAGTCATTCTGTGTCAGCTTCCTTTGGGAGATCTTCATTTACTTCCTGTAGCCAGGGGGCATATTGCCCTTTGGGTCCTGCGAGTTTCTTTGGGCACCACTACAGAAAGTCTTCCCAGCTTTCTCTGAATTTCTTCTGCTCACCATATCTTAAGACATATTAACTCTGGGTCACAGCTTGTTCAGCCTTCCTCCCTCCAATTGATGGGCACCGCTCTGTTCCTGCTACCCTTAATGTTTTGGTGCATATGGGGCATTGGATTCTGTCTCTGACCTCCCAAGTGACCTGGGGCCCAAGCAGAAGAGATTTATTCAAAGTAACAAAGAAATTCAGTGGTAGTCTGAGCCTTAAGCCAGACACTCTGACTCCAGATGGGGAGGGAAGGAGCTCCCCTTCTCTAGAGGTCTTTCAACTGAGGCTGGACACCCACTTCTAGGGACTATTGTGGAAAGGGTTATTGTAGGGCTATTGTTTAGATTAAATGGCCTATGGGGTCCCTTCTAGCTCAGGGATCTGAACTAAGTTCAAGGGCAGAGACTTCAAGCTGGCTTCTCTCCTCTCCCCTTCCCTTCTTCTGTCTCCCTTTCAAAAATAAAGTTCTCTGGGAGCCCATTGCCCTGAGCATGTGGGGCCCAGTCTGGGGTAAGGTAGTGGGCTTGAGTTCCTCCTACTTTCAAAATAGAGAGGGTTCTCTCAGGTAGAGGCCACCTGCTGAAATGGGCCTGGGGGTCTGGGTTCCACCATCGTTGAGGGGGCAAGAGGGAGGTGTTTTTCTAGCTCCCTGGGAAGCAAAAGCCCAGACTGGAAGGAAGCTTTTTCTGCAGCAACTCTCTCCTTTCCTGTTCTCCCCTTTTCCCCTCCTCTTGTCTTTGAGACCACAGTGGTTCTAGAGTCATGAAAATCAGGGTTCAAATCTTACCTCAAACACTTAATAGCTATGTGACCCTTAGAAAATTGCTTAGTACTGTCTGCCTTTTGATCCAGCCATACCATTGCTGGGTTTATACCCCAGAGAGATAATAAGGAAAAATACGTGCACAAAAATATTCATAGCCACACTCTTTGTGGTGTCAAAAAAAACTGGAAAATGAGGGGATGCCCTTCAATTGGGAAATGGCTTAACAAATTGTGGTATCTGTTGGTGATGGAATATTATTGTGCTGAAAGGAATAATGAACTGGAGGAATTCCATGTGAACTGGAACAACCTCCAGGAAGTGATGCAGAGCGAGAGGAGCAGAACCAGGAGAACATTGTACACAGAGACTGATACACTGTGGTACAATCGAATGTAATGGACTTCTCTACTAGAGCAATGCAATGATCCAGAACTATTTGGAGGGACTTATGAGAAAGAACACTATCCACACCCAGAGGAAGAACTGTGGGAGTAGAAACACAGAAGAAAAACAACTGCTTCAATACATGGGTCGAGGGGATAGGATTGGGGATGTAGACTATAAAGGATCACCCCAGTGCAAATATCAATAATATGGAAATAGGTCTTGATCAATGACATGTAAAATCCAGTGGAACTTCTTGTTGGATATGGGGGATGGGAGGGAGGAAGGGAGGAAAAAAAACATGAATCATGTAACCATGGAAAAATCTTTTAAATTAATTAATTAAATAAAAAATTTCAATTAAAAAAAAGAAAGTTGCTTAGCATTTCTGAGCCTCCATTTTGTCATCTATAAAATGGGGCTAATAAAACTTTACTGGACTGTTGGGAGGGCCAAATGACTGAATGTGTGTGAGGAAAATTCTTTGAACACCTTAAAATGCTCTCAGAAATGTAAGCTGGAAAGATCCTGGCCCTGGAGCCAGGCTTCAAATCCTGCCTCAGACAGCTGGTAGCTCTGGGACCCTGGGGAAATTACTTCTCATCTCTGAACCTCAGTTTCCTCCTCTGTTAAAACAAGAGGATAGGTGGACTCTGACTTCTAAGGTCCCTTCTAGCTCCAAATTCATGATTCCATGGCCTGCTCCCTTCTCATCTTGCCCTTCCTCCTGTCCATTTTCCTCCTTCCTTTCTACCTGCCCCCCTAGGCCTCAATTTCCTCTTCTGTAAAACGAGGGGGGTGGCTTATGTGATAATACTAATTAATTATCCTTGTAGAGTGCTTTAAGGCTTGCCAAGCACTTTACATACGTGATCTCATTTGAGCCTGGCAGCAGCCGTTGGAGGTAGGTAGGTAGAACTGGTGTTATTATCCTCATCTCCGAGGTCTCTTATAGCTCTCAAATCCTCTCTCCTCATTAAATAGCATTCAGCCAAAATTGATTAAGTGCCTACTGTGTGAAGAGCATTTTGCTCAGCAGTCTGCTCAGAGCCTGGAAGTTTCCACCAGACCCAGTACCTGCCTTCCTTGTGCAGGGGGCTAGGATGGGATGAAGCAAAAATACCAATTCCGCTCAAACACATCATTACAGAAATTCATCAGAGAGGGGGCAAAGTGCTGTCTAAATATGGACTAGGCTGCCTAGGTAAGAGACCTATCCCTGAAGTGTCCAAGCACAGGCAGAGTGATCACTTGCCAGGGATGCTGCAGGAGCGGGAGGAGGGGCTCCAAGGGGCTAGCAGCCCTTCCTTCTAAGAGCTGCTCTTGCAGGAAGCAGAGAGCTGAGCAGCAGGAAGCCAGGAAGACTTGCCTGACCATGCTGTGTGAGGGGGCACCCATACCAATAAAATGAGAGCTCTGAGCCTCTCTCTGGCCTGGGCACAAGCAAAATCTGAAAGGTTCCTTGTAGGTTGTCCTGAGAGGATGACAACCAGCCAAAAAAGTGGAAAGCTGTATGTTCTAATCTACTTCTGACATGAATTTATTGTGTTGTCTAGGGCAAGTCACCTCCCTCCTCTATAAAATGAGAAGTTGAGTTAGCTCTGCCATTCGGTGCCTCCTTGGGATAGGAATAGAGACAGATTTCCATTCTTCACTGAGTCCTCAAATTTCACAGCACAGTGGCCAACACTCACTTTTTTTTTTTTAAATCCTTACCTTCTGCCTTAGAATCAATACTGTGTACTGGTTCCAAGGCAGAAGAGTGGGAAGGGCTAGGCAATGGGGTTAAAGGACTTGCCCAGGGTCACACAGCTAGGAAGCATCTGAGGCCAAATTTGAACCCAGGACCTCCTATCTCTTCTCAACCCACTGAGCTACCCAGCTGCCCCACTCACTTCTAATTCTTAAGTTGATGTTCCTGGATCCCTCTCCCTTCCATGAAGAAGGTTCTTTCTCACAAGTCCTCACACACATGATCCGGTTAGTTTTTGTTAGTTTATCCTTGGCATGTAGCCCAGTGCCTGGCATATGGTAGATGCTTCCTAGGTGTTTTTTTATGGAAAAATGCATCATTTAGGCTTGGAGGGAAAGAAAGAGGCATAGAAGTAGCTAAACTGGGGTTTGGGTGCACAAAGTACTAAAATAATATCAATCTGCCTTTTGTATGGAGATCTGGGGTTGGTTACTGTAACCTGATTTTCAAATGGCTTCCTTCCCAAAGAAAGGCAATCGATGAGCACTTACCACGTGCTGGCACTCTGCTGGGTGTTGGGGATCCCAAAGGCAAAAACAGTGCTTGCCCTTAGGGAGCTCACAGGCTATCAGAAGAGACAGCATGGACCCTCATAAGGACCTATAGGGCAAATGCAAATGAAATAGGGGGTGGTTTAGGGAGGAAGGAGTTCTAGCAGGATGGGGTGCCTTTCCTTGCCCTTCCTGTTCAGCAGACAGAGGAGAAGGAAAATTGCTTGAGGTGGGATCCCCCCACTCGGAATCTGGATGATAGTATTCAGAATGTTAAGGTTTGTGGAGCACTTTTCACCCATTATCTCATCTGAGCCTCACATGGCAGCAGGAGCTCCTTGGGCACTTCTAGGTATCATGGGCTCTACTTTATAGATGAGGAAACAAGTGGCTCACACTGGTTAAGTGAGAGGCCCAGGGTCACACAGGGGCTACAGGGTAGGGGCAAAATTGGAACCCAAGTCTTTCTGACTTGAACCTAACACCATGCCGTATTCCAAGTCCATTCCACTATACTTCATCCCTCAAGGGTAAAGTAGGATAGAACTCTAACCTCCTTACTCCTAGGTGTTATGTCACTCTCAGTGGAGTTGAAAAGTATGCCACTTTAGTTTTTTATTGTCATGATATAGAGTTGGTTTGACTACTTTCCCTTCCACTCCACGAGCTCCAGATGTTGGCTTGGGATTTTGGAAACCAAGCTGTCTTCTTGGAGGGAGATCATAGTATTCTAGATGCCCCAAGTGATGGAATCTTAACCTAGGGTCCATTAACTTGCAATTTTTTTCCTTCATATTTTGAGGACTATTCAATATAATTGGCCTCCTTTGAAACCCTGTGTATTTTAAAAATATGATCCTGAGGAGTCCCTAATCTTCACCAAACTGCCAAAAAGTCCAGGATATCCCAAGGATTAAGAGCCCCCAAATGTATATGACCCCTGCTTACAAATGTAACAAAGACCATTTGCAAGAACCAGAAGGTACAAAATAGACATCTTAAAACAGATGGATTAGAATTGACTTACAAAAGACATTAGTGTTTATTTTTGAAAATTAGCTGGTTCCTTTCTGGTATTTAAAATGAGTCAAGGTTCCCATGGAATCACAGAATCTATAATCTGGTGGAGGCCATCTAACCCAATCAGTCTCTGAACAGTAATCCTCTCTCCACCACCTACAACTGATCCACTTGAACCCCTCCAGGAATGAGGAACTCAGCTTCTCCCCAGGAAGCTCATTCTTCCTTTTGATATCTCTCCTGGTTAGCTAGCTCTTCCTGATCTCAGTCTTCACTTGGCTTCTCTGGAGCTTCCACTTGGTGCTCCTAGCTTTGGGATCTCTGCTCCCTCTTCCACATGGTAGACAACCTTGAAAATACTCCCCTAGCTCACCTCTTCCCTCCCCACAAGTCTTCTCTTCTGCTAAATATCCCTAATTCCTTCCACTGATCCATGGAGTCATATTGTTGGGCCCTTTTACTATTCCAGTCACTCTTCTAGACAAAATTCAGCTCAGCAACATCCTTCCTAAAATGTGGGGCTCTGTGATGAACATGATACCTCGGCTGTGATCAGACCAGACAGAGTCCAGAGGGACCATCCATCATTTCCCCAGCCCAGGCGGACACTCTGCCTCTCTTAATGCAGTTTAAGACTGTTGGGTTTTGTTTTGGGGGCTGCCGTGTCACTGGGTTGACTCATATTGAGCTTGCAGTCTACTAAAGTCCATTAAATTTACAGCCGGCCTTCCAGGGATATATATGCCACATTAAGCGAGACAGCAGTAGCTCCATGTTGGAGATGAGGTCACCACGGCAATTTTTCCTTTTACTTAGGAAAAAAAAGTGGAAAAAATCACCCCCACCCACATATAGACAAGTCTGGAGCCAATTAGTGGAGACAATAGCAGACAGTGATTTATTGTCAGGCTTTTGCTATTTCTGAAAAAAAAACCAAAACATTTTTTACTTCCCCCCAACCCAGACATAATACTATTCTGAGTATGAAAATGGGGGTGGCAGCTTGTCAAGGTGAGGTAACTGTATTTCCATCGCCCAGTAGGATACTATCTCATGCTTATATACTTCAGCATGTCTGAAGGCTCATAGCTCTTCTAGATGTTCTTCCTTTCCCCCATTTAGGACACAAAATTTGAGAGTTGGCCATCTAGGGGGAGCTCATGCATGAAATGTATCTCTCCTATAAAATGCCTGACAAATGGTTGTCCAGCCTTCCAAGGCTGGGTGCAACCCCAACCATTATACTTGGGGACAACAAAACCTAATTTTTCCCTTATTTTTTACCTTTTAATTTAGTTTTCTGGGTAATATACATATTATCACATAAAACATATTTCCATGTTATTCATTTTTGTAAGCCAATAATCTTATAGCTATAGAACCCAAACCCCAAAACACGTACCCAAATAAATAAATGATAAATCGTATGTTTTCATCTTCATTTCTACTCCAACAGTTCTTCCTCAGGAGGTAAAGAGCATTCTTTTTCATAAGTCCTCAGAATAGCCCTGGATCATTGTATTGCTCTTAGTAGCAAAGTCTATCACATTTGATCATTCCACAATATTTCAGTTACTATGTATAATGATGTCCTGGTTCTGCTTATTTCACTCTGCATCAGTTCACATAGGCCTCTCTAGTTCTTTCTGAAACCATCCCATTTATCATTCTTTATAGCACCATAGTATTCCAGTACCATTATATACCACAATTTGTCCAGCCATTTCCCAGTTGAGGGACATTCCAATTCTTTGCCATCACAAGAAGCAAAATCTAATTCTTCCACACAGCAGCTTTCATATGTTTGAAGACAGCTCTTATGTCTACTTCCCAAGATTTCTCCAGGTTAAACATGTCTAGCTCCTTTAGCTGATCCTCATATGACATGAACTTGAGACCCTAAACCAGTCTTGGTTGCCTTCCTCTGGACACTCTCTGTTTATTCAATGTCTTTTTTAAACTGTGCTGCCCAGAACTGAACCAGATGAAGTTTTATTAGGGAAGACTACAGTGGGGTTACCACCTCCTTATTCCTGGAATTTCTTTCATACTCAAGTCCAAGATCACATCAGCTCTTTTGGTCCCCATGCCATCCCACTGACTCACATTGACCTTGCAGTCCACTAAAATTCCAGATCTTTTTCAGAACCACTATTGTTACCCATGTGAAGTTGATTTTTTTTATACCTGAGTGCAAAACTTATGGTTCCCTATTGAATGTCATCTTAGATTCATCCCAGTGCCCAAGTCTGTCAGGATCCTTTTGGGTCCTGATTCGGTCACTTTGTATTAGCTATCCCTCCCAGCTTTGCATCATCCACAGATTTGATAAGCCTTCATCCAAATCATTGGTAAAAATTTAAAGCCACATGGATCCAAGCACAGTTCCCTTGGGGTACTCCATGGAGACCTACTATGTCATCTTTGCATCATTTGCTCTTCAAGTTTGGCCTTCCAAACAGGTCTGAATCTACATAGGTGTGTATTATCATCTAAACCATCTCTCTCCATGTTTTCCACAAGAGCAGTATAAGATATCTTCTATCAAAAGTTTTACTAAAGTCTATGTAAACGATATCCACAGCATTTCCTTCATCTACTCCTTTAGTGACCCTATCAAAAGAGGAAATGAGACTAGTTTGGTTAGTTTCCTGGGTCAAAGGGTATGTTCATTTTACTAGCTTTTGGGGCATTGTTCCAAGTTGCTTTCCAGAATGCCTGGAGCAGCTCCACCAATCATGTATTAATGTGCTTCTTTTCCCACAGCCCCTCTAGCACTTCTTGTTTTCTTTTTTTGTCAGTGTTGTCAATCTGATGTGTGAAGGGGTGCCTCAACGTTGTTTTAGTGTGCATTTCTCTAATTATTGTTGATTCAGAGCCTTTTTCAGGTGACTATGGATAGCTTAGGTTTCTTCCTCTGAAAACTGTATATTCCTGTGCCTTGACCACCTATCAGTCAGGGAATAGAATGAATTTCTATTAAAACTCACAACAAAGCCCATTCCACAAAGACCTTGCAGATAAGGCTTGTTTGATTTTGCTCACTCCAGTCTGCCCCATATCTTGCCCCCAAAGCTGGGTGTAGCTATAATGTCAGATCCCTGTTTCTGAGAATCTTGAGAGGCTGTTGTATGATAAAGAGGATTTTGCCTCATTCTTTGAACCATACTAGAATAGAAGGGAGTAAATTGCAGGGAAGCAGATATCAGTGTCATTTAAGAGGAAGAAGAACAAACTTCCTCCCCTCACTTCTCCCTGTTTTCCCTCTCTGCCTCCTCCTTTGCTGCCTCTTACCTGGAATACTTTATATTCGTCAAAACCCAGCTCAGGCACCACTTCGGCCATGTAGATTTCTCCGACAACCTCTCCTCACCAAAAAAAAAAAAAACCCAGCCTAGATTCATCCAGCCTTCTGGTTTGATCCTAGATAACACTGTATCTCACTAATGCACCCCCAGTACCAGCTCCTGTCCTTTAAAATTTACAGAGTGCTTTCTTCGGAACCACCTTCTCTAATTTATTCTCTAACTGCTATTCCTACAGCCCAGGTCTAGCCATAGCACTCCCGGGCTCATGATGAGTCACTGGCTCCCTATTGCCTCTCAGATCAACTACCAATTCTGATATTTGACATTTAAAGTCCTTTGCAATCTGTCTCCAATCTATCTTCCCAGGCTGATTACATGTTACTCCCCCTCACACACTCTGTGTTCCAGCCTAGCCTGCTTATTTGGTTCTCCCCATAGAGGGCAATCTGGGACTTTGTGTAGGCTGCCCCCCATGCCTGGAATGTTCTATCTGCTCACCTTCACCTCATGGAGCTCCTTTTAAGGCTTGGCTCAGATACCCCCTCCTTTGGGAGACCTTTCCTGATTTCCCCAGTGGTTAGTTCTCCCCACACCACCCCCAAATTGATTTTTCTTTTTCTATCCCTCTATTTTGTATTTACTTTCTTTTCTTTGTATTTTGCCAGTGCCTGGCACAATACCTGGCACATAGAACCTCATAAGCATTTAGGAAATGCTTATTGATCAGTTGACTATTTCTTTGAACACATTCTTCCCCCCTTCCCCAGACAGAATGTAAATTACTTCAGGCCAGGAACTGCTTTCTTTTTTATCTTTGTATAAATAGAACCTAGCACATAGTGGACACTAATTGCTTGCTTCATTGAATGGAATCCTCATTTTACAGATCAGGAAACTGAGGCACAGAAAAGAGACTGGCTTGCCTTTTATCATATAGCTAATGAATGCCAGTCAGAATTTGAAGTCTGGTTTTCCAACTCCAACTTGAGTACTCTTTCTACTATCCCATGCTGTCTCTGGTTGTCTCTGGGAAAAGGGCAAGGATCCCACTAGATCTGTCTCTGGAATGGGGCCAACTCAAATTTATCTTGGATTTGAAATCTGAGTAGTTTCATTTAACAGGTCAGATAAGATTTAGGGAAGACACTGGGCTCTGGGTCCTGTAATTTCTGTTATTCAAGTGAATCTGGAGCTCTACTTTAGGATGAAAAGCTTTATTCCTATCTACACAACCAACCTTCCTAATGAACTTCTTGGATTGTTGTTCTCTGCTCAAAAGCTCGAGCTAACCCTGCATTGCTGTTCAGCTGTTTTCCAACCATGTCTTACTCTTTGTGACCCTATTTGGGGTTGTTTGCCATTTCCTTCTCTAGTTAATTTTACAGATGAGGAAATGGAGGCAGAGTAAAATGATTTGTCCAAGGTCACATAGCTAGTAAGTGTTTGGGGCCAATTTTAAACTCAGGAAGATGAGTTTCCTGATTCCAGACCAGACATTCTATCCACTGCGCCACCTTGCCCCTCATTAACTCCTGAAAAAGGTATAAACCTGCTAATCTTGACATCTTGATCTCTCTATAATGTGACAGCCACTTAGCTTTTTCATATGACTCCCCTTGCAATATTTAATGTTCTACCTAAACTCGGCTATCCTTATCCTTCTTCCATAGTTTTGCTCATGCCGTCCCTCTGGGCCTGTAATGATTTTCACTCTTGTCTCTTTCCCTGTCCCATTTCTATCTGTGGAAGTTCTTTTCCCCTACAATACCCAAATCAGCTGTTACTTTCTTCAGGAAGGCTTCACTGCCCCCTTCATGCTCCTCTTACCCCCATCCCTAAATGAAAGTGAGCTCCTCCTTCTTCAAATTTCTCATAGCATTGTGCTTGGGCCTCCCTTCACTTTTGTGTTTAGATGGAGTTCTTGACATGGAATCTGGGAACTTGTTTTAAAAAGCATGTTGGTAGCTGCATTTCATTATAATTGGGATCCTTGGTAATCCTAGAGATTTTATTGCACCAATTTACCAACTTTGATGGTGAGAAGAGATGCACTGGTGTCCCCTTCCCCAGGCAAAAGAGGCCCAAGCCACAAAAAAGACCAAGAACCCTTGGGTTCTAGGTTATAAGTTTCTTGAAAACAAGGCCTATGTCACATCATTATTTCTGGCTCCAGTGCCTAGCCCAGGGTTCTACACACACAATTAAGTATCCAACAAAGGTTGAATTCATTAGGCTTGAATGCGTCCATTCTATACTTTTGTGCTTCCTTTCGTTCAACTTTCTAGTAAAAGATTCTTTTGAAAAATTGCAACCTTGTCTCAGTTGAAGGTAGAGGAAAAATGATTTTTCTTCATAACCATTGTAATAGGTCGAGGTGGTGGACAGGGAGGGGGGAGATCACAGGCCCAGTGTCATGACCTTGGGCAAGTTGATTCTGGTCATGTTTTCTTCTCTAAAACATTTAATACGATTTTTTGGTATGAAAAATAAGCTTAATTTCCTCTATTTTTCTGGGATAAAAGAGTCAGGGACATTTTTGAGCAAAATGGAAGAAAGTAAGTCTATTTTTCATGCCCCAAACTGACACATACAAGAAATATTTTCGATCTGTACATAATTTCCTATTTGATATTTCAAAGGGGAACAAGACTGCCAGCGTTAACATTTTCTTATGGACTCCCAGTGGGGTGTGTTGGAGATAACCACAATGGGCTGGGAGAGCCGATTGTTAAATGTTCAGTGCAAATCTTAGAAATTGGTAGATGCTTTAAGGCCTATGTCATGTCATCTTTTTCTGGCTTCTGTGCCTAGCCCAAAGTTCTGCATGTACAGGAAGTGCCCATCAACTATTGAATTCAGTGGACTTGATTTGCTGATTTGTTCATTGTCTAGACTTAAGTGATGGAGAAAATGTTCATGATGTAGATTGCACTTAAAAAGTATGTGATACACTCATTTCCTCTCCAAAGATCTGGTTGTTAAATATTTACCAGCATACCATTGACTTCTACCAATAGCACTAGACCAAGGTTCTATGGAATGGTTTTATGAAATATGGATCTTACCCAAACTCTGTATTTTACAGATGTGGAATTTGAGGCCTGAGGCAAGTTTGTCCCCAGAACCTAGTCTAGATCCCAATTCTTCTGCCTCCCAAATTGGGGATCTTCCCAATATACCAAGGTATCTAGTTTCATTGGTCTTGGATAAAGGCATCCATAACAAGTTTATCAACTTTGTAGATCTCAGAAAACTATGAAAGGTACCTGGAAGGTTGACTTAGAGAAATGACACCAGAAAGAAGAGTTGAAGAGACTTGTGATGCTTTACCTGGAGAAAAGAAGATTCAGAGTATGAGATAGGGGGTATATCACATGGGAGAAGGACATGACATCTGTCTTTGCCTCCTTGAGGAGTTGTCATGTTGAAGGGAAGGTTATATTTCATCTGTTTGGCCCCAGAGGGTAGAAATGAGGTGATTTTCTGCTTCACATTAAGGACAAAATTCTTAAGAATTTGAGCTATCCCCAGTACAGTGGTTTTCCTTAGGACAGGCACTGGTTGGGAATTTGTCCAAGGGGATTCTTCCTAGGATATTGTTTGAACCATCCTCTGGATCTGGCCTTCAAGTAACCCCAATACTTGAAGAAGCTGTGAGTGTGTGAATGTCCATGTGCTCTGATGCTAACAGTTATGTGAGACCAGTTGAAAATCCTGGAAATGGTCTGGGATCTGAGCCAGCTAGAAGAGGGGAGTCTGACAATGATGGATTTAGACAGCTATGAAAGTTGGTACTACCCCTCTTGTGGTTTTTTCTTGCACAGAAGCTCTGGGGTTGCAGGTGGAATAGGATAAGATAATAGGAGAACACAAACTGAGATGCACAGAAGGAGAGTAGATTGGCTTGGCCAAAGCAGAGAGCTGGAACAAGAGATCATAGGAATGTAGATTAAGAGTTAGACGGGGCCTTAGACATCATTGAGGCCATTTTCCAGATATGGAAACTGAAGACCAGGCAGGTTAGGAGACTCATCCAAGGATATGTCACTAGTAAGTGTATGAGGCAAGATTTGAACCCAAGTGTTTCTGTCTCTAAGTTTCGGGTAAAGGATGTTGGTATTCCAATCTCATTGTCCTGAGTATGTCTGACCAAGTTCCTGTTCTTGCCTGGCCTAGGATATTATACAATTTCTGATAGTATGAATTTTTTTGGTCTTGGTATCATGTCGTAGTTGGGGAGGGAGGCAGTGTGGTATAGTATAATGAACATTGGATTTGGGCTCAGAGGATCTAGGTTCAGAACTCAATTTGGATATTTCCCACCTATATCATCTTGGACAAGTCACTTCCCTTCTGTGGGGGAAGTTTCCCACTTTGGTAAGATTAGAGAGCTGGACATAGATGACCCTTGAGATTCCTTCCAGCTCCAAATCTACAGTCACGTGATGTCTATAACTGGCTTAGCTTGGCCTGGGTTGGCCTCAGTTTCCTTGCTTATAACATAAGGGCATTAGACTTGGCACCTTCTCAGGGCTTGGCTTTGACATATGTGGCTCTCTGTGACTTCACAGAATGTTAGAGTCATAGGGCTTTGCTGAGCTATTTGCTCCTAATGGAACTTGCGAATGACGGGGGAAAATTGGTGATGGTTCAGAAATCTGTACAAAAGGCAAAGCCCACACTTCTCAGAAGACAAACTGAGTGGCTTTCAGCCCTCTACACCATCACTGAAGCTATAGCAAACTCTAGGTTATTTCGCATATTCCTCATCAGTCATCGCTGCTACGTACATGCAAATCTCACCCCTTCGGTGAGTAAACATAAGAAATGTAACCCTGGAAGGCCCCTATGATTGGAACTTCTCTTTCACTGGGGTCCAGCTTCCAAGCTGCAGAAGAACAGTTTCCATCTTCATACCTGCCTCCACCAGCCCACTCAGAGAGTTCCATTTTCACACCAGAAGAAAAGGCGCACCCAGGGCGATGGTCACACCCCAGAGAACCAAGGACAGCAAGGATTTTGTCTGAAAAGGTATCTGAGCATCCCACCTGCTAGAGCTGTCTTTGTTTTTTTTCTCCCTCTGGACTGAAGGGTGTTTTTTTTCTTTCTCCCACCTATGTTACCCTTTCTGTGTATCCTGGGGCTTGTCTTTGCTTTGGAGATCCCTCCCATCAGATCAGGGCTTCTCCGAGGGTAGGGACTATGCCCCGGTAGGCCAGAGGGCTCCCTGGAACCCTTAGTATTTCTCACTATGAATGGAGCTCCCACATTGAGATACTAGAACCAAAGATTCAAGCCAGGAGCAAGGAAAGGTGCCTGGGGCACCAGAATTTAGAGGGTGGGAAATTTTTAACTAATTATTTTAGAAGATAATACAGTGTTAAAACTCATTCCACTGATGTTTTGACAGAATTTTCACTCCTTCTGGAGGGTAGAAACTAGGGAGCTGTCAGATGTCTGCCTTTTTTCTTGGCTCTTTTCTTCCGGCAGTTTACCAAGAAGGCTCCCTCCCAGCCCGGTCTGCCCTGCTTGGCACTGCCCAGCACCTCCCTGGGTGGCAGTGACCTTTCAGACCTTTCCACAAGCTGGTGTCAGGGTACATCCTTCCAGCTCCATGAAAGGATCTTCTCCCTTCCACATGGATGATTTTTTTGATGAGTACATTTCCTCTTACCTTCCCCAGGAGCCATTATAGACTACTTGTCCACAGAGCAAGGTTCCACAATCAAAAGTTATGACTCTGCCCCCTTAGAATCTTTTTATTACCTAGAAAAGCCACTATCCAGTGATTGCTAGGTCCACAACTGACCCCACTTTTCTGGAGTTCTCATCCCCTGTGGATCAAACAAAAAGGTAGCTCCATATGGGATTTTTTGTGGTGATCAATTAGAAAAGCTTCTGTCAGAGGGAATAAGACTGTCCATCTTCATGTCTGCCAGTCAGGGAGGGAAGGAGCTTCTAATTTTGTCTCATTTCCCCCTTTGCTCTCTTCTTCAAATTCTCTGCTCTCTCTCTTTCTCCTGCTCTCCCTAACTGCTCTATTCCAATTTGGGCAATTACTCCCACAGCGTAGCCCACAAATCATCTCCTGTTTATGGGAAATGGTAACAATTCTGTTTACAGGACTTTAGAAACCAAGCTTTGGCCAGAAGGATCCATGAATGAGGGAGAGAGCATGGGGTCATGGCTGAGACTCCTTGGGTTGTGGAGGAGACCCTAGCTTACAGGGCCCTGTTCCAAGACTTCTGCCTCAGCTAGGGGTTATTAAAATCTATTTCTATCATGCCATGGCTTGTTATTAACCTAGAATGAAAACCAAAAGAATGCCTCTCCTTAGCACAGTGCCTGTCATTCAGTGGGCCTATGTAAATGCTTATTCCTTTCCTTTTCTGCCTTCCTTCTCTTTCGGTGTCAATAGCCAACGATGAGCATTAATGTGTGAAGACTTCCAGAAGGAGAAGGGTTAGGATGTGTGTCATAGAATCTTATATTGCAGAGCACCCAAACTGGGATATGTTAGAGCTGGGAGGGACTTGAGAACATAGAAGAGAGAAAGGCAGAGCTTGGAGTCAGTCGGTCAACAAGCCTTTATTTTGATCGCCAGGCATTGTGCTGTGTTGAGGATGCTGCAAAAAGACACTTCCGTTCTAATGGGCAAACCTGATACATGGGATGCCAAAGAGATCTGAGACAAGGGCATGCATGGGAGAGATGTCTTGGGTAGTGAAGCTTGCTTAGAAATAAAGACATGACTGGAGTGGACTCCTATCCTAAGTGGAGGTTCTAAGAAGAGTCGTGTAATCAGAGCAAGAAGAACCAAGGGTGGCCTAGAGTCTTAGACCATTTAAGGTGTGAATTCCAGGTTAAGGTCTGAGTGATCTTTGGAGCTAAAGTGGTAGAGAAATCTGGAGTGCAGACTGGTGAGCTAGGAGGAAGTTTAGAACAGAGAAGAGGGAATGTTAGAGTTCCAAAGAGTCTGATCAATTCCCAGATCAAATTCCCAGAGAGGGGAATAAAGAAGTTAGCAGAAGGCATAGTAGGACAGAGAATGTAATATATCCCAGCTAGGAGGGACTTTAGACTGTAGAAGGGAGAATGGCAGCATTGGCAGGGACCTCAGAAGGAAAACAAGAGAATGTAAAAGAAAGAATTAGAAGGGTTCTTGGAGTAGTGGGGTCACACTCCAATAACAAACCTGGGCCACTGATCCATACAGAAGAATCCCTGATGGCAGCATATTGCCTTAGAGTTAAAAATGTAATGGTTTTTAGATTTGATTGGGTTTTTATTTATTTTGTTCACTGTTTCCCAATTACTTCATCATCTGATTTAGGCCACACTTGGGAATATTAACAGGCGAGGCTACACATTGGATACCTCTGCCTTAGAACATGAAACTGAAAATCTCAGAGGTAAAAGAGTCCAACCAACACGTTTCTACTAATGGGGAAACTGAGACCCAGAGAAGGAAATCAAGATTGTTACAATTTGAAGGGCCCTCAGTGGCTATCTAGTTCAACTTAGGCTTTAAGAAGAATCATTTCTATATTATCTATAATTAAGTAGTCATCCAGGTGATGCAGTGGATAGAATACCATCTAGGCTCCACAGTCAAGAAGACCTGAGTTCTAATGTGGCTTCAAACACCTATTGGCTATATGATCCTGGGTGAGTCACTTCACCCCGTTTGCTTCAGTTTCCTCATCTGTCAAATGAGCCAGAGAAGGAAATAGCAAACCATTCCAGAATCTTTTCCACGAAAACCACAAATGAGGTCACAGAGTCAGACGCTATTAGAAAACACCAGCAGCTTTTGCTCAGCCTTATGTGAGAGAGAAGCTATTTCTTCTCCAGACAGCCTATCTTATTTTGAGATGGCTCTCATTGTTCGAAAGTTTTTCAAACCTAAATCTGCCTTTTTACAAAGGTCAGATGCGAAATCACATACTGTACATACATTCTTTAAGCCAAAAGGATGGTGGAAATGAGAATTTCCTATAGTGTGTATCTGATGGCCAAACTTCCCTTTTCTACTCAGTAGACTGCAAGATCCTTGGAGGCAGGGACTGTGTTTTATCCAGTTTTTGCATCTATCCCAGCCCCCCAGTCCAGGGTTTTTCACATGGCAGACATTTAAATGTTGGTTGTATTTGTGTTCCTCAGTACAAGAATTACAGAACTGGGTGGACTCTGACAGTCCTCCGTTCTAAGCCCTTATACAATTTTCAGCAGAGAAAACTGAATCCCGGAGAGAGGGATCATCCTTTCTTCTAACAGCTACCAACAATGAAGCTTACCTAGACCAAGGTCCCACAGCTAGTTAGTGAAAGAGATGGCATCCCAGAGACCTTCTAGTTCATTTCGCTTGTTTTACAAGAGATTACTGAATCCCAGAGAGTTGTCCAGTCACAACAAAATCCTAGATCTAGAGTTGGAAGGGACCTGAGAGAGGTCTGGCCTAAGGAAAGTGACTTACCCAGGGTCACACAGGCAGTAAATGTCAAGAACTGGGATTTGGCTACAGGGTTGTCATAAAGATCTAATGAAATATGCGTAAAAGGATTTGTAAATCTTATAACATTGATGGAGGTGGGGATGCTGCTGCTAGTCTGAACTCCAAGGTCATGCTCTTTCCAATAGACCACGGTGATTTGAAGCCAAGTGTCCAAGGCTCTTTCTACTCTACAGCACACTGACTTTCACAAGTACTAGTTAATCTCCTAGACACCAGAAATACGGTACATTTTAATGACATTGTGTGGAAAAGACTTCTTGCATTTCAGCTATTTACCCTTTTTAGCTCCCAGCAGCTTAGGGGATCAGGCCTCCATTGATGGCAACAGCTGCTCTACAGCTCGCCAACAAGAAGGTGCAAATGACTACCAGGCTAGGTTTTGATCCCTTGTGGAAAAGAGCTCTGGTTGCCCAAGGTAAAGATGACTGGAAAGAAAGGCCATCCAGTGGTTTCATTTTACAAACAATTATTGTGTGCTTGATAAGTGTATGTCACTGTTGGGGTGGGTAAGAGGATGAGAACATCTGAGAGAACAGTCAGTCTAATCTCACTTTTAGCTTAAACAGAAGCCTCCTCTATGGCGGCCTTTGCCTGAATGCTTCTATTGGTAAGGAGCTCACTACTTCATGAGACAGCCCCCTCTGTTGCTCAACAGATCTGTTTTGGGGAAAATGTGCCCCCATGTCGAGTCCAAATCTCCCTTTCTGAATCCCCCACCCCCTGCCATTGCTTCTGGTTCTGCCTACTGAAACCCCTCAGTCCTTCAGATATTTGAAGACAGCTTCCATCCCCCTGTCCCCTGGGTTTTCTCTTCTGATATTCTAGGTGGGGTGTGACAAGGCTAGAATTTGGTGGGACTATTGCATCTCTTGTTCTAGACTTTTGAGAATAATAATCATGATAACGATGCTGTATCTGACATAGATAAAGTGCTTCGAGGTGTACCAAATGTTTATTATATATACTATCTCCTTTGACTGTCAAAGCAATTCCATGAGATAGGGATTACAGGAAGGATTACCTTCCTTTTGTAGATGAGGAAACTGATAATAAGTCAATGTACTTAAGCTCCCTGTTCGGTTTGGGGGCTGCCATGTCATACTCTTATCTCACTCTGTAGTCAGATTCCATGAGTAGTCCCTGGTTTTCCCTTATGTCATCTCCCATCTCCTGTTCTTTGGATTTTGATTTTGGAATTTACATTTGTCCTCATTAAGTGTCACCTTGTTTAATCTAGCCCATAGGTTCAGCCTGCCAAGATCTTTTTGAATCCGGAGTCTGAAATTTATCATGTTAGCTTTGTTCTCTCGGTCTGGTGTCATTTCTAATTTTAATAAGTATGGTTTCTGTTTCTTCATCCAAGTCACTGATGAAAATATGGAACAAGCCAGGGCTGAGGACAGTCACCCAAGATTATAGACTCCCAGGATTTAGAGTTGGAGGGGACATTAAAGACCATCTAGTCTAGCTCCTTCATTTTTACAGAGGAGGAGACTGAGGCCCAAGGAAGGGGAATGGTTTATTTGAGATTACAAAGGTCGTAAATAGCAGATGTGGGCTTCTAGCCCAGGTCCTTTGATTTCTAATACAGTGTTCTTTCCATTGCCTTACCTCTCTTGTAAGTATGTTCATCAATACTTTGGGGGCAGCTATGTTCAATAAACCTCTGCTCTTGCCCACCCCACATTCTTCCATCTTAGCCATAGGGAAATTGTGAGAACTTCTGTTACATGCTTTGGGGAAAATTCAGATGTATCACGTCTACAGAATTGCCCTAATCTAATTCTTATTAATGAAGATAATAAAACCAATCTGACTTGTTTTTAGTGAACTGGAGAAGTTTCCAACCTCCTCACTAATTCTTCTGGATCAGGCTTCCTGATTCCCTGCTTCTCCCCACCTCAAGCTGATGGGAGGCTCTTGGAACATCTCAACCATCTAGGAGCAGAATTCAAAAGCTAGAGAGAGAGGACTCGCTCAAAGTCACAAAAAACTTAGTGCCTGAACTGGGCCTCATGCCTATACCCAAAGATCTTTTCCTCATACTATACTGCCATACTTATTCTCCGTTTTGTTTCTGGAGGAAAGCTGCCTGGACAAAGTCCATAAGGGCCTTCCTTTCCCCTAATCTCTAGAAGAAAATTACTGAAGTGAAATAGCTCCCTTCCCCACTGCTTCTTACTTCAATGTAACCACCCACTTTGGACACCAGACTTTTGGGCCCCTTTGGGGGCCTTTTATTCTATTTCCTATGATTTTAGCCTTTTCCCCACTCTGGCATCCCTTCTACCTTCACTGGTAATTAGAATGAGTGTGGTATAGTGGTAGGTGCTAAACTTGGCATCAAATACTGGATTCCTAGTTCTGACACAAGCTCATCACATTGCTTCTTTGGGCCTCAATTTCTTTATCTGTAAGATGGGTATAATCTTGCACTACTTCTTTCACAGGGTTGCTATGAGGAAAGCAGCTTTTAAACCTTGATATACTAGAGAAGTGGGAGCTATTAACTAGATATGATTGCTCTAAGTTTGACTTCATTTAGGAATTGATCCCTAGAATAAGGAGGAGGAGTTGTGCAAGGTGGGAAATAATCCAGGAAGGCAAAGCTAGGGTCCAAGAGGGAGAATGATAGAGAGGGAAGAGTACTGTATTGGTAGTCAGAAGAGCTGGTTTTGAATCTTGACTTTGCCTGTTTTCTGTGTGACTTTGGGAAGTCACTTAAACTCTCTGCACCTCAGTTTCCTCCATCAAACAAAAGAATAAGACTAGATTTAGTTCTGTTCATTAAGCATTTGTTGAGTACTTGCTCTGTGTTGTGAGGTGATTAAGAAAGAAATGAGAATAGTCCCTGTCCTCAAGGATTCGATTGGGGACTAAATGATCTTTAAGGTATTCTCCACCCCCCCCCCCATTCTAGTATGGTCCTCTGTCTTTGAAAATCTCCTATTTTCAAAGGTTGGTCCTGTTTTCCCTTCTATGTCTTAGACAGCAGAAAGTTGTGGGAAACACAGCAGGAGGTTGTGGAAAAACTTTTCCCTGGAAGCCTTGGGAGGTGCTTTTTCCCGTCTGAGAGGAGAGAGGGGAGGAAACATTTGGAGTCCTGTCTCCACCTGTTTCCACCCACCTGGATGGGGGTGAGCATCCTCTTCTCTCTCTGGTCCCTCTTTCCCATGATGGTCCATTTTGTAAGTAGGGTTGGGGCCCAGGGATCAATCAGTCTGGGGCTGAGGTTATAGCTCAGTTTGGGTCCAAAAATATATTTGGTCATTCTCTGTATGATGGATGAAGCCTGGTCTCATTAGCACTGCCAAGAGAAAGAGTAAAGTGAGAATTGGATATGAGGTTCAGTTCTTCTAGGGTTGAATTAGCCTGATCAAAACTTCATCTCAAAAGGATGAGTTCTACCATGTTAAGCAAAGAAGAAATAAGGCAGTTTAGGGATCTTTCAGACATTGAGGACCCATACACCTGCAAAGAAAATGCACAAACAATTGGACAGTCACTGCTTGATAAATGCTAGCTGAATGTTAATGAAAATATAGCTGTGTGGGACTGGAAACAGAAAGGTAATGACCCTTGGGGAAACTGGAAAATTGACAACATGCATCTTTATCCCTCCTTCCTTCCACTTCTCCCCCTATATCCAATGGGTGCACAGTATTTTCTTCTGGCCTAAGCTCTATTAACTAAATTTGTTGTTCCTGGTCAGAATTTTATGGTCTAGACCTTCCTGCTTATCAGAATACACCATCACATCAAATTCCTTCATTTTACCAAGGAGAAATCTGTGGTCCATAGAGGTAAAGTGACCAGAGCAAGGTCACAGAGCTAGTAAGTAGCTGTCAAGATTTGAACCCAAGGCTTTCATGGAACTCCACTATTCTTTCTACTAATCAGCCTTTTCATTTCATAGGTAAGAAAGATGAGGTTGCCCAAAGGGAAATGAATTGACCAGGGTCACATGATTAATAAATGAATAGAATTAATATTTGAACTCAGGTCTTCTGACTCCAGATCCATTGCTTTTTCCTTTGGTTCTGATGTTTACCAGCTGTGGGATTGGGGAGAAGTTTCCTGACTTTTAGGAAGGGGACAATCATTGCTTCCCTCCCTGGGTCATTGCAAAGATAGTGCTTTATGAACGTTAATGTATTTTCAGAAATGGAACTTTTGTTCCTATAATATAGAGATCTGACTCTGCTTCTATACTAGCCTTACTTCGTGTTTGCTCATGTAAAACAGAATTTGATTCATGGCTCAGCAATTCCCCAGAGTTCCCTCCATTTTATGTCTGAGAGCATTGTCATTGTGATACGTGATGACTTAGCCATCATTATAAGTGATTCAGTGATCGTTATTATTGTCATTGACATCTTCCTCCTCTTCAAAAAGTCTTCCATTATCAAACTCTGATTGTTTTGCACATTTATGGCTGCTTCACAAAGAGAACCGGGGGCTGGAAAAGTCAAGAAAGACTTCAAAGAGGTAAGCCTTGAGCTGGATCTTGAACGTTGTGCATACTTGAGAAGGTAGATAGGAATGAATAGTTTGCCACAGAAGTTCTTGTTGACTACAAGAGTTACCAGTAAGAACACTAGAGGACTGTGGACCTCGGACTTTGAAGACGGAATGTAGGATAGAAAGAGGAGTAGGACTAGGGCTTGAATTGAAGAGAGAAAACTATGCAGAAGGAGATTTAGATATGATGACAATTTTGCTTTATCCAGTCATTTTGGACACATCGTATCAATATTGATATCACTAATAAAAATCTATAATTTGCACAAAAGGATTCATTTAAAAAATTTTAAGGATTGGGGGATTAAAGGAGCAATGGGATGATTTGAGGAAAAGGAGGAGATGTCTTCCTAGGAGATAGAGATGAGTGAAATGAGAAAAGACTCCAAGAGGAGGATAAAGACTTTAACAGAAGGCCCTGGGGAGAGGAGAAGGAAAAGAAGAAGATCTGGTTAAGAAAATGGTGTTTGAGAATAAGATTTGGGTTTAAGGATCATGACTTTAAATAGAGACATTATGGGCTCCTTGGCAGGGATGGAGTATGCCTTAGAGGGGCTGGTACAAATGTATTTGCCTGCAATCTTGAATTCTAATCAAAAGGGCTTTCACCTGAAAAGGAAGTAGAAAAATTCCAAAAACTTATTATCAAAGAGGTGGTAATAAACACCTTGAAAAAGACGTGGAAAGGGCCAACATCTTTTCATCAAGCACAGATAATGCCAAATTAACTTCATGTCCTCTTTTGTTGAGTTACAAGATCAGAATACTATAGAGTTTACCTAGATTTTGCCCAAATATTTCACCAAGCTATTTTTGTGGGTAAGATAGAGAGTTATGGGGCTAGATGATAATACAACTAGGTGGGTGTGGAACTAGTTAAATGACCAGAGCCAGGAGAAGCAAAATTAATGGACTAAGGTCATCTTGCTGGACGTGTCCAGTCTCCAGTATTGCACCAAAACTCTGTACTTGAGCCAACGCTGTGTGCTGTTTAACATTTTTATCAGTGAAATGGATAAAGACACTACTTAGCAAATTTGCTGATGATACAAAAGTGAGCAGAATAGTTAACACTGGATTACAAGGGCTGGATATAAAAAAGATCAACTAGTATAGAATATTAGGCTGAACCTAATAAGAAGAGATATAAGAATAAATGTAAAGGCTTACCCTTGGTTTAGAAAGCCATTTGATAAATACAAGATCAAAGAGACTTGCCTAAAGAGTAGTTCTTCTGAAAAAGATGGGATTTTTTTAGTGGATTGAAGCTTCATTTTGAGTCAACATGATGTGGCAGCCAATAAAACTAGTGCATTCTTAGACTCCATTAAAGGAGAAGGACATAGAGTTCAGATCAAGGTGAGTGATACTTTTATTGTACTCTGCTCCAGCCTCATTCAGATTATTATATTGAGTTTGGGACACACTGAGTTTTAGGAAAGACACTGATAATGTGGCACATGTACAGAGCAATGGAACCAGGAGAGCACAGGGCCTGGAGACAGGGATTGGGTGACAGAACAGAGAATCCTTAGGCAGGGGAAGAGAAGGCTCGGGGTAGACAAGATCTTTGTTTTCAGTCATTTTAAGGGTTGTCATGTTGAAGAAATATTATATTTGTTCTGCTTGCCCCCTGAGGGCAGAATGATTTAGTAGAGGGTGGAAAAGAATGATTTTGGCTCAATATAGGGAAGAACTTTCTAATATCAAGAGCTGTCCAGTCGTGAAATGGGTTGCCTTAGGATTTGTCAGTTTCTCTTCACTGGAGTTCTTCAAGCAAAGGCCAAGTGATCACTTTTGGGGGGATGTTGTAGACAGGCTCCTAAGTAAGGTACTGATTGAATCAGAATTGCCTCTCTAGTCCCTTCCAACTCTGAAGTTCTTTGGCTTTATGTGAAGGAGGGGGGAGGGTATTACAGAAAGGGAGAAAGAACACCAGATAAGGCATGAATGTGCATGGTATGTTTGGAGAATCATCCTAACTAGCTAGAGGTCAACTTTGGGGGGATCAAAGAGTCATAAATTTGGGACTTTAAGGGACCTCCATGATAATCTGTTTCAGGGATTCTCAGCCTTTTTTGGTGTCATGGACCATCCAATCTTCCTTGGCAATCTGGCCAAGCCTTTGGCCCCTTTCTCAGATTCGTGTTTTTAAATACATAAAATAAAATAGAGGATTACAAAAGAAACTAATTATTCTGAAATACAGTTATCAAACTATTTTCCAAACTTCACAAACCACAAGTCAAGAACCCCTGATCTAGTACATCCCATCCACTTGATTTTATTTTTCAAAAAATTTTATTGATAGCTTTTATTCTTCCATCACCTTCATTTCTGAATATATCCACCATCACCCCTAGAACATCATCCCTTATAATCAACTAATAAATTAAACATCAAACAATTATTAAGCATCTGCTGTATTTCAGGCACCAAAAGAAAGAGGGGAAGACCAATTCAACAAAATCAATCAACACAATGACTGGGACTATAGGTTTCCACCTCTGTAAAGAAAGGAGGGTGACTCATTTTCCCTATTTTCTTCTAGTGCCAAGCTTCTTACCAACCCACCCATTTTAAAAAGGAAAAAGCTGATTCCTATAGAGGGAAGGTAATAAGGTCATATAGCTGAGATTTGAACCCAGGTTATCTTATTCCAAATCTGATGCTCTAGCCACTATTCCATATTGGCTCATTTTACTCAAAACAATTTCAAGTTTGATCAGGAATTTTCTTTCCTTCTTGTCTAAACGAGCTGATTGAATTCAGTTATTTGAGGTTATGAGTCTACTTTGCCTGGTGATGTTCTTTTCCATTTCACTTGCTATCTTTCCATCCTTTGAATCCTGTCTTCCTATTCCAGACTGTGCTGGCCAAAGCTGCTTGCCTTAGCTGCCTTGCATCTCAATTGCAAAGGAAGCCAAGCACAGCCAATAGAAAGAGCTGGGAATGGTCAGAGCAGTTTATATTATGCCTCTTGGTTCCCCCCTCCTTGCAAAGTCTGAAAAATGACTCATCAACATTTAATAAGACCCCATGGGCCTCCCTGAAGCTGGCCAGACTAATTCTCTGGGGGGTAGGCCATGAGGCAAAGATTTCAGCTGCGTTCAATTGTGCCTTTGCTAAACAAATCCCTTTCCCCCAACAAAATGTGTTCTAGAAAATAGAATTGATTAGTTCAGGCATTCTTAACCTTTTTTGGTGTCATGGACCCCCTTTGGCAGTCTGGCAAAGTCTATGCATTTTATACATAGACTGATTGCCAGATGCAATATGCATCTTATTATAATGTTGTTGGGTTTTAAATTCATAATTGAAAGGAATTATGAATATCAGAGGTTAGTGATAGTAAAAAATGTAATTTTTCCCATTTGGGTTTACAGAGCCCCCCTGAAATCTACCCATAGATCCCTTGTTGGTCTATGGACCCCAAGGTAAGAACTCCTGGGTTATTTAAATTTTATTGCTTATAGTTAAACCTGGTTGCAATGATAATAAAAATATATCACATTTATTTAACATTTTAAGATTTTCAAAGCCCTGCCTGCCCTCATCCTTACAACATTACCATGAGGAAAGTAGTACAGACATTATCTTCATTGACTGAAGGGGGAAACTAATGCACAGAAAGGGAACTTGTGATACCTCCTGTGTCAGAGCTTGGAAGTCAAATCCAGTGTTCTTTCTAATGCAGCATCTGGCATTATGGGTCATATTAGCCAAGTTCACCCCATGAACATCACAAAATGGCACAAAAAATGTAAAATCCTTGATAATCAGTGCAGGAGAAAGATCTCTCATTTGGAGATACAGGTTGTTGGTTCCCACTCCTGATGTTTACTACTTAACATGATTTTGGGTAAATCATTTTGTTTTCCACTGTTTCCATGTCTGCAAAATGAAGAGGTTGGGTTAGAGGGCCCCTGATGCCCCTTGTAGCTCTCCATCATTTCTCATCCTATGACTGGAATTGGGGTGTCGTGATCACTTTTGAATGAGGTCATGGAAATTCATTTCAGGAATTAATTATAAATTAAATACTTGAGCTTTGCCCGGTGATGGGCCTGACTTGGGAATAGTTGAAGAGCCATTTGATCTTTCCATTTGGGTTCCTATTTTGATACCATCTACTCTCTTCATCCTACTCAATTACCCCCTCTAACCAGTTCTGCTGCCAAAAGTACCAAACTCATCCTCAGCACCAGCCCGAGTAGTTTAATCTTCTCCATTTGAAAAGCTTGCCTACCTGCATCCCAAGAATAAAGAAAAAAGAGAAGATTGAAGTCACTCGAAAGATATCATGATATTTTTGAGCCATCTTGTCCAATACTCTCATTTTACCTAGGAGGAAACCAATGTAGTAACTTCAGAGCCTTAAGTGCAACTATTGCAGCATGAAACATGCTCTCTCACTCAGTTGGGGAGGGCATATCATTCTGGGGAAAGAGTTCACCTGGAGTGTAGTCTTAGGGAGAGGCAGGGATAAACCAAAAGGTGGTTTCCTATTTAGATTTTTCTATTGCTAATGAAGTGCTTAGCTCAGTTGTCTTTATGCTGCTGAAGGGACAGCAAGTACTATCAGCACCTTGTAAATGTTGGTATATTGGACCAAGATTCATTTGCCATACCCTAGTTACAGACTCAACTGAGCAAGCGGCAGAATTGTTATTTGAACCCAGGATCTCTGATTCCAAATCCATCACCCTTTCTGCTACATTAAATCTTGAATATCAACAAAACAAGTCATTATGCTAAGTCTATTTGCTTTGTTTTGATGCATTCTGTTTTGACATCACAGATACATCCCCACCAGACACACTTGCAAAAGCAGGCAGGAAGTACATTCCCTGAAAAGAGTTATGCAAAACTGACTAATAGAGTCATTGTGCAGAACGAAATCGAAATCTGTGCTGTCAAACTCCAGAGGAAGGCTTGCCAAGAAAAAAACCACTATCACCCTGAGACCGAAGCAATGACAGGACTAAATCCCATAATTCCAGAATTTTCAAGTTGAAAAGGCCATTAGAAACTTGGGAAAGAGCCCCCATCATAGTATCCCCACCAAGTTATATCTAGCCTAGAGGGCATCAAGGAAGGTTTCTTGAAGGAAGTGGGGTAGATTTTAGTGAGAAAGGATGGGAAGAGTAATTTGTCTGGATCAAAGGGTATGTAAAGGAGGGAGCAGTGGGACAAGAGACCAATGGGAACCAGCTTGTGGAGGACCTTAAATGCCATTCTAAAGAGTATGAACTTTATTTGATAGGTGATGCCGAAGCATTGAAAGATTTTGAGCAAGGGACTGACGTGCTCAGAGTTATGCATTAGGAAACATTATGCTGACAGTCTGTTAAGATGGATTGGTGTGGGGAGCAACTGCAGATGGAGAGACCAGTTAGGAGGTTATCACTCTTGTCTAGGCAAGAGGAGTTTGGGGAGAGGGGACTAAACAAGGGCTTGTAGCAGTGGGAATGAAAGGGGGCATATGAGAAGAGGGAGAATCTCTAGGATTCAGTGATTGATTAAAAATGGGAAGGAAAGGGAGGAGGAGGGGAAAGGGGACCCTTGTTTTCTGAGCCTGGGTGACAGGGAGGATGGTGAAGCAAGTGTCTGAAATGGAAAAAGTTGAGAGGAAGGATCTGACTTCACAGGAGACTTAGAAGGGAATTCTGAACAAATGTGTAGCTCAAACTCCATGCTGTTATTAATGCCAAAGAACACAGGGGACTTTTTGTTGCTGTTATTCTCACTGGACTATTTGTTAGTGAAGATGGATCTCCTAGATCCTGAACACTCTTTACAAGGGAGAGGTATGGCGTTATCTGCTTCACAGCAATTTGTAGGGTTGGTGGCAGTTACTATGCCAGCCAGGTTCAATCACTGAGAAGATAAAGGACTGTCTGCACCAGCCAGCCTAACAGGCCAAGGGCCGATAAGATGTGAGTTTAATCCCCAGAGCATGGAGCTCAGGAACACAAGGATTGGGACAGAATGCAGTTTGCCTTCTCATCACCACAGGGCACAGAATCTCTGGGCTGGGAGGGACCTTGTGGGCCATCTAGGTCAACCCCTGCCTGGTCAGAGAGACCTTCTGCAATGTTCTGTGGTGATAAGAGAACTCAGTACTCCAAGAGGCAGCCTGTCGCACTTGAACAACTCTAATTTGGGGGAAGCTTTTCCCTGCCTTGCAATTCCAGTACTTAGAAGACTCATGCTCATACATATAGGGCTGAAAGGGACTTCAGAGGCCATCTGGTACAACCCTCTTGTTTTACAGAGAAGGAAAGTGAGGCCTAGAGAGGTTAAGTGATTTGTACAAGGGTCTCACAGCATCCATCTCCAAGCATTCGTTGATGAAGCTATTCTAATACCCTTGTGAAATCAATGCCAAGCTCTCTCTGCTATCCTTCTTGGGTGAGTTTTCATCCAGTCCTACTTCTGAGTCTTCACATTTTCTTTATATCAAGCTGAAATCAGCATCCCTGCAAATTCCCTTGGTTGTAGCTGGTTCTGCCCTCTGGGGCCCAGCAGATCAAGTTCAGTCTCTCCTCCATATAACGTTTCTCCGAATAAGGGTGGACAGCTCTCATTCTCCACCTTGCCCCACATCATTTCCAACTCTTGGCTTCTCCAGGAGAAACCTCCTCAGTTCTTTAACCTGATCCTCATTTGGCTATTAGCATGTTATCAAGCTGCTAGTCATGATACATTGGTATTGCAAAGTAAGGGAGGAAGCACAATTGTTTTGTTCAGGCATAAGGATGAGGGTGGGGTGCTAGATTTATTGTTCCATCAGCATGAGGAACTCCCAATGAGGAAACTCCCTTTAGGTGGCTTAGTAGCCAGAGTGCTGAGCCTCAAATCAAGAAGACCTGAGTTTAAATTCAACCTCAGATGCTTATTAGCTGTGTGACACTCACTTTCCTCATCTATAAAATGGGGATAATAGTAATTCTCTGCTGGGTTGTCATGAGGATCAAATGAGATAATAGTTGTAAAGTGCTTAACACAGTGCCTTAAGCATAGTAGGTGCTATAGAAATGCTTGTTTCCTCCCCCTCTCTCCCTTCCCACCATTGAAACAACTTGGGCTTGTTTGAAATTTAGAATCTTAGAGAATTGTCTGGAGCTGCTAATTGGTGTAGAGACTTGACTGGAGTTACCCACCCTGGATCTCTAACCACTATGCAATGTTGTCTCTTATATCAAAAGTATTATTTTTTTCTGTTTTATAGTTGAGTACTGAAACTAAGAGAAGTGATTTAGTCAAAATCACACAGCCTATGAGTAGCAGAGCAGAGAATGAAACACAGGGTCTATGTCTAGGAGTCAGCTCTCTTTCTACTGGCTCTCCCTAAGCCTCTGACCTAAAGTCACCAGTAACACATGGGAAAGGGAGACCAGAAAAACCATAGCCTATTCTTTTCCATTCATCGTTACAGGTCCCTTTATAGTCCCAACTGTATTTATACAGTCCTTACTTTCTTCCAAATCATGCCTTAGGTTTCCTGCATTAATATGTCACTCCCCATGAGTGCAGAGGTATTTATCTCTTGATGGCTAGATCTAGTGGAAAGTGTGACTCCCCCGATGGTACTGAATCCATTCCCTTGCTAACAGGCACTTAGGTTATCATCATGAGAGGCAAGCACTAAGGACATCATGGCTCAACACAGAACCCCCAAAACATTTCATGTGCACTTAGGAGAGCCCTGAGTTTAAATGGTATTCCAACATTTATTATAAGTATTTTAGGGCAAGGCATTTCCTTTTTCTAGGCCTTGTTTCCTCATTTATAAAATGGATTTAATAATGCTTCTACTACCAACCTCATACAAATGTTGTGAGCAAAGCCCTTGGGAAACTTTCAGGTGCTAGAGAAAGCAGAGTTTTCTTTTTATGTCTGATTTTAGAGTGTCACTTCTTAGATATGGCTCTGTTGGCAGCTCAGGAAATGTGACAGAAGGTACCAGGGTAAGCTTTGAGGTCTCTGAGCTAGCCCCTGAATCAGGAGTAGATGCTTGAGATGCTTTGGTAAACTCATTTGGGAGAGTAATCGTTCAATATTTATCAAGCACCTACTATGTGCCAGATATTGTGCTAAGCGAAGAGTGGGACATTGAGTGGAGAGAGCTGACTCTTCAGGCGAATGGAAGCTGCTTGAGTATGAGGATGATTTCCCATTTGTCTTCTAATTTTCCACACCTAGCTTAGTGCCTTAATAAGTGGTTGTCAAGTTGCATTAGAATGTAAGCTCCATGGGGCATCTAGGGAGCACAGTAGATAGAGCACCAGGCCTAGAGACTGGGGGGGAGGATTAGGGAGTTAGGAGTGTGGTTCTGAGTTTAAATTTGGCTTTCAACACTTCTTAACTATGTGACGCCGTACAAGTCACTTAACCCTTAACCCTAGCTCTTACTGTTCTTCCTTGGAACCACTACTTAGTATCAATTCTATGACAGAAGTTAAGGTTTTAAAAACAAAACAAAAAAAAGAATGTAAGCTCCTTGAGAGTAGGTACTGTTTTTGCTTAGCAGTGTTCGCTTCTTTCCTATTAAATACCAAATAAATGCTTATTGATTGAATTGTTGAATTCAGAGGCTAATGCTGAACCTTCATTAGACTTTCTTTCAGAATCCCAGGATCTCTGTTTTGGATGGTACCTCACAGGCTCTCTAATCTAAAAAATACATGAATGGGGATTTCTTCTAGCACAATAGTGTCAATCTCAAACATAAACCAATACCTGTGGGTCACATATTGCCTTAGAAATTCACAAACTTGCATCACCTAGATTGTATTATATTTTGATTTATTTTGTTAGACATTTCCCAGTTCCATTTTAATCTAATTCTGGCAGAGGGTTTGGTGCAGTCCAGGCCATGAGTTGGACACCTCTGTTCCACAACATCCCTGAGAAATGGTCATTTAGCTGCTGCTAGGAGACCTCTACCAAGGGAGATTCCATTGAGTCCCCAAACTTGCCCCTTCCTTTTGGGACAACTTTCATTAATAGGAAGCTTGTCTTTGCAGCAAACCCAAATCTTGGCACCTTCTACCCATTGCTGCTTGTTTTGCTTTCTGGGGCTAAGCAGAATAAGTTGAATCCCTTTTCCATGTGATAGACATTTGACAATCTGGAAATGGCCCTCATGTCCCTTCCAAGTCTTCTCCTTTCCAGGCTGAACAGCCCCAGGGCCTTCAGCTGATCCTCATATGACTTGGTCTCTCTTATTATAGTAGTCACACTCTTCTAGATCCATTTCAGTTTCTTATTGGCCTTCCTTGGCAATGTTGTCTTTACTACAACATGGCAGATATCAATTCTAGTGTTAGAGCTGTCCTTCAGGAGGCAATAGTACCTGCACGGGAGAGTGAACAGGAGGCCCTATGTTCTACATTAGCCCATTCTGAACCGAAGTTGAATTCTTGGTGCTTTGTGAGTATGATATCCAAAATAGTCTTTCTGTACTTTTTGACACTTAGTGCCACCTTTAAGCAATCTGTCAGGGAAACCAAGGTTCTGGATTGGCAATGTGTTCTTTTCTAGCCACTTGATGATGTGAATTGATAGCTCTCAAGCTTCCTATATCTTATAGGCAGGTCTTGGAAAGTTTTCAGAAACCAACCTGGAGAAGTAGGTTGGTCAGGGGCCATAGCTGAGGCCGATTGTAGAGAAAGGCGATAGATAAGGTCAGGCTAGACACAGATCAGGGCATGCAGATTTCTGGAGATATCAGTCTGGAACAGGAGGTAGCTGTGATCAGATAAGGCAGGAATATAGGTTTCAGCATTTGAAGGGACCTCAGAGACCATCTAGGACAACTCCTTCATTTTACAAAAAAAGAAACTGAGGCATAAATAGAGAAAAGCTCTTTGCTAGTCTAAAGTAGTTGAAGAGACAGAGGCGAGTGGGGAGAGAGAACAAGAGAGATGGGAATGAAACAACCAGTTCCAGCCCCTTGATTAGAAAGAGCTTCAGGAGACAGACTAGGACCATGGAGAGCTCCTTGGGAGCAGGTTTTTCCTTTGACAAGGCAGCACTTCTTATGTTAAAGGCACTTTCTTGTTTGTCTTAGAGTTGGCACCTAGGGACTGGGGGGGAGGGGGGGCAGGGTGGCTATCCATAAGACCTTTCAGTCTCTCAATTCTGCAAACATTAAGCACCTACTGCTTACTATCTCACAACTCTATCAGATGTATTCTCTGCATCAAATAGGAGGACCATGTCTTTTACACTGACTAGGGCTCCACAGGCAAATATCTGTGTCCTGAAAAGATCTGTCTTATTGGTCCCAAGTTGCTTCATCCACATAATTGTTGAACAACTCAGTTTACAAGGGCCCTAAATCTCTTGGGCTCAGGGTTTGGGCCAAAGCCGAAAACCTAATAACAGGAATTAGAATTCATTTGGCTGGCTCACTTAAATTTTTTAAAGCAAGGTATAGTGATTCTTCTATGGGTCTTTTGGCTTCCAGGGACTGACACAGCAGATAATTAATTCTTAGGCTTCAGGACAACCACTGGGCATGGCCCCAAGGCTCAGGAAAAGCAGCTGAAAATATTTCTGGTAGACCAGAGAAACTGGCTAAGGACAGATTTGAGAATCCTGTCAAGGGAGGAAATTTCTGGAGTTCTGCGTTACTTACCTGCTTTGGACCTTGGTTTTTCTGCTAAAATGAGAAAGTTGGAGGAGATAACCTTTAAGGGCCTTATTAGCTCCAGATTTCATGGTCTATAAATAGTATTTAGGGTCTGTCCTTGAACTCAAGTATCTCAATTGTGCCAAGCTGGTTTTAGTTCCAGATATGCAGACTCCCTGCTGACTTTGTGAATTTTCTTTAGACCTACTTCTACGGGTGTATCCACACCCCCTATGCCATATGATTCATAGTATCTTAGATTTAGAAGGTACCTCAGAGGGCATCTAATTCAACTTTTACCTGAATAGGATTCACCACTCCCAATAAGTGGTCATCTGGTCTCATCTCAAAGATCTTTGATAGTGGAGAACTCATTACTACTCAAGATACTCTTACACAGCCTTAATTGGTAGGAATTGAAGTGCGTTGTGGAGCAGAAAGAGGTCTTGATCTGGGGTCAGGAGACAGATTTGAAACCCTGCCCTGACACTTACTAGCTGAATGAACATAGACAAATGACTTCCTCTTTTGGGGCCTGAGTTTCTTTTTCTGCAAAATGGAGATACTTGCATTCTGTAACTCATAAGTTGTGAGAAAAATGCTTTGTACTCTTAAAGTGCAATGGGAATGGGATTTATTGTTGTTATAATTAAGAACTCGTTAATAAATCTACCTCTCTAGGTAAACTCTTGAAATTAGAGATTATGTCCTTCTGGGATGATTTCCTAGATAAACACCAACATGGCACAGTAGAAAGAGCACTGTCTCTGGAATCAGAAGTTCTCTGTTCAAATCTGCCTTCTGCAATTTGGAATTATGCCTAAAGGGCTTTAAAAGAATGCATGTCCTTTGATCTAGCAATACCACTACTAAGTTTGTATCCCAAAGAGATTTTTAAAATGAGAAAGGAAAACTCAGAATGGACGAATGACTTGAATATAAAGAAGGAAACTATAAACAAATTAGGTGAACACAGAATAGTATACATGTCAGAACTTTGGGAAGGGAAAGATTTTAAAACCAAGCAAGACTTAGAAAGAGTCACAAAATGCAAAATAAATAATTTTGACTACATCAAATTAAAAAGTTTTTGTACAAACAAAACCAATGTAACTAAAATTAGAAGGAAAGCAACAAATTGGGAAACAATCTTCATAACAAAAACCTCTGACAAAGGTCTAATTACTCAAATTTACAAAGAGCTATATTGTACAAAAAATCAAGCCATCCCCCAATTGAAAAATGGGCAAGGGACATGAATAGGCAATTTTCAGTTAAAGAATTCAAGACTATTAATAAGCACATGAAAAAGTGTTCTAGATCTCTTATAATCAGAGAGATGCAAATCAAAACAACTTTGAGGTATCACCTCACACCTAGCAGATTGTTCAACATGACAGCAAAGGAAAGTAATGAATGCTGGAGGGGATGTGGCAAAGTAGGGACATTAATGCATTGCTGGTGGAGTTGTGAATTGATCCAACCATTCTGGAGGGCAATTTGGAACTATGCCCAAAGGGCGCTAAAAGACTGTCTGCCCTTTGATCCAGCCATAGCACTGCTGGGTTTGTACCCCAAAGAGATAATAAGGAAAAAGACTTGTGCAAGAATATTCATAGCTGCGCTCTTTGTGGTAGCCAAAAATTGGAAAATGAGGGGATGCCCTTCAATTGGGGAATGGCTGAACAAATTGTGGTATATGTTGGTGATGGAATATTATTGTGCTCAAAGGAATAATAAACTGGAGGAATTCCATGGGAACTGGAATAATCTCCAGGAGTTGATGCAGAGTGAGAGAGCAGAACCAAGAGAACATTGTACACAGAGACAGATACACTGTGGTACAAGAGAACGTAATGGACTTCTCCAGTAATGGCTTTATAATGTCCCTGAACAACCTGCAGCGATCTACAAGAGAAAAAAACAACTATCCTCAAGCAGAGGACTAACTGAGGGAGTAAAAACACGGAGGAAAAGCAACTGCTTGACTACAGAGGTTGAGGGGACATGATCAAGGAGAAAAGCTAAATGAGCGCCCTAATGCAAATACCAACAACAAGGAAATGGGTTCAGAGCAAGGACACATGTGATACCCAGACGAATCGCGCATCAGCTAGGGAAGGGGTGGGGGGGAAGGAAAAGAAAATGATCTGTTTCCAATGAACAATGTATGAAAATGACCAAATAAAATAATGTTTTAAAAAAATGAGAAAGGACCTATTTGTATAAAATATTTGTAGTTACACTTTTTGTGGTAGCAAAAAAATGGAAAATGATGGGATGTCCCTCAATTGGGGAATGGCTGAACAAATTGTGGTTTATGATGGTGATTGAATACTATGGTGCTATAGGGAATGATGAATTGATGGATTTCTATGAGAACTGGATAGGCCTACATGAACTGATGTGGAGTGAAATAAGCAGAACCAGGAGTACACAGTACCTGAAACATTACAGAATGATCAAATATAATTGACTTTGCTACTAATTGCAATGCAATGATCCAGGACAATCCTGAGGGACTTATGAGAAAGAACACTATCCACAGCTAGAGAAAGAACTATGGGAGTAGAAACAGAAGAAAACATATGATTTATCACTTGTTTATATGTGTGTATGATTTGGGGTTTGAGTTTTAAAGGATCACTCTATTACAAAAATGAATAATAAGGAAATGGGTTTTGAGTGATAATATATATATAACCCAGTAGAATTGCTTGTCAACTCTGGCAGGCGGGGAGGGAAGAAAGGAGGGAGAGAACATGAATCATGTAACCATGGAAAAATATTTTTAAAATAAAATTTAAAAAAATCTGCCTTCCGATGATAACTAGCAGTGTAATCTTGGTTGTCACTTTTCCTCCCTGAACCTCAGTTTACTCACCTTTAAAATGGAAAGTCTCTTTCTAGCTCTAGAGCTAGGATCTTTAGACTCTTGAAGTAGAGGTTCATCAAACATCTGGCTCCCCTGTTTGTACATAAAACTCAGATGGAGCATTGACTGCCCTCAGCATGGTCACTTAGAACAGCCAGTACCTCATTCTGCAGATCCCCAATCTGTTAGATGAACTCTGGGTGGCTAGAATGTATCTGCTGGAGATGAGGGGAGAAAAGTAATTTATAATCTTGTTCACATTAAAGAAGAACATTAACTCAAAAGTCAGGAAGAGTCAGTGATGTAGCTTGGTGACCAAAAAAGAGCTAAAATTATCTTGGGCTACATGGATAGAATCATAGCATCCAGAATGAGGGAGGTGATAATGCCCTTGTCCTCTGCTTCAGTCGGACCCTATCCAGAGGATGATGTTTGGATCTGGCTGACATTTTAGGATGGTAATTAACAAGGTAGAGAGCAGCCAGAAGGGGGTGAACATAAGAGAACAGTTCAAGTAACTGGAGATATTTAGCCTGGAGCAGAGAAGTCTGGAGGGGGGCACACAAGATAATTGTCTTCAAATATTGGGAAAGCTGTTACGTGGAAGAAGGATGAGACTTGCATTGCAGGACCCCAGGGGACAAGAGCATTGGGTGGAAGGGAACACATCCAATGAACAAAAGGTATCTGAACTGCCATAAGAGCTTCAGAGGATTTTGAAGAGGAAAGCAGGTCCTTCACTACCTTAGGAGATAGTCGATGTCTTCAAGCAAAGACTGGGTGACTACCTAAATGTGTGTGGAGGGGTCTATTCATGTATGGGTTTGAGAGATGTCTTCCACATAGGTGATTTTGGAATTCTGTCATTAAAAGAATTTTCTCTGGCATTTCAAATCTGTACTTATGCTTTTCTACCTCCAACACCCCTTCAGTAATTTAGCCTTTTGTGAATGATATTGTCTGAGGTCTCCTATAATGATATGTCATTACAGATTTAGGCTATATCTTGATTTGCCACCCCCACAGCACCTCTTGAAATCCCACTTTATACAGCCTACATCTGGCCAGTGCCTCTGGGAACACTCTGGGAGAACTTGATCCTAACTATTGGTGAAGCTAGCAAATTCTAGGCAGAATTCTTGGATTAACCTCTTAAAATTCTCTTGCACAGGAAATTAAGATGGGCCTTCAATAAATCTGGGCTACCTCAGATTGACATCTCATCTTTGTTAGCGCCCGTAGGGCAGGGATAAGAGCAAAAGGTGGAGGGAGCCCTAAATAGTACAACTCATATGAAGATTCTTAAAGGAATCCTACCTTGGACTGAAATGTTCTATTAAGCTAGGCTGCCATTTGCTCAGATGTTGTGCATTGTCTTATGGACTCCATAAGTCTCTTCCTCTACCCTCCACACACATCTAGCCTGACTACTGATTCATCCTTCATTTCATGGGCACTGCTAAGACCTCTAGACCTGCTGATACTGGTAAATTCTGGTATGACCCAAAGTATTCTGGTTACTGCACTGCCTCAAAAATACATAAATATACATCATGAGTTAAACCATCTCCTCAGGTTACCTAAATAGTTAAAGGCATCCAATGATTCTTCAGATGTTCCAGGATTATTAACCTTTCATCCCCCAGTACTCCTTATGTAATTTATTGGGCAAATAGTTGTTTTTCCCAGGTAGCACCCTTTTTTTCAACAAACCTTTTAAATACTCAGGCATCAGAAGCCCAGTCCCCAGGTACACTGACCCCTCTCAACCCCAAGCTATACTTCATAGTTGAAATTCATGCATTGAATATTGTCGTCAGACAGCATATGATACTGACCTGGGAGGCCTGTTCTCCTTTGCCTCTTCCCCCCCTTCAAGAATGAACAGCTGCAGAGTCTAGGAGAAAAACAACAACAACCTGGTATATTAGGGGCCCAGCGCTCAGGAGTGACCTGTGTTGATCACTGTTACATTTACATTTACAGGCTGCCAGACGGTTCAGCCAACAACAGCTAGGTTAGTGCCTGAGCTTTGCTCACATTAATTTGTGCCTTATCAAAACCACCCCAAGTTCTTCCAACAAATGAGTAAACGTTTTCCTTAGAAAACTGGAATGTGTGCCCCATATTCTAAAGCCAACTGATCTCATCCTGGTGTTGTAAAGAGCAACCTAGGAACAGTTGATCATTCCCTTTAATAGGAATCTACCTGACCCACAAAATGGTAAAAAAGTGACTTCTTTTGATTTAGAAGACCTGAGTGGGTAGAAGAGTTGGTGACCTCAGCCATTGACTGAACAGATTATCACACTGTTTTGTGTCTAGCAGCAGATCTTCCTTCTCTGGAACTCCTCCTAGCTTAGACAGATCACTAATGACCAAGTTAACTCTAGGGTGAGGGGCTACCAATGTGTAAACTAGATATAATAGGTATTCTTTCTTAATCTAGCCTGGTTAGTTTTAACAGAGTAATAAGGCTTCATTTCATCAAAAGGATGATTGGCTTCATTCACTCATTTTTTCCCCTCAAACCCTAGGGCTATGTTGATGAACTTATGGCACATGTGCCAGCATGTGCTGGAGGAGGCTGCTCCCTTACCCCTCTCCACGCATGCCTGAGGACATTTCTCACTTCCCCCACCCCTCTGGCTGGCAGTCCAATGGGAGTTCTTCCTCCCTCCCCTGTCTGGGGTAAGGTGGGGAGGAAGGAGGCTCACATGTGGGTTGCAGTTTGGGCACTTGGTATCTAAAAGGTTCATCATTACTACAGGATCCTGTCATCTTTTCTGCCTAGACTTGAATTGTAATCCCTGTTTCAGATTCAAACTGATACATACCAATTCCTCCAGAATTCTAATCTGGAAGCTCTATGTCTGCGGCAGGTGTCCCTTTCCTCAGTTTACTCTCATGGCCAAGCCCAAGTTCTTTCTCTCAAGACCTTGAATTCATCTCCTTCCAATCAATTCATTTATTCATTTCTGCATACTCACTGAGCATCCTCCACCTTTGATCAAATCATCATGTTTTCTGATTCCCAGTCTCTTTCAACAGCTCCCTTTCTTCTCTAAACCTTCCTTTGTATCTGGTTACCAACTTGCATTGAATGTCACAGAAGTCATTAATTTCATGTAAGTCACTTGACAATTAAAGACTCATTTCATTGGTCACTTTTGAATCCAATAACCTTTTCAAATATAGAAACTAGGTGGGGCTACAGTACAATTCACAATAATTTAGGGGAAGAAGTATTTCTTCACAAGGACCTGTTAGCTTCAAAGGGACCTCTTGACATTGGCCATAGAATTCTTGTCACAGAGTGCTAGTAAGCCTTCTGTTTGTACCCCTCCCAAGACCCTTAGGTCAGGGTAGAACCACCGTTTATCTTTGATAACAATATGGATAGACCCAGAGGGCTTCACAAGGAAACTCCATTCTCCCAGAGACCAAAACAGATCAACTCTGTTCAGAGCTGGGGGTTTATAGCTGACACTCTGGGTGGGGCAAAAAAACTCATCCACACAGTGTCGAAGTAGGGAAGATATATATATATATATATATATATATATATATATATATATATATACACACATATATATATTCATTTGTATTTATATATCAAGAAATGAGTTAAGAAACATACATACATACATGTACATATATGGGAAGAAATAGGCTAAGCAAGTAATGAAACTACAGTAGGTAATCCCACTGCCCAAAGCATCCCAAAGCTCAGTAGTGTAACCCAGGCAAATAACAAATCAGGATTTAGATAATGGAGTCCATAACCAGTGGACCAGTGGTGAAAGGACTTCTTTGACTGGAGCATTCGTCTTCTCCATTGCTGAGTGGCTGCTTTTGATGGACATGGCTTATTCCCACTGTTGTGGGGGCCAGGTGCTGACCCTGCAGGGCCTGCACCAAGAACGATGACAGTGATCCCCTAAGCAGGGCCCCAGACTGAGCCCTAACCCTGGCGCCAGACTGAGCTCTGACCCTGACCCCAGACTGGCCCTTAAAACTGTCCACTTGAGACAAATATCCTTGATTCCAAAGGAAGGAGTGAGAAACGATGGCTGGCTCAGTACCAAGCCATCTCTAGTCCTGGAGGTGTCACTGGAATTACAAGTCCCACTGACAGTGGGTCAGGAGTTTTGTTCTCCCAAGGCAGCCTCTTATTATTGGGAGGAATAATAATGTTTATCTAATACTTCACATAGTTGGAAAGAACTGTGGTCTCTCCAGTGTGGGTGTGCCCTCCACCAACACAGATTACAGCCCCTTGTGCCTTAGTAACTGGCCTTCGTGAATTAACATGACCAAAAAATGTCATCCCCCTGCCACTCCTCCTCCTTGGAGATTGGTACTGCCTGACAGGAGCTGACCCTCTCAGGCTTGATGGCGTTCATTTATGCAGCTCGGAAGGGAGGGCAGGAGCAAAAATGAGGTGCTGGCGTCTCTGCTCTCTCCTGCCTTTCAGCGTGCCCTTCTGCCAGATACCCCAACCCCCCATGCTGTCCTCAGCCCCCTCCCAATTATGGCCCCATTTTCCACTTCTGCCTGTCCCCTCCCCTCAGACTTGCATAAGAGAATACAAAAGCACCAGGAAGGTTCTGGCATTGGGGCCATCCCTCCCTCTCCTCCTGCTCCACACTAGCTCTAATCAGCCCCTCTCCACTGGCTGATGCCTAAGAGGCTGCTGCTGGAATCAGTAAGCTTTCTGTGAGCAAACAGTGCTGGGGCAGCACTGGGAAAGCTGATGCAATCTTAAGCTGCAGACATCAAGCAATGGCTTTAAGGCTGGCCAAGTTCTTCTCATCCTCTGCCCAGGGCCTCAGTTTCCTCCTCTGTAAAATGATGGGCTCATACTTGCTTCTCCAGGCTCCCCATCCTCTGCTCTGAGCCCTGGATCAGGCAGTTAATGTGGTGTGTCCCAGGATTTCATTTGGAGCTGGAGAGGGGGTCTGGAAGCAGGAAGACATTTTCACATGGAAATCTTTATAAATATGGCAATTCGGTTCCTGGGTGATCCCCCACAAGCCCCCTCTACCTGCCTCTCAGAGGTATTTGCATTTGTAAAAGAGGAGTAGATCTGCAGCTGATTCTCTCTGTAGTCAAGTGTCAGGTAGTGTGACAGCATGAAATGAGAAATCTCCCACACTGCACAGGAAGAGATTTGGGGGGCTCTGTTGTCACTCCGGATGCAGACACCTCATCTATGCCTGCCGGGGGCTCTTAACTTAAGGACCAGGAATTTGTTTTTCAAATATTTCGGAACTTTTGAAAAATACAATTGGTTTCTTTTGGAATTCCATGCTTTTTATTTTATGCATTTGAAAACATTACTCTGAGAAAGGGGCCCCAGGCTTCAGCATACTGCTAAAGGGAGCTAGGACCCAAAGGATGAGAGCCTTTGATTTGAGGGGCAGCTAGGTAGCAGAGGAGAGAGTGCCAGGAGCAGTTAGGAGGACCTGGGTTCAAATGTGGCCTCAAACATTTCATGGCTGTTTGACTCTGGGCAAGTCACTTAACCCAGATTGCCCAGCTCTTGCCATTCTTCCGTCTTAGAACTGATACTAAGGCAGAAGGTAAGGGTTTAAAAAAGAGAGCCTTTGATCTAGTCCAAACAGTACCAAAGGGCAATGTCCTTTAAAGAATCCCTGGCCAGCCATCATCCAGTATCCTTTGGAAGAGTGTCAGGTGAGAGGACACTCACTACCAGGGAATTCTAGTTCGGAATTGTTAGGAACCTTAGCCTGACATCCAGTAGAAGGCCTTTGCAATCATTTCTGAGAGAATTGTGGGAATGTTAGGCTCAGCCAGGCCTGATTTTAAGCTGTTTGGGTTCTTTCTAAGGCCTTCCTTTCCCCTGTTCAGGAATGTTTTCACCATGATCCTAAGGGCAGCCCAATGGGCAGGGTTCTGACAGGGAATGGACATCAGGTATCCAGGAGAATTAGCCTTGTCCTCCTTGACCCAGAGGTCAAAACCAGGAGAAGCTTCTTCAAGGCCAATTTCAACTTAATGTTGGGAAAAGACTCCTACCATTTAGCACGGCCCCCAAAGTGCTGTGTATTGCTAATGATCTCCCCATCGGTGGAAGTCTCCAAGAGGAGGCTGCATAAACCCTTGTCCCAGATGCTTTAGAGCTCTGTTTGGGGACTTCTTGCGCTAGATGCCCTCTGAGACATCTTCCAGTTGAGTTGTGCAATTCTGTTACTCTGGATAATTGTCCAATTGTCCATCAGAATCACAGCAGGGTGGCTCAGTGGATGTAGAGCCAGGCCTAGAGACAAGAGGTCCTGGGTTCCAATCTGGCCTCAGACACCTCCTAGTTGTGTGACCCTGGGCACTTACCCCAGCCCCTTACTACTCTTCTACCTTAGAATCAATACTGTGAATTGGTTCTAAGACAGAAGGTAAGGGTTAAAAAATAAGAACCATCGAAGGAGGATGGGAATTGAGGGGGAGGTGTCTGAACTAAGAGAAAGTTTTGATTTGAGGTCCTCTAAGGTCTCTTTTAAAATTTCAGGCCCTTTAGCTTTTGCCTTTATCCCTGGTGAAAATCCAGCTCGTCTCTGATGGGTAGCCAAGTAGGCTGTTATCAGTCTTTAGGCCTTCTATTGAATATAGGTTTCTTTAATCCTTTTCTGAGAGCAGATTTGGATGGAGGTGTTACGGAGGCTGTGGATGCTGGCCTTAGGCACTTAAAGGGAGAAGCTGTAGGATGAAGATATATGGATGCTATTCCCCAGGCCCCACCTTTGCGGGTGACCAGAGTAATACACCCCAGCGTTTTCATGGGAGCCTTCGATAGCTTTCCCCCGAGAAGTAGCTTTCTTTAATGGCAGGAATCTCCAAAGTGGGGACATGCTAGTAGAATAGGAGAAAGGGAAAGTTTTTGCAATTTTTCAGTGCTACAAGGTAGAATGCCACCTTCACACAGGCCAGTTTTGCCTGAAAGATGGGCAATGGCTGAGCATAGGAAGTGGAAAGGAGGCAGGCAAGAGTCACAGACCCCCGTTCTAGGTACCAGAGGCAGGGGAGGAGTCACACACTGAGCTAAGAGCTAAGCACATTATGATTATTATTTCATTTGGTCCTCACAACAACCCTGGGAGGTAGGTGCCATTATTATTCCGATTTCCAGATGAGAAAACTGAGGCAGGATGTGCTTAAGCAACTTGCCCAAGGTAACACATCTAGTTAAGTTTCTGAGGCTGGATTGCATGTCAGGTCTTCCTGACTGTAGGCTTCGAGCTCTATCCAGTGCACCGACTAGCTACCTTAAGAGCTAGCATTTAGATAACTCTAAGTTTTGCGAAGCTCAATAATAACAACTAACGGGATTGTTGTGAGGATAAAACAAGTTAATGATGGCCAAGCACTTAGCACAGTGCCTGGCCCAGAGTGAGTATTACTTAACAATAACCCAGAGGTGTTGGGAGGCTCAAATGCCAGGATATCTGTAAAGTGCTTAGCACAGTGCTGACACCTTCCAGGTGTAACCAAAATGCTAGTCATTACTGTGAGTAAGAGACTATCTTTGGGAGTTGCTGAGACTGGAACCTTCATCATCCCTCAATGGCCAGCCCAACTGAGTGGAGCCCCTCCAAATTTCCTGAGGGTAGGCCAAGACTTGCTTTGTATATCCCGACTCTTTCACTCAGCAGGCTAGTTATCCCCATGCCTTCTTTCAGCTGAAAACCTGGCAAGAACACCCTCTAAGCAGCTTCACGGGACCAAGACTAGATCCCTGTCGCCCTTCCCTCTAGACATCTCTCCAGTCACTATATCACTTCCAAATCACAGGTCAGAGCAATTGCTGAATCAAAGAAGACCGACTTTAATAAGGGTGAATGTAGTCTGTTAGGATGAAAGGAATCAGTCTTGGGGCTTTTAAATGAATAGGATCTGCCGACTTTCCTACTATTCCTGTTATGGACTTGGGGGACCCAGTAAATGCTGATCAGTCCATAATGTTGGCCAACAACCTTTTTGATATCTTGTAGAGCCTTTCAGTTGTGCGTCTGCTGGATTTGGAGGTCTGCCATTATGATTTCCTTAGCCCTGTCCTTTCGGTCCCCTGGGGACCCGCCCTCCCAATCCAGCCTCATTTCCTCCTCAGCCCTGGCAATCTGGGAAGCTGGAAATTCAGAACACTTAACTCCTTTTCCCTCCTTCCCTCTTGTTTCCCTTTCTTATACTTCCTCAGTGGGAAGATCCCCCCTTCTTTCTTTTTTTTTCTTTCTTTCTTTCTTTCTTTTCAGAGCACCTAAGAGGATTCTTCACTGCTCGGGGAGATTGTAAGTTGCTCATCATTGTTCCTAGGTCTGGAATTGGAAGACCTCTCCTGGCCACCCAGTGCAACCCTCCTTGTTGTACAGATGAGCAAAATGATGCCTGAGAAGAGATTTGCCAAAGGCCACACATGTTACTGTAAGTGGCTGAGTCAAGATTCAAACTCGGATTCTTTGACCCTGATTCCAGCACTCTTTGCAGTGCCCCACACTTCATGTTGAGCCCAGATGCCTGCTTGTCAGAGATGCTGTTGAGAAGATTCTTATTCAGATCTAGGCTGGACCAGATGGCTGCTGAGAGCCAGAGGAGATTCTGATAGTGGATGACTCAACAAAAAAGGCTCATTTGCTTTCAAGTGAAAAATGTTAAAAGCAAACAATGTTTCCAGATCCCAGGCAGGTAGAGTTATGCATAAGCCCATGAATCAGATCCCAAGAGATTCACTGGCCAGCAAAAATTCCAGGCAAACCAGTCCATGGGAGGGTAATTCTTTCTCCCCCATGAGTATGTAATAAATATAAAGAGGGTTTCCATAGATTCAGAGATTCTTGGGGGGTTGGAAGGGAACCCAGAGACTACTGAGTTCAATTTCTGCCTGAGGAGGAATCTTCTACGTCACTGGCAGGTGATCTCACCTCCAGAGGCAGCCCAGTCTAGGACTGCTCAGATTATTGAGGGGCCTTTCCTTGCATTGGGCTAGAACTTCTCCCTCTTCAAGCTCCTAGTTCTGTGCTGCTGTGCTCACCCACTGGGAGGCAAACAGCACTTACTCTTCGCTTCTCCAAGAGAAGAACTTCATTTCCTTTCCCTGAGCCTCTCCTGTTCCCTCCCATCTAAAAGTGCTCCTACTTTGCACTTCTCAGAACAGATCACAAGACTTCAGACATGTCTCTGGCATGGCAGAGGACATTGGAACTAACTTCTTTATCAATCCTTTACTGCTCTTAATGATGCCTCAGTTTACCTTTTGGGGGGACTACCGTCTGCAACTCATTTTGAGCTATCAGTCCATGAAAACCCTCTTACCTAGCTCCAGCTTCCCCAACCTGCGTCCAGGCAGTTAAGCTAGTTTAGAATCTGAATGGAAAACTTCCCATTCATCTGTACTCGGTTTCATCATCTTTGATTCAGTCCATTGGTCTAGCCTGTTGAGATTTTTTTCAAGCCCAGCTCTCTCATCCAGCATGTTAGCTTATGCCTCCAACTTCATGTTGTTCAAAACTGGCAGGAATATCTTTGAAAGAGCTTCATCCAGCTCAAGAGAAAACTATTGATTAGAACGGGGTCAAGGCCAGATCCCTGGGGCCCCCATTAGAGACTTCTCACCATCATCACTCAAATACTTCCAAGTCTTCCTAAGTACATTATATTATCATCTAGGTCCGTTCTCTCTGCGTTCTGCATGGGGATAGCCTTGGAAAGTTTGAAAATGCTCTTCTGAAATCTAGGCTAACAGTATCTACATTGTTCCCAGAAAGAGCTATAGAGCAGGTGCTATCTAATATGACCTGTTCTCGATGAAGCCATGTTGGCTCTTCATGATTGCTCCTTCCCTTTATAAATGCTCACAAACCACCCCTTGAATAATATTGTTTTTTACCAAGTATAGACATCAAGCCTATTGTCCTGTAGTTTACCAACCCTATCTGTCTCCCATTTTTGGAAAGTTCCCACCTCATCCATTTGGTTACACAAAACTGATCGATGCATCCTACATGCTTGATGATAGATACACTCACATACCATTCTGCTTCCACAGTCTTCCATCTTTACAAGGAAAGGAGATAGGTTCATTCCTTCTTTTTTCCCTCTGGGGCCAAGACCACACACTTTGGTCACCTTTGAAAGCTCTCTTCTTTTCTCACCATCAGAATTGTTTATTTTTGTCTTCGAGGTTGACATCTGGCCACCTTGGTTTGCCTCAGGAAAAGGGGGTCACCACTTCTCTGAGGTATTCCCTGATTGCTTCTCTCTACCTCCTCCTAGTTGAAATTGAAAATGATAGGCCTCTAGTAAATTTCTCATAGCACTTGACTTGGCTGTCCTTTGCCCCATCATGCCTCCATCGGAGGAAACACCCCTTGTTGTTTGATATCTTTCCAAATATGCCTTATCCCCTTACTTCCAGTGAAGCCCCCCTGTAACATAAAATAAAAATGAAGAGGAAAAAAGAAATTCGGCAAAATGACTCGATGGTATATGCCATGTTCCAAACCCACAGCCCTCCACCTCTGCAAAGAAGGGAAAGATGTATTTTCTCACATCTTCACTAGGGTCTAGCTTTGTCCCAAGGGCCATTTTCTTTCTTTATTCTTTGGAAACTGTTTGTGGTGATAACTTTTTGTCTGTATGTTCCATTCATTTATGAGAATATCTTTCCTCCTTTCCCTACCTGTCACTGAGCCCGGTATAATAAAGAATAAGAGAAAAATAAAGCAGTCCAGCAGAACTTACCAGCATAGCAAAGATGTAATGTTGTACCCCCACAGGCCCCCACCTCTTTGGGAAGAAGGAGGGAGGTACTGTGCTTCTTCTCAGCTTTTGGGGGGTGGCTTTTACCCTGCCCCAATTCTTTCCTTTACAGTTCCTCCAGAGGTCTTCAGCTTCGTGTAGCTCACCAAGACCTTTTATTGCCCTCTGCGGCAGACGGTAGAGTTTCCAGAGGTGGCTGGGAACCAGGGCCCATGGTGGTAAATTTGTTTACCCAGAGTCAGAGGGTTCATTAGTGGGAGAGTTCACATCACAACATGGTCTCTCCGTTTCTTTTTCATGGTAACTCGATGTTAGATATTGTTCTGAATTTGCTCCCATCAGCCTCCCTGTTTTCCACATTTCTCTGAGGTAGCTTGGCCATCAGACTCACAAAATCACAGCAGTAGAAAAGATGGGAGTACCTGGTAGCTAGTTAGTCTCATATAGGAACAAGGATTTTCTCTCCAGGATCACAGAGCAGTGATCTTGTCTCTGTTTGAGCACTTCCAAATAGGGAAGGCCTCAGAGCTGCCAGGCAGTGGGGAGGGAACTAATCTCAATAGTCAGAAGTAAACACTTATTACTATGTTCAAAGCATTATGCTAAGCTTTGGGGATACCAAAAAAGTCTGAAAGATAGCCTCTGCCCTCAAGGAGCTTACAATCACACAAGTAGTATGGAATGGAGCTGGAACTTGAACTCAGATCCTTTGACCTAACTCATTGGCCCTGCATGAGGTGGTTTGGGGGTCAGCTGTAGTTCTAGGTATCTTAGGGAACACACCCACAGGGCACCCCTGCATGCAATAAGCGGGTGGAATTCTGAAAGGCCCCTCAGGGACCAAAGTTCCTCCTCTGTGTCATATCAGCATTATACCTCTCTCTGGGGCTACAACTCAGATATGAGGAATCTACACAGTTTCCTTGCAGAGGTCCATGGTGGCTGGGAGAGTGGAGGGCTATGGGCATCGAATGCTGCATATACTGCCCAAGTCAGTTGCTGTGCCAGCCAGCTCTCCTGAACAGCTTTTTTACATTCTTTGTAATTTTTTTTTCTTACAATGGATGGCTCATTTGGTAGGGAGGGAAGAGATGTTTGGAAATGAAACTATATAAGAAAGCAAAGAGAGCTATCCAAATGAAAGGAAGAAAAAGCAGGGCAATGGCCAGTGCAAGTCAGATAGCTTGACCCCACGGGGGACTGAGAAATCCACTTCCTCCTTCTTGGCTGGGGTGGGGGACTGCAGGTAAGAAGCACTGCCTGTCATAGCAGGCTCAAATATGTGTCAGGTAGTTTGCTTTTGGGATTTTTCCTTACAATAGATACTGGGTAGGAGGAGAGATCTCTTTGGAAATGAAGATGATGTGAAAAAAGGAAGAAAAAAAGAAAGAAAGAAAATAGAGCAATAGAAATGTGAAAAGCAAAAAGGGAGGGAAATGGCCATTGGGACTAAGCTAGCTATAGGGAGAACTGGAGCAAATTCACCTCCCTCCCCTTCTTTGCACTGGTGGGGGACTATGGAGGCGCAGGATCGCCTGTCATTTCAGACTTGGTTAATGTTGTTGTCAGTTTTGCTGGCCTGCCATTTTTCTTTCTCCTAGAGAAAATGTTGTCTTCCAAGGGATGGCTCTCTGGGTAGAGGGAGGGCTGGAGGTGGAAAAACAAGCTGAGAGAGAAAAGAAAGGAAGAAAAAGAAAACTAAAAATTAAAAGAAAACAAAAGAAAGAAAGAAAAGGGGTGAAAAATGGCCCCGAGGACCAATCTGGGTCCTAAAAGGGAAGCTTGGCCAAAATGCACCAGCGTCCCTCCTCTGCAGAGGTTGGGGGGGCCAGGAGGATGGGCCCGTGGGTGTGGAGCATTGCCTGTAATGCCAAGCTTCCGTTAAGGTGCTGCTAGCTAGTTTGCCTGAATTGCTTCTCCTCCTCTTTCTCTTTTTTTTTTCCTTGGGAGGGGGCATTTATTCTGTAGCGGGGGTGGGGGTGGGCAGGGAAGATCTAAACCCCCCAGTTGTCAATGGAAGTGAAAGAGCGGTAAGGGGGTGGGGGGTAGGGTATCACCGCCGAAGGTAGTGCTGGAAGGGCTCGATTAGCTCGTTCACGGGGAGAAGGGCAAAGTGGCCCGAGAGTCCCTGCAGTCCCGGGTTTTGAGCTGGAAGGGCCCTTCAGGATCTCAGCTAGCATTAGGTAGGAGAGAAAATAAGCGCAGAGGAGATTTCACAATGTCCATCCCCAAATTCCTACAGGTAGCAAGCAGCCAATTTGGCCATCTTGGCCCGATCCTCTGATGCTCAGGGCAGTGCCTCTTCATGGGCAGTCCCGAGGGCACCCTCGCCCCTAGCTGGCCCGATCTTCCCCGCGTTAGGGGCTCATTTGGTAGAGAAGTCTATCCAAAGAAACTTAGTGCACTACAAACCAAAACCAAATTCAGAAAACCTTGGATGAGGAGCCAAATCCCTTTGTCATGCTGGCTTGAGGGCGGGGGGGGGGGGGGGGGGGGGGGAGCCCCCTCCTTCAAGGCTAAGAATATTTGGGCATGCATGTGTGTGCAAACCTGGACGCATGCATCCATACACGAAACAGTGGCTCATCCCCACCGAATGAGCTATGCCAGACAACTGCATTTCCTGGAAAAATTGAAGTTTGTCCCCTTTTAAGCTAGCGCGGTGTGGATCCATACCGCAGGATCTCAGAACGCAGCTGGGTTGGGATTCGGGACTAGAGAAGTTGGGCTGTCCCCCCTCCCTCCTCCCTGGGCGGCGGGGGTGGGGGAAGATCGTCTGCTCCAATCCCCTCCTTGTACAGGGGGGAAAACTGAGATGCTGAGAGCTGAGAGCGCGTTGCTTCTGGGCATAGCTGCGAAGTAGCCGCTCCGCTCCGGGATTGGGAAGCCTTCCAGCCAGCGCTCCTTTCGCCGCAGAGTCCTGTGAAGGGCCTCTGGAGGGTAAGGGGCACTGGGAGGGGACCCCCCTGGTCGCTACTCCAGTTAGGGGCACCGGGAAAGGGGCAGCTTGGGCAACTTCTGGACCCTGGAGGGGACCTGTTGAGTAGCGCGATCGTTGGCAGCGGCGGCGGCAGGTGTCCGCTCCTGCCACAGCCAGCCCGATCCGCCTGGGGTCCCGGAGGGGCTCATACCACTGTCGGCGCTGCTGTTGCGGCCGCTGCCACCTCTCCCAAGGCTGCATCCCCTTTAGATGCTCCTACCCTCACCTCTGCCGTTTTCCTGGAGAGGCTCGTGTCGCCACCCTTCTTGCCTCTTTTTGCCGTTCCCGCCGCCGCGCACCTAAAGCTGCTGGTACCGGCAAGTGCGTTGGGGGGGTGTGCAAAGTTGGCCTTTCTGGGGACTCGCCCGCGCCGGGTGGTGGGAACGGCACTAGAGGCTTGGACAACGGCCAAACGAGCCTCTCTGGGAAAAACCGGAGGCGGCACAAGCAGCCATAGGGGCTTGAGAGAGGTGGCGGGAGAGGTACAAACCGCGCTGGAACCATAGGCAGGCTCTTGGCTCCTTCAGCCTCGCTGCGCCGCCAGCCATCGAGGCTTTTTCTGCACCCCCTCCTCCCCGCCAAGACCCTCCCCCTCTAGAGCGAGGGGCATTGGCAAAGCAGGAGCTGCAGTAGGGGAAAGGGGAGGGAGGGAGCAAGGGGGTGAAGGAGGGGGTGAGATGGCTGGAGAGCCTTAGCCGGAGGGGCCCCGCCCCTCGCCCCCCTGCAGAGGGGCTGGGCGGAGCCAGAGGAGCTCTCGACCAATCAGCAAGAACCCTAAGCCCCGCCCACACCTCCAGGAATCTTGCTTCTCTGGCGCGCAGCTCTCCGGTCTCACTTGCTCGAGCTTCGCTCCGGACGACGGTCAAGCCTCTCCTGAGCCAGCCAGAGCTTCTCTGCCCCCCAGCGCCCTCCGGCGCACCTCACCTGCTGCCCTAGCTCCCCTTCGGTATCCTGCCACCTACTTCACTCCACCAAGCCCCCTAACAGCCACCTCTGCCCTCCCCTGCTCCCTAGCCTTCTCCCCTTCTAATTTCTCCCCCTTTCCCCCTCTCGCTGCCTCTCTGCTCCCCTGCTGCCTCCCACCCCTTCCCCTGTTGCTTCCCGCCTTTCTCCACTGCCGCCAGGTATTGGCATTGCATGCTTTTTCTCCCTTTGCTCCAAATTGAAGCCGCTTGTCTCAGGGCAAGAGCAGAGGCTGGGGGCAGCTCAGAGGGCGCCAGGAGAAAACCTGGAAGATTTTTTGTTTTAATTTCTTTTCTTTTAAATTTCTTACAATTATTTTCTTTTAAATTCCTTAACGTTTGACAAGGTTCTGGTGTCGGGTCTTCCACCCGAAGGTAATGAATTTTCTCTTTTATTACCCCCCCCCCCTGCGGGAGGGGGGCATCTTGGTGGGATGGGGTGGGGAAATTAAGCTCTCCTGTGGCCTTTTGGGACACAGAAGGCTTGGAGCTATGGATTTCCATAGGATCTAGCCTCAGGTGGGTGTGGGGGTATGTCTGAGAATTTCCAGGGGAGAGGCTAATGGGCTAAGGTTAAGGGGGACTGGTTTCATAGGCTCTGGATGGAAAAACCACTTTACAGAACGTCTAGATGCTTTTTGTCCTTTTATGGGGAGAAAACTGAGGTATTGGGTGTGGGAGACTTGCTCCAGGTTGCACAGTAAATGGCAGAGCAAAGATGTGAACCCAGGGCTCCAAATGACAAATTTAGAACTTTGGCAGGTTCTGGGGGCAAAACTGGGTGAGGAGAGAGACAAATTTGCTTCCAATGTTTAACTTTGGAGCAGATACAGTTAAAAATAAGCAGGGGGGGGGCAGAGGTGGGGGGGGGAGTGAAGGAGACCTTGGCAGGGATGTAAGAATCCCTATGTTCAGACCTGGGCTCCTCCAGTGCTGTGCACTGGAGAGGGCTGTTGGAGGAATGAGGAGCACCTGTTGCCTAGGCTAAGATGTCTTAAGATTTCTTTTATGTAATAGAATCAATGGAGCACAAAGGGTCTTGGCAGCCCCCACTGTGTGCCAGGCACTGTAGGGGCTCCAGAAGACCAGAGGGTTAAGACCTAGGGCAGTCAGAGTGCTGGGGTTCTTTCTTAGCTCTGTCACAGACTGACCATGTTCTCTAGGGCAAGTGCCCCCTTTTTTTCTTAGCCTTAAAATAATGAGGATTGGACTAAATGGTCACTAAAATCCTTTGTAGCACTAGATTCTGTGATTTGATGCTAGACAAATCGGTGAGGGGGAGGGAAATGAGGGAGGGGGGAGATGGCAGTGGAAAGGCACTATATGAAATATTGGCGTGGGCGCAAGAATGATGGGAGGGGTAAAGGGGTGGGGTCATTGGGAGCCAGGAGCTTGTCTTGGTGCTGGAGAGGAGTGGTTGATGAAGATGGTCTGGGGTGCTTGTTTTTCAGGGGTTCCCTGGGGGATCAGTATAGTGGGAGGTAGAGGGTGACTATTGGGATTCAAGGGGCAGGAGTTAACATCCAGCTGTCCTTTGGGGTTTATTTCTAGCTGGACAGAGCTCTCTTCAAAACCTGAGAACCATGCACCCTGGGGATTGGGGGGGGGGACAGAGAAGATGTCTTCTTGTCCCTTCCTGATATGCTGAGGAAGTGGATTGAGCCTCTGGAAAAAAGGAGGGGGAAGGGGAAGAAAAGACCCACATTAGGTATATTTGCTGGTGCTAATAAAATGAAAAAAATGAAAATGAAAAAAAATATAACCTTGGTATGGTTTCTTTTGCTTTGTAAATTGCTTTCATGTATGTTACTGTCTTTCATCCTAAAGCAGCCCTGTGGGGTAGCTAGGAATAGAAATCACTGGTCTATTTTACATAAGGGGAAACTGAGGCTTTTAGAGGTGAAAGGACTGGCTAAGATCATCTAGTCCCACCTCCCTATTTTATAGATGAAGAAACTGAGGCACAGAGATGAGGAAGGGATTTTTGCTCCCAGTCTCACAGTAGAAGCAGCATTAAAATTCAATTTTGTCATCCCCCCCCCACCAAGAAAATGATTTTCAGATCTTAGAGATCATCTGGTTCGTCCCCCCTCATTTTATAAATGAGGAAACTGAGGCCCTCTGATGGAAAAGGGAATCTGATTATAGTGACGCAGCTAAGAAGAGCCAGAGACAGATTTAAAAGCCAGTTTTCTGTCTACTCCCTCCCCTGAAACTGCTCTCCACTCAATACTTGAGTTTAGCTCAGTGCCTGGCTCATAGTAGGCATTTAAGCAATGCTTTCTGCCTGAGAATACCTGATTTTCAAAGCTTAGAGCTCATTTTATCCCACCCCCTCATTTTATAAATGAGGAAACTGAGGCAGAAACCAGGAAGAGATTTATTCTTTGTCACATAGCGAATGAGTCAGAGCCAGATTTAAAAGCCAGTTTTCTCCCCCTCCCCTCCCTAAAAAATATCTGACTTGGAGATCATCTGGTCCCACCCTCTCATTTTATAAATGGGGAAACTGAGGCACCAAGATGTGGCAGGGGCGTGCACAGTTAATAAGAGGCAGAGCCAAGATTTGAAGCTAGTTTTCTATTATATCCCACCCTCCCATCCATTCTATATATGCAGGCACAAACCAGGGGGATAAAGTGGGGGCACACACACACACACACACACACACACACACACACACACACGGCCAGAAACATGGAGTTTGGTATGATTCGAAGGGGCCCTGAGCAAAAATCCTGTCTCCCGGTATCAATCTATCACAATTAACACCCCCAAATCCCCCCCCCCCCCCCAACCCTGTGACGCAGGTAGTGTAGCAGAAATTCATTACTTTGGCTTTTGAAGGCTTTTTTCATCTTGGATTCACTATGGTGCAAATCCTTCAAGGAAGAGCCACACCCTCCTTCACCCCTAGCTCCTTCCCCCCCCCCTCCAAGCTGGGACTAGTTTACCCATGTTTAGAAGCTACGCCCAGCTGCAGTGTGACGCAGTATAGGAGGAGGGGGCAGGGGGTTGGAAGAGGTGTGGATTGGGCTCCTGAGGCCCAAGTCGCCTCCTCTGCAGGTTTGCTGAGGGGCCAGCCCCTTTCTGTGGGATAGCCAGATTTCTAAGTAGAAAGAATTTCCCAGGGCCCCTAGTTCAATCCCCTCATTTTTTCAGAGCTAACTCAGCCCTGGAGAGGATGAAGGACTTGCCCAGGATGGCCCACAGTGTGAGGGGCAGAGGTGGCAGCCCAATCTGAGAATTTGGAACCCAGCATTTCAGAGGATGGCTGAGCTAGGAGGACAGAGCCAGCAAGAGAAATAGCCTTTTAGAGCCCCCCTCCTTTCATTTTACAGAGGGGGAAATGGGGTTCAGAATCAGGACGTGGGTCTCTGCCTCCTGGCACTAAGTGTGACATTAGCAATAAGGGTGATTCACACTTGGAGAGTCCTGAACGTGGCACAACGGTGAATATTCATATTGAAGAATGGGCCCCAATTTCCTAGGAATTAGAAAACTGGGTTTCAGCCCCTCCTTGCCTAGGTGACTTGGTAGAAATTGGATTATCTTTCTGGGCCTCAATTTCCCCATCTGTAAGACAGATTGATGTGTATGTTCTATTGAGCCCGAGTATCCCCTGCAGTGTAAAAAATGATGGTGATATTTGAAAATATGAACGTCGTCATGTTTTAAAATACAGGTTGTGCTTTTCAGTGTTAAAATAAGCTCAATTTCCTCTGTTTTTCCTCTTTTCTCGCCCCCCCCCCCTTTTCTTGGGAGATATTCAATATATTAAGAGCCATTGAAAATGTATGTGGAGCTGAAATATGGACAAATGAGGCCGGGGTGAGGTTTCTAGAGCATTTGATGATTCTGTGACGTATCGGTGGATCCTTCTAATAAATAAAGTCCTTGAGAAGATTCAGGATTTTTCCATGAATTAGACGTGCAGAAGGATGTAGTGATTTGCCTGGTAACATGGAGCTTAGGAAGTGGCAGCGCTGGGACTTAAGTGGTCTATGACGCTAGAGATAGTGCTTTTCTCCCTGACTGCGTTTTGCTGCTGTTGAGGTCTATTAGACCATGATAATCTCCAGATTGGGATCCCCAATTCTGGAGGTGAGGCCCCCCCTTTTAGGGGTCCTTGGCTTATTTCTTCAGTGGTTTAGTCCTACCCAGCTAGAAAAGTAGTTCCTTGCTTTTGCAGTCAGAGGTGGTGTACAGTGTCTTGTGTGTGCGCACGGTGTGTTTTTTCCATTATATATGCATTTATTTGGAAGAGAATCAGCCATTGGCAGAAAATGAGAGCCCTGTCCTGGAGAGGCTTCAGGGAGGGGAGGGGGCTATAATCCGAGATCCTGCCAATTTCTTACCTTCTCTGCTTCCCTTTTGGGCTCAGAATCTTAAAGCCATGGGGGGGGGGGCAAATTGCTTCTCAGTGTCTCCTCTTTGCAGCTTGCCATGGCATGGCGATGGGGGTGGGGTGGGGTGGGTGGGGGGCTTCACTCAGAGTTTATTGTGGATTCTGTCTTCGGCTCCAAGGGGCCCCTGCACCCACTCCAGGAGTGGGCCCTTGGGAAAGGTGGTATTGGGAAGAGGGGTGGGGCTTTGGGAATCAATTAAGCAACTACTGTGTACTAGATTTCAGTTCAGCCACACAGACACTGATTAAGCAGTTCTGGTATGCAAAGCATTATTAGTGCCAATAAGACATTGCCCCTCGTCCCAGAGTTTCTAAAGCTAGAGGCCCAAAGAGCATTGATACTCACTAGGATCTAGAGAAGCTTCTGGAACCACAGATTATGTTTGAGCTGCAAGGGCCTCAGAGGCCATCTAGTACCACACCCTCATTTTACAGAAAAGGAAACTGAGGCCCAGTGAACTGAAATTATTTAGGATCACAAAGCTAAAGCTTGGAGGGACCTCAGGCCATTTAGTCCAACTCCCCCTTTTTGCACAGGGAGAAACTGAGCCCCAAGACTAGCTCAGTGTTGCAATCCTCAGAAGCAGAATTTGAACCCAGGTCCTTTGGCTTTAGCCCTGGTGTCCTTTTCACTCTATCAGCTGCCTGAGATGAGAGAGAGCTCCATTCTGAAAGGGAGTGAAGGGAAAATAGAGATCAGAGAAGGCTGCTGTAGGAAGGGGGTGGCCTCTGGACCCCCTCTAAGGATTTCTTTGAGTGAGGAAGTGCTTAGATGGGAAATGTGAGCCAAGGCAGGGAGACAGGCCAAATGGCTTTGGGGCTGGTAAATCCAGTGTCAGGCACATGGGGTCCTGCCCATAGCCTAGCTGAGATTTGGGTGGCAGGCGAGCCAGCACTTAAAGAAGCTGGTTTGGGCCATCTGACTGCTCAGGACCAGGCAAGATGCTCTGGGGGCTTTGGGATCCAGAAGGGGAGGGGGGATTCGAGAAATTTCTGCAGTCAGATCTAGAAGCATGGGAGGGAAGGGGAGGGGGGATGAGCAGCAGCGAGTGCCAGCGTGGGAGGAGACGGAGATGACTCAGTCACATTTGCAACCTGTAGCTGAGGAAGGGTCCTCCTTCCTTTGCAGTTGAGTCAGGGCAATGGCAGGTTTCTGGCACTCCCCAGAGGAATCTGAGAGGCTCCAAGCGCAGCAAGTGAGACTTCAGTTAGAGCCCGAGCCACTTCCTGGAGGGTCCTTTGGCCTGTCCCCCCTCCCAGGGGGACACCACGTGTCCCTTTCCATTGTGCCCTGCTCCCAGGACCCTATGATTCATTCAGGGGCTCAGAGCCCAGAGTGGGGTGTCCGCCGGTCCCTAGGGGGCCACTTAATTTCCCTCTCTTTCATGGCCACAGACTTCACAACAGTGATCTGTGAGGAGCAAGCCAGAGAGTGGTGATGTCTAGCTGCAGCAAATTCTCCCTGTTTGACAGCGAGCTCCCAGCCCATGTCATACTAACCCTGGGTGAGTAGCACTCGTTGCATGTTCAAAGTATGACATGGACCATTTCTCCCCGGGGCTACATGTGCCTCAGTGCCATCTTGATTCATTTGGGGATTTCAGGAAGCTAGGGCTAGTGCAAGAGCCCCACCCTGATGGAGGGAAGTTCGAATGAGAGCTAGCTTGGGAAATCACTGAGGCAGTTTGCTCATGGGAAAACCAGGAGCAATGGGGGGGGGCAGCCTAGATCTCTCTGGCCCTTCTGGTTTGCCCACCTCTGCCCACTGTGGCTGCACGCACACAGCAGGCCATTTTCTGAAGCTGCCTGCCTCTGGGAGGAGGCAATTAAGTGAAAGATGCCCATCAGTAAGAGCCCAGGGAACCACATCCGATGGAAAGAGGCAGGTGCCAGAGGAAATTCTGGGGAGGGGGCTTGTCAAGGGAATCCCTGACTCCTTCAGATGCCATCTTGGCACCTGCTTGATACTGAAGGAAGCTGGGAGCTCTTCTGCTCAAGGAGGTGCTGTGCTTACTGTAGGCAGCTGAGGGTGGGGGTGAAATGCTGTAAGGAAGTAGCCAGGGGAGGTGGTCTGAGGGGCAGCTGCCATATTGGCCCTGGCCCTTTGGCCAGCGAGGAGAGCTCAGCCAATGTGTGGGTTCTGGACACATGCCCCTCCTAACCTGCTTGTTAATGCCACAGGACTAACAGGAGGCAGGGAGAACATAGAGGGAGCTAGAGGCTGGCCAGAGAGGCTGGGGGCTTAGGGAGGGGCCCGAGTGGCAGGTTTTCAGAGATCCATTTTGGCAGCTGGCTAGTAGGTCTCTGGGCTGCCCCATGTGGCTGAGTTTGTGCAATGATACTGCTTGGAGGTGACTCCATTAGAGCAGGAGGGAGGGGGGCTCACCTTCCCAAATTCCACTCGCTGGGGAAACTGAGCTCCTGTAACCCCAGAAGCCTAGCAAGGATTAGATCCACCTCTGAAAATTACTAGAGAGGGTATCCTCTGGGCCTCAGTTTCCCAATCTGTCAAATGAAGGAGTGTGCCCTATAGAATCCAGATGGAGTGGCTGACTGGAAATGCTTTGCCAGCTCCTATCTCCCCCCTCTCTGCTTGCTGCCCCCTTGAGGGAGGACACTCTCCTTCCCCTGAGGCCCTGCTTTTTTCCTAGCATACACACTCACACATACAGATACATGCCCTCATGTGTGATCCTGAGGGCACCTTTAGGCTCCAGCCACCGGAGAGGAGTGAAATTCTGCCTTGGGTCCCCCCCCCCCCGCAGGTTCTCATTTGGTATAGAAATGCCCCCCACCAGGCCCCAGCACCTGCCAGGCTCTCAGGGCATTGAGGGGGTCTGGGGGCAGAGAGGGGGCCAGAGGGACTGATGGACCCAAGGGCCTGACCCCCAGGGCTACTCTGGTGGGCACCCAGTCTGTGCCCCACCTTACCCCAGCCTCCCCTCTAGATGAAAAACAAGCCCCCAGGAGTCTGGGTGCCTGTGTGGCAGAGCAGCAGGCGGCCTTTTCCTTTTCCTGGACAGTGGATGAGACAGGCTTGGGAAAGGGAGGGGGGAGAGGAGAGAGGAGGAAGGCGGGGCCAGGAAGGCCAGAGCTGCCTTCCAGAACTTTCTCCACTAGCTATCTACCACCGCTAGTTCAGACAGCAGGACTGGCAATAGCCTCTGCATACTAAGTGGTTTCCCAAGGGTGGGTGGCAGGAGGAGGGAGGGAGGGAGGGAGACATGGAGGGGGCTCCCTTTCCCTCCAGGACAGGCCTCTGCAAACCATTGGGGCCTAGTAGGTGCATCCCACCCCCCCTCCTCTTGCCCACCCCCTAGCAGCAGAGCCCCTGGCCAGTTGGGGTTAAATGCCCACTGTGTGCAGAGCCTGCCCCACTAACATTTATTGAGCGCCTACTATGTGCCAAGTCCTTTGGGGCTGGGGCAGAGGCAAAGTGGAGATAATGCTGTTCCTTGACACTTCAATTTCCTGACCATTTGCTATGTTCCTACTGTATGCAAAGTCTGCCTAGTTAGCCTTTGTCAAGTGCTTACTATGCACTGTGTCCTCCTGTTCTTGGGGTGGGAGATAAGCAGAGTTTCAAAGGTTTGGGGATCAAAGGCCATCTGCTCCAACCCCCTCATTCTATAGATAGGGAAACTGAGGCCCAAAGAAGGGAAATCACATACCCAGGGGCACACAGGTGATAAATATCAAATCTGAGTTATAAAGTTAAAGTCAATAATTCAACAACCAGTTATTAAGCACCTACTGTGTTCAAAGCTTGTCCAACTAACCTTTATGTAGTGCCTCCTGCATACAGCACCCTGAGCTCTGGGAGATGCAGAGTTGAGGTAAGTCAATTCAACAACTATTAAACATCTATTGTGTATAGAACATGGTTAATGAACTTTTATTAAGTGCTTACTGTGTGCAGAAGCCCGAGTTAGAGTTTGGGGGAGATGGTAAAATTGAGATAAATCAAGTAAGGAATTATTTATTAAACACTGACTATGTAAAGAGCTTGCCTAATAGTTATTAGGTACTTAATCTGTGCAGAATCTAGTGTTCTGGGATAGGGGAAAATGCAAAGTTGAGGTAATCCAGTCACTTTATTAAGCACCTACTGTATGCAGAGCCTAATAAGTACTTACTCTGTGTGAAGGCCTGCACTCAGGGTTAGTAAAGAGAGAAGTTTGAGAAAATTCAAGTAAATAAATACATTAATTAAGTGCTTGCCATGCACAGAATTTAACATATATTAAGCACCTACTGTGAACTTTATGTTCTGGATAGAAGGAGATTTAAAAGTCAGGGAATTCATTTTAAAGCCACTCATTAAGCAGACCAAGTAATATACACTGAGCATCTACTGTGTTCAGAACCCTGCAGGAAGGAGGTTCAAAGTTGTGATGGCCCAACTATTTATTAAGCACCTGCTGTTTTCCAAGTGTAAGTAATTTATTATGTGCTTGCTGTATATAAAGTTCCATGTTCATTTTAGGTGGGAGATACAGAGTTGTGGCAATTCAATTAAAATTACTTATTGAGTGCCTACTGTATACAGAACTTGTTTACTTAACATACATTAAGTTATCTACTATGTTTAAAAAAAAGAAACTTGAATTCCAGGCCCAGGAAAAATGGAAAATTCAACAGCTATTTATTAAGCATCTACTATATGCAGAGCCTAGGTAAGAGGCATTTATTAAATGATGATTATGTCCAGAGCTCTTTACTCAAGATTAGGGAAGATGCATAGTAGAGACAGTTCAATTAAAGAATTCTTTATTAAGGGCCTATGGTATACAGAGCCTGTTCAACCAAAATTTATTAAACTGTGTACTAAGCTTCATGTGAGATGCAGAATTGACACAAATCAATTTAAAGGCCATATACCATATTGAATCTTTATTAAGCACTTAATGTATACAGAGCCCTGTGTGCTGGTCTCGGGTAGATGCAAAAACAAATAATCCAATTCAAGCCCTATTTTAAGCACCTAATGTGTGCAAAGCCTAGCTAACTGGTGGTGTTTATTAAATGCCTATTGTATGCAGAGCCATATGCTCAGAGCTGGGGATCTTTGAAAAATTGAGATAATTAAATTGAATAAAGATTTTATTAAGTGCCTACTGTATACAGATCAGGTTTAAACAGCATGTAGTAAGCACCTCTGTGTGCAAAACCCCATGGGATATTATAGTTGAAACAAATCAATTTAACAATCATTCATTAAACACCTACTGTTTTCAGATGATATTTAGTAAGTACTTACTGTATGCTTAGCCTCATGTTCAGGGTTAGGAAGATGGGAAGTTGACAGAATTTAATTTGTAAATGATTTGTGACCTGTCAAGCAGTACTCTGCAAAATCTGGGCAACTGACATGTATTAAGTGCTTACTGTATATACAACCATGTGTTCAGGCTGAAGATTTGCAAAGTCGATATATTCAATTCAATATAGACCAAATAAGTGCTTGCTATTGGTGAAGCAAGATTAAGCTGCATTTATTGAATACCTACTTTTTACATAATTTTTTGGTGAGAGAAATAAATTCAATTACCATGCATTATTCTGAATGTATACCAAACCTCCCCAGGTAATACTAATTGCTTATTGTGTTCAGCACCTTGTGGACAAAGCAAATTTGAGATAGACAATTCAAGAAGCACTTGTTAAGTTTGTATTCTCACTAGAGGCTAACCAACTCACATTTATTCAAAACTTACTTTATGCAAAATCTTGTGTTCAATATGGGGAAAACGAAGAGTTGAGATCATTGATTTCAAAAGTAAGTTACTAACTGCCTACTGTATGAAAAGCCTGTGCAACTAACATTCTTTAAGCAGCTAGCTGATGTGTTCTGGGCTGAGTCGAGACAATCTCATGTTGTGGTAGCCCTGCCTATTAAGTACTGTATGTTCAATCAACATGTATCAAACACCTGACCTATAGCTGTAGTTGGAGGAGAAGCGAAAAATAAGGTGTCAGTTCCGTAATTCTGCATTAAACTCTTCTGTGCAGTTTATCCAACTAACATTTATTAAGTGCTTGCTGTATTCATAGACCTATGCTCAGGGTTTAGAGAGAATAGAAATCGAGATGACTTCATTCCCAACCATTTATTAAGGGCCTTCTGTATACAGACTTCTATTTAACCAATCTATCTGGAGCATCTCTGTAGGCTGGGGAAGGTTCAAAATTGAGTTTTTCCAATTCAACCACCATTTATTAAGCACCTACTGTGTGCAAAGCCATCTCAACTAGAATTTATTCAGTGCTTAGTGTATGCAGTACCTGTGTTCAGAGCTGGGGATGATGAGAAATTAAGATCACTTCAATAATCATTGATTACATGTCTACTGTATACACAGCAATTATTAATTGCTTGCTGTATACAGAGCTGAATAGGAGATATAAAGTTAAACTAATTCAATTAAATAAGAATTTATCAAATGCTCACCATGTGCACTACCTAGCCAATTAACAATTTTTTGAGTTCTTACTGTGTCCTGATATCTGTTCTCAGGGATGGGGGGAAAATGGAAGGTAGAGATAAATCAATTAAACAACCATTGAGCATCTTTTGTGTGCAATACTCACCTAACTAACATTGACTGGTTGTCTGCTCTATGCATAAGTCCCTTCTTAGGGATGAGGGGAGATACAAAATGAAGAGCTATTTTTATTAAACTCTACAGGCATTTATTATACTTCTACTACATACAGATCCTGTGCTCCAAATTGGAGAAGATACAATATTGATGAAACCTTTATTAAGCCCTTGCAGGGGCCAGAGCCCTTATGTTTTAAACTAGGGGAAGGTTCAAAGTGGAGATAATTCAACTCAAACATTTACTAAGTGCCTGCTGTGTGTCTCCAATCTGTGGGATAGGCCACGTTTACATGACAACATAATAAACATTTAGGAAGCACCTACTGTGTGCAGAGTCTTGTGCTTAGTGCAATGGGGATAGAAAATATAGATGTGAATGGCCTCAATCCTCATGGGGCTTCTGGGATCCTTTATCCCAGAATAGTTTTTTCTGTTCTAAATTTAGTTGGTTCTCCCTGAGATGGCTGACATGTGGCCATGTTGGATTTACTAAGACTGCATCCCCTTTAACCTGGGCCTTTACCAATATTTATTTCACATTTGGCTGCTTTGGGGATTACCCGGGGCCATCATTTCCCAAGCAAAAGCCCTTACTAAATTTTTCCCCCACCTCACCCCCTCCCTCCCTCCAACCTTCATTGAAAGTTAGGAAATACAAGCTTGTACATCATCCAAAGTTGCCATACCTCAAGAAAGATAAGGGTCTTATGTGTTTGTGAGACCAACTCACCTGGGATGATGGTGTCAGGAAGGGCAGCTTCATAGTTCCTTACAAAATTGCCTGTTAGAATTTTCTCTATTCATTATTTCAACTCCTCAGGGCCACTGGGTGAAGACTAGTTAATCTGATAAATTGATCTGAGTTAATGTGTTAATCCAATTGTCTCAGGTCCTCTAAGTGTGTGATGACTGTGGCCTTTGGAAAATAACACCACTATCAGCCCTCCTTGTTGTTTAATGAATTAATGACTCTCACACTAGTCTTTTCAAGACAAAAAGGAGAGGGAAAGGCACAACAGGCTGGAGGGGGCAGGAAGAATTGAAAGATGTAGGAATAAAAGGAGATGCAGAGAGCTCCACAACTGGTTTGGGGTCTTGAGTTCAAGTCTTGCCTCAGACATTTCCTTTTGGTGTGATCCTAGGAAAATAACTTTCTCAGCCTCAGTTTCTTCATCTATAAAATGGGAATAACAGTGGCACCTGCCTTACAAGGCACTCCTCTGTAGACTTCTCTTGGAGTCCTCAAGGAATGGAGGTTGGAAGCAATAGAGCATGATATACAAGACCTGATTCGATGCCCGAATATCTGGATTCAAGAGCCCACTGTAATACCTCAAAGCTACACGATCCTAGACAAGTCATTTAAACCTATGAGCCTCAGTTTCCTCCTCTGGGATAGGAGGGTAGTAATACTTACATCCCTTCTCTCATGGGGTACACAAAGCACTTTGGAAATATTGAATAATTTAATTCTAACTGGGCTAGGTAGAGTGTCGCATTAGAGAACCCTAAACAGCTGGGGGAAGGAGTATCTGTGTCCAAGAGAGGAATGATGTTGATTATAATCTTCCCAGGTTTGCTAGGGGCTGTCTCTGCTCATAGATCCTGACCTGGAAGGCTGTGACTGGAGGGAAGATAGGGTGAAGGGCTTTGGCTTTTGCTTCCAAACAACTGTCTTCAGTTCCCTCTCTAGCTGCCCGGAGCCGCACCCCCACCCCCATTTTTTGGGCCTGTGACAGTAAGATGATTCTATTGGGCTCCTTCAACCTGGAACAAGAGGAGATGCCTTGGAGACAGGCAAGTCCAGAAAGGGGAAATTGCCAACTTGTTTCTCTGTTTGTGCTTCCTTTAGTGACTACTCTTGGTGGCGTCCCTGGACTCGGAGGAGGCATAGGGATGCAGGCCGTATTCATTCAGAATCTCTCCGAGATGGAGCGTGACAGGCTCCGGGAGATAGCTTTTTTCTGCCTGCAGGAGAAGATTCCATCTTGGCCTATCAAGATGCCCAAAGGTAAGACCAAAAGGACATCAGCATACCTGTCCCCCCAGTATCCCTTGGTCTGCCCTGGGCAACTGGAAAGATTCTTACCAAATTTGGAATGGCAGCCTGGCCAGCTCAGGAGGGGAGTCAGGCAAGGGCTGCTGGATTTCCATCCCAGCCCTGCCACATCCTTGTCTCCTGCTCTGCCCCATTCATAAAGTGAGGGAACCAAAATGAATGTTGGTAGAGGATAGAAGGCTGGCCTCAATCTGCTGGGGACGCTTCTTTGCTTTTGAACAGTGGGTAACTGGTTCAATCTTTCAATGCCCCCCAGCAGTTAGCTAAGACTTTATAATCAGTTCCGATTTTCTATGCTGAGGGAATTCCAGCAATTATTGATAAAAACACAAATCCAGATCCCTAACAAGCCCCCAAAAAACCAGCCTTGGGTCACTTCATACTCGAAACTTTCCCGTATCTTTACCTCATTGGACTTGCTGGCTAAGGCAAGAGGTAGACTGGGAGAAGCACCTGACTTGGAATCTAGATCTCTGAATTCCAAGGCTTTTAATTCCCGGTGCTGGGGTGCCTTCTTTGCCTTGGATGGCAGCTTTGTACTCTGTCAAATCAGGGTGCTGCATTCACCAAAGTGATCCCTCAGTTCTATTTTGACTCCCAATTTGCTGTGATCACATGGTGACAGAGACCAGCGCCAGGGCTAGGGAATTGCTGAAAATCCCTCCCAACATCTCCATTCAGTTACAGCAGTGTGAGCAATGCTCATTTAATTCATCACAGTGGAGTACGGATTCCCATCGCTCTGCTTTAGTCATTTCAATTGGATTTTAGAAGGATTTGAAGCAAGTGTCACATTGAGGTGGAAGATGGGAATGGAGGGGAGGTTCAAGAATCAGCCCTCTTGTTTCAGAAAGTATTTTGTGTTCAGCAAGAAAGGTCAATTCTGAGCCTTCTTTAATGACTTAAGAACCCCCCCCCCCACCCATGTGAACAAGCCCCCTGCCAGAACCCCTTATGTTTGAGACTAGCAGTCAGGCAGAGCTCAGAGAACGGCAATATCAATACACAAAAAGACCTGCACGGAGAGGCCAGTTAACAACTGAATCAGTTTCTCTCATCTCTGTACTGTGTGCCTCGGTTGGAGTTGGCTTACCCTACGGTACAGCTGGCATGCATTGGCCAGACATGCCACAGGCACCACTTTGCTGGATGCTGTAGAGCGGTCAGGGATCTGGATTTCACTGAACTGGGCAGGTAGAAAGCTGTAAATACAGTCTTCATCAGTTCCAGTTGCTGTGGGCAGAGGCATTAAATAATGCATGTCATTGTCAGACGGTAATAACACTGTCCAATTATGTGATCAAGGCCGCTTCGGGCCCTTTCTGAGGTAAGGAACTCTCTGCGGGTAGCCATGATCATCTCTCCCACCCCCTCAACCCTACCCCCAAGTCAGAGGGATGGAGATTGCTCTGAAACCTTTTATACTGACTGACTGGTTTAAAAATGACCAGAGTAAAGAGAGGGGGAAGCCCCGAAGCCCATGGCGGGTGGGAAGAGGGATGGTGATGGCAGCCAAAATTCTGAATCTTTGCTCAGTCCATATCTGAAAAGTGACCATCCGCTAACAGATTCGCCCCCTCTCTACCCCACACCCCCTTGAGACAGGCAATGGTATGGAGATGAAAGAATGCTGGGTTTGAAGCCAGGAGCCTTGGCTCTGCTGCTTACTAGCCATGTGACCCTCGGTGGGGCCTCAGTTTCCCCTTCTATAAATGTGGGCTGTTAAGGCTTCTCCTGTCCACCTCCCTAAAGCCCAAGTCACCTTAGAAATGGGAATTGTTTTTCTTGTCATTTGGATAAAGAATTCAAAGAGACATGCCAGGGCTAAGAGCATAGTCCCCCCTCTCCCAACAAACCATCTCAAAGGTTTGCCCAGGCAATACTGCCCACAGTGGCAGCTGAGTAGTCCAAGCTCCCAAAGGGGAAGAACGTTTCTCCTGAAAATCCAGCCCTTGGGGACACTCAGTCCCGAGGTAAGGTCTAAATAATGGCTAATAGTCAGTAAACAATATCCAGAGCCACGTGACTAGGGGTCCCAGGCAACAGATAACACAGAAAGTGGTTGACTTTCATGTAATTCTGAGAAACCGCTCATAGAAGGCTTGGTTATTTACGTCTCTCTAATTTCCCACCCAGAATGACATTAGTGTTTGGGTAGCTTGTTGCTGCTCTCATTATCTTGAAGGGATGTTTATTAGATCTGCTTTATACTAGGACACAATCATTTGGTTTTCTAGTTCTGCCCATCATCCCTTTCAACAGCCCTCCCTCCCACGATCCTGAGGCAGATGGCTCTTGAAGCCTGGGTGTGGGGTCATCTTTATTTGGGGAGGGTGGGATTGTTGGGGGTGTGGTAGCTGGGGAGGGAGGCAGACAGTTCTTTGCTCTCTATATTCCTGCTAGCTGTTTGTTCTTTTTCTATTCCCCATTTCATGAGTTTTTTCTGTATGTTTGAGAAAAAAGAATTTCACCAAGAATCAAGGTTTTGGGGTTCACACCACAACTCAGTCTCTACTTAGCAGTGTAACCTTGGTTAAACCCCAGCAGCTTTCTAGGTGTCAGTTTTCCAATCTGCCATATTAAGGAGGGGAGGAGAGGAGTGGTCCACTAGATGATGTCTAAAATGAGGTGATCTTTTGATAAGGAAGAAGCAGTGGAATGGTTAGGCTTGGAAGAAGAATCATTAGAGCTAGAAGGGGCGTTAGAGTCCATAGGGGTCCAACCTTTTCATTCGACAGATGAAGAAACTGAGGCCTAGAGAGGTTAAGCAAAGGGAAGGTAGCTCAGTGGATTGATAGCCAGGCCTGGAGACAGGAGGTCCTGAATTCAAATCTGGACTCAGATACTTCCTAGCTGTGTGACCCTGGGCAAGTCACTTAACCCCCCTTGCCTAGCCCTTACGGCTCTTCTGCCTTGGAACCAATACACAGTATTGACTCTAAGACAGAAGGCAAGGGTTAAAAAAAGAAAAGAAATAGCAAAGCTGAGATTGTCATCCAGGTCTCCAAACCCATTGCTCTTCTCATGACAGAACACTAATGGCTTCCGAAGCCTTGTCCAAATTTTTGGAGACTTACATTCCTGCAGAACTTTAGAGTTACGAAGCATTTCCTCATCCCAGCCCTCTGAAGGTATATAGGCCGGAGATGATCACACTCATTTTATAGGTGAAGAAAACAAGGCTTGGCAGTGTTAGCTTGTTACGCGACTTAGCTGGGTCACATGGTCAGATGGAGCTGGACCTTGAATCTGGCTCTTCTGACTTGTGCTATAGTGACACAATGAGTTTGTAGTCAGGAGTTGTGAGGGGCAGCCAGCACCATCACATATTAGTTGCGTGACCTTGGACGGGTCACATGACTACTCTGAAGCCTCAGTTTCTTCATCTAGAAAATGAAGAGGTTTGACTATAGGGTCATAAACAGCTGCTTTAGTTCTAAAATGAGAAGTCCCACGAAGGGGACACATTTGTGGTTCTCAAAAACAGTCATTTGCCTGGGAGAGATACAAAATGTAGCTGGTTTCACTCAAAAAGCAGTGACCAAGTACCTACCATCAATCAATCCATCAACAAGCCTTTCTGAAGAGTCCCAGGGGATACAAAGACAAAAATGGCAGGTGGCGGGAATCAGTCCCTCCCCTCAGGAAGCTTCCGTTCTATTCGAGGCTTTAAGTGTGGGCGACAGAGAGAGTTTAGCGAAGGCGAGCTCTTGCCTTCATGGAGTTCATAATCTACTTGTCAGGGAGGCTGTTCACTATTAGTGGGAGCCATTCCACAGTGAAACAGGCTGCCACGTGAGGTAAAGAGCTCCTCATCTTCACAAGTGTTCATTTGAAGCTCTTTACTGCTTGGCTCTAGCCCACTTTCCCAGCCCCCTTTATACATAGCCTGCCTTGCTGCTCCTCATGTTTCATCTCCAGTCTTCATGCCTTTGTAATCTGTACTGGCTCTTGTTCCCCAAGCCAGGGATGCCCTCCCTCCCTCCTCACCCTCATCTCGTAAGAGTCCCTAATTTCCTTCAAGGCTCAGCTCAAATACTACCTCCTACATGAGGTTTTTTCTGAAGCCACTGCTACTGTCTTTCCCCTTCCAAAAACATCCCTCGCCCATATTTCCTACATGTGGAATATGCATATTCTGGCTGCTTTGAAGTGGGGACTCATTTCTGCCTTTGTAGCTCCAACACCTAGCAAGTACACAATTAGTGCTTGTTGATTGATTGATGACCGCCTGTCCGGGATGCCGCAGGGGTTCTTACTCTGGATCTGTAATGGATTCAGAGGGTCTGGGGACTTGGGTGGGGAAAATGGACATCTTTATTTTCACTAGTGAGTCCTTCGGAGAGGAATTTGAAAAGGCACCCCTATTTCTGCCAAGGGGTCCACTGGCTTGACGAGCTTGCCAGAAGAGCTAGCTTAGGCCAAAAAAAGGTTAAGAACCTCTGCCACAGAGGGCACCCATAGTGTGGCTGGGAGGTAGAGCACACACGCATTCTCCGACAGTTTCTCACCCGAGTCTCTGATTTTTCTCTGTATAAGATTCAAATCCGTCAGATAAAGGCCCTGAGCAGAGGGCTAGGAGCCAGCATGGCAGGATTCAACTTGGGAAGTCTGGGGCCTCTCCTGTTCTTTTTAATGAACAATTATGAGTCCAGGCGCATAGCACACAGCCCCAGAGTGAGTGCTTGCCCCCTTTGCCCTCGCCTGCATCCTTTGCCCCTGGCTCCAGACCGAGCCCTCCAATGCTAGGGAGAAGAAAGTACTCTGGAATTGTTTGTCTTTTTCCATTTTTGCTTATCTTTTGTTTTGATATCACCTTCATTTAGAAACAGACCCCTCCACACAAGAATAAAGCAGCTAGGAGAAAGAGGCAACTGAGCAATACGAATCAACTGAGCCTGGCAGCACATGCCCATAGTCCCCCACCTCTGCAAAGAAAGAGGGCAGATCCATTTTCTTCTCTAATAGAACATATTCTTAGGACATGTCTAGAGCTGTATCTGTTCTGCCTTCTCCCATACCCAGGCCTAGGTGACGCTTCACATTTCCATGGCCGGGGTTATTGAGGAATTAGGAAAAGGATATGCTGAGTGAAAGATAAATGGTGACAGGGAGAAAACATGAGGGCCAGCAGAGAGGCTGAAGGCTGGATGGTTTTCCCTGCCTCCCCCCTGCTATTTTCCTCCCCTAGCTGACATAAGGTTCTGTGGAGAACCTTGCTGGAGAGTAAATATTAAACAGAGGGAGACTTTCTACTCAGCAGAAACCCGTTGAAGCTTTTGGTCCTGGGAGGCAAATGTAGAATTAAAAGCCAATAAATAAATCTGAGGAGGCTTCCTGGGGCTGTTCCAGGCTTCCCTGGCCTCTGCGGCTTCCCCGGAATCCTGCCCAAGTCTGGCTGAGACTTCTGGAACTACTGCCAGACTGGCTTTTTTGCAGAGCCATGGGGCATATGGTCTTCCCTTTGTGGACACCCACTCTAGAGAGAGGGAGAGAGAAAGAGACTGTGATAATGAGAGAGAAGGGAATGAGGAATGAAGAGGTGAAATCTGGGAGCTTAGCCTCCTCCCCTATCCAGGGGAGATGCAAAGAACTTTAGCGAATCTCTGAGTGGAAAGGGACCTCGAGGCATCTAATCTAGGCCAGCTCCATCCAGGGGCCCTTCTAGCCCATCCCCAAGAAGTGATCATCCAACTTCTGTCTGAAGAGGCCCTTTTGGCCAGCTTTCCTCTCATTCATTGTTAGGAAGTATTTTTCCCTCTCATCAGTTTCTGTCTCTATGCACCTTTCCCCCCAACCCCAGTGCTCCTAGTTCTGCCCTCCTGGGCCAAGCAAAACAAATCTTAATCCATCTTCCCCATGATAGGCCTTCAAATGCTTGAAGATGGCTAGCATTTCTTCCCTTAAGTCTTCTTTTCTTCAGGCCAAACATGCCCAGTTCCATGTTTGTATCTTCAGCTCTTTACCAGACACAAATGGGAGAATTGAAAGAGTCAGGAGGAGAGAGAGGTTTGGCAAGAAATTAATTGCTTAGCTGTGTGGCAGGTTTTGTTGGGGGTGGGGTCTAGAACTGAATTGAAATCGGAATTCTTGCCAGTCACTAATAGGGACCAAATGTTGACCATGGTCATAGTGTTGAACTAATAAAGATCAATGGAAGAAAACCAAGTCATTCCCAGGGCCCACCGGCCCATCTGATTGCCATGATAATGCCCTGCCTGCCAGAGTAGACTTCCTGCTGGACTTTCGAGGTGGGGGCCTTCTAGGAATGTCTGTCTCCTCCTTATCCTCACTTCAGCTAAATTTGCCCAGATGCCAAGATTCTTAATTAGGGCTCTAGAGAGAAAAGGATGGTGCTGAACCCATATTTTTGATTTGTTCCCCTTTCTTTCTGAAACTTCAGCAAGCAAGAAGGTCAAATTCTTTCGCAAAAGGTTGGATGTTCTAACTCGTGAAAAAAAAGGTAGGACCTCCAGTCATTTCCTGTTCTGGGTTGCCATGTTGTGGGAAGATAAGAGGAGTGGGTAATATCGCATGATGTTAATTAAGCATGGGGAGGGAGGAACTTGGGAGTGGGGTGGAGTTGGGATTCTGATGTGAAAATTTCATAGGATAAGGGGTGAGTGGGGGCCTTCGTTCCCCCAGTGCCTCGAACATTGCCTTGTACCCAAGAGGTATATAATGAATTCTTATGGAATAGATTGGCCAGGGTGGGGGAGATAGAGGTCTATAGAACTCAGGACTTGACAATGGCTGCTCTTCTGCCATCACTCCTCTAGGGCAAGTCACAGAATCCTGTATTCCTAAATCAAATAAAGAGAACCCTTTCCAAAACTACATGGGGGACACCATTTCCACACTCCAGATCATCCCTGATAAGTAGACATCCAGCCTCTGCTTGAAGGACTCCATAGAGTGGAGCCAATCATCTCCTTGATCTGTTCACTTCTTAATTATTAATGATTATATCTAGCCTAAATTTTCCTCTCTGAAACTTCCACTTATTGCTCTTAGCCAAACACACCAAACCTGCCCTTCTTCTATATGAGTCCTTCAGGTGCTTGGAGATAACAGCCATGTCCCATCCCTCACTCCAAGTGTTCTCTTCTCCTAGTAAACACCCCCAGTTCCTTCAATTGATCCATAGGTGGTATGGCCTCCTGTCCTTTCATCATCCTTATAACCTTCCTCTGGACATGCTTAGTTGGTTACATGCTGTCCTCAGAACTGAACTTAAAGCTGGAATGCAGCAAATCTGTTCTCCTGGTCTTGGCTGCCATCTTTTTCACATATGAAGAGTGTGAGAGATTTTAACAAATGTTTGTTTAAGAATCTATTTTTATAGGATCACATCATGCTTTAACAATTTCTCTTTATGGACAACCTCACCTTTCCCTTCTCATTAAAACTGATATACTTTGGATTGTCTACATTTCATTTTGTTGGTCTTCCCATTCTTTCCCTCTTGAATTTTAGTCTGTGTTCCTCTTTGAATTCTTTCAAATCAGGCCCCCAAAATCTAAGGTAGTATTTCAGATCATCCGTATTTTACTCCCCTTTCATAAATTCTAAAATTGATTAGATAGGGAATAGAAGAAAGGAGATAGGAAGAACATAGAAGATAGTGGGTAGAGAGAAAGAGTGATAATAGAGGTTAGAAGAGAGAGATAGGCCTAGAAACTTAACCCCCTCCCCCCATTGCCTGGCCCTTTCCACACTTCTGTCTTGAAACTAATATACAGTATTGATTCTAAGACAGAAAGAAGGCAAAAGATAAAAAGTACTCTGCAGGGGTGACTGAACTTATCATTATGGACAAACAAGTGAATGAATTTATCTTCAAGTACAAATTCATCATTGAGTTCCAGCTTGCATCCAAAGTCTATATAACGTGTGTAGCTAGATTGTTAGGGGTAACTCTCTTGGCTACTTTTCTTTATCCCTTATAGAGGATCAAAAGAAGATGGGGTAGAGAGATAGCAAATAGAAGAAAGGGGATAGAAAGAACAGAAGATAGCTCATAGAGAGAGATAGTGGATAGAAGATAGGACCTTACCTGTATAGATGAGGGGTTATCTCTTCTATTTAGCATCTACTCTGGACATCCTCTGTAATGAGCAAACAGCTTTGGTGATCCAGACATCTCTCTGTTGTATGTCCCAGTTGATTTTAATAATCAGAATACTGTTCCAAAGGAGTCATCTCAGGTTTATCTATCAAGAAATCCTGCATGGGATTACCATATTTGCCTGGGAAGCACTCTTTTGCAAGACAACTTTTAAGACTGCATTTTGCTCTACCCAATCAAATGGTTTTTTTTAATAATCAATGAGCAATAATTACAGTGAGATCTTGTATTTGAACCTTTATGTCAAGTATGTAACAGTCAGGATATTGTCTATTGTAAAATATTACTATTTACAAGCCTGCCTTTTCCTTTCTCATATTTTCATGAAGGGTGCCCTTTAGATTAGTCTCCTATAGATTCTACTGAGATAAGAAAGTTGGTTTATGAATTGGTAATTATTAATACCTTCTCATTCACCCTTTTCATATAGTATTAACATCCATAATTTTTCCCATTTGTTTTGTTTTCTTTCCTTTTTTTTCAAATCTTTTGTGGTTTTGGTCTCTTCATTGCGGTGATTGCTTTACTTTGGTTCAACTGCCATAGAAAATGGTGATGGTCCATGCTGATGTCTGTTCCTTTCTCCTTTCTCCATTTATTAGACACCAATAGCTAATGAGATCAGGTAGGAACTGTTTTGGTTGGCCACCATACTCACTTTTCATCTTTACCCTTTTTTTCTCATTTGGCATTGATTTTGCTCTTTACTCTAGCAAGTCAGTGGTCTGAGAAATAGCCCCTAGATCCACAACAAGTGCTTTCAAATCTTATGAGAGAGTCATTTTCACTTTTTGAGACATTTCTCACTAATGGCCTTTTTGTTTTTGAGCGTAAGCACTGCAAGATAAGGTGGCCAGCTCCCCTTTGAAAAGATGTTTCTTCTTGTCTTTAGAAGCATGTTGAAACTACTTTCATTTCTTTCCTTATAGCTTTTGGTTTCATTTAGAGTGAGAATGTCCAATATTGCTATAGTTCAGTTCCTTCAGTGCTTTCAGATTTGTTGGGGATTAACCAAGGAGCTCGAATTTAGAGCACCTTCAGTTAGGGCAATAAATTATCTAAAATGCTGTGATTCTTAGCACCCTCTCTGTCCCCTTTCTACCACTTTGCCACTGTAACTAAAGAAATGTAATGGGCCACAGAAGAACTGAATGCCACTTAGGCTTTGGCTTTGTTTACAGTTTGCCACCTAGTAAAATTTACCCTAATAGAAAAGTTGGCCAATATAGACATTTTGTTGAGCACTCATTTCAGCCAAGGCTCACTCTTAAGTGACCCCTCATGGGGTTTTCTTGGCAAAGATTCTGGAGTGGTTTGCCATTTCCTTCTCCAATTCATTCTATAGATGAGGAACTGAGGCAAACCTGGTTAAATGACTTGCCCAGGGTCACACAGCTAGTGCATGTCTGAGGCCAGAATTGAACTCACAAAGATGAGTCTTTCTGATTCAAGCCCAGAACTCTATCCACTGTGCCATCCAACCGCCCCTTAATTTAAGAGCTGCTGTCAGCTGTTCCTTGAAGAATCCCCTAAATTCCAGGGTAGATGTCTAGTTGACACTCATCAAACAAACTCTAATGGCACTAGAGAAGTTTCAGACAAGGACAACTAAAGTAACTAAAGGGGATCGAGCTATATGTATATGAGCCTGGCCTAAAAAGAAGAGGCTTGATGTCTAAGAGCAGGAAGGTGATCATGATGAGCAAATCAATTTGTTTACCAAGTTGTAGATGCTACATGGGAGGGAGACTCCTAGAAATGTGAAAAGGAAAATTTAGGACAAGACAAAGGCCAACTTTAGAGTACTAATTCTCTCCAGAGGTGATACAAGCTAAAAGGAGAAATAGTTTCACAAGTGGTTGGATCAGTTTGTGGGTTCCAGATCTGTACTGGGAGCCAAGAGACAAGGATTTGAATCTCATAGTCACTGGCTCTTTCTTGGCCCCAGTTTCCTCCTCTGTAAAATAAGAGGGTCATACTGCTTCGATGATCTCTAAATTTCCTTGACCCTGGATCTGTGAATCAATAACCCTTTGAGGGGTAACTGCCAAGTCTTAAGTTCTAGACTACTCTGCAAATTCCCATGTTGAGCAACACCCCTTATCCAAAATTGATGTATTATCGCCCTGCACCTTCCTGTTTTGACCCAATTTAGTTTCTCCAGATAATTCTCAGACCTTTGGGATCCCCCTTTCCCAAGTCATTGCCAACGACTTGGCCAACAAACAGCAGAGGGAAGCCATGAAGGTTCCTCGGAGAGAAGGCCTGGATGTGGAGGCTTCTGTGCTTCGCTTCCTCACTGAGAAGCATCGCCAGTGCATGCAAGGAGAACACTCCCTGCTTGGAGCCCTGATGGAGTACCACCGGGAGCCTCTGACTCCCATCTTTGCGGAGCATCCCCCAAAGCTCCAGAGAAGGGTAAGTTCTAAACCTAGTGTAGTGTGTGGAAGGATCATATGTGCCTTAAAAACCATATCAAATTGGGAGCCTTGATAACAGTTATTTCAGAAAGGGTACTACCCTCACAAGGTTAATGAAGAGGGGCCCAAACTGGTCTCTCTGGCCCTTTCTTGGTGGGAGCAGCAGTAACCTGAGTCCTTGGACACTTGTCCTACAGTGAGCAGTCTTGGATGGCTTAAGGAAGGTGGTTAATTTATCTAAGTGAGTATGGCCAGGAAGTAATCTTGAACTTGCATGCTTTTTCCAGTTTAAAAAATTATTTTTTTTCAAATAAGCATTTAAAAATTAATTTGTTCCCTTATTATCCCCTGCCCTCCCTTTGAGCAAATTAAAAAATAACCCCAAAAAAAGCCCTCAATAACGAGTCTGGGAAACCAAATCCCCACATTGGCCATGTCTGAAAATATATATCTCTTTCTGCATTTTAAGTTCATCACCTCTCTTGTCAGGAGGTGAGTGGCATGTTTCATGTTCATTCCTTTGGACTCGTGGTTCATCATTGTGTTGGTTGGAGTTCTAGTCTTTCAAAGTTGCTTTTATCTGTGATGTTATCATTGTATAGATTGTTCTCCTAGTTCGGCTCACTTTGCTTTGCATCAATTCATAAAAGTCTTCTCAACTTCCTCTGAAATTGTTCATTTCACCAGTTTTATGGCACAATAATATTCCATTGCATTAATACATCACAATTGTTTAGCCATTCCCCAACAGGACATCCCTTCAGTTACCAATTTTTAGCTACTCCAAAAAGAGCTACAATTAATATTTTTGTTTGTATAGGTCTTTTTCCTCTTTCTTTGATCTCCTGTGGTCATTGACCTAGTAGTGGAATATCTGGATCAAAGGCTATGCACAATTTGGTGACTTTCTGTGCATAGTTCTAAATTGCTTTCCAGAATGGCTGGACCAATTCACAGCTCCACCAATTATGCACTAGTTGTTTTCCCATAGCCCTTTCAACATTTGTCATTGTCCTCTTGTTCTCTTTGGCAGTCTGATGTGTGTGAGGTGGAATTTTTCTCTAATTGTGCATGGCTTTCCTGTTACACATTTCATGCTTCTTGGTTGTCTTGGCAGTTTCCACAAGAGTCCCAGTAGGGACAGGGTGGGGAGGAGAACAGACTTAGAGTCCTCACTGTCCAATCCCTCCCTAGAGTCTCCCCATTTTTCTGCAGGGGGGCTTGTCTGTTGACTGCATTTTCGATTTGGATCAAGGCAACTCCCGCCTATTGGAGGCCCTGCAGCTATCCTTCCCTGCCAATCGGGAGGGTGTAAAGCTCATGGGCAATGAGGAGAAGTTGGGGCTCAACCCTATTTTCCGACAGGTCCCCGTTATTGTGGACAAGTGCTGTGAGCACATCGAGGAGCATGGTAAGGATGTGAGGGAGAGAGGGAAGGAGGGGGTTTGAAGTAGGGTGGGGAAAATAGACAGTAGAATGGCTTCAGCAATGTCTAGTCATACCATCTTTAGCTAATGATCACCCTGCATCCAAGCAGCATTAGCACAAAAAGAAAAGGGGAGAAAATCTGGGGAAGAAGAATTTAGGATAGCTCAGTTTGATGAGAGGCAACAGTTCCTACCCTTATAGAGTTGGGAAGTCCTCAGAGGCCAATTAGTCCGAGCCTAACATGAACAAGAATCCCATACTGTCCACAACACACTCATCAAGTGGTTATCTAGTCTTTACTTTAAGCCTGCCAGAGTCAGAGAATTTTCTACCTCCATCTTACTCACTGTTAGAGAGATATGGAGATACAAGTGAAGAATTTCAGTGTCACTCTACTGGGCTCTAGTCATAATTTGCATCAAAATAACCCATGGATGAGAGAAGGAACCCTTGTCTTGGTAGTGGACAGTAGGTAGCAGAAGGCGGGGAGTAGGCTGGCACTCAGGGCTAGTTTTGTTCCATGTCTTGTCTAATTATTCTTTCAGGCCTGAAGACCCTGGGGATTTTCCGCGTTGGAAGCTCTAAGAAGAGAGTGAAGGAGGTAGAGACATTTACATGACCAATTTCTGGAGATACCGAGACAAAACCTGAAAAATATGAGGGTGGGGTCTAGGGACCAGTCCGGGGGTCCCCCAGGAACAGTCAAGATGTGCTCCCCCTGGGGACCTACCCAGTTGGCTCTTTCCCCTAAGATGCTCTTCTTGGTGAACTGACTTCCATGTCCTGAAGCAACAGGGAGAGGCAAAGAGAAAAAATAACAAAACAGCATTAGAAACCAGAGAATACAAGTGAATGAACTTGGAAAATGTCAGGAGAAAGGACCAGGAGGGGGTAGTTAGAATTATTGGGACAAATGCTAGGTAATGGAGCCTGTTCTCCATGTTTTTGGAAGAAAGATTTTCACTGAACAGGAATGAGGAAATCAATTTTTCTACTTATGTTCTCCATCACTTGGTGAGACAATGGAGTTCTGTCCTATGCTTTGAGGTCTGGGCAGCAGGAGATAAAGGGAAGTGTTAAACATAGTCCTTTCTCTTATTATTTATTTCTGCCATTCTGAGAGAGACCGCATAGAATAGTGGATATGGTGCTGGATATGGAGTCAGGAAGACCTGGCTTCAAATCCTGCCTCTGACATTAGCTGTGGGACTTCAATTCACTGGGCCTCATTGTTGAGGTTGGATTCAGTGACCTTTAAGGTCCCCTCCAGATCTAAATCTAAGTAAGAGCTTCTTAGGTGAGAGCTTCTAATCTGATGGGAGAAATTACTCACAGAGGGATCCTGGTAGTATGAGGGAGAAATGGCCCTTCCCAGTTTTTTTTGTGGGGGGAGATGAGATAGAGAATGGGCCCAGTGGGAATTGGGAGGGAACAATGCCATGGGGCCCATGAGGGAAGGGATGGAGGGGGCAGAGGGGCACCCAGGAAATGGAGGTGAAGAGAAAGTGTGGGCTTCATGCTGTATGGATGCACCTTATGTGTCTGATGAGTTCTTTGAGCTTAATTGAACAAGTCCCCTTGCTGGAGCACCTCTGAACACCTCTAATGAAATGTGCCTGCTTTGTTCCTATTTCTTATCACATCTGCCTCTTCCAGTCACTGCTCGGGTCCTTGTCTCATCTCGTCTCGTCTCCTTTTCTAAACTAGAAGCTCTCTGAGGGCAGAGATCATGTGTTAGGAATCTTTGTGTCCCCCACAGTTCCGCAGCACAGCAGTTATGTATTATATACCAGGCACTGGAGATGCAAAGACAAAAAAAGGGTTACCTAGAACATGAAATACATGACCAGAGTTTCAGTTCTGCCACACTCACCCATTTACTATCCCAGTTTTGCAGATGAACACACTGATTCTAAGAGAGGCCTAGGTCACATAGCTCGTAAGTGGGGGAGCCAAGACTAGAACCCTCAAGTCTCCTAACAGGCCTGAGATTTTCCTACTATACCAGGCTGCCTCGAGCTAAAAGGATTTCTGAATTTGGCATTAGTTGGAGCACTTGAAGCTTTGTAAATCACCTTGTTCACAGCCACCTTCTGCGATCAGCATTGTAAAGATTGTTGGCCCCATTTTATAGATGAGGAAATTCTGAGCCAGAGAAGGGAAGGGACTTACCCAAGATCAAATGTGGGCCAAGTCTATCCCAGCTCTCCTGGCTGCACTTGAGTGTTTCTTTTTTCACTGTAGGTCTCTAGCAGGCTGTCTGGAAAGGCGCTTTGCCGCAGGGAGGCCTTCCCAGAGCCCCTCAAACTGCTCTGCCTACCCAGAAGACTGAAAGGAGGGAACCACGGTAGAGGGGGAGGGAAAAGCATCAGGGCAGGTGCCTTAGTCTTCCCCCTCTTCTTCCTTTCAGCTTCGTGAAGAGTTTGACCAAGGCGTGGAGGTTCTGCTGGATGAGACCCAGAGCGTTCATGATGTGGCAGCACTGCTTAAGGAGTTTTTGCGGGATCTGAGTGAGCCCCTGGTGCCCCGGGAGTTCTACCAAGTTTTTCTTCGAGCTGCCAGTGAGTCAGTTCTTAACATCTCCCCACCCTTGAGCTCCCCAGGGTCAAAGAGCTTTGAGATAGAATCCACATGGGATGAATGGCAAAGCAGGGGGTTCACACTTGGGAAGGACTTGCTTGATCCATAGAGAGGGGACAGCCACTCTTGTAGGACAGAGGAAAGGAGTCCATGGTGGGCCCCCTCCAGAATCTTTCCGTGTAGGCATAATGGACTTTGCTTAGGTCTCAGGCAGCTGCCAAGCCACATTTCCTAATGGCCAAAGATGGCTCAGTCTCATGCTCAGTCTCTTTCTCCCCAGGCCTGCCTAACACTGAGAGAAAGGCTGTTTTGCAGCTGCTGATTTTCCTTCTGCCCCCATGCAACTGTGATACTCTGTACCGTATCCTGCAGTTCCTGGATAAAGTGTCCAAGCATTCTGAAGACACCATTGGACCTAAGGGCCAGATGGTAAAAGGGCAAGGCAGAGGGCTGGGCGAGGTGATGCTGTCCCTGAGCATAGGTGTGCCGAGGATCTGTGTGTGTGTGTGTGTGTGTGTGTGTGTGTGTGTGTGTGTGTGTGTGTGTGTGTGTGTGTGTGTGACAGAAAGGGAGTGAGTTGGGGTGGGAATGGATGTGGACATGTCTTATACTGTACCATAACTGTCTCAGGGAAGACTTTAGGAAAGAGGCAGGCCTTGAACAAGTACTCTAGAGGATGGGCGAGATTTAGGCAGGTAGACGGATACTTTAGGCAGGATGGTGGGAGAACTTCACCCAGCCAGTAAGTGCAAAGAGGCTCAATTAATACCAAGATCTTTTGACTCTAAATCAACAGGGTGGCACGTGTGAGGAATGAAGAGGAGACTGATCTGATTGGATCAGAGGATAGCTACCAAAGCAGTGACCAGAATGTTGGACATGTCACTCTTCTTCCTCACTTCACTTCTCATGTTTCCTGCTCATTGTTCATTTTCCTCTCTAGATTTCTGGCAACAGGATGACCACCTCCAATTTGGCTATGATTTTTGGACCCAACCTCCTGCAGAAGGAGAAAATGCACGAGAAGGACACTAAAGTTCTGGGGATGGAGGAAAGCACAGCCATGATCACTGTGCTCCAGACACTGATTGAGAATTTCCAGGCCCTTTACATGGTAGGAGAAGAAGCCCAAATACTCCATTCCTATTCAGCATAGGAGGGTAGGAAGACTTTCTAGGCCCCAAACTCTCTAAAATGGCTCTAGTGATTATTAGCCCTTGTCAACTATGATCTTCCCTGCCCACCATGGTAATGACTATTGATAGTATTTGGTATTCCACTGTCTTGGAACACCAAGTAAAAGAATTTCAAGGATTCTCTAACCATAAAAGCAGAGGAGGCCTGGAGACAGTCCTGGGTGGAAAAGATGGTCAGTAGGGGACCTAGAGGAATTTCAGTGAGGCAGAACCCACTACTTCTAAGACAACCTTTCTTGACTTTGGGTGGTCCATTGAGGTGCCAATTCCTCTCCTAGGTGCCCCCTGATGTGCAGAGCGAGGTTCTCCTCAGCCTGTGGCACACCGACCCTGAGGTCATTGAATATCTTCTGCGCCAAAAATTCAAGGCACCCCTGCCCTTGGCAGTACCTGAGACATCAGCTTCTGATAGCGAATCCACTTCTGCCTCTGAATGTGTCTCTGCATCTGCATCGATCTCCGGCTCTGCCCTTGAATCTGCCACATCCTCCATTGCTACCTCGTGAGTGGCTCAGGAGAAAGGTTGATCATCTTAGGCTGGGCTGGACTCTTTGGTTTGCTTAAGCCAATTCCAACAAGGGGAAGTGAGGAGAGGCAGGGAAAAAAAGAAGAGGGATTACACCAAACTGTATTCAGTGACACTCTCCTTCATTCATTGATCCACTGAGTAAATGTTTATGCTGATTTTTAAAAAAATGCAAAGCAGTGTTTATATGGAGGGGAGGGGATATAATTTCCATTTTAAAATCCAGTAGGAGAATATATCTAAATAACCCCAAAATAGAGAATTTGTGGCTCTTCCTGGTTCCCCAAAGAAAGTGATTCTGTCTAAATCTACTTTTCCTTCTTCCCCCCAAATAAATCTATTATTCTTCTACTTGAATACAGATAATGAAAAAAATAGATCAAAGACCTTGGAATAACTTGCCCTTTCCAATTTCAGGGCTGTGGAAAGTGGTGCCCAAGGTGGTGCCCAAGGCGGTGCCCAAGGTGGTGCCCAAGGTGGCGCACCCAAAGAAATTGAGGAGCCTGTGGCAAGTACTAGCAAGGCAAGTACCAGCAAGGCAGCAGTGGCATCATCAGCAGCAGCAGCCCAGGGTCCCACTCTTTTCCCACCCTTCTCTTTTCTGAGGCTCCCTGGTGTTGCTGAAAAGGAAGCCGAGAAGACCTCCAAAACAATCTTTTGTCTGCGTCCTTTCAAGTCTGGCCATGGATCTCGGGCCTCTGACACTGCCTCCTCTAGCCGTGGTGAGTCCACAGTTTAGCAGTATGTTTCAGGGGATGCATTGGGCAGGGGCCCTCACGACTTGCCCCACCCCAGAGGTCCCTGCCAGCCACTGCCAGTCCTGATACACAGCTCCATTCCAGCCCTGGGCTCTGGTTCTTAAGGAAAATAGAAAGGATTATACAATAATTGTTAATCATTGTTCATATTTTTCAGGAGCCTGTATGAGGCTGTTCATGTCCCATAGCCAGCGCCAGATGGCACGTTCTCTGGAAGATTTTATTGAAGAGCAGGCTGAGGCCAAATTGGATGAAGCTGAAGGCAAGGGCAAAGGCAAGGGCAAGGGCAAAGGCAAGGGCAAGGGCAAGGGCAAGGCCCCCGCAAAATCCTCTGAGAAGCGGGCCAAGTCCCCCGCCTCCGATGACACCGACTCCGAGCCCCGCCCCGGCTGCAGCTGGTTCCAGGCCTAAACAGATTCAGTCCTAAACAGACCCCGTCCTAAATGGACACACATCTATTGCTCCCTCTGCAATTTAAGCTCCCTCCTTCCCCTTAACTCCCTTACAATGTGCTGGGCAGGATCTGACAGGTACCAACCTCTATGGAAGCATGAGAGATCTACATGGGTGAGAAATGTGAAGGCTGAAGCCACAGAGGCCACCAGTCATAACTGATCTAGGCTTCTGTGGGGAAGAGGAGAGGTTCCCATGAGATCTCATACCTGGAGACCCCTCTGGACCAGTATTTCCAAAATGTTTCTGTCCTCACCAGGGGGGATGGCCCGGGTCTTCATCTGTTCTGACAAGTTTCACACAAGCCGATGACCCAGAAACATTCCCACCTTCTTTGGTGCTGTTCTCTACTTGAGAACCTCAGGGGAGAGGGACCAAATCTTGAGGAGACTATACATAGGATGTGAAGGTAGAAAGGGACTTTAATGATCACTTAGTCTTCCTCCATAAAACAAGGTGGTTGACCAGTGATCTTTGCTGTCTCTTCCAGCCCTCATTCTTATGAGCCCAATTCTCCCGATTCCAAACCCAATATGGAAGAACCAGGTGTCCCAGACACCTTGCCCCTCACTTTACTTTTAGCAGACCTGTTACCCAAGCACAACTCTTTCCCTATTGATGTATCTTTTGATGTAAAAACTCCTTTTAAGGAAACTGCCCAAACCCCAGCTGCTTTTCTCTTGTGGATGCATGCTACTTATGTATGCTATCCCCAACTCCAGCTATTCCCCGCAGAGAAGTTAGTAGGGGCCTTCCCAAGCCCCATGTGGAACTGGAATCTGGAAAGCTGAGAAACTGAAAGAGATAAACATATTAGCTCATAGCCTCCTCCGGACTCTTCTACAATACAGTCAGACCACTAGCCGCCCCAGACGGCCCTTTCCATCATGGTGCAGTCTGCTCAGGTCTCATCACCAGAAAACCTCACTCAGACACTCTTACTCATACACCGGAGAATGGTTAACAACTGCAGAGGGTACCAGAAAAAACAGTTGAAGATACTTTCGCGTGTAGAATGAGTTGTTTGCAGATATCCTAGATAGGCTTACGTAGGTATATTACATATGCAGTGCTCACCTCTACCGTTATTGTGTCTTCACTATGCAGGGTTTCAGAATTCGCTGGCTATGAGCTGGTTTGTAGGATTGAGCATTTCATCCGACAGTTAAACACTATGGATGGCTATGAGCCACTATGTTATATCACATGAGCAGTATAGTCTTTATTGTTTGAAAGCACTTGAAAATGCATGATACTGATGGATAGAGGATGCTGGGGGGATAGAACTTTAACTATAAACTTTTTCTGTGGTGTGTTGTAATAAACAGTGTGGTTTAAGCATCAAAATGTTGTCATTGGCTTTGATTTTCAAAGTATACAGTAGTTCATTGGAGGGGCAGGAAACATTGAACTGTCATTGGTGCTTTGTGGGGAGGGGAACAGAGGTCCTACCTATGAAATTAGAGTTCTCTAGAAGAACTAGAGGACATCAGGCAAGAGTGGAGAGGCCTGCATTTCCATTTGATGCCAGGTCACTAGGCAGAGCTTCCAGGGGTTCAGGATAGATTATATTGACCCACTATTGACCATTTTCCCTACATATAAGTGGCCAGGAAAGGTAGCAGGCTACTACTGGACATATATCCATTGCGCTTACTGGGTGGGGGTGGTCCTCTTACAAAGTGGAAACATTGGGATATATTGAAAAGAACACTGGTAAATCTAATGAAAAATAAGAAAGAAGTAAAAAAGATGAATAAAAATCTTGGATAAGTTATACATGATATATACGGAGAGAAGTGAACAGGAATAGAAAAGAATATACCTTTGTCAGTGGTATATTGTACCATTAGAAAAACTGACCATTACAAACAAAACCAATGCAACCAAAATTAAAAGGAAAGCAACAAACTGGGAGGACATTTTTATAACAAAACTCTCTGACAAAGGTTTAATTTCCCAAATATATAAGGAACTAAGTCAAATTTACAAAAAATCAAGCCATTCCCCAATAGACAAATCAAAATCATCAACAAGCACATGAAAAAGTGTTCTAAATCCTTCCTGATTAAAGAAGTGCAAATTAAAACAACTCTGAGGTAGCACCTTACACCTAGCAGACTGGCCAATATGGCAGCAAAGTAAAGTGATAAATGTTGGAGGGGAGGTGGCAAAATTGGGACACTAATACACTGCTGGTGGAATTGTGAATTGGTCCAACCATTCTGGATGGCAATTTGGAACTATGCTCAAAGGACTTTAAAAGAATGCCTACCCTTTGACCCAGCCATACCACTGCTGGGTTTGTACCCCAAAGAGATAATAAGGAAAAAAAACTTGTACAAAAAATATTTATAGCTGAGCTCTTTGTGGTAGCAAAAAATTGGAAAATGAGGGGGTGCCAATTGATTGGGGAATGGCTGAACACATTGTGGTATCTGTTGGTGATGGAATACTATTGTGCTCAAAGGAATAATAAAGTGGAGGAATTCCACGTGAACTGGAAAGACCTCCAGGAATGGATGCAGAGTGAAAGGAGCAGAACCAGGAGAACATTATACACTGAGACTGATACATTATGGCTCAATAGAATGTAATGGACTTTTCTACTAGCAGCAATGCTACACATATAACCCAGTGGAATTGCTTGTCAGATTTGGGAGGTGGGGAAGAAAGAGCGGGGGTGAGGGGATCATGAATCATGTAACCATGAAAAAACATTCTAAATTAAAAAAAAGAAATTAAAAAGACTTGCCATAGTTAAATGCATCCTTCTCATACACAAAATTATATTTAATAAGGGGCCATGGGATTAATTAGAGACTAAATAATCTAATCTTAAAGAATGAGTGGGTTAAAGAACAAATTATCAAAACAATAAATAATTTTGTTAAAGAGATAATATACTACAACCTATGGGATGCAACAAAAGCAGTAATCAGAGGAAATTTTTGTCTCTAAATGTTTATATCAATAGAGGTCACTCACCTAGTCCAATATCATCATTTCACACATGAGAAAACTGAAGCCCAGAGAGATGAAATAACCACATAGGCCATACGTGGTCATGTTCAAATTCCAAATCAGGTCCTTCTGGCTCTAAGCTTATTACTCCTTGGAGACCCATGACCTGTGAGGATCCCTTCCAGCACTAAACCTATGATCCCATGGACCTATGACTTAGAGGATAGACTTTGAGGACTTGTCCATAAATGACAGCCATATAGCCTTTCACTGGACCACACCTAGAGCCATTTCAACTTCAAAGGACCTGCCCCACCTTCTGCTTAATAAACAAGACAGTTGAGTATCAGAGTAGGAGATTTTTCTATCCTCAAATCAAACTATTAAAACAAGTAAACATAATAACATGCAAATAAGAAAACTCTTTGAGAGCATACTTTATTCTTTCCTTACCTGAAATGGACCACAACTTAGTCTATCCCCTCAACTTTCTAATACTAATGGAAGTTATAATGCTCTTTCAATGACTCACTCCAATTTTTTAATATGGAGTCACAACTTTCCTAGGGTGGACATGGAACTCTTCGTTCCGCAGATAAATCCTCCTACTTTCCTTAGGTGGCCATCATCCATTCTATTAACTGAAAAATATTAAGCACCTGCATTTTATAAGGAATTGAGTAGAGCATACGAAGAATAAGATAGCTCCTGTTCTCACAGAATTCATTGTTGAGTAGCTTTCTCTCTAAGAGTTGCTCTTTTCTACCATGTAGCAGACCCAAAGGAAAGAGAAAACAGTCCTATGAGACCTCTATACATTGCTGCTGCTGTTCCTGCTAATCATGATGACTGATGTCTGTAGTACTCCAAGGTTGACAGAGGGCTTTCCTGACAATGCCCCTGTTAGGGAAGGAAGCATTATTATAGCCATTTGACAGATAAAGAAACGTAGAATCAGAGAGGTTAAGTGTTTCTCCAGGTTTATGTAGTAGTGTCAGAACTGAGAGCCCAACCAAGTCTACTAAACACCAAATCCAATATTCTTTCCACTACACTATGCTCTCCCTCAAACCAAAAGCAGTAACCCCCCCCCAAGTGTCTTGCTTCTAATCCTGTGTTGAGTTCCATTGTTCTCTAATTCTCTGTGCCCTATCTCAGGCATATCCTTGATGGTGTGGCAAGGTTTGTGGTTGCTGTGGCTCCTGCTAATGTTTTTCCTCAGAGGTGAAAACAGACTCAGTGTCAATAGAAAAGAGAAAGATCAGATAAATTAGTTGGGCATGCAATTAAAAAAAACTAGAAAAAGAATAAATTTTAAATCCCCAATTAAACACTGAATTGGAAATTCTGAAAGTCAATGGAGAAATTAATAAAAGTGAAAGTAAGAAAACCATAAGTAAAAGCAGGATCTGGTTTTATGAAAAATAAAAAATAAAACAGACCATTGGTCAAGTAGACTTTCAAAAGAAGAAAACCAAATTATCACTATAAAAACGAAAAAGGGGAATTTAACACCAATGAAGAAGAAATTAAACCAATTAATAGGAGTTATTTTGCCCAACTTTATAAAATCTGACAACCTAAGAAAAATGGATGAATATTTACAAAAATATAAATTGCCCAGATTAACAAGAGGAAATAGAATACTTAAATAATCCCATCTCAGAAAAGGAAATTGAACACACCCTTGATGAACTCTGTAAGAAAAAATCCCCAGGACCAGATGAATTCACAAGTGAATTTGACTAAACATTTCAAGAACAATTGATTCAATCTCATATAAACTATTTGGGAAAATAGGTGAAGAAGGAGACCTGCCGAATTCCTTTTATGAAACAAATATGGTGCTGATCCCTAAGCCAGGAAGAGCACAAACAGAAAAAAAAACTATAGAACAATTTCCCTGATGAATGTTGATACTCATAGATAGAACATTTTTTTAAATAAAATACTAGCAAGGATATTAGAACAATATATCATCGAGATCATACAAGGTAACCAAGTGGAATTTATACCAGAAGTGCAGGGCTGGTTCAATATTAAGAACTATCAGCATAACTGACCATATTGATAATAAAACCAACAGAAATTATATTATATCAAGAGATGTAGAAAAAACTTTTGACAAAATACAACACCCATTCTTATTAAAAACACTAGAAAACATAGGAATAAGAGAGCTTTCCTTAAAATAATAAGTAGGCAGTATCTATAAGGAGGATAATAGAGAAAGCTGTCCAATAAGAAGAGAGGTGAAGCAAGGATGCCCATTATCACCACTATGATTCAATATTGTACCAGAAATGCTAGCTGTAGCAATTAAAGAAGAAATTAAAGGAATTAGAATAGGCAATGAGAAAACAAAACTATCACTCCTTGTACATAATATGAGGATATACTTGAAGAATGCTAGGGGATCAACTAAGAAACTAATGGAAATAACTAATAACTTCAGTCAAGCTGCAGTATATAAAATAAACCCACAAAAATCATCAGCACTTTGATATATTACCAACAAAGTCTAGCAGCAATAGGATGAGAAATTTTATTTAAATTACCATAGACAATATAAAATTTCTAGTTGTCTATCTGCCAAGATAAACCCAGAAACTATATAAACTCAATTACAAAAATGCTTTTCACACAAATAAAGTCAGATCTTAGCAATTATAAACATGGCAACTGTTCATGGGTAGGCTGAACCAATAGAAGAAAAATGATAATTCTACCTAAATTAATTTACGTAGTGCCATACCAATTGAACTAACAAAAATTATTTCATAGAGCTAGAAAAAGAATAACAATATTCATCTAGAAGAACAAAAGGTCAATATTAGTAGGAAAATTAATGTGGGTATTTGACTTAACTGAAACCTGGAAAGCAGTATGGCAGAAACTAGGTATGGGCCAAAACTTCACATAGTATATACCAAGTTAAAGACATAAAGGATGACATAAGCAAATTAGGGAAGCACAGAATAGTTTACCTCTCAGTTCTATGGATGAGGAAAGAATTTATGAACAAACTAGACAGAGAACTTTACAAGATATAAAATGAACAATTATAATTATGGTAAATTTCAAAAGTTTTGTACAAATAAGGCCAATGCATCAAGATTAGAAGGAAAGCAGAAAGCTAGGGGAAATTTTTACAGCAAGTTCTCTCTGATAAAGGCCTCATTTCTCAAAGATATAGATAAATGAGTCAAATGTATAAGACTACGAGTCATTCCCCAATTGTTAAATAGTCAAAGGATATGAAAAGACAATTTTCAGAAGAAAGGAAAGCTATATAGGAAAATGTTTTAATTCAACATTTATTAGAGAAATGAAAATCAAAACAACTCTGAGGTACCACCTCACATCTACCAGATTGATTATGATGGAAAAGGAAAATGATAAACGGGGGGGGTGCGTGGGAAAATTGGGACATTAACACACTGTTGGTGGAGTTGTGAACTCACCAACCCATTCTGAAAGGCAATCAGGCTTGGCTCTCTATCCACTGAACCACCTACCTGCCCTGAAAATATGTTTTGCATAATGGCACAAGAATAGCCTAGATCAAATTGCTTACTATCTTAGAGAGAGAATTTGGAACTGAGAAAATTGTTTTTCTTTGTAATTAAGAAAAAATGATATTAAAAAAAGATCCCAGAGTCACCTCTACACAAATATGTGGTAATAGAAGAAGATCATGGGATCTTAGACTTAGGCCTGGAATGAACCTTAAGGGGCTACCTTTTCATTTTACAGAGAAGGAAACTAAGGCCCACATCAGGTATTAATAATAATAATGCCTAACATTTATATAAGATTTTAAGGTATGCAAAAAGCTTTACTTATCTAACAATCGTATGAGGCAGGTGCTACTCTTATTCCCATTTTTCAGATGAGGAAATGGAGGTCGAGAGAATTTAAATGACTTGCCAAAGATTGTGTGTGTGTGTTGGGGGGTGGGTGGATTCAAACAGGTTTTCCTGATTCTAAATTCAATGCTCCAGCCAGTCCATCAAGAGGTCTCTCAACATTTCTGCCCAAATTCCAAGAATGTATTTTAATGCAAGAGTTTCCCGGAAAACTTGTAAAACTATAAAAGCCAACTTTCTAATAAGAAGGGAGGGGGGTAGAAAGGGAAGTACTTGAACATAAAGAAGGAAACTATAAGTAAATTAGGCAAACACAGAATAGTATACATGTCAGACCTTTGGGAAGAGGAAAGTTTTAAAACCAAGCAAGACATAGAAAGAGTCACAAAATGTAAAATCAATAATTTTGACTCCCATCAAATTAAGAAGTTTTTGTACAAACAAAACCAATGTAACTAAAATCAGAAGGAAAACAACAAATTGGGAAAAATCTTCATAAAAACCTCTGACAAAGGTTTAATTACTCAAATTTATAAAGAGCTAAATCAATTGTACAAAAAATCAAGCCATTCTCCAACTGATAAATGGGCAAGGGAAATGGATAGGCAATTTTCAGTCAAAGAAATCAAAATTATTAATAAGCACATGAAAAAGTGCCCTAAATCTCTGATAATCAGAGAGATGCAAATCAAAACAACTTCACACCTAGCAGATTGGCTAACATGACAGCAAAGAAAAGTAATGAATGCTGGAGGGGATGTGGCAAAGTCGGGCAATTAATTTATTGCTGGTGGGGCTGTGAATTGATCCAACCATTCTGGAGGGCAATTTGGAACTATGCCCAAAGGGCGCTAAAAGACTGTCTGCCCTTTGACCCAGTCATAGCACTGCTGAGTTTGTACCCCAAAGAGATAATAAGGAAAAAGACATGTACAAAAATATTCATAGCTGTGCTCTTTGTGGTGGCCAAAAATTGGAAAATGAGGGGATGCCCTTCAATTGGGGAATGGCTGAACAAATTGTGGTATCTGTTGGTGATGGAATACTATTGTGCTCAAAGGAATGATGAACTGGAGGGATTCCATGTGAACTGGAACAACCTCCAGGAAGTGATGCAGAGCGAGAGGAGCAGAACCAGGAAAACATTGTACACAGAGACGGATACACTGTGGTACAATCGAAGGTAATGGACTTCTCCATTAGGGTCAATGCAATGTCCCAGAACAACTTGCAGGGATCTAAAAAACACTATCCACAAGCAGAGGACAAACTGTGGGAGTAGAAACACCGATGAAAAGCAACTGCTTGACTACAGGGGTGGAAGGGATATGACTGAGGAGAGACTCTAAATGAACACTCTAATGCAAATACCAACAACATGGAAATGGGTTCGAATCAAGAACACATGTGATACCCAGTGGAATTGCATGTCGGCTGTGGGAGAGGTGGTGGGGGGGGGGGAGGAAAAGAAAATGATCTTTGTTTTCAATGAATAATGTTTGGAAATGACCAAGTAAAATAATGTTAAAAAATAAAAAATAAATAAAAAGCAAACTGGCAAAGGGCTTTAAAAGACTGCCTGCCCTTTGATCCAGCAATACCACCACTAGGTTTGTACCCCAAAGGGCTAAAAAATATTTATACAAATATATTTATAGCTGTGTTCTTTGTGGTGGCAAAAACTAGAAAACAAAGGGATGTCCCTCTATTGGGGAATGGCTGAACAAAGTGTGGTATCTGTTGGTGATGGAATACTATTGTTCTGAAAGGAATGATGAACTGGAGGGATTCCATGGGGACTGGAACAACCTCCAGGAATTGCTGCAGAGTGAGAGGAGCAGAACCAGGAGAACATTATGCACAGAGACTGATATACTGTGGTACAATCGCATGTAATGGGCTTCTCTACTAGCAGCAATTCAATGACCCAGGACAATTCTGAGGGACATATGAGAAAGATCACTATCTACATCCAAAGCAAGAACTGTGGGAATAGAAACACAGAAGAAAAATATATGATTTACCACTTGTTTATATGGGTATAGGATATGGGGTTTTGGTTTTAAAAGATGACTCTAATACAAGAATGAATAACATGGAAATAGGTATTGAATGATAACACATTTATAACCCAGTAGAATTGCTTATCAACTCCAGGAGGGGGAAGGGAAGAGGGGAGGGAAAGAACACGAATCATGTTACCATGGAAAAATACTGAAAAATAAATAAATTTTTAAAAAGTGGCAAAAAAAGCCAACTCTCTGCCCCTACCCCTTTCTCCCCTGAAACAGACTGCCTTCCACAGCCCTGGGAGACATACAGATCAAAGCTACCTGGCATTTCAACCCATACCTTCGCATTCACCACAGCACAGATAAACATGTCCCAGATTATTTTCCTCCTCCTATGTTCCTATCTTCACTTCTGGGATAGTGATCCTCACTATACTTCCATCCAAATAGAGTCCTCTTCCCCATCTTCCCTGACTAACTCTTGCCTTCAGAAAGAGGAGAGATTGCCTCTTTTCCCTCCCAGACAGATTTGGTCCTTCCCTAGCTGGAACTTGAATTTCCATCCTCTGAAATCCCCTTAGCAACCACTGGAGCTTTCACAGTGTGTTCCCAGCTCCAACCACTTTTCTAACAGCTTTTATCAGGGAGTAACTTTGAAGAACAACATTTAAACAGCAACATCACCAAGTTTAACCAACAGCTTTCACGCACTAGTTTCAGTCTGGGTACAAACAAATGTGCTGTAGCAAGAGTGAGGTTGGTCAAATGCCTCCTCCTTTTCGCTTTGTTCTAACAGGTACTCAAGAGCCCTCATGATGCTCAGGCTTTTTTCTTGAGCTGCCATCCCCTGTCCCCATATTCTGAGCCTCAGCCATTCTTGCCTCTCCCTTCCCACAAAAACGTCCATAGCCTGTGCCCCGTTACATGGGGCAGCTGCTTGCTGATATCTAGATTTCGGTTTTCAGATGCAAGCTTAGTGGGCTTTCACTGGGAGCTGCTCTTCTAGTAGCCTGACCAACTCCAATCTGTCTCCAGTTCTCTGGGGCTTTCTTTCACTGCCCTAGGACTGCAGGAGACGAGAGCTGAACTTCTGCCAGAGGTGCAAGAGAGAGCACACTCTCATGACAGCCTGTGACTGAGCCCAGCAACACCCTGAAAGGATGGAACTCTTCAGGGTAATAGACCCCTTGCTTTATCCACAGTTGGCTTCCTGTCCATGGCAGGTCATTTCTGAGTTCAGTCAGTGAATAGAATTCTTCAATTCTGGGGCTGAATCTGAGATTGCCTGTGTATTCTTCTTTAATTTCACTTGCCTTCCCTGCTTTCATATATGCAATGGGAGCTGTTGAGCAGTCATGTCTGGAGAGGAAGACACTTAGCTTTGAATGGTTAGGTTTTTTTTTTCAATATTTTTCCATCTTTACAGGATTCATTTTCTTTCCCTCCCCCCTCCCAGAGCCGATATGTTGTACAAATGTTATCACTTGATACCTATTTCCATATTATTCCTTTTTACCATAGAAGTGAAACCCCAGATCATATAGCCATATGAACAAGTGATAAGTGATGTCATGTGTTTTTCTTTTGCATTTCTACTCCTACGGTTCTTCCTCTAGATACGGACAGCATTCTTTCTCTCATGAGTCCTTCAGGAATGTCCTGGATCATTGTATTGCTGCCAGTAGAGAAGTCCACTACATTTGATGGTTCCACAATGTTTCACTTTCTGCATACAATGTTCTCCTGGTTCTGCTCATTTTACTCTGCATCAGTTCTTGGAAATCTTTCCAGTTCACATGGAATTCCTCCAGTTAGCACAATAGTATTTCATCACCATCAGATACCACAATTCATTCAGCCATCCCCCAACTGAGGAACACCACCTAGCTTTGAATGGTTAGTGCCTCTGAAATCCCCCCATAGCCAATCAGAAAGACTTGTTCTGCTAAGGTAGGCAACAGAACAGGAATCAATTACAGAATGTCTTCATATGTTCAAAAGTCCATGTGATTTTTATATGTAATTGGGGGAAAAATTAAAATGAAAAGTCCTTGTGAGGTTGTAGCATCCAGGCCCTCTGACCCTGCTCATTGCATATGGCCCCTGTTTAGGCTCCCAAGCAGTACAATCACACAATTATAGACCTACATGGAAACCAAGTGAAACAAATCCACATTCCCCACAAATGCTTCTGGCCACTTCTCCCAGGAGACCATGGACACTCAACAGTGCCTGGACAAAGGGGCTTCAAACCACCACAATCATGCCTCTGGGCTACCCTGTACCACCTCCCTGGGATTCTCTTCCTGAATTCTCCCCCAAAGTCACACCATATTTTCTGGTCTAAGAAGTCGAGTGCTACTTTGCCCACTCTAGGATTAATATAGACAGAAGTTTACAGAACCACTCCAAGCCTTACTACCCTTCCTCCACTCACTCCTCAAGGTGCTCATTACTCTCTGCTGGCAAGCTCTCTACAGTAATTTTCCAGTGGAGCTGGGATGGGACTGATCTTGATGCTCATTTAATCCAATGGCGGGCTCACTGCATGTTAAGAGTTGGTTTATAATCTGCCACACCTATCTCCCTGATCTCTATGACTTCTTCTGTAGATGCAGCTGGGAAGACTTTAGGTCACTGACATGTATTTAGGTAATGAATCCATCACTGAGAATGGGCTAACATGACTCCTCTCCCAGGGAGCATTCTGGGTACTATAATCAAGGAGGGAGGAAGGGAAGGTGAGCTGTGAATACTGGAAGATAGGGACTTTTGCCAATGACCCCAATGAGATTTCTAGCCTTTCTCCCATTCTAAGGCTGTCTACCTGCAGGGGACAGAGAAAAACAGGGAACCCAGAGACTTGAGGGATGATGTTTATGCCATTCCATCATACTGGACCAGTAGAGCTGTGTGACCATAAGATCACAGATTTTAGGGCTGGAAAAGACTTTCAGGGTAATCAAGTCTAATCTTCTCATTTTACAGATGAGGGAAAGTGAAGTTACCCAGCGACACAGAGTTTATAAGTATGGGAGGCAGGATTGGAACTCAGGAGAAGAAACAGAAGCAATGTCAGATTTTATATTCTTGGGTTCAAAGATCACTGCAAAAGGTAACTGCAGTCATAAAAAGATGCTTATTCTTCAGAAGGAAAGCCATGGCAAATCTATACAGCATACTAAAAAGCAGAGACATCACTCTGCTGACAAAGGTCCAAATGCTCAAAGCTATGGTTTTTCCGGTATGATGTATGACTCCTAGAGATGGAGTATAAGGAAAGCTGGGTGCTGCAGAATCAGTGCTTTAGAATTGGGGTGCTGGAGAAGACTTTTGAGAGTCCCTTGGGTAGCAACAAGATCAAACCAGTTGATCCTTAAAGAAATGAATCTAGACTATACGCCAGAAGGACATTCTAAAGCTGAAGCTTAAATACTTTGGCCACATAATGAGGGGACAGGACTTATTGGAAAAGTTCCCGATGTTGGGAAAGATTGGAGGGAAAAGGAAAAGGGGAGGACAGACAATGAGATAGAGAGTTGTCATCGGAACAAAGAGCATGAACTTGGACACATCAAGAAATAGTGGAGGCCAAAAAAGACATGGCATGTTATGGTCCATGGAGTCACTACTGAATGACTGAATGATGGCAACAGCACCTGCCTCGTGATAACCTTTCTGGTCTTGCCACTGCCTTTTTAGCTCTGAGTAATTAGAGACGGGTTGCCTATGTGGATTTCCCGATATGTCTGTGTTGCCCTGTTTGGGGTATCTTCCAGTAATGACTTGAGCACACTGTGACAGGGCCATGCACTACATCTCAGTACAGAGTTTACCAAAAGGCAACCACAACTCTACCAAAAAGTGGGCAAGACAAACTTCTGAGCCCTTCCCTATTCTTTCCGGTAAACTATGCTAAAGGTCTGGAGACCCTTCCCAATATGTTCAACTAACCAGACTAAGTATAATGCTGGGAATTTCAGAAAACTTGACAAGCTGGTGATCAGAGTGGCTTTGAGCAACCTCGCTCACCTCCGATCCTCTAAGGTAGGGATTCTTCAACATAGTTTAAGTATCATGGATTCCTCTGACAGGCAGATAACTCCTCAGAATACTAGTGTTAAGTGAATAAAAACCACAGAGATTACAAAGAAAATCAATTATTTGGAACTAGTTATCCAAATATATAAAAAAGAAACAAACCTATCCCCCCTCCCCAGGTTATCACCCCCCTGCCCTAGAGAGATCCTTTTGTGGTTACCTTCCAAGATTTTATCTGGACAGGGTAGGAGTAGGCAGCAGCAGCCAGCCCCTCTCCCCCCTCCACCTCTTTAATAGCCTGTGAAAGCAGATGAGCCACTCTCAGCTTTTTGAAGCTTTTCTCACCCTAAGTCCTCTCGTTCCAGACTCAGTGATTTCCTAAGGCTGCCCAATACATTGTCACCTTGTGAGCTCCCGGCCTGCTGTTGCTTCTTTTTTCCAGATCAATAAGATAAGGCTGTTAATTATCAGTCCCAAGGCAGCTTGTTAGCCTGGCCTGATTATCCTTCCTGGATGTGAGAAGGAAACTTTCCAAAGTAACTTTTCTTCTACAATTGATGTCAGTAATTCCCAGGCACTTTATTCAAAGACTGGTCCAGGTGCCCCACCTGACCAATTTTTGGAGGCAGATACTTCTTTCCAGAAGCCCAGACCTCCCCCCCCCAAATAGAGCCTCTAGGTTCTATCTCCTATGGCCTGAGAGAGAATCCCCCTCCCTTGATAACCCTAGGCATTAACCCTAGGATAACCTTTGATAACACAACCCCTCATATTTCGGAAATCCGAGAAATGAATTCGTCCTATAATATTCCAGTGATTGTCCATGCCAGCACGGGCAGCCAATAGTGAGTTTGAGGCTGTGGCAGAGAGGAAAGAGACAGAGGAGAGGATTCATGACCGGAGGACAAATGGCAGGCAGCTATTCGGGTAGACCATAAGAGAAATGAATCAAATGTTTGGGGGTCACCTGGATTTAGCAGAGCATGTGTGCTTGGCTGACTGCCTCACCCATCAGGATGTCATGGACTCAGGTGGGGGTGGGGGTAGATTAAAGTCACCCAGAACATGGTCTCTGAGGGTCCAGTGGTCCAGAGTCAGCACAGATGAATAGGTGACAAAGAGATGACTGGGGTAGGTAGTCAGTTGGGATGTGAAAAATGGAAGCATCTATTCTCAGGCATCCTCTGGCTTCTGACTTGTGTTTGGATAAGGAAAAAGAAAGTTAGAATTCAATAGGCAGGACCTGGAAGTCCAGGAACCCCAACCCTTTCAGGCACACCTGGGCAGGCAGAGGACCTTCACCAAGTCCTTCTCTTCCAAGTACAACTGCTCTGCTAAGAGTCCATCCTTCTAAGCCACATCACCAGGAGGAAGCCCCTACTTCCATGGGAGGTGCCTCTTCTAACAAGGGGCCAGGTCCTAGAATCTCATCAAGTTCAAGGGGGAGGGGGAGACTCATTAAATTGATCAAGGACTTATTACTTAGATATACAAAGCCAGTCATCTCCTTTCCCTTCATTTCCCATTGGAAGACCATTTGATTAGACTCTCAAGATTCAGAGCAAACTTTGACCAGCCCTTGGTAGGTTCTCTTCACCTCTGGCCAAGAGTTTACAACCATACCATATTTTAAGCCACAACCAAGATGACACCTTATAGTATCTACTACATGCTAAGCGCTTTTCAAATAGTATCTTGTTTGATCCTCACAATAACCCTGGAAGGTAGGTGCTCTTATTATCCCCACTCTACATTTGGGCAAAATGAGACAGACAGAAGCAACTTGCCCAGTAAGTTTTTGAGGTCACTTCTGAACACTGGCCTCCCTGACTCCAGGAAGAGCACTCTATCCACTGAGCCAGACCTTCCAAGTCTCCCATCCATGATTACATGGTGGGCTGGTAGTTTGTATTTACTGACTGACTGGATCCCATGATGGACCCTTCCTTGGCAAAGTCATTTTACCTCTGAGCCTCGGCTTCCTTATTTGTAAAATGGAGACAATAGCTGTTATGGTGTCTAGCTCCCAGAGTGGTAAGGAAAAGTACTTTGTTGGTGGGAAGGGGACAAAATATGAACTCTTATTATTGATGATAATTTGGGGAGGGCCTCGGACATCGGATTTTAACAGTGTGGAAACCTCCTCCACAGATGGGAGTCAAGTGAAGAAAGCTGTGTAGGACATGGAGTAATCCAGTCCATGCCCACAAGGCCAGGGGATGCAGAGGCAGAACTTAAACTTTGGTCTTCCTTGTTCCCAAACAAGCCTGTTACCAACTCCACTCCACTGACTCTCCATAGCAATAATAGTAACAGCAAGGGCAAGATGGGCCTGGGCCTGGGGTTGTATCAGTTTAGTAAAAAGCTTCTAGTGAGAAACTTCTTCCATTCATGAACATTAGCACTTTCTCTGCAACTTCAGTCTTGAGAATTGCCTGCTGCACTAAGGGTAAGTGACTCCTCCAAGGTCACATACCCAGTATGTGGCAGCTGTGGGAACTGAATCCATGTCTCCCTAGTCAAGAGGACAGCTTCGTTCAGATAAGGATTGTCTAGCATTCTCCCTACTTTCCATTTCCCCTCCCAAGTCATTCTGATCAGATTAGCCTCATCTCTTGTTCCTTCTAGGTAATGTAGCACATGCTCTCCAGAAGCCCTGACAGATCAGCTCTCCTACAAGTTCTAGGCGCAGCCCCTAGGGGCCTGGTGGTTTTCCAGCACAATAGTTCCAGATCCCCTATGGATATGCTTCTTATCCATTGGTTACTCTCTGATCCCAATTAGTCAGCTTTAAGAAAGAGATATTTTACCAAGGTAGTCATGTAGTAAGTGCAAGTGGTAGAAAACATTCATCTTCCCCATATCCCAATGTCTCTGACAGTCTTCCATTAGTGCATACATAGTATATACACATACATAGTACATACATGTGTACATATACAAGGGGGGCTCAACCTGGTAGCAAAGGGGCAACTCAGTTCCTGGAAGTCCTTTGTGTTGGGGTTCTCAAGACAAGATGGTGCCCTTGGTGATGGTGCAGCTTTTCTACTTGGCTCCTCATAGGGTCTTGAAGCTGCCTTTTCTCAATGTGTCTAGTTTGTCTTTGGCTCCCCTCCTGATGCAGACGCTGCTGCCAGTCAGTGTTGTTACTGCTAGGAAACTCATGAGCATTTGAAATTGTCCAGCCCTCCCAAGTGTATACAGGGTTCTCCTCCAGCTCTCCCTCTGCTTCCTGACTTCCATGCCCCTCAAATGGCTTCCTTTCAGGGATCTAGCTGTACTTCTCTCTCCTCTTTTCTGCCCAGTGCCTGAATCTCGCTTCCAAACTGCTAGAGACCCTGCAGGATGTGATTTCTGGGCCAATATCAACACACCTCCTGAGGAACATCATTCCATTTCATCCAGTGGCTTTCAAGGACGTCTTCCACTTAGTCAAATGCCCTTGATTGAGTGACTAATTCACAGATTGATTCAATAGTGGTGTTCTCACCTGATAAACCTATTAGCATCTTTAGTTACTTTAAGTGGGGTCAGCTGATCGATTGACTCCACTGCTTCCTATCCTTGTACTAACAGCCATCCAGCATCATCCCTGTCAACTCTTTGTCTTCTTCACTATAATGACCAACAGGCATCAATATGTCTCCTTCTACTCCCATCTACCCCTCCTTTCCTCTGGTCTCTGAGGAGAAGGTTACTCTCTGCCACCTCCAGAGCCAACCGATCCACCTATATAGGCTAAGCCACCAAAGGTACTAAAGCGTCCAGAGATAGAAGCAGGCACATGTTATACTATTTACAAAGCCTTTGCTTCCATTATTGGGGGATAATAAGGCAAGCTGAGGTATAGGAACTTCCTCTACATCATTTAGAGATGTCTGAGAGTTGAGAGGGTTTGGGAGGATAAGTGATAGTGAAAAGGGTCCAAAGACCAGCATGACCCGGTCTTATGGTGTGGAGAATACATTGGGCAAATGTTAAGAGGAGAGTTGGGCCTGAAGAGCTTGGGATCAGGCAGTTCCTGCAGAGTTTGACCTTTTCCTCTTACAACACAGTGGTACAGAGGAATAGCCAGAAGACCTTGTACCAAGAGACTCCTAACTGGATTCTTGTCTTGTTTTCTGAATCTGTTTCTAGTTCTCTGCCAGAGACCCTCCCTAATATTGAGAGATAGAGTGGTTCATTGAAAATCGTATTGGATCTGGAGTCAGAGGACCTGAGTTTGAATTCTGCCCCTATCACTATTTGTATGATCTTGAGTAAGTCACTTTAATTCTCTGGGCCTCAGTTTTCTTACCTATAAAATGGGATGATGGATAAGTTCTAAGGTTCTTTGCAATTTAATGTCTATGATCCCATGCTAGTACCTATAGGCCTCAGGCCCTGACTTGCTTTCAATGATCCACCTGCTTGGATCTTTATCTTTGGATGCTCCTAGGGCATCCCTTCCCCTAAGAGCCCTGACATTAGGTTCTGTTTATTATCCAGTTAGTCTAGACAGTGGAAAGAATACAGGGTTGGGAATAAGAAGTCCTGGGTTCAAATCCTGATCATTGGTACTTAATCACCTATGTGACTTCAGAAAAGTTACTCAAATTTTCTGGGCCTTGTATTCCTCATGTACAAAGTGAGGAAATTTACCTAGGTGGTCTCTAAGTTCTTTTCCTGTTAGCTGATAGGCTTCTAACTCTAAAGGTACCTCAGAGGTCATCTAGTCCATCCTCATTTTACAGAGGGGGAAACTGAGCCTCAGACAGAGGTGAAATTATTTGCCCAAGGTCACACAGGTAGTAACAGTTTAGATTTAAACCCAGATCATTTGATTCTAAATCTTTTGCTCTAACTCCTTTGTTCCCCTTCCTCTTAGTTACTGCCTATCCTGCCACTAAAGAGAATGAGTGGAAAAAGATCTGAATCTGAGTTCTAATCTTTACTCTAGCCCTGGCATACTGTGAGAACCTGGGCAAGTTCTTTTCTCTTTCAGAGCCCCAGTTTCTTTCTCTTTAAAATGAAGATGCTGAATTAAATGATCCTTCTTTGAGTCTGGGCTTAGGGGTGGATGGGCCAGACAGCAGGAGGAAAAGAAGGTGGGTAAATAGTTTGTGGGTCATTGGTGAAGGAAAGGCTGCTTTGGGTACATGGAAGGGCTCCCTTTAAGTTGAATAGCTAAGCCAGAAAATCTACTGCTTGTGCTCTTTTCAAGATGTGTTTTCCCCCTTAGCCTCAGTTTCTTTATCTGTAAAATGGAGGGTTTGGTTGATGATCTCTCTGTTCTGCACCCCTCCCTTTCCAGATTTTTCTTTTCCTACCTGTCCTCATTTACTGAAAATAAACATTCTCCCACTGGATAACTCCACCCACCCACACACACATCCTTAACCTTCTGAGGTGACTAACCTCTAGTCTATAAAGAAAATGGTTTCCCCTGTAAAGTCCAGTTTTGATTGGTGGGCTGGAATGACCCAATAAATCATCAAAAAGTCACTAAGTACTTCGTATGTGCCAGGCACAGTGGTGGGGGTTAGGGATGCAGAGCCTACCCTTAAGAAGTAGGGGAGGGGTAGCATGGAGAAACCCCAGGCCATTTTAGGGGGAGCCACTGAGAATGGTCCCAGGCTCAAGGTGTAACAGCTAAGCTTTGAAGCTTAAGAGGCAAAGGTGAGGAGGCCTGAGCAGCAGCAGCAGCAGCAGCACATCTTGTGTGGGGGACAGCAAGAAGGCCCGGCTAGCTAGACTGTGAAGTCTGACAGGAGGGGGCTAATTTATAATGAGGCCAGAATGGGAGTCTGGGGGCAGATTGGGAAGGGTTTTAAATGCCAAATAAATATTTAATCTTAGAGGTAATAGGGAATCACTGAAGTTTACTGAGCAGGGAAGAATATTAGCTTCAGCTGGAACAACTCCCAGCTGTTGCGGTATAAGTAGCATCCTTATTCCAACAATAATAAACGCTGATGAAGTGTGTGCCAGGCACTATGGAAGGCACGGGTAATAAAAACCCCAAAGCAACAATAGCAACATGTACACTGGTGTGTGTGATGGGGGAAGAGGTAGGAGAGAGAAAGACAGACAGAGAGAAGAGACAGAGAAGGGAGACAGAGAGAGACAGAGAGAAGAGAAAGAGAGAGAGGGAGAGACAAAGACAGAGAGAGAAAGAGAGACAGACAGACAGAGAGAAAGAGAGAGGGGGGCATTACCTAAAACAGAAGAGAACAAGCTTGGAGGGAAGCAAATAACTGCGGCCTGTGTCAGAGGCCATACTGAGCCTTAATGGGGAAAGCTCCAGGATTCTTCCTTGGTGCTGTCAGCTCTGGTCCCCAGTGCCTTTTTGAAGATATTTCTGGTTCTCACTAAGTAGCCAAATGAAAAGGCATCTAACTACATGGTTAGGAAACCAGAATTAGTCAGGCATTACCTGACTAATAAACCAGGCATTAGTTTAACATCTCTTAAAGGTACCTCTATTACTCATCATCACAATTCTCCTGGGAAAAGGTTCTCCAGGTTCTTGCACACATAAGGAATTGGCGTTAGCCAACTGTGACATGCTGGGCACACAGACCCCATTATAGTGGACAGAGTTCAGTTCTCAAAAAAGAAAGACCCAAATTCACTTTGCATTCCTGATGCCTACTGACTACATGACTCTGAGCAAGTCACCAAGTGTTCTGGGACCTTCTTTAAGACTAAGTTGTAGAGAAAGTGCCAGCCTACATTTGCAGAAGGAGTTGCCTCACTGGGGCCTTCCCTATATAAATGAAATCACTGATTGAATCTCTATCCCTTTCACTAGAAGCCACTGAAGCTCTTGAGCAGAGGAGTGATTAGAACAGCAAGAGCAGGTCAGGTCAAATCAAGAACTGTTGAGACTCTTCAGAGGCAGGCGACAACTAAACCCAGAGTATCTTCTATGGCTTTTGCCCCTCACTGGGCACAGGAGAGCTACAGGGTAACTGCAGACCAATTCAAGAAAGTAAGAATGGGGAGGGAATCCAATGAGGTTGTCTAATCCAAATATCCCATTTTACAAATAGGAATAATGAGGTCCAGAGGGGAAAAGAGCCTTCCCCAATTTCCCAGGAAATTGATCAAATCTGAGGATTTGGAGCTAGAAGAGATTTGAGAGCTCATGTGGTCTGCCACCTTTAGTTACCAGCAGAATCAAGACTAAGATTCAGGATTCTTGACCAGCAATCTAGTGAGGAACTCTGGCAGGAACATGTTTCCCATAGAGAATGTAACCTTATGGCAGAGAAGGGAGTGGCAGGGCAGTATCTGTCTTGCTTGTGTATTTGTATCTCTAGAATCTTGCATGATACTTGATACTTTTAACATTTAATAAGCTGCTGCAGATTGACTGGCACCAGGACAACTTCATTTGAATTGGTAGTACGGAACCCTAGGCCATGATCACCCCAACAAATGGTTGAGGCATAAAACATACAAAATTGGGGGTGATGGGTCCATGGGGTCTATGTAGAGTGAAGATGGTGAGCCTTGTGTCAAACTTCATGGGGAAAATGAGCCAGAGACAAAAGCAACAAGTATCTGGACAGAATGGAGACAGCTTAAGAGGAGTAGTTCCTGAGAGATGTGTGGCCCATCTAAGGGCTGTAGGGAAGGAAGCGCCCCATCCCTTCAGCCCTGGATGCCCCATGCTAGTTCTGACTTGTGGAGCTGGAACAATTCCCACACCAGGAAAGAACTCAGCAGGGTCCACCTGTTGGACTGGTGGGGAACAAATGGATAACGCCACCAGTAAGTCCAGATCTGGAGGAGAAGGGGCGAGCAGTGAAGACACAGAGAGTTGTCGTAAACACACAGTTTTGTTCAAGGGAGTTTACACACATCTGACTCACCTGAACTAATTTCAGACAGAGCATTCACACCGCCAATGTTCTTAGGCTTGTCCAATGAAGAGACATGGTTCCAGTCTTCTAGACCTCAATCTGATGGGAGATGCCAGGGGCCCTGACATTGGGGGGCCTGTTCACTGCCCATGGGGAAAATGGTGGAGAAGTCCCCCCAGCCCTTCCATTCATGTAGAGGAGGTATAGGTACTATTCTCAGGGGGGGGGCCTGTCTAATGGGGGAGACTAGCCCTTGCCTTACTCCTTTTTAGACTCTCAGTTGTCAGGAAAGTCTGCAACTACTTGAAGGCTTCTGTAAGTTAAAACTGCTGGGCCCTTGACCAGTCCATGCCATTGCTAGCCACAATCTGATGTGGAAATCACAGGCTGGTCTCAGAGTCCTCTCATTAAGGAGGAAATCCCAAGGAAGCACTCACAGCAGGAAGACAGCAAGTATGCTGGATGTGGAGGCAGGATTTCCATTTGGGGCTGTGCTACCAACACCCTGAGGAATTTCGGGAAGCTACTGTCCTTCTTTGGGTTTCAGTCTCATCCTTTGAAAAAGGAGATGGACTCGAAGGGTTCTCTGATTCTAATGCAGCTTCATAAACATTAAAGTAGGGGTTCTTAGCCTGGGGTTCATGGATCCTTAAGGGCTTCTAGAGGGCCAAGAATGTGGATAGGAAAAAAATGACATCTTGGTTTCCACTAACCTCTAACTGAAATTTGGCATTTCCTTTAATGATTTGAAAATGTTATTCTGAGAAAAGGTCACAGGCTTCACCAGCCAGTCAGAGTCCATGACATAAAGAAGTGGACTCCCACCCTAAGAGGATAATCAAACTAGCATTTATACCGTGTGTTAAGATTTGCAGAGATTTGCACATAGATCATCTCATTTGAGCCTCAAAACAATCCTATGAAACTGATGTTATTCTTATCTCCATTTTACATATGAGGAAACAGAGGCTGAGAGAAGTTAAGTTACTTGCCTAGGGTCATATAGCTAGTCAAGTGACTGAGGCAGGATTCAAACTCAGGTCTTCCTGACTCCAGATCCAACAGCTCATCTCCTATGTTATCTAGCTGGCCACTTTGAGGGGTTGGAGCACTGGGGTCATTTGTTGCACATAGCCCTGAGCCAACCACTACCAAAGTAAATATTAAAGCCCTTCCTCCCTGAGCAAGACATGCCCCTCAAGGGAGAGAGAGGGAAAAAGGAGGAAGAAAAGAAAGGCATGCGCAAGGTCCATCAGCCTCTGTGAACTGGGAATGGGGAGCTGAGGTAGGTGACTGCAGGCCTCTGGGAAGTCTTCCACAGTGTTGGGAAATCCCTAGCTGTCTGAGCTTGGCTTTGGTTCACTCTCTGTGGTTGCCAGCACTGCCTCCCCAGTCTCTAACCCTGACCCAGACTCCCAAGTAGGACCAAGGATCCTGCTCAGTACCTCTGCTATCATTCCAGGTCGTGCCATCAACTTGGCCCCTTGAGCACCCAGCCCTTTTTTATAGGAGCCTTTCCCCAGTGCCAAAGTGCTGCTCCTCCAAGTCTGCCCCAATCCCTGAGAAGTAGTGATTCTTTCTGCTCCCTCACCCCACCTCAGACATTTCCAAATAGCCTTGTGCTGCCTTGGAAAGAGCTTTGGCTCTTGGAGCCCCAGAGTCTGCTCCCAGCTCTGCCACTTAACTGCTGAAAAACCTTGAGTAACATCTAGGGCTTTACTTCCCTCACCCCTAAAACCAGGAGGTAGCCAAGGAGGAAAGAGAAGCTCTCTGAACTGGCAACCTCAGATGTGGGAGCAATTGGCACTATTCACCTTCTCTGGGGCCCTGCTTCTTCTCTGTAAAATGATGATTCCTAAATCCTATTTTCCCTATTGCTTTAATTCACGCCAATCTAAGAACCTGGGGCTTATTCTAGAGTTGAGGTTCTTAACCTTTTTTGTGTGTCTGGTGAAACCTAAGACCGCTTCTCACAATCATGTTTATAAACGTGTAAACAAAAATACATAGGAGTATGAAGGAAATCAATTCTATTGGAAGACGTATTTTTAAAATTCCCCCCCTTTAAAGTTCATATTGTTGTTTTTTATTTGTTTCACACTCTTCTTGAACCCATTTGGGGGTTTCTTGGCAAAGATAGTGGTTTGCCATTTCATTCTCCAGGTCATTTTACAGATGAGGAAACTGAGGCAAACAACAATAAAGTGACTTGCGCAGGGTCTGAGACTGGATTTGAATGCAGGTCTTCCTGGCTCCAGGCCTGGCACGCTATCCACTGTGCCACATAGCTGCCCACTAAGGTTCAGGAATCTCTTGAAATCTATCCACAGAAACCTAGGGGTTCATGAACCCCAGGATAACGACCTCTAGTCTAGATTGAACAGGTTTTGAACCTGGGGTTGCTGAACTTGGTTTTTCTTAAAACATTTTGATAACTACATTTCAATAACTGATTTTCCAAATGTTTTATGCCTTTAAAAACATGATCATGAGAAGACGTCCCTAGGCTTCACCAGGCTAGCCAAAGGGCCAGAACACAAAAAAGGCAAGAACTAGAAGACTAGTATAGAAATACTTTCCTTCTTTCCTTGGAGAGACTATAGATGTAGAATATGTCACACACCATTAGAAATGGTGACTATGTTGCTTGTTTTCATTCACTTTTTTTCCTTCTGTATTACAAGGCACAGTTCCCTAATGGGGGCTCCAGGGAATATCTGTAAATGATAATAAACCACTTAGAACAAAAGGCACAAGGAAGCCCCCTCTTTTTCCTTTTTTTCCTTTTCTTATTTAGAATATTTTTCCATGGTTACATGATTCATGATCACTCTGCTCTGGCCCCAATCTTTCCTCCCCCCTCCTGGAGCTGACAATCAATTCTACTGGGTTATACGTGTATCATTGTTCAAAACCTATTTCCATGTTATTCATAATTGCAGTAGAGCAATCTTTTAACATTAAATCCTTAATCATATCCCCACTGAACTACGTGATCAATCCTATGTTTTTCTTCAGTGTTTCTACTCCCACAGTTCTTTCTCTGGATGTGGATAGTGTTCTTTCTCATAAATTCCTCTGGATTGCCCTGGGTCATTGCATTGCTGCTAGTAGAGAAGTCCATTACATTCAATTGTACCACAATGTGTCAGTCTCTGTGTACAGTGTTCTCCTGGTTCTGCTCCTCTCGCTCTGCATCACTTCCTGGAGGTTGTTCCAGTCTCCATGGAATTCCTCCACTTTATTATTCCTTTGAGCACAATAGTATTCCATCACCAATAGATACCATAATTTGTTCAGACATTCCCCAATTGAAGGGCATCCCCTCATTTTCCAGTTTTTTGCCACCACAAAGAGCACAGCTATGAATATTCTTGTACAAGTCTTTTTCCTTATTATCTCTTTGGGGTACAAACCCAGCAGTGCTATGGCTGGATCAAAGGGCAGACAGTCTTTTATCACCCTTTGGGCATAGTTCCAAATTGCCCTCCAGAATTGTTGGACCAATTCACAACTCCAGCAGCAATGAATTAGTGTCCCAGCTTTGCCACATCCCCTCCAGCATTCATTACTTTCCTTTGCTGCCATATTAAGCCTCCTTTTTTCAAACAAAGTATTGTGTGAGGACTGAGAGGGAAGGTTGCTACTAAGAGGAGTGGAAATTGAGAAGGCTTACTGGGAGAGGTAGCACTTTAGGTGAGTTGTAAAAGACTTGTAAGTTGTAAAGCTGTAAAGGGGAGAAATTCAGCAAGTGAAAATGGGCCAGGGGGGGATTTCCAGGCCTAGGAAGCCTTTTGAGAGCATTATGTCTGATTCTGAATGATTCATACCATGACTCTTGTTTCCTCCTCAATTTTAGTTCAGAATTCCAGATTGATCTCACAAAAGTAGGATGAACTGTGTTGTCTCAGTCACAGTGCTTTGGTCATCCATGACCCACCAGCTCCTTCCTGGTCTTTCTGAAGAGGCTGCTCAGCACAGGGCTTAGCATGAGGATGGAGGAGGGGAACATACCTGAGAAGACAGTGATGAGCCTGCAGAGCCCTAAGAAGTGATGTGGGGGCAAGTGGCAAGAAGCACAGAATACAAACAATGCAGGCCTGGAGCAGCTGCAGGAAAAGCGCTCTCAAATCAACTTTGTAATTCATGATGTGAAAATAATACAAGAAGTGATTAAGGCAAATTCAGTTGTGCAGGAGGGGAAATGAGTTAGTCTAGTGGTTCCCAGATGGGGGTTATTAACAATGCAGGGGATCTGGTGGCTGCCTATTTTAACTAATTATTCTTGCAAACCAGGCGCTAGGCTCAGTTGCTTCTGAAGGCGTGCGTGCATGTGTTAAAATTTCAGTCCCTCTAAGTTTCAGTGCCCTGGGGAATACCCCCATCCTTCTGTGCTGGTTAAAGCTCCATAAGCTTGGCCCAATCCTGGGCTGCTTTGCAGTGGGCTTGGAGTATAGAGATGGCTACACTGTAGAAGATGGCCATCTGAAGGTAGCAGAGGTCCAGTGAGTGGATTTCTTGGACAGAGGACTAGGCTACTAATGTAGGAGGTGGAAAGGAACCAAATGAGAAAGGGCAGGGTCATACCTACTTCATGGACCACACATAAGCAGTGGTTTATGATACCAAGAGTATGGTAGGGGTAGTGGCCAAAAGGGCAGTGTGCAGGGAGCCAGAAACCACCTTGGGGACTCAAGAAAGGTGGGGAATGCCATTGGCCTGTAGGCCAATCAACTGTAGGCCAGAGAAATCAACAGGAAGTACTCATTGATGATGCACAGTCACAGGGAAAGGGTTTTGTGAACAAAATCCTAGGCCAAGGAGAGGGTCAAATCATGGCCAGGCAATTGGCCAGTACATTGGAGGGTATGTGGCTGGTGAAGTAGCAAAGGCCTAGAAAGGAGAGGTGGGTTAGGGATCAGTAATGGAGCTATGGAGCTAGGAGGTTCAAGTGAATGAAGACAATGGGAATACTGATACCTAGAGTGGTGAGGTAGATCAGTAAGATGAGGTGAAGAGGAGATCCCTTAGGGAGTGGGAATTTTAGTCATGAATGTTGCTTTCTTGACATCCATTGATTTCTTTTGGTGTGACTCTCTGGGGAATATGGGTAAGGTTAAGTGATACAGTGGATCTGGACCTATAGCCAAAGAGCCATAAAAGCAGTTTCAAATCTACATCATTGCATTGTGTCTAATGATCCAACTCCCTATCTTTTCCACTAGAATACTATGAGACACTTTATCCAAAGCATTGCTAAAATCCCAGTAAATGACACTCAGTGTCCCTCTCACCTACTGGCTTAATATTCCTATCAATCAAGGAAATGAGGTCAGTTTGGCAGATCCTGTTCTTGAGGAATCCCTGTTGACTCTGTCATATTGGCTTCCCCTTTGAGTTGCTCACTGGCCATCTCTCTGATGATCCCTAAAATTTGCCCAGAAATCAAGGTCAATCTGTCTTAAAGTGGGCAGACTTTGTTCTCTTTTGAAATCAAGACAAAATTTGTCTTTCTCCCATTTTGTGGTGCCTCTCTTCTTTTTAAGTTCATTCAAATACCACGGACAATGGCTATGCAATTATATCTTCCAGACCTTCAGTAGATGGAGGTACTCTAGATGGGCTAAGTAACATGAATTTATCAAGGACAACCAGATGTCTTTTGATTATCTTTTTTGTAATCCTGACAGCACCATCAGCCATCTTTGTTCTATTTGGTCATTTCCAGGGTAAAGGGCAGTCATCTCCATTTCAGAGAAAAAAATTAGCAAGAATTCAGCAGCTCTCTTGACAGTTATCATGGTCCCATCCACTCCCAAGTAAAGGTTTTCCTTCTTTGATCTTCCTTTTCCTCTAACATAGGGGAAGAAATGCTTTTTTGCTATCCTTAGTTTTCCTTGCTGGCCTCACTTATTTGGAGTTTTATCATTGCCATCATTATTTTTATAGGATTGAGTTCTAATCATGATAATATTCTAATCCTAGACCCCACCTCACAAACTGTCTCACTGGTCACTGGGGGAAGAGAATATGCATGGCTCATTGTGGTCCATATCTACTGCTGAGACAAACCACCTGAAGGAATGTCTGGTTGATTACACCAGAGGATCATCTTGGCAAAGGAAGGGGAGAATGTTTTTTTAACCAGTGCCTAGGATAATTAAAGATGTTTCTTTGTGGTTTATTTTTTGTTGTCAGAGAAGTTCAGCTAAATAGGAAACTTAAGTAGTGTGGGCTGGGTGGAGCTGAGAGTCTGACTCACAAATGAGGTAGACTAACTCTTAAGCTAGCTCATGAAATAGACATAGTCATTCCCCTGCAAGAGAGAGGTCATTCAGTGGAAATTCAGCCAATGGCAGTGGAACCTTATCAGAGAAGCACTAAATGGCAGCATAATGAAGAAAGTAGATCTCTAGGGAAGTAGCAAGTCTCAGCTTTAGAGGCACAGAAGTGTTCTAGTGATGACACATCCCATGGCTCTCTTTCTTTCCCATGTCTATTTCCTTCTCCCACCACTAAAATGAGATTTAGGGTGAGAATGTACTGTATTTGAGGGATGGTTAAATCAGTATAGAGAGAGAAGAAGAGAGGAGAACCTCCCTTCTCAAAGCGGAGTTCAGGGGAGACAACTGATGTTTAAAGTTGGCTCAGAGAGAGGAGAGGGGGTTTGAAGCTTTCCCCCCTTTCTGTTTTCCCTCCTTAGTTAAGGCTGCTCTCCCAGATTTGCTCTTGTCCCTCTTGTCCCCCCCCCCCAGCAGGGAAGCTTCAAATACAAAGTAGTACTATAAGTCTGCAGGACTTCTAGTCTCTAAGGAAGGTGAATATCTATCAGGGAGGAAAAGAAGGTTGTCTCAACTGTCTTGGTTGATGCCCTGGTATGATTCTTTCTGTTTTGCATTTCTGTTGGGTGAAATAAAGCCTCTTCTATATTGAATGCAGAAACCTAGATACAAACTACTATACATTCTGATGTGCCCAGAGGATTCCCTGGAAGAGGGCAAAATGAGCCAGTGTGATGGCTCCAGGAGAAGTTCTTCTCAAGGACATGATCTCAAAAGGGTGATTTCTGAGAAATGGCTAAGATTGAACCAAGTCTAGGTAAGCCTGAAGCTTCAGTAAGGAGCCACAGATTATATATCCAGGATTTCTAGGGCAGTCAACACCAGTGATTTTGTTCCAAGAAATCCAGGGGAAATAAGCAATCATTTGGTGTTGGGGAGAACAAACTAAGACCTGAATTCATTACATTTCAGCAGGATGTAGTAGGACAATATAGATGCAATGATGTAACTATAGGGGATAATTTGTGACAGATTCTTTTTTAAGGCTGGGTCAGCAAGTCATCCAAACAACCAGCCAAGTCAGTGGCCAAAGTTATTGGTACAACCACTTGTGTTGCCATTTAATAGATACAGCCCAAGTTTGTCATAGTCCATTTGCTCTGGAGTAACGGAACTGATAACATTTCAATCTAGCAGTGGCCTGCTTTGAGGCAACTTCATATTATCAATTTCTGGATTTACAAAAATGTAAGCAACACTTGTAAGCCTATGAAGATAGAGACATTTCCGGCAACATGCACAGGATGTGAGTAAACAGCTATCTGTTGTTGTTGTGCAACAACACAAGGAAAATAGTAGATGACATGGACAATGTATGCTCCCCTTTCCCATTCAGAGTCAGATATCTGGCACTGTGAGTTCTCTGGGGGAGGGGAGGGGAAGGGATGGGAATCCTATTCTTCCAAAGGCAGAAAGGATAAAGGTCCTTTGATAAACTTTGAATCATTCAGACCTCCCAACTCAGATCCCAAGGTGCTCAACTTTAAAAACCACAGAGAAAACTATGGCTTTGGAGAATCCTCTTGAAAATCAACCCAGACTCAGAAAAGTCCTGGTATTTAGCACTTAGAAATCATGCAGTCCAATCCCCTCTTTTTATAAAGAGGAAACTGAGCCCGGAAGGGTAGATACCTTGCACAAGCTCACACATCTAGTGAATGGCAGAGATCAGATTCTAACCAAGGAATTCCAAGCACACCACTCTACCACCACCCTCACTGAGTTAGAAACACGGATCTTGCAGTTGGGATGCCCTACTCTCTTTGTTGTGCAAATGAGTAAAATATCAACCCCATAGCATTCTAGAAGTTGGAATCACAGAAGGACCATTCTCCATCCCTGTCCAGGTGAGCCCATCTTTCAGATCCCTAAAGTGTTCAAAGGTGATGTATATTTCTTGTTGAAGTACTCATTAAATCCTATGACCAGACTGCTTAACAAAGACAGCTCTACATATGGTGGGAGAAGTGGCAAAACAAGAGAGAAAGACTCGAGATGAATGAGGAGAGAAAAATTGTTAAGATGTTTCAGAAGGCTTTGGACTTGGGAAGAAACTGAGTCTAGGAAGGAGAACTTGAGGAAAACTTGGAGAGAGAGGCAACCTGAAAGCGGGGACAGGTTCAATGTGAAGGAGGCAAGAGTGCCAGAGAAGGACTCAAGGGTAAAGGAGAGAAGATGGGGTAGCAAGATAAATAAGAAAAGGGAAGTGAAACAAAGTGTCAAATAAAACAAATTAGGAAGATGGGAGGCCTGAGGAACTGGTAAAATAAACAAACAGCAAGAGTAGAAAAAAGGAAGTGGAGGGAGCCCAGCAAGTTGATAAGAGGTGCTAAAAGGCTGTAAAAGTCTTAATGAGGTGCTTAGGAGATGAGGTGTAAACACTTAGCAACAGTTCAAAAAACAAAGCTGAGAATCTCAATTAGTATGGGCAAGGAGATGTTGCAGTGATTTGCATTGTGGTGTTCAATTTTTGCATTTCCTCCACAGCCAAGTGACTTCTATCTGTGTTCCAAGTGCAGGCTGGCATCCCTCCGAGAACAGGAGGTGAAGGAGTTCAAGGAACACCTCTCCTCGCACCCACAGCAGACAAAAGGGGACATATATCCGACTTGGGGGGGGGGAACCCACCTGAGGCTCGTCTTAAATAAGAGGGTGCTGGAGAGTCTCAGAAGCAGCTGCTTCAGCTCTCAGGAATAATCAAAGTGCAGCCAAAGAAGCTGGTAGGGTAGGAGTTATCCAGTGAGGGCCAGGGGAGGAGGAGGAGGAGCAGTAGTCCTGTGTGGTGCCTGCCTGCAAAGTGGTACTTCTGAAGCAGCATCTTTATCCATAGCAATAGAGATGTCTGCTGTCTTCTCAGGGCAGGTTTCCAGGAGCACCTCCTAAAACCTGTCCAACCTGATGACTACTACCCACTTCTGGTGATTCATGTGGGCACAAATGATCCAGCCAGCACAGACCTAGAAAGAACTGCCAAAGATTACAGAAGTCTTGGCCACTGAAGATAAGGGCTACAGAAGAGAAAATTGATTTGGGAAGTAAATAGCTGGCGAAAGAGGCAGTGTTTGAAAATGGACTCTGGATGGCTGGGCTGCTGCTTGAATTATAGGGATGACAGGCTCCTGTCCAAGGATGGAGTGGCCCTAACCAAAGGAGCTGGTGACTAAAAAGGATGAAGAGGGAGAAAATGGTCGAGGCATGTCCAGCAAAATAGGTGGTACTAGAGGGCAGAAGCTATTAACCTGGTTTGTCATGGATCCCTTCTCAGAATCATGTTTTTAAATGCATAAAATATCATATGTAGGATTACAAAGAGAACCAATTATGAGGAAATACAGTAATCAACGTATTTTGTCTTAAGTTATTGAAATAAAGATCTATTTTTCCCCATCCAACTTCCCTGAAATCTACCCCCACAAGGTAAGAACTCTTTTCACTGACAATAGCTACAATGAAGGAAAATCACAGATTAGACACCCCAAAGTTCACAGGAGACAAAATCCAAGAAAAGAGGCAACAGTAGTGAACTTCCCAAATTTAGGTCACAAACAAAACGAATTAGAGGTTCTAGTGTAAAGAGATCAATTTGACCTCACAGATATCCCTGAGAGTTGGTAGAATGAGTCCCATGCCTGGAATTCAAATCTGGATTCAGATACCTTATTCAAAAGATACAGGATGGGTAAAAGAGGGATGAGGTGGTGCTGTATATAAAAAGGAAATCCAGGAACCAGAGGCAGAAAGCATGGCAGAGAATATTTGTTTAAAGGTCACCGGAGGGAAAAACAAAAGTGATTTTGTCACTGAGATGTGCTCCAGACATCCCAGAAAGAAAAAGAAAATCGATGAGGAATGTAAGAAACAAAACACAAGCCTGGCACAGAGACATAATATGGTAGTAATGGGGGACTTCAATTATCCAGATATCTGCTAGAATTCTCTTTATACCAAAAGCAAAACAACTAATAACTTCTTGACAATCTCATTGTCAAGGTGAAGGAAGTCAAAAGGGGAAATCCTATTTTCAATCAAATTCTCACCAATAGGAAGGAACAGGTTGCTGAGGTGGCAGTGATGAAAACCCTGAGAGAAAGTATCTGCTCCCTTCTAGTACTGGGTAATAGAGGAGAGGAAAGGAAGACACTGTATGATATGCACCCTAACTTTTGGTTACACAAATTTCAAAGGGTTTTGAAGTTGGAGTTCTTAACCTGGGATCTATAAACTTGTGTTTTTAAAAGCAATTTTGACTGGGAGGGGGAGGGAAAAAAGGAGGGAAAGAAAATGAATCATGTAAACATGGAAAAATATTTTGGAAAAACAAAAATGAAAAAAGCAATTCTGAGAATTGCATTTTACTCTAATTCGTTTCCTTGATATTCTATGCATTTTACTTCATGCATTTAAAAACATGATTCTGAAATAGGGACCACAGGTTCAGCAGGACACAGATAGAATAGAGAAAGAATAGATTACATATCTTGTAATTAAAATTATAGCAGAGGAAGTCAGCTGAAGAGGGACTGGAGGTGCCCAACAAGGAGATTCTGAAGACACAAAAAGAACCAATTGCTATGAGGAAGAAAATGGAAGTTATCTGAAGATGTGGATGTGGATGCACAGAGAACTCACCAACCAATTTAGATTTTAGAAATATGTACAGAAGATTGAAGCAAGGCTAGGTAACACAGGATGAATACAAGGGCATTGGCATAGCCTTGAAAGAACACGTCAGGGCTGCTGAGGCAGAAAGTGAGCTAAATCTGGTGAGTATAACTGAGGGCATGAAATGGGCTTTTTAAAAAGCTATATTTGGAGAAAGAGACAGATCAAATAAGGAACAGGAATGTTACTTAGCATTGGTAGATTTATGATAACTGATAGATAGAAGGAAGAGCCGATCAACCTTTATTTGGTTCCTGTTATCTCTATCAAGGAGAAAGATCTTTGGATGGGAAAGGACAGAACCAAAATGACTAACAGAGTTACAAGAAGAATAGTGAAAGGAGAGGAGAGTTAGAGAGCTGCCCTTGATGGCTTTAGGTCTCTTGGCCCAGATAAATCATGCAGAAAGAACTGAGAGATGTGACTGCTAGGGCACAATAATCCATTAATTGATATCCACAGCAATCCATTGCCACAGATACCCAAAAGATCATGGAAAAAAGGGAGGATGCTACCAGACTGAGAAAGGGCAAATGTCCTACATGTCTAGAAAGAGAAGAAACATATGGACCAGTAAACCTACTTGATTTCCTGATAAAATTTGAGAATAAAAGAGATTATTAGTAAATATCTAAAAAAGGCATTGCTTTTCACAAAGAACCAGCCTCTCCCTCAACAAACCAATAAGCATTTATTAAGCTACCTACTGTGTGCCAAGTACTGGAGACTCAAAAATGGGCAAAAGACAGTATCTGTCCTCAAGGAGCTCATGATTGTGTGTGTGTGTGGGGGGGAGACAACATGAAACAAAGCAAACTAGGCACAGAAAAAAAGAGAAATAATTAAAAGAAAGAAGGCAATAGAATTAAGAGGGGCTAAGAGAACTTACTATAAAAAGAGGGATTTTAATTGGGACTGAAAGCCAGGGAAGTCAGTAGGCAGAGATGAAGAAGGAGAGCATTCCAAGGGTGGGGACAGTCAGAGAAAATTCCTGGAGTCAAGAGATGGAGAGTCTTGTTTGTGGAACAGCCACTGCATTTGAAGAAAATCGCTGGTGGCTGAATGGAGGATGTAATGACATAGGAAGAGACTTGAGGTAGGCATACCCACCAATAGACTATTTCCAGGCATTAGGTGATGAAATGTGGAAATAGTCAATATTGGAGAAGAAACTGTCAGGTAGGAGGCGAACCAGGGGAGAATGATGTCCTAAAAACCTAAAGAGAAGAAAGTATTGAGGAGAGGGTGCTGAACAGTGTCAAAGGTGGCAGAAAGGTCATTGGATTTTGTGACTTAAAGATCATTGGTAACTAGATTTGGAGTCTGAGGACCTGGGTTCTGATTCTGGTTCTATTACTGTAATTTGTCTGATGGAACATTGATAATCACTTAGCCTATCTGGGTCTTGGTTTCCTCTCTTTAAAGAGATTGCGTTGGACTCCTCTAAGGTATCTTCCAGTTCTAAATTTGTGACTTGATGAACTGTAGGCCAAAGATCCAAAATTCAAGTAATAATACTAAAATTTGATCTCTCCCTGACACTTAAAAGCTAACAAAGCACCATATGTATAGAGGTCCTTGGCAAGAAGGTAGTCCAGTATTTGCATTCCCATTTTATGCATAAGGAAACTGAATTCCCCAGAGCCATACCTGATCAACATGGCAGGCCATATCTTCTGCATAGGGTTCTGCAGTTTTTATTAGATTAGAAGCCAGGTGTCCTAACCTAATCAATTTACAGAGAAGGAAACTGAGGCCCAGATGAGCTAAATTGCCTCAGGTCACATAGCTCTTAAGTAGCAGAACTAGATTTCAAATTCAGGGCTTCTGAAGGAATACCAGTGCTCTTTAGCAACATCATGCTGCCCATCTTGCGGCCACTTTAATTGAATTCATGGCTGAGCTGGGGAATGAGAGAGCTCAAGATAGGCCTACGCTCATTAGCCTTTACTCTCAACTATTAACTAACCCCATTTAAATCAGAAATCCCCAGAACCCTTAGGGACCCAGATTGCAGTCAAGCCCACACTTTTCATACTTTCTCTGCATGTCCCTGATTTAATTATTCTGCTTGTTGAAATAATTCCTAGGCCCATCTTAGGGGAAAAAAGCAGTAAGTAGGGAAAAAAGACCCAGTTTAGTTTGGAGAGAAGCCTACTGCTTATTGATTTTCTAGTCTTAGGCAACCATCCAGCTCGAGCTGCCCAAATCATCTTCCTATGGTACACATCTGACTGTGTTAACTCTCCTACTCAAAAATCTTCAGTTATCCTTAGTGCCTGAAGGATGAAATATAAGTGATCCTTGATCAGTCATTCAAGGCTCTCTACAATTGCCACACTATGGAGGTTGCTGGATGGTACTGTGGATAGAGTACTGGTCCTAGAGCCAGGAAGACCCAAGAACAAATCTAGCCTCAGACACTTCCTAGCTGTGTGATCTTTTCACAGTCTCAGTTTCTACATTTGTAAAATAAGGATAACACATCTCTCAGGGTTTTTGTCTGGATCAGGTGAGATGACATTTATAAAGTACTTTAAGCAAAGTACCTAGAACACAGTAGGTACTTAATAAATACTTATTTCCTGACAGCCTACCTTTTTAACTTTATTTTAATTCCTCTTCTCTCATTTCTATTTCACCTATGTTTAGCCAAGATTATGAACTCCCTACATCCAATAAGTTACCAAGTCTTGACTATTTTGCCTCTACATCTTTCAAATTTATCCTGTTCTTTCTACTCAATGCTTCACTTTTTGCCTAGTCTATTGTAAAAACCTTTTAGTTATTCTCTGTGCCTCTAGGTTCATTCCTCAAAAATCTATCCTTTTTATACACTGTGAAAATGGAAATGACATAAATATAAATTAAGAAAAGGCAGCCAGATGGCTCAGTGGATAGAGTGTTGGGCTTGGAGTCAGGAAGGTCCTAGTTCAAATCTGACCTCAGATACTTCCTAGCTGTGTGACCCTGGGCAAATAACTTTAACCCTTTTTGCCTCAGTTTTCTAATTTGTAAAATGAGTTGGAGAAGGAAATAGCAAATCCTTCCAGTATCTTTGCCAAGAAAACCCCAAAAGTGGTCACAAAGAGTTGAACACAACTGAAGATGACAAAACAAAATATGGTTTAAGAATCACTGAGCTTCTATCAGAACATGATGATGAAAACAAAATAAAAAACCCTGGATAATCCATTTCAAGAAATCACAGAAGGACATTTTCCCAGAAGTATTGGAACTAGAAAACAAAGTGAAGATAGAAACTATAGGTTGTAACTAGAAAGAAACCTCTGGTATAATATGCCAGAGATATGATTACCAAACTTCAGAGATTCTAGATCAAAGAAAAATATTCCAAGGGGCTAGGATGAGAGAGGTAACATAAGGAGGAATTTTAATCAGCATCACAGAGAATGCTACACCAGATTTGGGAAAAGAAAGAAAAATATTGTAAAAGCAATTCAAAAATGGCATGTTTCCAAGAACAATATATCTTTCAAAGTTGAACCTAATCCTACAAGGGAATAAAAAGACCTTTGAACAGAACTGATGACTCCTAAGTATTCCTGTTGAGAAAACCAGAGGAGTCATCTTTGGAAGATGAATTCAGAAGACAGAAGAAATTTAATACAAGTAAGTAAGATTACATATCTCTAAAGGGCTTAGGGATTATCAAGCACATATATTATGAAAATGGGAGAAGCAGCAATTTTCCCTTCAGTGTCCCACCTACTCTAATAGTCAGGGAGAAAACATATAGATAAAAGTTTTGAATTTTGATGTTTAAAAATACTCTAGGGAAGGAAGGGGGATTTTATTCCTTGTAATTGGAGGATCATTGGGAATATTATTCAAACGTGGACATTTGGATGGGGGAAATGAAGGTCTCATGAACCTTATTTTCATCTGGACCCTGCAAAGGAAGGTTTTGTTCTCAAAAAGTATAGTGATAGAAATGCTATAAGGTAAGCAAAGGGTTAGGATGACCCAGGGAAGGGAAGGAAGCAAATATAAGTGAATAGGTAGTATTTGGGGAGGATACAGCCTTAAGAAAAACAAACTCCAGCTATAGAGAACTGATTATGAGTAGGAGGAAAAAGGGATAAGAGTCAGTGAATTAGGTCTGGGCTGGGAGAAGAGAAAGAGGGGGGAAAGACTTAGATAATTTTTTCCCTCAAGTATTGGGGACTACAAATCCCTAGTACTTATTTGGTTGTTTTTCCTTTTTCATTTTATTCTCAAAAAGGTCAAGAATGAAGGAAGAGAAAAAGATTATAATAGGATTTAACGGGGAGAAAATAAACTTAATAATCATATATGTAAATGAGATATACTTGTCCACAAAATAGGAGAGGATGGCAGAAAGCAGACCCCAACAATTTTCTGATTACAAGAAACACACAAAATATACAGATGTATATGGAATTAAACTTAGGGGATGGATAGAATTCATTATGCTTCATCCAAATAAAAAAAAGCCAGAGTAGTTATCACTATCTCAGATGATGATATAACTAGGGTTTATATAGATAGCACTTTACACATCTGATCTCATTTTATCCTCACAACACTGGCAGATAGGTGCTATTTTTATTCTTATTTTATAGGTGAGGAAACAGACCCAGACAGCAGTTAAATGACTTGTCCAGGGACATACAACTACTAAATGTCTGAGGTAAAACTTGACCTCAAGTCTTCTTGACTCCAGGTCCAGCACTGTATCTATTACACTACTTACTTGTCCCTAGATAAAGGAGCAGGAAAAAGAGACGTGGTTAAGAGAGACAAGTGAGAGAACTACATTATGTTTAAAGGTACCATAGATTATGAAACAATACTCTGAGAGTTGGATGGATTTCTCTCCTTCTTTGCCTGTTGGACTCCAATCTAGTCTTTAAAGATCAATTCAAATGCTCCCTCCTCCAGGAAGCCTTTCCTTGATTCCCCTTTGCTCTTTGATGCCCTTATCATATAATATTGGATGTTATAATTATTGGTGTTTTATGCTTTATTCCCTTTCTGGATTGTGAGCTCCAAGAAGGCAGAGACCTGAATCTTATCTTAGCTTTGTATCTCACTGTGTGTCTAGCACAGGCAGAAAAAGATTAATCCATGTTTGTCATGCTGTATTATGAAGATTACAATAAAATATATGTCAATCAAAAAAGATCCAGAGACATAGAAGGAAAATGACAGACTGAAGAAAAATGGCAATTACTCGTGGAAATACATGTATTATAGCAAGCACTGTTAAGGCTTACAAAGACTTGGTGGGTGAGAACTTGAAGCCTTAAGAGATGAGTGTTTTTCTCCCTGCTGCCTTCAGATGCCAGAGGCTTCAGAAGAATAAAGCAGAATTGGGGAATGAGCACCTACCTAGGTAAGAAGATGGTGTCTAAGAATGGGGTGGGGATTACTTCCTTCCCACCCTCCCTTTCTCCCTTAGAATGGAGAAATGATGGCTCTTGGGCAGGGATGGATGGGGCACCTACCAAGTGCTGGTAAAAATAAATTAGCCAAGAGTCTTGCAAATCTAATCAAAAAGGCTTTAAAATGGAATAGAAGGGGGAGGGAGAAAACTGCCTATGTCTAGCTCTCCAGCTAGAAGCCAAAGAGAGCATCTTACAATTTAGGGAGAAGGCTAGCTACAAGTCGAGATTCATAACAATGATAACAATAATCAATGACATCTCCATAGTGCTTTAAAGTTTACAAAGGGCTTTCCATAGATTACCTCATTTATGCCTTACAACAACTAAAGTTCCTAAAGTGCTTTCCATACATTATCTCATTTGCGCCTCACAGCAACCCCAGGAAGTAGGTATTACAGTTTTATTATCCTCTTTCAGATGAGGAAACTGAAGCTGAGCGAGGTTAAGTGATTTGCCCATGTCAGAAGCAGTAATTTACTAGAGACCAAACCCAAGAAAGGAGCCAGCAATAAAACTCATGGCGTCAGTTGTCTATACACAAATGTAGAGCCTGTGGGGAATGAGCAAAGGGAACGAGAGAATCCTAACGCAAGGAGGCACATTTGACTTTAGCAGTATCAGGGAGTCTTGGTAGGGAGGGACCCCCAACTGGAAGGACATACACTTTAGTCAAGGATGGGTAAAAGGTAGTTGTGGAGGGGCCAAATGGTATTGTATATATTTGGAAGCTCTACTCCTGGGAGGAAGGAAGCCTATTGTCTTCAGGAAGGGAAACTGTTTACAAAAAGCATGGAGAATGGATAGCCAGATGCTCCAATGGTATTTTCCCAACAAGAAACTAAGAAAGATCTCTAGTGTAGTAGATGGCTTCCTTGTGATGAGCTTAGGAGAGGGAATAGACGGGTATCAAGTTCATCAAAGCTGTCCCAAAGGAAGGGCAACCATGCATGGGTGACTCTAGGCATTGTTGGAGGGAAGGTCCCAAGGTACGAGACCCTATTTTCCATTGAAGTATCATCCTCAGACCACTCCGATAGAAAGAGAAAATGGGAAACAGAAGCATGACATAACAGCAATGAGGGACTTCAGTTATCCAGATTCATGCTGGAGGACTCTCTGTGTCAAAAGTGATAGTGCCATGGCTTGCAATGCTGGCAAAAGGTAGAGGAAGCAAGAGGAGGGCTGCTACTTAGAAATTGATCCTCAGCTACACAGAGGAAGACTGACTGTTGAAGTGGAAATGCTGAGAACCTTGGTGGAGGGGTAAGAAAGAGGAGGAAATGGAGGAAGAATGAGTGCAAAGGAATGTAAACAGGTACAAGAAACAACCTGCAAAATGATCACAACAAGGAAAATAGAAAGAACAACAACTGACAATGAATGTTGCACAGTAGAACAACACAAGCTTGGGCTCAAACCAGAGCTACGAGAACACATTTCCCCCAACTCCTTTACAGAGATGTGAAACATTGCATATAATGCCAAAATTTTGGCAGTTTTACTGGATTTTTTAATCTTTTTTTTCAGCTTAAATTCTTTGTTATAGCTATTTTCCTCTGGGAGGTGGAGGATAAAGATGGAAACTTAAGTGATATAAAAAAACAAAAGACATAAACAAAAATTTTTTTTAGTCCCATGGCAGGCATTTTACTCTGGACAAACCACATCTGATGTATTGTGTCCAGTTTGGGGTACCATATGTTAGGAAGCATTTTGATAAGCTGGTGAGTGTTCAGAGGGGGGCAAGCAGGATATTGCAAGGACTTAAGGTGTCGAATTAGGACTAGTTGAGGGAACTCTAAATGTTTATTCTGGAGAAGAAGAAACTCAGGGGGGAGATGATAGCTGTCTTCAAGTATCTGAAAGGCTGTCGTATGGAACAGAGATTCAACATGTTTTTCTTGGCCCCAAAGGGAAGCACCAAGAACAACTGGTGGGAGTTACAGAGAAGCAAATTTCAGTTTGATGTCAAGAAAAAGATTCCAATGAATAGAGCTGTCCAAAAGTGGAATGGACTGTCTCAGGAGGTAGTAGGTTTTCCTGTCACTTGAGATCTTCAATCAAGCTAAATGATTACTTCTGGGAGAAGTTACAGACAATGTTGTTGTTCAGTTTGGGGTTGAACCCAGAAGATCTCTGAGGACTCCATCAATTCAGATTCTGTAATTGTCTGTAGCTATGTCCCACAGTCACACCAACCCAATGGGGGTTATGGTTTGCCAACTTGTCTCTTATCAGAGGTAGAGACTGAACTGGTGATTTTAGGGAGATGGGAACTTCTGGAAAGGAGAATACCTCTACCAATGCACACTGGCACCTTCTCTATAACTTAGAGACTCTGAGAGTTGCTTTGAACACAGAGAAATTAATTAATTTGCCCAGGGTCGCAGTATGTCAGAGACAGGACATGAATCCACAGCTTCTTGGCTCTGAGGTCAGATTTCTACCCACAATTGCCTCTCAGAGAGTATGTAGACATCTTTTGCTTTTATGGCAGCAGGGTCATCTCAACTAATTACAAATATGGCTAATTAATCATATTCTATCACAGCAGTCCTACCTCCAATAAGGACAACAAAGGTAAAGGCGGTATCTATATTTCTGTCCTTGTAAATAAAATAAATCTATAGCCTGTAAGGGGCAGCTAGGTGGATAGAGCACTGGGCTTGGAATCAGAAGAACACATCTTCCTGAGTTCAGATCTGGCCTCAGACACTTACTAGCTTATGTGACCATGGGCAAGTCACTTAACCTTGATTGCCTCAGTTTCCACATCTATAAAATGAGCTGGAGAAGTAAATGGCAATCCATTCCAGTATCTTTATCAAGAAAACCCCAAGTACATTAATACACTGCTGGTGGAGTTGAGAATTGATCCAACCATTCTGGATGGCAATTTGGAACTATTCCCAAAGGGTGCTAAAAGACTGTCTGCTCTTTGATCCAGCCATAGCACTGCTGGGTTTGTGCCCCAAGGAGATCATAAGGAAAAAGACTTGTGCAAGAATATTCATAGCTGCGTTCTTTGTGGTGGCAAAAAAATGGAAAATGAGGGGATGCCCTTCAATTGGAGAATGGCTGAACAAATTGTGGTATCTGTTGGTGATGGAATACTATTGTGCTCAAAGGAATAATAAACTGGAGGAATTCCATGGGAATTGGAACAACCTCCAAGAATTGATGCAGAGTGAGAGGAGCAGAACCAGGAGAACATTGTACCCAGAGACTGATACACTGTGGCACCATTGAATGTAATAAACTTCTCTACTATCAGTAATGCAATGACCCAGGACATTTCTGAGGGACTTATGAGAAAGAACTCTATCCACATTCAGAGGAAGAACTGTGGGAATAGAAACACAGAAGAAAAACAACTGCTTGATCACATGGTTCAGTGGGCATATGATTGGGGTTATAGACTCTAAACAATCACCCCAGAGCAAATATCAATAATAGTAGGTCTTGATCAATGACACATGTAAAACCCAGTGGAACTGCATGTGAGCTATGGGAACAGGGTGGGGGAGGGGAGGGAAATAACATGAATCTTGTAACCATGGAAAAGCATTCTAAATTAATTAATTAAATACCCCCCCAATCAAATAAAATATATTGTCTATAGGAAAAAAAAGAAAACCCCAAGTGAGGTTGCCAAGAGTTGGATGTGACTGCAAATCACCTGAACAACAACAAATAGTCATTACACAAAAGCACCTGATTGTGCTGTGCATATGATGAGAGCTTATTAAATTGAACTGATGCATGAGAAAGGGATCATCCATTTCTTAGGTATTTATGTTTCTTCAAAGTTTGCTTTAATAGTAATATGAGGAACAGGATTCCAGTTAAAGAAGATATTTTTTCTTTTCTTGACAAAGTTCTCATAGTAGCACATCTCTAAATAGCCCAGAACAAAGTTGTCAAATAATGCCCAACTAGTAAAGGTAGCCTTTTCATTAGGCCTCACAAAATCAATGTTTCCTCCATGAAAGTCCTATTCTGGTGTTTTGATAGTTTATAGTTGACCCTGGATTCCCAAAGGTTGCCAGTAGGATGAAAGTTTTAACAAACTTTAACATACTGGAAAGGCTTCAAGGATAGTTTTGATGACAGACTATGGCTTCTGCCTAAGAACCATCCTAGTTAAGTACAAAAAGGCCCATTGCCAGGATGTTGGCTAGTAGGTGATCAACCTTTTGGCTGTCGCAACTCATAAAACAAATATTAATACACAATGGTCCTCAGTCCTATGTGGTCCCTTTTTGCTTCCATGTGATAGTGGTAGAGTGGTGGAGAGAAGGCCAAGAGTGCTAAGAATCTACATTTTTGGCTATCTATAAACATTAATTTAACTAACTATACTCCAAACTTGAGATCATTGTTTAATAACCACCATCTTTCCACATCAATGGATAAATTAAGCTATATTGGAATTGACATTTTCTCTACAAATGAGATAGGCTAGTATAGGGGAGATTTGAGGTCAGAAATTTTTTTTTCTAGTTACCACTGGTGTGACCTTGGGCAAGTCACCTATTCTCCCTATGTTCGAGTTTATCTCATTTGTAAAATGAGGAGGCCGAATCAGATGACTCCTAAGGTCTCTTTCTGCTCTAGGTCTACAATCCAAAAGACATAAGGGAGCTATATAGAAATGGAAGGATGGCACATATGTTTTCCTTGGAGAGGCAAATAAATTTTGGCAGAACTGGTTTCATTGTGTACTTAACAAAGTACATGTGAATAGATATTTCATGGGACAGACTACACTTTGCTTTGCAGTATAGATAATAAGCATAAACAGATGGCCGTGAAGATAAATGAAGTTTGTGTACCAGCATCTGTTGTGGAGGATGAAGAAGCAGAGACATTCTTTAAGGAACTCAAAAGATCCTCCAAACTAAGTCAATGTATACTTGATAGCATCATCATAAAGGTAGATATGGACAAGGTTGCTGAAAAAGTTTCAAATCAATCCTTTTTGAAGTCAGACTAATGACTACAGTTCAGCACTTAGGATAGTGCCTGACACTATTTACTAAATATATGTTTATTGGCTGATTAGTTAAAGCAAAAAAAGTAAAACTCTACCCCAAAAGTAGAAGAAAGGATAAAAGTGAAAAGTCAACATCATGGAGTACTCTTGTCATGAGAGTAGAGGAATGAGAAGCCATGACAGTCAGTTTTGTCCACAACCACTCAATAATTTAGAAATATCACTTTAAATCCTCCCCAAATCACACCACATACATTTTTAAAGAGAGGAAAAATAGAAAGTCATCCATATAGGGTGTATTTCAGTTATTGCTTTTGGATCCACCGAGTCCTGTTTTTCTGGAGTCCCTGAATCTGCAATGATACCTGGTGCCTCACTGACCCCTGGCACCTCATCTGTGAGCTATCTATCATCTCCTGTCCTTTTGGCCTGTTTGGATGGAGGGGCCACAAATCACTGAGCCTTTCTTCTACCTCATCTCTCATCCTACATGCTACCCTAGAAACATCAGGCCTGGAGACATTGAATTCCTTTGTGTGAGTTCTAGATAGGAATCTCTCCATTCTCTTTCCATCTTCACTTCACCTAGCTTCCTGACTCTCCAGCTCCCAATCTCCCTTCCTAACCTAATCAAAACCTTATAGAATTGCTTGTCTGACTACTATAAGAGTGGAGCTTCCTTATGGATCAAGGCCAAACTTGAGGAGAGGGGCATCCCTTGCTGTCTTTCCCTGGTTGACCAAAGCCTGGGCCCACTTTATCCCCACTTTGGTGGAAAGGAGCAGCCACATTCCTATTCTTCCCCCTTCCTATTTGAAAACATTCTCAAGTTAGGGATCAAATTCTACTGGGACTTCTTGCCACAAGCACCCCTCCCTTCCAATAATACCTCTTATTGACTTTGTCTCCTGGCAACAAGCTGTGCCTCACTGCTTCCTGTCCCCGACTCCTGAAGCAACACTGGCAGGGTCCCTGAGCTGCCTTGTTGCGACTGTTCCACTCTTGTCTCCACAGCTGTCACCAGCTGATTCTCTGCTGAGCCATCTGCTGGAGCTGTCATCTGTTGGTGTGGCTTTATCCTCCTCAAAGGGAGTGTTATCACTCTTTTGTGAGACTGCCCCAGGCCAACATGCCTCGGGGTAATCAACACATTTTTCAGCTTTTTAAAAAATCAAACCCACAGTCACACAAAGGGGCCACTTCAAGAGGCTGTCACCATCATCCTTACTCATCCCCCTCATTGATAGGTTTCCAGTCCACACTCCTATAATAAAATGTGTGTCTCCTCCATAGGCCATAACTCCTGCTGAGCCTTTCTAAAAAGGAGTACAAACAAATGTATCACTTTTCACCTGGCCTTTCAATTCTCATCATGCCTCAGGACCCAAGACACCTCACCTGAGCATGCAAATTACCTTAAAGCTTCAATAAACCTCAGAAGCACTCAGTAATTCCAGAAAGAAAGAAGAGCTGGTGATCTTTGCTCTGCTCCTTTCTTTTGACTTTTTGCCATGGGAAAAAGTCCCCATTCTCCTAGTATCAAAAATTATTGATCCATATGCCCATTTTCCTGTTTCTACAAATTTTCTGTTGTTTACCTCTATAACTTCTTAATGGAGATGATCTACATACATACCCAGGGCATTCTTGATGAAACTAGAAGGGAAGAGGGTATCATTTACAACCACTATTCTACAACAAACCACATCCTCACAAAAATGCAATGAATTGAGAGGTGTAGAAAATAAACTCTCCTGCTGTGTCTGTCTGTTGATTATAAAAAAAGCATTTGGCTCAGAAGACAAAAACGTATCTGCAAAAGCTCCCTTCCAACAATCTGTCTCCCATACATGTGTTAAGATTTGTTGATAGTTGCAACCACAGAGGGAACTTTGTTCAGACAGTCTATCTACTATCAAGTAAGACATAAAACAAGAATATATGTGCCCTCCAGGGGTGTTCACCTTGAGCATGGAAACTATCCAGCAATGAAGCCGCATAGAAGAGGGGTTCCTCCTAGAGCAGGTGCTGCCCTTAACCTTTTTGTGGGGGTCCTGGACCCCTTTGGCAATCAGTCTGGTGAAGCCTGTGGATGGGCCCCCTCTTGGAATCCTATTTTTAAATGCATAAAGTAAATCGTATAGGATTACAAAGGAAACCAAAGGTAATTAAAAATAAAAATGGAATTTTTCCCATTCAAGTTCATGAACCCCCTGAAATCTATTCATAAGACTCCTTGGATCCCCAAGTTAGGAGCCTATGGATTAAGTGTGAGGTCCTCCAGATGCTCTTGTTTACCAATGACTTCATACCTATTGCATCAACCCCAAGAAGTTATTAGGATGCCTTCAATGAAATTAATGACAGTTCAAAGGGTAACAACCTAAGGATCTGTATGGAAAAACGCAATGAATGAAGAATGCTCATTATCTAACCTATGCCATGCAGCTCATTGAGTTAGTTAGCACTGAGTTAGTCTGTCAAGGCGTATATCTTGGACCAGTGCCGAAGCCACAAAGTGATGTAGGATGAAGCAAGGAGGCTGGATTGCTTTTGGGAAATTGTGCATTGGTTTCAAGCTGCTCCCTGATATAAAACCCATCTTTTTTAAAACCAATATTCTTCTGGGGATGCGATAGGGCTGTGAATCTTGTGTCCCGGTTTCCTCAGGGACTTCGAGGCATTCAGAGAGAGCCAGACAGGTCAGTAATGCATAAAACAACAAGCATTTTTTATGGCACATTTTAGCTCACATAAGAGAAGGCATAAGGCTTAACGAGAGACACCGGGGAGGGTAGGCCATGGGGCAACGAGGACTGGGAAAGAGGAATTTAGGTTGGAGGATGTTACTGGGTCTGAGGCACTGGAGGGGTCAGTCCCTCAAGTCTCCAGTACACTGGTCTTCAGGCTAAGGCAGGAGGAGGAGAGGGTGCATGTGTATATGAAAAATGGTCCTTCAGAGATTCTGCCCCAGGACTTTGCATGCAGTTTCTCAAAGCTCTCCATTTCTACTCCTAGTTAAGAGGATCTTAATCTGGGGTCCACTCCCCATGGAATCTGTGTATAGATTTTAGGGGGTTTGTGAACTTGGATGGAAAAACAATTACATCTTTCTTTTCACTAACCTCTAACCAAAAGGTAGCATTTCCATCAATTATTTTCCATTTAAAACACCACTGAGAAGCAGCCCCTAAGTTTCATCAGACTGCCAAGGGGGTCTGGGATTCCCCCCAAAGGATGATGAACCCTGGCCTACTCACTGTGTAGGATATCTGGGCTCCTTCCACTCCTCCTAGTGATCTTGACTAATTCCCCATCATTTCAGGGAGCAAGAAGCAAGAGAACTAACCAGAGATCGATAATTGTTTGGTCCCTGTCTCTGACTCTATAGGGAGGAAATAATTCCAAATGCGTGTTAATTGATTTTTTTGAGCACACATAGCTGCTAGGTGTGATGACAAAAGAGTATGGTTTCTAAGGTGCTTACACAGGGGTATAGAGGTCAAGAATGGGAGGAGGGAAAATAGGGCAGTCTGCAGGAAACTTCCCCTGTTGGAATACATCTCAGAATTCTGGCAGCAGAGAGCACAGACCACTGCATCTCAGCAGAGCCATAATTGGGAATTCTTATACCCAGGGCAAATTCAGTTGGGGGGAGGGGGCAGATTTACAAACAAAACACCAGTCAGCTCCCTCCCCCCTTTTTAGCAGAATGTGTCATGTTATGAATTCAAATAGCATGCTATTTTATTCCCCTGCTAGATAAAACCAATCCAAAAGAAAAACAAACCAAAAAAAATGTATACAGCACAGGACTTCAGAATAAGAACTATTGTCACTGACAGGGCTGAATGAAAGCTTGGAAACCAGCCCCTCAGATGAGCACGTGTATATTCATATTTATATTGTATATATGTATATGCATGTATACTTAGATCCATATAAATGTACACACATAGAGAACTTTCTAAGCTATTGAAGCTTAAAACCACTAAGTTTTGGAACATCCTGTAAGCCATCTGAATATGTATGTGTGTGTATATATAAATACATACATATATACACACATATATGTATATATACTTATACATAATAGGACATCTTTGGAATCAATCAATAAGCACTGATTAAGCCTTTACCATTTGCTTAATCATTGTGTTAAACACTTGAGAGAGGAAGAAAAACCAAAATCAGCCCCTGCCCTCCAAAAGCATATGCTCTAATATATGTTCTTATATGTATTCAAGAAGGTGAATACATAACCTTAGCAGAGAAGGAAAGAATAGCTATGGGAGAATGGGAAAGACCACCTGCAAAAGGCAGCTCATGATCTAAATCTTTTTTTAAATTTTATTTATTTATTTTAAAAATGTTTTTCCACGTTTTCATGATTTATTTTCTTTCCCTCCCTGCTCCCAGAGCCAACAAGCAATTTCAATAGGTTGTACAAATGTTATCACTTGATACATATTTCTATATTCATTTTTTTTGGTATTTTATTTATTTATTTTTTTAAAATATATTTTATTTGATCATTTCCAAGCATTATTCGTTAAAGACATAGATAATTTTCTTTTCCTCCCCCCCCCCACCCCCCATAGCCGACGCATAAGTCCACTGGGCATTAGATGTTTTCTTGATTTGAACCCATTGCTTTGTTGATAGTATTTGCATTAGAGTGTTCATTTAGAGTCTATCCTCTGTCATGTCCCCTCAACCTCTGTATTCAGGCAGTTGCTTTTTCTCGGTGTTTCCACTCCCATAGTTTATCCTTTGCTTATGAATGGTGTTTTTTTCTCCTGGATCCCTGCAAGTTGTTCAGGGACATTACACCGCCACTAATGGAGAAGTCCATTACGTTCGATTATACCACAGTGTATTAGTCTCTGTGTACAATGTTCTCCTGGTTCTGCTCCTCTCGCTCTGCATCACTTCCTGGAGGTTGTTCCAGTCTCCATGGAGCTTCTCCACTTTATTATTCCTTTTAGCACAATAGTACTCCATCACCAACATATACCACAGTTTGTTCAGCCATTCCCCAATTGATGGGCATCCCCTCATTTTCCAGTTTTGGGCCACCACAAAGAGCGCAGCTATGAATATTTTTGTACAAGTCTTTGTGTCCATTATCTCTTTGGGGTACAGACCCAGCAGTGCTATGGCTGGGTCAAAGGGTAGATATTCTTTTGTCGCCCTTTGGGCATAGTTCCAAATTGCCCTCCAGAATGGTTGGATCAATTCACAACTCCACCAGCAATGAATTAATGTCCCTATTTTGCCACACCCCCTCCAGCATTCATTACTTTCCTTTGCTGTTATGTTAGCCAATCTGCTAGGTGTGAGGTGATACCTCAGAGTTGTTTTGATTTGCATCTCTCTGATTATAAGAGATGTAGAACACTTCTTCATGTGCTTGTTAATAGTTTTGATTTCTTTATCTGAGAACTGCCTATCCATTTCCCTTGCCCATTTATCAATTGGAGAATGGCTTGATTTTTTGTACAATTGATTTAGCTCATTATAAATATGAGTAATTAAACCTTTGTCAGAGGTTTCTATGAAGATTTTTTCCCAATTTGTTGTTTCCCTTCTGATTTTAGTTATATTGGTTTTGTTTGTACAAAAGCTTTTTAGTTTGATGTAGTCAAAATTATTTATTTTACATTTTGTGATTCTTTCTATATCTTGCTTGGTTTTAAAGCCTTTCCCCTCCCAAAGGTCTGACATGTATACTATTCTGTGTTTACCCAATTTACTTATGGTTTCCTTCTTTATGTTTAAGTCACTCACCCATTTTGAATTTATCTTGGTGTAGGGTGTGAGGTGTTGATCTATTCCTAGTCTCTCCCACACTGTCTTCCAATTTTCCCAGCAGTTTTTATCGAATAGTGGATTTTTGTCCCAAAACCTGGGATCTTTGGGTTTATCGTATACTGTCTTGCTGAGGTCGCTTTCCCCCAGTCTATTCCACTGATCTTCCTTTCTGTTTCTTAGCCAGTACCAAATTGTTTTGATGACTGCTGCTTTGTAATATAGTTTTAGGTCAGGGACTGCAAGGCCCCCATCATATGTGTTTTTTTTCATTATTTCCCTGGATATCCTTGATCTTTTGTTCTTCCAAATGAACTTTGTTATGGTTTTTTCTAAATCAGTGAAGAAGTATTTTGGTAGTTCAATGGGTATGGCACTAAATAGATAAATAAGTTTGGGTAGGATGGTCATTTTATTATATTGGCTCGTCCTATCCATGAGCAGTTAATGTTTTTCCATTTGTTCAAGTCTAGTTTTAGTTGTGTGGCGAGTGTTTTGTAGTTGTGTTCATATAGTTCCTGTGTTTGTCTTGGGAGGTAGATTCCTAGGTATTTTATTTTGTCTAAGGTGATTTTGAATGGGATTTCTCTTTCTAGTTCTTGCTGCTGAGCTGTGTTGGAGATATATAGAAAAGCTGATGATTTATGTGGGTTTATTTTGTATCCTGCAACTTTGCTAAAGTTGTTGATTATTTCAATTAGCTTTTTGGTTGAATCTCTAGGATTCTTTAAGTAGACCATCATGTCATCCGCAAAGAGTGATAACTTGGTCTCCTCCTTGCCTATTTTGATGCCTTCAATTCCTTTATCTTCTCTAATTGCTACTGCTAGTGTTTCTAGTACAATGTCAAATAGTAGAGGTGATAATGGGCATCCTTGTTTCACTCCTGATCTTATTGGGAATGCATCTAGTTTATCCCCATTGCAGATGATATTAGCTGTTGGTTTTAGATATATACTGTTTATCATTTTTAGGAATGACCCTTCTATTCCTATGCTTTCTAGTGTTTTTAATAGGAATGGGTGTTGTATTTTGTCAAAGGCTTTTTCTGCATCTATTGAAATAATCATGTGATTCTTGCTAGTTTGCTTGTTGATGTGGTCAATTATGTGGATGGTTTTCCTAATGTTGAACCAGCCCTGCATCCCTGGTATGAATCCTACTTGATCATGGTGAATGATCCTTCTGATCACTTGCTGGAGTCTTTTTGCTAGTATCCTATTTAAGATTTTTGCATCTATATTCATTAGGGAGATTGGCCTATAGTTTTCTTTCTCTGTTTTTGACCTGCCTGGTTTTGGAATCAGTACCATGTTTGTGTCGTAAAAGGAGTTTGGTAGAACTCCCTCTTTGCTTATTATGTCAAATAGTTTGTATAGTATTGGGATTAACTGTTCTCTGAATGTTTGATAGAATTCACAGGTGAATCCATCAGGCCCTGGGGACTTTTTCTTAGGAAGTTCTTTGATGGCTTGTTGGATTTCAATTTCTGATATGGGATTATTTAGGAATTCTATTTCCTCTTCTGTTAGTCTAGGCAGTTTGTATTTTTGTATATATTCATCCATTTCTCCTAAATTGGTGTATTTATTGCCATATAATTGGGCAAAGTAATTTCTAATGATTGCCTTAATTTCCTCCTCATTGGAGGTGCTGTCCCCCTTTTCATCTTTAATGCTGTGAATTTGCTTTTCTTCCTTCCTTTTTTTAACTAGATTGACCAGTACCTTGTCTATTTTGTTTGTTTTTTCAAAGTACCAGCTTCTTGTCTCATTTATTAAATCAATAGTTCTATCACTTTCGATTTTATTAATTTCTCCCTTAATTTTTAGGATTTCTAATTTGGTTTTCTGCTGGGGGTTTTTAATTTGATCGCTTTCCAGTTTTTTCATTTGCATTTCCAATTGATTGATCTCTGCTCTCCCTTGTTTGTTAATATAAGCATTCAGGGATATGAATTTACCTCTGATTACCGCTTTGGCTGCATCCCAAAAGGTTTGAAAGGATGTTTCGCCATTGTCATTTTCCTCGATGAAATTATTAATTGTTTCTATGATTTCTTCTTTAACTAAACGGTTTTGGAGTATCATATTGTTTAATTTCCAATTGGTTTTAGATTTGGTTTTCCATGTACCATTACTAATCATTATTTTTATTGCCTTGTGATCTGAGAAGGCTGCATTCATTATTTCTGCTTTTCTGCATTTGTGTGCTATGTTTCTGTGACCTAATGTATGGTCAATTTTTGTGAATGTGCCATGTGGTGCTGAGAAGAAGGTGTATTCCTTTTTATCCCTATTTATTTTTCTCCATATGTCTATTAATTCTAATTTTTCTAAGATTTCATTCACTTCTTTTACCTCTTTCTTATTTATTTTCTGATTTGATTTATCTAAATTTGATAATGGTTGGTTTAAGTCTCCCACTAGTATGGTTTTATTGTCTATTTCTTCCTTCAATTCTCCTAGTTTCTCCATTAGAAATTTGGGTGCTATATTATTTGGTGCATACATATTGATTAATGATATTTCCTCATTGTCTATAGTCCCTTTTAACAAAATATAATTACCTTCCCTATCCCTTTTGATCAGGTCTATTTTTGCATTGGCTTTATCAGATATCATGATTACCACTCCTGCCTTCTTTCTATCAGTTGAAGCCCAGAAGGTCTTACTCCATCCTTTAATTCTGACCTTGTGGGTGTCAGCCCGCCTCATGTGTGTTTCTTGAAGACAACATATGGTAGGGTTTTGGATTCTAATCCATTCTGCTATTCGTCTACGTTTTATGGGTGAGTTCATCCCATTCACGTTCAAAGTTATGATTGTCATTTGTGGACTCCCTGGCATTTTGATTGCCTTCCCTAATTCTAACCTTTTCTTCTTCGGCTCTACCTTTTAGTCCAGTGATTTACTTTGAAACAGTCCCCCTTGTCCCCTCCCTTGATGTTTCCCTTTTTAGTCCCTCCCTTTTTGTTCCCTCCCCCTCCCCCCTCTCTTTCCCTCCCTTTTTGTTCTCCCTCTCCCCCTCCCCCCCTAGGTTTTCCCTTCTCCTTACCCTTGTTGGGTAAGATAGAATTCAAGATCCCAATGGATCTGGATGTTTTTCCCTCTCAGAGCTGATTTCCCTGAGATTGAGGTTTAAGTAACCCCCCCCTCTCTTCCTCTCCTTCTTATAGGAGTTTTCTTCCCCTCCCCTTCCCATGTGAATCTTTGTGTGAGAATGATTATTCTATTTGGTCTTTCTTTACCCCCTATTTATACATTACATTTTCCCCACATGTTAGTATACATAGGTTGATATAAATGTAGTCCTTATAGAAGAGAGTTTGAGTAAAAGAAGAAGATAACATTTTCCCCTTTCCTTAATATTTACCTTTTCAGGTATTCCTTGCTCTTTGATTTTCGGTATCAAACTTTCCACAGAGCTCTGGTCTTTTCTTTGCAAAAAGTTGGAAGTCTTCTATTTTGTTGAATGCCCATACTTTCCCTTGGAAGTATATAGTCAGTTTTGCTGGGTAGCTGATTCTTGGTTGGAGACCCAGCTCTCTTGCCTTTCTGAAGATCCTGTTCCATGCCTTACGATCATTCAGAGTAGAACTTGCAAGGTCTTGGGTGACCCTGATTGGCATTCCTTTATATCTAAATTGTCTTTTTCTGGCTTCCTGTAGGATTTTTTCTTTTGTTTGATAGCTTTGGAATTTGGCAATTACATTCCTGGGAGTTGTCTTTTGGGGGTTTAGTGTAGAAGGTGTTCTGTGAGCTCTGTCAGTGGCTGTATTGCCCCCTTGTTCTAGAATCTCTGGGCAATTTTCTTTGATTATATCTTGTATCACCATGTCCAGTTTGGTGTTTATTTCTGGCTTTTCTGGGAGTCCAATTATTCTTAAATTATCCCTTCTCCCCCTATTTTCCAGATCTATCACCTTGTCGGTGAGATATTTTATGTTCTCTTCTAATTTCTTGGTATTTTGGCTTTGCTTTATTGATTCTTGCTCTTTTACACGATCGTTGTCTTCCAGCTGCCTGATTCTGGCCTTTAAAGCCTGGTTTTCTTTTACAGTTTGGTCAAACTGGTTTTGTAGATGCGTGAATTTCTTTTGCATTATTTCCAACTTTTCCTCCCAGAAGGCTTCCATCTTTTTGGTCATTTCTGATTCAAATTCTTCATAGGTTTGTGGAGAGTTTCCATTTCCTTTGGAAGGTTTTGGAGCATTTTCTTTTATATTATCTTCTGTCTGCTCTGTATTTTGTATTTTGGCTCCATAGAATGTGTCCAAAGTCGCCCCTTTCTTCTTATTTTTCTTGGTATTTTGGGGCTTCTGTGGTTCTGTGGAGTTTGCCATTTCTGAATGTGGAGGATTAGTTTTTCTTGTCTCTGTCTGGTGATCAGAGGCTTTAGTCCTGGGCTGATTGTCTATGAGCTTTCCCTGGGTTAAACTGAATATGCCTCACTGGAACTGGAATGGAAGGGTCGGACCACGAGACCACACTCTCCCCCCAGCTCGCTTTCCGGAAGTTGCCTTCAGAATCGCTGGCCGTGAGGCTGTTTCGTCGGCCTGCGGGGGGGATGGGCTGCAGCTAGCCCAAGCTCCGAGGGCGAGGACTTTCTCTGAGACTTGGATAGCAGGATCCAGCCCGTGAGGCTGTCTTGCCCGCCCTGAGGGTTGCTGTTGTTTCGACCAGCTCTCTGCAGCGGAAGCCCCAGGCAGTAACTTTCACCGGGACTGTAGAAGGCCCTGAGGGTTGTTGTTCCCAGGACCCTGCTCTCTGAGCCCGGCCGGGCTGCGGCTTCCGGGAGCCTTGGACTCTGCGCTCCTACCCCTGAGGTCCGAGGGATCTCGGGTTCTGGCTTTTAAGGGGAGCCGTACCTTTTGATCCGGGTCCAGGTCCAGGAGGAGGGTTCCCAGGGTCTGTGCTGTTGATCGTTTTGAATTTCAGCGCCTTAGGAGCTTATCGTTTGAGATCGGTCGGGAAGGGTTTTCCGGAGATCTGAGCTTTAGCTTTCTCTAAGCCGCCATCTTAACCGGAAGTCTCTCTATATTCATTTTTGCAATAGATCAATCTTTTAAAGCCCAAACCCCAATTCATATACCCACATAGACAAGTGATAAGTCATATGTTTTTCGTTTGTATTTCTACTCCCACAGTTCTTTCTCTCATCGTGGATAGCATTCTTTCTCATAAGTCCCTTGGGATTGTCCTGGATTATTGTATTACTACTAGTAGCAAAGTGTATTACATTGGATAGTTCTACAATGTTTCACTTTCTGTGATCTCTTGGTTCTGTTCATTTCACTCTGCATCAGTTCCTAGAGGTTCTTCCAGTTCATACAGAAATCCTCTGAATCATCATTCCTTACAGCACAATAATATTTTATCCCTATCATTTATCATGATCTGAGTCTTGAAGGATGTTAGGAATTTCAAAATACAGATGAGGAAGGAAAACATTCTAGATAGAGGAAAGCCTGTGCCAGGCACAGAGAGCAGAGGATCACTGGAAGAGTAAGGAATAGTGAGCAGGTAGCTGAAATGTATTCATGGATCCCATGTTAAGGAGCAAACAGATCTAGGTAATATGATTAGAAAAGGAGGTAGCCTCATCATGTAACTAGAACAAGGGGTAACAGAAAACAACCTAAGTCTTGCCTCACTGGTAGCCACTGGAATGCTGAAAGGCCTCTATCATGCTGGGCAAATGCTCTTTGGCAAGATCTTATGGAAGAATACTGACAAAAAAGGAGAAGCCACAAAAGAGTTGAGATTTGCCCCACTGGTTATCTTAGATCTTTTGCAGATCTGAAGAATTGAAATCTAGTGACATAATACAAGGTAAAGTTTGGGCACAGCTGTTTTTATAAAAGAGTTCTAGTTCTCCTTCCCAAAGCTCCCCTAAAAAGTAACAACCACTCCCTGCCAAGAAACAAAGCAACCCAACACAGGCCATAATTGAGAAGGAAAGTGGGTCTCCCCCACCTCTCAGATAACCCAGACTATGAGGAGCCCAGCTTCTTGGATCATGAGTTCATTGCCCAGTCTTCACCAGCCACCTGGTGGCAGCATCTCCAAATTTCAGGTGAAGTGCCTAGAAGTCAATTACAAGCCCGTCAAAGTCTGCCCTTATAAACTCAAATCCATTAAGTGGTGGCAAACAACCTAGTGTGGTCATTTTTGCCTACAGGAGTCACATATGTGCCTGTGAGTTCATGTGCCAGTATGTGGATCCAAGCCCCAGCCTAAGCTACTCATTGACTTCCATGTTATTGTTCCCTTTCCAGAGGCACCAATGCTGGTCTTTGCTACATGCAGATTCAAAATCAGCAGTACCTTATTCTCCACCACAAGGAGTTGCTATTCCCTACAAATATGCACAAGTGGGTCTTAGGGACCCAGTTGCTAACACAGACCCCATAGGCACCTTGTTAGTCTAGTTCTTTGGATTGGTTCTTGCCTCCTTTCCTGTCATGGAAAGATATTAATGGTATATGCTATCTAGGCTATTCATTCCACCTCTCTCTCTCTCTCTCTCTCTCTCTCTCTCTCTCTCTCTCTCTCTCTCTAATTCTTTTCCTTTAAAAAATCTGACCTCTCTAATGCTATTACCATGGATTCAACTTATAAAAATTCCATTTATGTATATATGTATGCCAGAAAAAAATTATGCTTGAAATATATCTATCTAAATGCATATAATCATGTATTACTTTGAGACTTGGATGAATCTATTACCTCACTGATGTAGGTAGATGTTCCCTCAAATAATGCAGATCAGAATTTTTCAATCCCTGATCATCCTGTTTGATTCTTGTCAAAAGATCTAGAGCCATGTTAGTGAACCTATGGCACACATGCCAGAGTATTCTAGAGAGGGCTGCTCCCATCCCCCTCTCTACACATGCCTGAGGACTTTGCTCTCATCACTTGCCCTGGCAGACCAATGGGAGTGCTTCCTCCCTCCCCTTTCTGAGGTAAGGTGGGGAGTAAGGGGGCCACTCACATGTAGCATGAGGGTTGCATTTTGGGCATTCAGTCTCTAAAAGTTTCACTGAAGTGCAGAGCTCCTGGCATGCTACATGCAGATGCTTTAGAGGAGTCACATGATGACATGACTAAGAGTTGTATATAAGGGTGCTTTATAGATGTGTGTGTTTGCATCATATATATACATATACATATATATGTGTATGCCTTTTGCTTTGTTTTCAATTCCAGTTAAACTTTCAATCAGATCTAGGTTATGGTTTCATCTAACTACCCCAAGGGTATTTGGTAAGAACCATTTTTGATATTTCCTCAGGACCAACTGACATTGAGAATTCCAAGTTCATATCTTGTATCAGCATACATAAACACTTGTAGTATGTTGATAATAATGATTTTGCCCTCATTTTATACATGGGGAAACTGAGATTGAGAGGTCAACTGACTTATCTAAGGCTACTAGTTAGTGTCAAAAAGGCGATAGAACTTCTGGGTAAACGTGATGGCAGTCTAGATGCAGAACTCTTTCTCTCCTCACCACCTAAAGAGATAGACTACCTCAAAAGGCTAAAAAAAAAACCCCAAATTCATGTGAACGAAGGGACTCTACAGTAGGGCACAACATTGAAGTTACATGGGATTTGGGCATTTCCACACTATAAGGGGGTGGAAAAGCTTCCACCAAAACGAGAGCTGATCAACCCTCCACCACCCCACCTAGGCAGCTAGAGTCAGAGCCAGTGCATGATAGAATTAGTGTGTGAGCAAGGGACATCACTAGAGTGAGTGAGAGGCACCTCTAGGTCCTTGGCAGCTGACTAGGACCACCAAAGACCTACCCCTGAGAGCAGGTAGACCTGAAAACCCCAGCAGACTGAAGAGCTCAGACCTTGGGCGCCCATGGGGAGTTAGCTCAGAGAAGGTCAGCAAACAGTGAAAGCTGCAGAGATGTGAGGGGTGGCAAGCAAAAACCTAGCTCCTTAGCTCCATACCTAGAAAGCCTGCCCTCCTCACCCAGATTTCTGACTGGAAAGGGAAGGAAAAACCACCATAGTGATGGCAAACAGTGCCCAGGAACAACTTCCAAACACCAAGAAAAACAAGAAGAAGGCATTGACCCTGGATAATTTTTATGGAGGAAACATCCAGACTACAGAGGAAATAGCAGAAGAGAAAATACAAACAAATGCACCAAAACCTTCCCAAAAATGGAAATTTGCCACAAGTTCTTGAAGAATTTAAATTGGAGCTAATCAAAATGATGGAAGCCTTCTGGCAAGAAAAGTGGGAAATAGTTCAAAAAGAAAATAACAGTTTACAGGACAAGAACTCCCAATTGGAGGAATAGCTGGAAGCCATGAAAAGCAGGATAGACCAAACTGAAAAGGAAAATAAAAATATTATAGTGGAAAACCAGTCCTTAAATACCAGAATTAGGCAATTGGAAATCAATGATCTTGCAAAATAGCAAGAATTAATAAGGCAAAGTCAAAAGACTGACAAAATAGAAGAAAACATATACTATCTCACTGACAAGATGATACATCCGGAAAACAGATCATGAAGAGACAATGTGAGAATCATTGGTCTACTTGAAAACCCAGAAATAAACAGAAATCTTGACACCATACTACAAGAAATTATCCAAGAAAACTACCCCGATGTTCTTGAACAAGGGGGCAAAATAGACATTGAAAGAGTTCATAGAACACCCTCTACACTAAATCCTCAAAAGACAACACCCAGGAATATAATTGCCAAATTTAAGAGCTTCCCAGCTAAGGAGAAAATTTTACAAGAAGTCAAAAAGAGACAATTCAGATATCAAGGAGAACCGATCAAGATTACACAAGATCTGGCAGCTTCCATACTAAAGGACCACAAGGCTCGGAATATGATATTCAGAAAGGCAAGAGAATTGGGTCTTCAACCAAGGATCACCTACCCATCAAAACTGACTATATATATATATATATATATATATATATATATATATATATATATATGTACTTCCAGAAGAAAATATGGGCATTCAACAAAATAGAAGCTTTCCAAGTATTTGTAAAGAAAAGATCAGAACTAAGTGGAAAGTTTGATATCCAAATACAAAAATCAAGAGAAACATGAAAACATAAATAAGAAAGAGGGGGGAAAGGGGAAAATATTTTTTATTTAAAATTTCTTCTTTAATGGCTTCAATAAGATCAAATTGTTTATATTAATATATGGGAAAATGTTATTTGTAATTGTCAAAAATTATATTTGGTATTATTGTAATTAGAAGAATCATTCATAGGAGGAGATTAGGTACTAAGTAGTCTAAGATAATATACAAAAAAAGAAAAAGGAAGGGGGGGAATAGAAGATGGAACCAAGAGAAACTTGAAGAAATAAGATAGATAGGATCATCTATATCACACAAAGAAGCACATGGGAAGGGGAGGAGAAGAATACTATTATAAGAAGGAGAGGAAGAGAGTGCTAATAGGTAATATTTAAACCTTACTCTCAGTGAAATAAATTATGATCCATTGGGTATCAAACTCTATCTTACCCTACAGGGAAAGTGAGAAGGGAAAACTAAGCAGGGGAGGGGAGCAGGGAATACAAAAAGGGAAGGAAATAGAGGGGGAGGGAACTTAACAGGCCCTAAAAAAAGAAGGAAACAAAAAGGAAGGGGTCAGAAAGGGAAGCATATTAAGGGTGGGGATTAGGGGGACTGAATAAAAGCAAACCACTGGTTTAAAAGGATATAGCAAAAGAAGAAAGGGGAGAACTAGGAGAGGATATCACAATGTTGGGAATACACAAGTGGCAATCATAACTTTGAACATGAATGGGATGAACTCACCCATATAACAAAAAAAATAGCAGAGTGGATGAGAAACCAAAATCCTACCATATGTTGTTTACAAGAAACACACATGAGGTGGGTAAATACTCAAAAGATTATAATTAAAGGTTGGAGCAAAATCTATTGGGCCTCAACTGAGAGAAAAAAGGCAGGAGTTGCAATCATGATACCTGACAAAGCCAAAGTAAAAATAGACCTGAATAAGAGGAATAGGAAAGGTAATTACATCCTGATAAAAAGCAGTATAGACAATGAGGAAATATCAGTAATCAACATGTATGCATCAAATGGTATAGCATCCAAATTTCTAAAGGAGAAACTAGCGGAGTTGAAGGAGGAAATAGATAGTAAAACTATACTAGTGGGAGACCTGAACTTACCACTATCAATATATAAATCAAATAAAAAATAAATAAGAAAGAGGTAAGAGATGGGAATGAAATCTTAGAAAAATTAGAGTTAATAGATATGTGGAGAAAAATAAATAGGGACCAAAAGAAATACACCTTCTTTTCAGCAGCATATGGTACATTCACAAAGATTGACCATGTACTGGGGCATTAAAAACATGGCAAACAAATGCAGAAAAGCAGAAATAATAAATACAACCTTTTCAGATCATAATACAATAAAAATAATCATTAGTAAGGGTACATGGAGAGCCAAATAAAAAATTAATTAGAAATTAAATACTATGATTCTACAAAATTGGTTAATTAAAGAATAAAACATTGAAACAATTAATAATTTCATTGAAGAAAATGACAATGATGAGACATCCTTTCAAAATCTATGGGATGCAGTACTCAGGGAGAAATTTATATCCTTTAGTTCATATATTAACAAATTAGGGAGGGCAGAGGTCAATGAATTGGGCATACAAATTAAAAAACTTGAAAGTGAACAAATTAAAAATCCCAAGATGAAAACTAAATTAGAGATCCTAAAAATTAAGGGAGCAATTAATAAAATCAAAAGTGAAAGAACTATTGAATTAATAAATAAATAAGACTAGAAGCTGGTATTTTGAAAAAAAAAACAAAACAGACAAAGTACTGGTCAATCTAATAAAAGAAGGAAAGGAAAAAAAACAAATTAACAGTATCATAGATGAAAAGGGAGACCTCACCTCTAATGAAGAGCAAATTAAGGAAATCATTAAAAACTATTTTGCCCAATTATATGGCAACAAATATGGCAATATAGGTGATGTGGATGAATATTTACAAAAATATAAATTGGCTAGAATAACAGAATAAGGAATAGAATTCTTAAATAATTCCATATCAGAAAAAGAATTTGAATAAGCCATCAAAGAACTCCCTAAGAAAAATCCCCAGGGCCTGATGGATTCACAAGTGAATTCCATCAAACATTCAGAGAACAACTACAACACTATACATAATAAGCATTTGACACAATAAGCAAAGAAGGAGTTCTACAAATTCCTTTTATGACACAAATATGGTACTGATTCCAAAGCCAGAAAGGTCAAAAACTGAGAAAGAAAACTATAGACCAATCTCCTTAATGAATACAGATGCAAAAATCTTAAATAGAATACTAGCAAAAAGACTCCAGCAAGTCATCACAAGGGTTATTCATTATGTTCAGGTTGGATTTTTACCAGGAATGCAAGGATGGTTCAATATTAGGAAAACCATCCATATAATTGACCATATTAACAAGCAAACCAACAAAAATCACATAATTATCTCAACAGATGCAGAAAAAGCCTTTGACAAAATACAACACTCATTCCTATTGAAAACACTAGAAAGCATAGGAATAGAAGGGCCTTTCCTAAAAATAATAAATAGTATATATCTAAAACCATCAGCAAACATCATCTGCAATGGGGACAAACTAAAAGCCTTCCTATTAAGATCAGGAGTGAAACAAGGATGCCCATTATTACCTCTATTATTTAACATTGTATTAAAATAGGCAATGAGGAGACTAAGCTATAACTCTTTGCAGATGATATGATGGTCTACTTAAAGAATTCCAGAGAATCAACTAAAAAGCTAGTCAAAATAATCAACAACTTTAGCAAAGTTGCAGGATACAAAATAAACCCACATAAGTCATCAGCATTTGTATATATTTCCATGGCACCTAAGCAGCAAGAATTAGAAAGAGAAATTCCTTTTAGAATCACCCTAGAAAATATCAAATACTTAGGAATCTATCTGCCAAGACAAACACAGGAACTATATGAACACAACTACAAAACACTCTCCACACAATTAAAACTAGATCTAAACAATCGGAAAAACATTGCTCATGGGTAGGACAAGCTAACATAATAAAAATGACAATCCTACCCAAATTAATTTAATTATTTAGTGCCATACCCATTGAACTTCCAAAAAACTTTTTTGCTGATTTAGAAAAAAACCATAACAAAGTTCATTTGGAAGAACAAAATATCACGGATATCCAGGGAAATCATGAAAAAAATGCGAAGTAAGTTAGCCTTGCAGTCCCAGATCTCAAACTATACTATAAAGCAGTGGTCATCAAAACAATTTGGTACTGGCTAAGAGAGAGAAGGGAGGATCAGTGGAATAGACTAAGGGTAAGTGACCTGAACAAAACAGTCTATAATAAACCCAAAAGATCCCAGCTTTTGGGACCAAAATCCACTATTTGATAAAAACTGCTGGGAAAATTGAAAGACATTATGGGAGAGATTTGGCTTGGATCAATATCTCACACCCTACACCAAGATAAACTTAGAATTGGTGAATGACCTGCATATAAAGAAGGAAACTATAAGCAAATTAGGTGAACATAGAATAGTATACTTGTCAGATCTTTGGGAAAGGAAAGATTTTAAAACCAAGCAAGAGCTAGAAAAAAATCACAAAATATAAAATAAATAATTTTGATTATATCAAATTAAAACGTTTTTGTACAAACAAAACCAATGCAACCAAAATTAGAAGGGAAGCAACAAATTGGGAAACAATCTTCAATTACTCAAATTTATAAAGAGCTAAATATATTGTACAAAAACATCAAGCCATTCTCCAATTGATAAATGAGGAAGGGACATGAATAGGCAATTTTCAGTTAAAGAAATCAAAACTATTAATAATCACATGAAAAAGTGTTCTAAATCTCTTATAATCAGAGAGATGCAAATCAAAACAACTCTGAGGTATCACCTCACACCTAGCAGATTGGCTAACATGACAGCAATGGAAAGTAATGAATGCTAGAGGAGATGTGGCAAAGTTGGGACATTAATGCATTGCTGGTGGAGTTGTGAATTGATCCAACCATTCTGGAGGGCAATTTGGAACTAGGCCCAAAGGGCGCTAAAAGACTGTCTGCCCTTTGATCCAGCCATAGCACTGCTGGGTTTGTACCCCAAAGAGATAATAAGGAAAAAGGCTTGTATAAGAATATTCATAGCTGCACTCTTTGTGGTGGCAAAGAACTGGAAAATGAAGGGATGTCCTCCAATTGGGAAATGGCTGAACAAATTGTGGTATATGTTGGTGATGGAATACTACTGTGCTCAAAGGAATAATAAACTGGAGGTATTCCATGGGAACTGGAATGACCTCCAGGAATTGATGCAGAGTGAAAGGAGCAGAACCAGGAGCACATTGTACACAGAGACTGATACACTGTGGTACAATTGAATGTAATGGACTTCTCCATTTGGAAATGCAGTGATCCTGAACAATTCAGATGGATTTATGAGCAAGATTCAGAGGAAGAACTGTGGGAGTAGAAACACAGAAGAAAAACAACTGCTTGATCACATGGTTTGATGGAGATATGATTGGAGATGTAGACTCTAAATGATCACCCTAGTGCAAACATCAACAATATGGAAATAGGTTCTGATCAAGGGCACATGTAAAACCTAGTGGAATTGCATGTTGGCTATGGGAGGGGGATGGAGGAGGGGAGGGAAAGAACATGATTCTTGTAACCAAGGAATAATGTTCTAAATCGACTAATTAAATAAAATTTTCAAAAAAAGGAAAGAGCATAGCATGATTGTCCCATTCCCAACATATCTTTAGTCCTAGTGTCTAATGATAATTAGTAATTATTGCAGGCTAATGATAGTTTTCAAATATCCCTTATTTTACATATCACATTCCCACATATTTCAAAAAATTTAAAAAGTAGAACTTGCAATCTACTAAGACTCCTAAATCATTCCCCCCATCTAGCTATGTCTCCCCTATAGTGAAGTCGTTTTTGAACTCAAGTGTAAGACCAATATTTCCTATTAAATTCATCTTTTTGGAGTCAGCCTGATGCACTGTCAAGATTTTTTTGAATCCTGTCATCCAGTGTGTTAACTATCTGTCCCAACCCTGGATCATCTTAGCATCTGATATGCATTTAATCTGTCTTTATCCAAGTCACTGATAAAGTCCAAACACACCGAGTCAAGCACAGATTCTCAGGGTACTTCCAATCTGATGTCAAGACATTAATGACTATTATATTAGTGTGGTCATTCAACCATTCCTATGTCCACCTGACTATCATCATCTTGCCTACATTTCTCTATTCTGTTCACAAGGATAACATGATAGCCTGTGCTAAGTGTTTTGCTAAAATAAAATAAAAGTTCTATCAGTCATGTCTGACTCTTTGTGACCCTACTTGGGTTTTTCTTGGCAAAGATTCTGGAGTAGTTTGCCATTTCCTTCTCCAGCTTATTTTACAGGAAATGGAAGGCGAAAAAGCATTAAGTGATTTGCCCAGGGTCACACAGCTTTTAAGGGTTTGAGGCTGTATTTGAACTCAGAAAAGATGAGTCTTCTGAAATCCAGGTCCTTTACTCTATCCACTGAGGCAACATGGCATCCAAGGGAAGAGAATCCCTAGAATTGGGAGCCTTTCAGTATTTTTCAAATCAAACCATATAATAGGCACATCATGTAAAGGTTAGTTTAGCTCTGAGTATTGTTAAATATTAACATATAATATAATTAATATAATATTAGTATTAGTAGTGTTACAATGATCCAGAACAATTCGGAGGGATTTATGAGAAAGAACACTCTCCACATCCAGAGGAAGAACTGTGGGAGCAGAAACACGGAAGAAAAACAACTGCTTGATCACATGGGTTGATGGGGGTATGATTGGGGATATAGACTCTAAATGATCACCCAAGTGCAAACATCAATAATATGGAAATAGGTCTTGATCAACAACACATGTAAAACCCAGTGGAATTGTGTGTTGGCTATGGGAGGGGGGTCGGGGGGAAGGGAGGGAAAGAACATGATTCTTGTAACCATGGAAAAATATTCTAAATTAACTAATTAAATAAAATTTTCCAAAAAAAAAAGGTGATAGAATCCATGATCTTCACTTACTAATCCAAGGCCCTTTCCTTTATACTATAATTGCCTCTTTATATGCAAATGTACTGCTTCCCATCTACTCTCAGTAGAATATATGTTCTAGGATATTTCTGTAAAACTACTGGGGCCTATTGTAATCAGCTGAGAGAACTGATTGTTAAATTTTCAGTGCAAGAAATCACAACAAATCTAGATTGTTTTGATGCTCATTATTGGTTGTCTAGACTTAAAGTGGAGAATATGTTACTAATGCAGATTAAACTAAAAAGTATGCCTTGTGAACAACCCACCCCCTTCTATAGAGAGCCAGTTGTTAAACATTTACCAGCACAACCCACACTGTGATGGATGTGCATTTTTGCACCCCATCCCCAATGACTAGAGCCATGCATTGACCTGTTGTATGTGTGAGCCACGGGTATAGTTGGTGGCTATGCAATACAAATTTTTCTCTGTGCAAAATTCACTGTTCTTAACAGGAATCCAGCCCATGACTTTGACCTCATTAGCACTGTGCCCTATCTGCTGAGCTAATTGACTCAAATGAAAATTCTCAGAATGGGAGAATTAGGTAAGTGATCCTTCACCCTTGAGCATGAGTGTGGAAAAGATGGATTGATTAGCTTATATTGGAGTAAGAATTGGGTTTTCCCAAAATTCATTAGTCTCTTATTTAATACCTCTCATGAGAACAGTGACCTCTGTAGGGAAACGAAATGCCATCATGGCAGGCTATGACTGAATTATCCTGAGCTCTTCCAGATGTTCTCTGTCATTCAACTGGCTGCCACTTCTAGCCACATCCTCTTATGGTTATGGGGGGTATACACTGGGCCCTCTGGAACCCAGTGTCTTCTTCCTGGTGACTCTTTCCCGATAATAGGTAGGGGATACACCTAGTACTCTATCCATAATGTTGGCTGACTTGCTGAGAGAGGACAAAGTTATTTTCATCCTGGGCTGTGTTGTCTGATTTTACTTTTTGTAGCCCTGGGCAGCACAGACTGGTATCTCCTGGGAGTGGCATGACATGACTCCTTGCCCATCTCTTGGTAATGCATTATGCAACACCAATGCATGGACAAATCAGTTAGTGGGAACTGGGTAATGGGTTGGTTGTGTTCTCTACATGCTTCCTCCACCAAATGGAAGAAGCACTACTATGGCATGCAGATCCCTGCCTAGTAATGCTTTGGGCCTCCCTTAGTTTTTCCTTCTCTCCGCTGTCATTACATGGTTGTTCAACCCTCTCACATAATGGGTAGGAACAAGGAGGTTAAGGATGCCCCAAAGAAGGTGACTGGTGAGTTATTCTTCCTAGGTACAAGCCCAATCAACTACTGGCGATAAAGGTCCTTATCTAAGTAAAGACTCAAGTCTGACATGAGAAACAAAGCTTGAATGATCCAGAGGAAGGACTCAGCTTCCCAATGTCTCTTACTAGTCCCCAAATCTTCTCTTTTTGGCTTGAGAATTCAAAAGGGGATTCTAGTTGATAGGCCCTTCCTGAGGACATAGATTCAGGCTGTCCTTTCGAAACGTCAATATCCAGAACTTAACTTAGTACTCCAAATGGACAAGGTAGAATATATAGCAGGACAATCACCTTCTATTTGAAAGCTGTGGCTTTCAATTTAGTCGAATATTGCATTCATTTTGCTGATCGCCATGTCACTTTGCCAGCATGTACTGAGTTTATAATTCATTCAGACCCCTAGATCTTGTTCAGACACACTGCCTGTTGCATCTTATGCTTTGAACTCAAGTTTTTAGTCCAGATACAAATCTACAGCAGAATCTTTTCCTTCCTCATCAAACAGGAGACTCCCTGAGAGCAAGGGCTGGATCTACTCTATCAGACCAAGGGTTCCTTTGAGGCTGGATCAATGCCTCCCGCATCAAACTAAGATCCCTCAGAGATCAGGGTTTGTTTGTTTTTTTTCCATATCAGATTGTTAAATTCAGTGGGTACTACGTTTGCCTTCTATGCCAAGCTAGTCAATATATAGTACTTTCCCCATAAGAATGTGGGTTCTAGGGTTCCATATGAATAGTATCTGTTTCCTCCATCAAACCAAGGTCTTCCTGTGGACATGGACTGGAACTTTCACTCCCCATAGTGGCTGTTCTAAAACCCTCCTCTAATCCTTCCTCCTTCCCCCCATCCTCTGTCTTCTACTTTACTATGGAAACTGAGGCCACCTGTCATGAGCTCCATCTTCTCCCATCCCTCATATCTTTCTTTGCCTTCACCCATTCTCTCCTTTGCTCCAATCCCAGAGGGAGAAACGAACTTTCTCTTTGCCAAGGCCAATGCCTCTACTTGTGACTCCAGCCCTTTTTGTCTCCTCCTGAGCTTGCTCCCAAAGTAATTCCTCACCATCCTCTTTTTCATTTTCAATCTCTCCCTTTCTATGGAATCTGTGCCTGTTACGTACGTGCTCAAATTTCACATATCCTAAACCAGAAGTTCTCAAACTTTTTGGTTTCAAAATTTCTTCTCTCATTCACCAAACACAGTGGCTTTTTTCCAGGCCTCATCCCTCTTGGCCCATTTCTACCAGCAATATTGCTTTCTCCTGGCTTTCCTCTGACCCAGTGAATCTAATAAACATGGTTCAAGCACCTACTATTGGCAAGGCACTGTGCTAGATGCTAGCATACAGGTAAAAACAATGAAAAACAGTCCCTTCCATTAAGCAACTTACAGTATACTGGGGAGAATATAACAAGGAAACCTGATATATATGTAGATGTTTATTTAAAGAAAGAGAAAGTGCCAAATAAGTAGGAAAGGCCTCTCCTAGGAAGTGGCATGAGTAGAATCTTGAAGGAAGCCAAGAATTCTAAAGCGACAGAAGAGTATTCCAGGCATGAGGAATTCCAGTCCTTGAAAAAGTATGGAAAAAGGAGATGAAATGCTAAGCTAAAATAATAACAAGTAAGCCAGTGTGGCTAGAATACAGAGTTCATGAAAGAGAATGCATTCAAATGAGCCTAGAACTATAGGCAAGAGCCAGATTATGAAGGATTTTAAGTGCCAAGCAAGTGAAAAAAATTTGTATTTTATCCTACCAGCAATAGGGAGACATTGAAGTTTTTGAGCAGAGGAGTGCCACCATCAGACTCAAGCTTTAAAAAGATATTTTTAAGCAGCTAAACCAGAAATTTTTGACTTGGGGTCCATGCAACCCTAAGAGGTCCACTGATAGATTTCAGGGATTCTGTAAATTTGGTTGGGGAAAATTGCATTTTAACTTCAGTGTCAATTACATGTATTTTATTTTATGCATTTAAATATACTGTTCTGAGAAGGGGTTCATAGTTTTCACAAGACATTACCAAAGGGGTCCATGATGCAAAAGAATAAGAATCCCCAAGTTCTACAGAGGATGGATCAGAGAGGAGAGAAATGAAAAGCTGGGAGTTCAATTAGGAGGCTAGTGCAATAGTCCAGATGAAAGGACCTTAACTAGGGTGGTGGTGATGCATATATAGAGAAGAGAATGAATGGAGAGAAGAAAGCTTATAAAGACAAATAAAAACTGGCAACTGATTGGATATGGGGGTGAGGTAGGAAGAAAAGTTGAGGACAACACCAAGTCTAGGACTCTGGGTGACTAGAAGGTACCTTCAGCATAAATCGGGAAGTTTGCAGGGAGGAATCAATGGGTTGAAGGTGGAAAATGATGAGCTTCATTTTGGACATACAGAGTTTGATATGCCTCTGAAATATTCAACTAGAGTTCTTATAAGAGAGATTAGAACTGAAATATGTGTGTGCGCGTGTGTTCTGTAAGTCATCTGCATAAGGATGATAATGAAATCTATGGGAGCTTGTGGGAGAGGGTACAGAAAAAGCAGAGTGGGGTCTAGGACAGAGCCTTGGGGAGACACTCAACAGAGGTAGTGAGCATAGAGAGATCAGGGGAGTAGCTAAACAACCAGGACAAAGTGGTGTTAGGAAAACTTGAGAATGAGAAAGTAGGGGAAGGAGGGAGCAATAGTATACACGTCTGCAGAGAAATCAAGAATATGAGAATACATAAAAGGTCAAAGGCTGGCTGAATTAATAGATTGTAGTAACCTTGGCAAAAAAGTTAAAGTGGTGAGGTTGGAAGCCAGATTACAAAGAATAGATAAGTGAATGAGAGAAAAGGAAAGTGGAGGCAATGGCTTCATTTATTCATTTGCCTATTTTTAGGGGTTTGTAAAGTAGAGAAAAGTTATAGAAAGATAGCTCGAGGGGAATCAAAGGGTTAAGTGAAAGTTATTTTAAGAATGGGGAGAATGGCAGAACATAGCTAATGAGGAAATCCATTTTGTATGATCTCATATGTAAAATGGATATTGTAGTTCTTACTTTCTTGATGAGTGATGAATGGGTGGAAAGAGGGAGATCATTTGGAAGTAAAAATAAAAGTTATATTAAATAATAAAAAATATAGGAGAAGCATATGCATTTGTAATCACCTGGAAAGGAGTCAATAAATATAAAGACTGAAGATTGAAGAGAGGAAAGGGACGTTCTAAGAGTGGTTAGAAGGTGCTAAGATCAAGGGCATGACAAGAGGATTTGGCCTTGATGTGAGAACAGAGAACAATAACAAGGAGAAGAGAGTGGGGGGAACCATCAAAAGGACTTGAAGCAGAAGTTTGAAGAGGAGTCCACAGCAGATGGTGTCTATGTTCTCAGTAAAGGAGTTGAAGACCTCTGTTGATAGAAGAAAGAGTGGAAGTAGTGTAGGAAACCTAAGGTGGAGAAAAGAAGGTTTGGAAGAGATACTCTGGAGAATAGGAGAGAAAGAGCCAATTAGATCTCTTTTGCAGATTCATCACACTCTTTCCTGGGCCATCTCTACCTGCTCAACATGAGTACATCTCAGGACTCATAGAATTGTAGAACTGAAGAACGGGGAAGGACCTCAGTGTTCATTTAGTCCACCCAATATCCAAAAGAAATCCCCACTGCAAAACACTTAACAGGTAGTCATTCAGCCTCTATGTAAACATTTCTGAGAAGGGGTTGCTTACCAACCCTTCTACTTTTGGACATCTCTCATAGTCTGTAGATTTTTTCTTGATATCAAGGTTCAATTTTCTTTTTAGTAACTTCTAGCCATATCTATGGACTCTTCCTTCTGGGGCCAAATAAAACAAGTTTAACCCCTTTCCATATAGAATCCTTTGTCCTTAGAATCCTTTGACATAGCTATCATGTTCTTCAGCCTTCTTCTTCAAGATAAACATGCCCAGTTCCTTCAACCAATTCTCATATGACTTAGACTAAAGGACTTTCACTATCTTGGTTGCTTTCCTCTGGACATTCCAGTTTATCCATGTCTGTCAGAAATGTTGACTGAAGAGAATATTCTAGATGAGGTCTAATGAGGTCAGAGTGAAATGGAACTATCCTTTCTTTATTCCTTAAAACCCCTCTAAATTCAACTGAAGATCCAATTTAGACCTTTGGTTTCCATACCCCGCTGCTGACTTTCAGCTCTGCTTCAGAAGAACTGCTGTCTCTCCATACCTCCCTTTCTCACATGAGGGAGACTGGTTTTTCATATTCAAGTGCTTGACTTCACATTAATCCCTACTGAATTTCATCTTATTAGATTCAGCCCAGTAATCTATCTAGGCTGTTAAGGTCCTTCTGGATCCTAACTCTGTCATCCTCTGTGTTAGCTATCCCTCTCAGCTTTGCCTAGTCTGTAAATTCAATGAACATGCCATTTATGCCTTTATCTAAGTCACTGATGAAGATATTAAAAAGTACAGATCCCCAGGACACTACATTGGAGACCTGTCATGTTTCTACTGAACCATTTACAACTATTCTCTGAGTACATCTTTCTAACCATTTCTGAATCCATATGATTATATTATTATCTGTAACCTCCTGTAGTTACAACTTAAAATTCTCCTGGGTGGACACCTGAGAAGGAGATTGGAAACTGAGGGGAAATGGATAGAGGAGAGAAAGAAAGAGACAAAGGAATAAAGACTCAGAGACACGGAGTTACAAAATATGGGCTACATCTTGCCATGTCCCTCTGATGGAATTGAGAGAGGGTTCTACACATGCCCTCAAACGTTTATTGGAGAGTTTAGGAATGTGGAGTGGGAGGTAACTAATGAACATGTGACATGGCATAGGCTTTAACATTGGCTTAATTGACAATCCCGCAATCAAAGAGGAGGAGGTTAATCAAAATGTGGTCTAACAAGGAGGTGGCTAGTACCCTGTGGCAGCTAACACCCTGCCCAGGAATTCTTTTGACCTTTAGACTGAAGATTTGGAAATATAATGATCAATAAGTAACAGGACCATGCATCTGGTATATGAGCACTTAAGATACAATATCAATACACCAATCATACTTTCAAGATACTAATATAGCTGGTATGCTACAATTATCTAATGCTAAATTCTCTCCATCATCTTCAAAAGAATAGTATAGTTTCTCCTAAACTTTGCTAACATCTAGGCAAACTATATCTACTGCATTCTCCTCATGTTCTTAGATAGTAATCAGAGCAAAAAAGGAAAAGAGGTTAGTGTGGAAGGACTTTCTCTTGCTGTGTGAAAGAGAGATGTGACTTATTTTGCTTCAGCAAGATTAGGAGCAATGCCTGGAAATTGTAGGAAGGTTGATCAAAATGGGGTCACAAAGAGTTGGACACGACTGTACCAGTAATAGATTACAGTTGATCAAGGAAAACTTCCTAATGGTGACAACCATCCAGGAGTAGAATCAGCTGTCTAGGGAAGGGGTGGCTTTCAAGTAAAGGCTAGAGGACCACTTGCAGTTATGTTGCAGAAGGGATTCTTGTTCATCTGTGGGTTGGACTAAAAGGTCTTTGAGGTCCCTTACGACTCTGAGACAGGCTAAGTCCTCCTGGCTCTGCTATGTACTACCTGTGTGGCTTTGGATAGGTAACTTAACCTCTCTGGAACTCTGTTTATTTCCCCATAAAACAAGTTAGACAGAATAGGTGATTTCTAAGGTGCATTTCAGCTTTGATTCCTGATACCATGGCCTCTATAGACCTCAATTTCTTTTCTATAAAATGAAAGGATTGGAGGAAGTGTAGTGTTTACTTGGTTGTTAGTTGAACTTGATTCTCTGTAAAACGGGCAGCTTGGTGGCACAATGGAGAGTGCCGGGTCTGGAGTCAGGAAGACCCATCTTTCTGAATTCAAATCTGGTCTCAAATACTTACAAGCTATGTGACCCTAAGCAAGTCACTTCACCTTGTTTACCTCAATTCCATCCTTTGTAAGATGAACTGAAGAAGGAAATGGCAAACTCCTCCATTATCTTTGCCAAGAAATCCCCAAATGAGGTCACAAAGAGTCCCTCACAACTAATGACTGAATGACAACAAAATGAAGGTACTGGACCACACCATCTCTAAAGACTGCTGCTCTTTGTTCTATGTATGAATTTTCTTCACAATCTATCTCTACTCTATCTTTCCAGGCTGATTAGATTTTACTTTCTTCACTATATGTTCTAACCAAATCACCCTACTTACTATTCCTTATTTGCGACATTCAATCTCCCACCTCCATGTCTTTGCACAGGTCACAGTTTGTTTCCCATGTATGGAATTTATTCTCTCTTCACCCTGAATTGTAGAATCTATTGCTTCTTTTTAATTTCAACTCATTTGGCACAAAAAAATTTTCTTACTTTTCTGGTTATTAAAAATCTCCACTCCTCATACAATCCTTGGAATATATTCTGCATTTGCAGGTATATAGGTTGGCTGTTCCTATCTTCCCCTGTAGAAAGGAAGTCCTTTGAGAGCAAGTACCCTTTCATTTTGGTCTTTGTTCCTAGCTCAGTATCTTGGTACTACCTAAGAGAGGAGGTGTTTGTTAAATGAACAGAGGACTGATTGAATGAATGAATCTTAACTTGAACCCTGAATGATGTGTAGTCATGTCTTTGCCACCAGCCTCAGAACTCCCTTAGGGCAGGAGGTCATCTCTCTCTCCAGGATAAATGTGAATAGGAGAAGAAAAAGAAATTGAAGGAATCAGACTAGATACCGAGGAAACAAAATCAATATGATAATGTACTTACAGAATCCCAGAGAATCAACTAAAAAACTAAGTGAAATAATTAACAACTTTAGCAAAATTGCAAGATGCAAAATAAACTCACAAAAAAATCATCATTTTGATATATTACCAACAAAATGCAGCATCAAGAGATAGATAAATTCAATTTAAAATAACTGTAGGCAATATAAAATACCTGGGGCTATATCTCCCAAGACAAACCCAGGAACTAAATGACTAAAATTACAAAATATTTTTTTTAATTTAAAAAAATTTTAAATTTAGAATATTTTTCCATGGTTACATGACTCATGATTGTCCCCTCCCTTCTGTCCTCCCTCCCAGAGCTGACAAGCAATTCCACTGGGTTATACATGTATCATTGCTCAAAACCTATTTCCATGTAATTCATAATTGCAGTAGATTCATCTTTTAACATCAAAACCCTGATCATATCCCCATGGAACTATGTGATCAATCAGATGTTTTTCTTCTGTTTCTGTTCCCACAATTCTTTCTCTGGATGTGGATACATTCTTTCTCATAAATTCCTCTGGATTGTCCTGGGTCATTGCATTGCTGCTGGTAGAAAAGTCTATTATATTAGCTTGTGCCACAGTGTATCAGTCTCTGTGTACAATGTTCTCCTCATTCTGTTGCTTTCACTCTGCATCCATTCCTGGAGGTTGTTCCAATTCACATGGAATTCCTCCAGTTCATCATTCCTTTCAGCACAATAATATTCCATCACCATCAGATACCACAATTTGTTAAGCCATTCCCCAATCAATTGGTATCCCCCCATTTTTCAATTTTTTTGTTACCACAAAGAGTGCAACTACAAATATTTTTTGTACAAGTCTTTTCCCTTATTATCTCTTTGGAGCACAAACATAGCAGTGGTATGGCTGGGTCAAAGGGTAGGCATTCTTTTAAATCCCTCTGTGCATAATTCCAAATTGCCATCCAGAATGGTTGGACCAATTCACAATTCCACCAGCAGTGTATTAGTGTCCCAATTTTGCCACATCCCCTCCAACATTTATCACTTTACTTTGCTGCCATATTGGCCAGTCTGCTAGGTGTAAGGTGGTATCTCAGAGTTGATTCAATTCACATTTCTCTAATTAGGAGGGATTTAGAACACTTTTCCTGTGCTTATTGATAGTTTTGATTTCATCATGTGAAAACAGTCTATTCATGTCCCCTAACCATTTGTCAATTGGGGAATGGCTTGATTTTTTGTAAATTTGACTTAGTTCCTTATATATTTGGGAAATTAAACCTTTGTCAGAGAGTCTTGTTATAAAAATGTTCTTTCAGTTTGTTGCTTTCCTTCTAATTTTGGTTGCATTGGTTTTGTTTGTACAAAACCTTTTAAATTTGATATAATCAATTCATTTTACATTTTGCAATCTATCCCTTGCTTGGTCTTAAATTCCTTCCTTTCTCACAGATCTGACAAGTATACTATTCTATGTTCCCTCATTTATTGATGATTTCACTCTTTATATTTAAATCATTTACTCATTTTGAATTTATCTTGGTATAGGGTATGATATTCCTCTAAACCTCATTTTTCCCATTTTTTTCCAATTTTCCCAGCAGTTTTTGTCAAATAGTGAGATGGGTTCTTTGGGTTTAAGAACACTAGCTTCCTGAGGTAATTTATCCCTAGTCAATTCCATGGATTCTCCCTTCTGTCTCTTAGCGAGTACCATATTGTTGTGATGACCACTGCTTTATAGTACACTTTAAGATCTGGTACTGCTAGGCCCCCTCAATCACATTTTTCATTAGTTCCCCTGATATTCTTGATCTCTTGTTCTTCCAGATGAACTTTGTTATAATTTTTTCTAATTCTATAAAAAAAAGTTTTTTGGTAGTTTGATAGGTATACTGAATAAGTAGATTAATTCATGTAGGATTGTCATTTTTATTATGTTAGCTTGTCCTACTCATGAGCAATTAATATTTTTCCAGTTATTTAGATCTAGTTTTAATTGTGTGAAAAGTGCTTTGTAGTTGTGTTTATATAATTCCTGTGTTTGTCTTGGTAGATAAATTCCTAAATATTTTATATTGTCTAGAGTGATTTTAAATGGGGTTTCTCTTTCTAACTCCTGCTGCTGAGTTTGTTGTTTTTTTTTTGGAAATGTATAGAAATGTTGATTATTTATGTGGGTTCATATTGTACCCTGCAACTTTGCTAAAGGTATTAATTATTTCCACTAACCTTTTAGTTAATTTTCTAGAATTCTTTAAGTATACCATCATTTCATCTGCAGAGAGTGATATTTTAGTTACCTCGTTGCCTACTTTAATCCCTTCAATTTCTTCTCTAATTGCTCTTGTTAGTATTTCTAGTACAATATTAAAAATAGAGGTGATAATGGGCATCCTTGTTTCACTCCTGATCTTACTGGGAAGGCTTCTAACTTGTCCCCATTGCAAATGATGTTTGCTGATGGTTCTAAATATATACTGTTTCTTATTTTGAGGAAAGGCCCATTTATTCCTATACTTTCTAGTGTTTTCAATAGGAATGGGTATTGTATTTTGTCAAAAGTTTTTCTGCATCTATTGAGATAATCATATGATCTCTGTTGGTTTGATTATTGATATGGTCAATTATGTGGATGGTTTTCCTAATATTATACCATCCTTGCATTCCTGGTATAAATCCCACGTGGTCATAGTGGATAATCCTTGTGGTAATTTGCTGGAGTCTTTTTTTATTTAAGTTTTTCCATCTATGTTCATTAAGGAGATTGGTCTATGGTTTTCTTTCTCTGTTTTTGGTCTGCCTAGTTTTAGAATCAATACCATATTTATGTCATAAAAAGAATTTGGTAAGACTCCTTCTTTGCTTTTTTTGTCAAATAATTTGTATAAAATTAGGATTAGTTGTTCTTTGAATGTTTGATGGAATTCACTTTTGAATATATCTGGCCCTGGAGATTTTTTCTTTGGAAGTTCTTTGATGGTTTGTTCAATTTATTTTTCTGAGATGGGATTATTTAAGTATTCTATTTCCTCTTTTGTTAATCTAGGAAATTTATATTTTTGTAACTATTCACCCATTTCACCTAGATTGTCATACTTGTTGCCATATAATTGGGCAAAATAGTTCTTAATAATTACCTTAATTTCCTCGTCATTAGAGGTGAGATTACCTTTTTCATCTTTGATACTGTTAATTTTATTCTTTTCATTCTTTTTTCGATTAGATTAACCAGTACTTTATTTTATTTGTTTTTTTAAGTACTAGCACCTAGTCTAATTTATTAGTTCAATAGTTCTTTTCCTTTCAATTTGAATAATTTCTCCTTTAATGTTTAGGGTTTCCAATTTAGTTTTTATCTGGGAATTTTTAATTTGTTATTTTTCTAATTTTGTAAGTTGTAAGCCTAATTCATTGTTCTCCTCCCTCTAGATTTTGTTGCTATAGGCACTCAGAGATATACATATTCCCCTGAGTACTGCTTTGGCTATATTCCATACAGCCAGATGCATGTAATGTAATGCCATTGTCATTGTCTTTAATGAAATCCATAATTGTTTCTATGATTTCATTTTTGATCCATTGGTTTTGAAGAATTAGATTGGTTTCCAATTAATTTTAAATTTGCCTTTTCATGGACTCTTGTGAATTATAATTTTTCTACATTGTGATCTGAAAAAGTTGTATTTATTATTGCTACTTTTATGCATTTGTTTGCAATATTTCTGTGCCCTAGTACATGGTTGATCTTTGTATATGTACCATGTACTGCTGAGAAGAAAGTATATTCCTTTTTATTCCTATTCAGTTTTCTCCAGATATCTATTAACTCTAATTTTTCTAGCATTTAATTTAGTTCCCTTACTTCTTTCTTATTTATTTTTCAGTTCAATTTATCTAGTTCTGAAAGGGGTACTATCTATTTCCTCCTTGAGCTCCTTTAATTTTTCCTTTAGAAATCTAGATACTAAGCCATTTGGTGCATAAATGTTTAGTAATGATATTACTTCATTATTGATAGTACCCTTTAACAGAATGTAATTTTCTTCCTTAACTCTTTTAATCAGATCAATTTCTACCTTAGCTTTGATTGCTACTCCTACTTTTTTTTTACGTTAGCATAATAAATTCTGCTCCAGTCTTTTACCTTGAATCTGTGTGTATCACCTTGCCTCAAATGTGTTTCTTGTAAACAACATATAGTGGGATTCTGGTTTTTAATCCACTCTGCTATCCACTTCCATTTAATGGGAGAGTTCATTCCATTCACATTCAGCGTTATGATTACTAACTGTGTATTGCCCTCTATCATATTATCCCTTTAAATCCTGCTCAATTCCCTTTCTCTCCCTTCCTCCTCACCAATGTTTTTCTTTTTGTCATCCCTCCTCTCTTCCCCCTCCTCTTCCCTTGTCTTGTTCCCCTTCTACTTCTCTGTGGGATAAGATAGAATTCTATACCCCCCTGAGTATACTTGTTTTATCCTCTCTGAGCCCTTTATGATGAGAGTAAAGTTTAAGCATTGCCCTCCACCACCCTTATCCTCCCCTTTCCATAATTATTTTTCATGCCTCTTTATGTTATATAAGTTACCACATTCTATCTCTCCCTTCCCTTTTCTCTCAGGGCACCCCTCTCTTACAGCCCTTGATTGATTTTTTTACATATCATTCATATGCATACATATCATATCATACATACATATTGTTCCATATCATCACATTTACATATACATCATATGATTATAATCAGCTTACTTCTCCACCCTCTTTCTGATAAACTCCTATCTTCTCTACTACTAAGACTAATTTTTGAGAATTGTAGAAATCCCCTTTCCATGTAGACATATAAATATTTTGACCTTCATGGGTCCAATTTTCTCTTTCTTATTTACCTTTTTGGGCTTCTCTTGTATCTCGTTTTTCGACTTCAAATTTTTTGTTTAGGTCAGGCTTATTCCACAGGAATGCTTGGAAATCTTCTATCTTATTGAATGCCCATTTCCCCCCCTGAAAGAATATACTCAGTTTTGCTGGATAGGTGATTCTGGGTTGTAAACCTAAATATTTTCCCTTCCTGAATATCATATTCCATGCCTTTTGATCCTTTAATGTAGAAGCTGCTAGGTCCTGTGTGATCCTGATTATAGTTCCATGGTATTTGAATGGTTTCTTTCTGACTGAAGTATTTTTCCCTTGGTTTAGTGTCTCTTGAATTTAGCTATTACATTCTTGGATGTTGTCATTTGAGGATTTCTTTCTGGAGGTGATCTGTGAATTCTTTCCATTTTAATTTTATTTTCTTGTTCAAGGATCTCTGGGAAGTTATCTTTGATAATTTCTTATAATATGATATCCATCATCATGGCTTTCGGGTAGTCCAATAATACTCAAGTTATCTCTCCTAGATCTATTTTACAGGCCAGTTGTTTTTTCAATAAGGTATATCATGTTTTCCTCTATTTTTTCATTCCTTTGATTCTGTTTTATTGCTTCTTGATTTTTCATGAAATAATTAGTTTCTTAGAAAGTCAATTCTGATTTTTAAGATCTGATTTACCTCTGTCAGTTATTGGTTCTCCTTTTTCAATTGGCCCATTTCTTCTTGCATCACTTTCATTTCTCTTTGCATCATTTTCATTTATCTTTACCACGTTTCCTCTGCCTCTCTCAATTGGATTTCGAAGTCCTTATTGCGTTCTTACAGAATCTGTATCCAATCCATATTTTTCTTTTGGACTTTGGGTGTGTTTCCTTTGCTTTCACTGTCCCCTTCTGTGTCTATACCTTGCTCTTTGTCTCTATAAAATCCTTTAGAGTTAGGTGCTTTTATTGTTGCTTGCTCATTTTTCCTATCTAATTATAATTAAGTTTGGGGGGATGATGTCATGGTCTGAGAGCTTAGGGCACTGAGGGTCCCCTCACCTTGCTGATTCAGTTGACCCTTGGACTGCTGATAGCTTAAAGACTTGCCTCTGGCTTAGGTGTAAACTTTTGATCTCCCTCTGATCTTGATCAGGTCAGGGGCTGATCAAATTCTAGCCTCAGATTTAGTCTCAAGTTTTTGTGTACTTGACCCAATGAGGCACAACCTTGATTGTCCTGTCTTGGAGCTCTGCCCTGAGCTTTAGGCAAAAAGATCAGTACTTAGTACTATCATACATCCCAAAGTGTGAATTAAATTCTTGTCCAAAGCTCAGACTAGAATTCCCTGGGCTGGGACCCTGGACTTCTCCACAGGCTTGAAATTTCAAGGGGTATGGGTTGGCTTGTACCTTTTTTTGTTTAGGCAGGGTCTTATTGTCTGATGTTGGTTCGGGCATAGGTTCCTGAACCTTGGACAACAGATGTGGGGTGGGGTGGCTTGCTCTTGGTTCACTCTTCCCTCCTTGCTGGCTGTGCTCTCTTTTCGCCCCAGTGCCCCAGCTTTTGTTGCCTACCTTTAGGGTTTTTCTTTTCTTGAAAGTTATTTCACTCTGTCTCCTTGTTGGTTCTTTCACTCCTGTATTTGTTTTGTGGGGGTATTTTTGTCTTTGTTGGAGAGGATTCTCATGGTGGCACAGAACTGCTGAGGATTACTCCACCATATTGGCTCTACCCCCAGAACTCCTCAATTACAAAACTTTTCACACCAATAAAGTAAAATCTAAACAACTGAAATAACATTAATTGCTGATGGATAGGCCTAGTCAATGTAATAGAAATGATAATCAATGGAATAGAAATGATAATGTAATAGAAATGATAAACTTTATTCAGTGCCATACCAATTAAAATACCAAAAAATTAGTTTGTAGAGATAGAAAAAATAATACCAAATTCATCTGGAAAGACAAAAGGTAACGAATATCAAGGTAATTAATGAAAAAATGTGAAGGAAGGTGGCCTAACCATATTAGATCTTAAAATTCACTATAAAGAGGTAATCATCAAAATAATCTGGTAGTGGATCAATGAAATAGATTAGATGCATAATGCACAGTAGAAAATCATCATATTAAACTAATATTTGGTAAAACCAAAGATCTAAACTTTTGGAGCAAGAATTCACTATTTGACAAAAACTGCTTTAAAAACCCTGGAAAACAGTCTGGCAATTCTTCTTTTGAGAATTATTTGTTCAAAGCTTTTGATTATTTCTCTACTGGAGAATGACTTTTAGTCTTAACCATTTCTCTTAGTTTTCTATATATCTTGGATGCCAAAACCCTTTTAAGAGATATTTGATAAAAATTTTTTTCCTAGTTTACCAATTCTCTTCTTACTCTAAATGCATGAATTTTGTTTGTATAGAAGCTTTTCAATTTCATGTAATCAAACTTAGCTATTTATCTTTTATAATCACCTCAATCGCTTGTGTGATTAAGAATTCATCTCCTATCATAACAGTGAAAAGTATATGATCTGATTCTCTTCCCATATTTTGTATGATCTTTAATATTTGGGTCTTGTATCCATTTCAAATTTAATATGGAATATGGTTTGAGGTGCCAAACTTATGCCAGACTTTGCCAAAGTTCTTATCAAATAGGAAGTTTTTTCCAAGTAATTTATATTTTGGGGTTTATCAAACAGTTCTATTACTTCTGATTTAATCTCTTCTAGTCTATTCCATTTATCTATTTTTTAAAACAGTAAAAAATGGTTTCTGACTGCTGCTTTGTAAAATATTTTGAGATCTAGAAGTTATAGTCTCAGTCTAATAATAATAATAACAACAACAGCTAGGATTATATAGTATTTTAAGGTTTGCAAAGAACTTATTTATATTACTTACATATATTACCTCATTTGATCCTTACAACTTCATGAGGTAGGTGCTATTATTATTGCCATTTTGCAGATGAGGAAACTGAGGCAAAAGTTAACCAACAGAGTCAGAAAATAGTAAGTATCTGAGGCAAGATTCAAATTTAGGTTTTCCTGGCTCCAAGTCTAGTGTTCTATCCATTGAACCACCTAGCTCCCGTCGTTTCTAACTTTTCTTCATTTTTTCTCAATATTTCACATTTTTTGTTCCTCTAAAATAAATTTTATCAAAATTTATGAAGTATACATTTAGTAGTTTGATTAATATAGTATTAAATCTATTAATTAACTTCAGTAGTATTTTCATTTTCATTACATTGGCATGGCCCAACCACAAACACCAAATATCCCCTAGGCTATTTAAATTGTTCTTTATTGCATTAAGGAGCATTTTGCAAGTCAGAGAGTTCTTCAGTAGTCCTTTAGTGCTTTAGTAGGTCTACCCTCAAATATTTGTGCATTTTCTATTGTTGCCTCTCATATTGTTATTATTGTACAGAAATGTTGTTAAATTTTTTGAGTTTATTTGGTAGTCTGCAACTATGCTGATGCTACCATCTCACTTAGTTACTTTGCTAGTTCTCCAGGTATTTTCTAAGTAAATCATCATGTTATTATTATAGGATTTAAATTAATGTGCAATACTTCATATATCATATTTATAAAGTCTATTATCTGACAAAATAGAACCAGGTGACTACATTTTTTTTCAACCTGCTCAAAAAGCCTGCTCCACCAAAGTTGACACAGGAAGGAAAAAGGGGCTGAGAGACAGAACTCCACCAAGTTTATCTCTTGTCTATGTCAGCAGGTAATGACAAGAAGAGAGTAGGGTGCTGGGAATCATAGTTTTCTGGGGATAGTCGTTTTGCTAGGGATCATAGTTTTTAGTGTAAGAGATTCAAATTGCACATTAGCAAATAGGGAGAATCAAGCTGTGTCCCTTTGAATGAACTCAGCATGAACTGTAAGGGTTAAATCAGAGTTTTGACTAAATAAGAGAGTTATATCCCTAAGCCAGAAAAAAATTGTTAGCAGCTTTTATTTATAATGAAGAAGAGAAAGAATTGAAGTATGAAATATAGTATGGAAAGAGGTAAGGAGTTTCCTAGCCTAAGTGCTAATCCAATGAAATTCAGCTCACTCCCTGATAAAGTTCCAATCTCCATGTGGAAGTTCAAGTCACTCACCAGCAAGTCAATGCAGGATCCAAGGGAAAAAGTCTCTCTACAGAACTCATGCTAAATGGAGTGTCCCACCAGAAGCGTCAACAAACAGAGAAGGTCTCCTCACAGAGCCACCAAGGCAGGAATCTCTCCAAAGAAGAAGTCAAAAGGAGAAGTCCCAAGGAACAGTCCTCCAAAGGAGAAGAAATGAGCACAGGAAGTTCTGGACTTTTCTATAGTCCTTTGTTCCATGTCACTTCCTGTCCCTTCAGTTCTTCACAGGAGCCAACCACAGCTTCCAAATTGCCTAGCACTTCCTGGGGGGGGGTAGTGTCTATGGGATCCACCTCTTATCTTCTGAGGGTGTAAACTCTTATCAAAGGATTCACAAGTTTCTGACTGATTGAGTTAAAAGGGTGAGCTCTCTAAGTAAGTGACTTGTGAATTCTCTTATTTGATGGCTAAAAAAGTGTTAAGTAGGGATTTCTTGATTGATTAACTCAAAATAGACAAAGAATATCAAGAATTCCCTTTCATAGGACTAAATCTAGTTTTCTGATCTTGTCTTGGTTGCCTTGTGCAATGGGACATGAATGCAAGGGGACATTGGCTAATCATAGTAGGGACATGGAGAACACATAGGACTTGTGCTTTGTTCTTAACCACAATCCAAGGTGGAGTGGGGAATGGGGGAAAAGCTTCCATTTGCATCTTGTGGTCCTAAAGAGTACACAGAACCATTTAAGAAAGTGATTATTAAAGGAAAGAACTGAGTTAGTTCTGATTAAGTTCTCAGAGATGGATTGCCGATGTGGCCCCTGGAGTTATCAGCAGAGCAGAGCCAGCTGCCTGGTGACTGACAGTCAGTCAAATGGATCGGAAAGGAAAAGCAAAGCAAATCAGGAAAGAGGGAATCAATGTAACAGTCCCATGTTCCCACAAACCAGCCCAGGGATTTGTTGCTGGTGTTAGGATCTGATCAAACCAGTCCACGCCCTAAAGATTATTTCATGGTGCTGTTCAATTCCCTACTTTTGCTAGGAGGCCAACTACTAGAATTGTCTTTTTTCCTTTTTAAACATCTTTTCTTCTTATAATAGTCCTTTCTGGATATATCACATTCATATTACTAGTGAGTTTTCTTTTTTGATGAATAAAACATCTAAATAAATTCAATCAACACAGCAACTACATCTGTTAAGGTATGCAACATTCCACATCCATAGTCCCCAATTCTAAAAGGAAAGGAGTGGGGTATGGTTCCTTATCTTTTTTCTGGGAGCCAAGATTGTAAGTATTACAAGGACCTGGCTTTGTTTTGTTTTGTTTTGTTTTGTTTAATTGGCATTGTTGTAACCATTTTATATGTTTTATATTCTTCCTGGTTCTGCTCCCTTTGGACTTTGGTTGGACCATAAGAGTACATAAGAGAGAATAAATGTAATCAGCCTGGAAAAAACAGACTGAAGACAGATTGGGAAGGTTTTTAAATGCCAAATGAGGGAGCACTGGACACTTAAGCAGGAGAGTGATACAGTCAGACCTTCAATTTCCAAATATTAGTTTGGTGGCAGATGGAATGTAAAGGGGGGAAATGGCAGAGAGGGCCTTTCCCCTCTGTGCCCAACAAAAAGTGGTGAGAGGCAATGTTTTACAGTGGAAAGAACACTATATTTCGAGTCAGAGGACCTTAGTTTGAATCCTGACTTTGGGGCTTTTGTCCTAAATGACCTTGGGCAACTCACTTCTTGGGGGAACTGGGATCTGGGATAGATGACCTAGACTGGATAGACAAGAAGATACTACAATTAAATTAGAAGGGTTGGATGGCCATATTCAAGAAGTTAATGTTAATGGTCCAATGGTAATATGGCAAGAAAGTTACAGGAGAATTCCCCAAAGATCTGTGCTTTTTAATATATTTATAAATGACTTGGATAAAGGTGTAGATGTCATGGTAAACAAATTAATAAGGAATTCAAAGCTGGGAGGCATAAGTAACACACTAGATGACTGAGTTAGGATCTAAAAAGTTCTTGATAAATTAGAATAAATCTAATAAAATTAAATTAAGTAGGGATAAATTTAAATCACATTTTGATTTTAGAAAACCAACTTCAGAAGCATAGAGCAGACAGGGCATTATGAGATATTATATTGTCTAAAAAAGATCTGGAGGGTTATTGGACCACAAACTCAATGAGTCAGAAGCAGGATAGCAGACAAAAAAAAGCAAACACAACTTTGGGCTGCATTAAGAGAAGTATATCTTCTAGGAATAAGGAGGCCATTGTTCCAGTGTATTCTTTCCTGGTCGGGCTCATCTGGAGTAGTTTGTTCAGGTCTGGGAATCAAAAGTTTAAGAAGGACATTAATAAGCTTTTGGGCATCCAGAGAAAGGTGACCCAGATAGTGTCATATTTTCAAGACTGATTAAAGGAACTGAGACGACACAACCAGTTGGAGCTTGAGCTAATTGTCGAGACAAGAAAAACACCACCTCCTTTTGGGGTATCAGAGAATACTAGGGGAAATGTGGAATGTAATATGCCTGGCCTTAATGTAATGGGGATCAAAGTAATAACTGTTTCATATATATATATTTGAAATTTTGCCAGAAATCAAGATCAAGCTCAAAGGCCTATGGCTTTCAGACACCATTGCCTTCCTTTTTTTGGAAAACTGGGATCACATTTGTCCATCTACATTCCTGCAGCACTTCTCTTCTCCAATCCCTTTTAGGGATCACTGACAGTGACTCTGCAACCATACCTGCCAGATCTTTCCACATTCGATGTTTCTAAAAGAGCTGTAGAATATGCCTCATAAAAGAAAGATGGTGGAGCCCACTAATCTCTTCCAGGGAAGTAGTAACATCTCAGTTAAGGACTCCAGGTGATATATGAAGCTGGAAGTATAGGGAAGCTCCATCACTTTGATTCCATTGGAGTCATGCTTGTCAGGGGCCAGTCGCAACCACGAGTGCAGAGGTGTACCATCCAGCAACAGCCAAATGAGACAAGGAGAAAATGCTGAGCTACACCCATATACCTATCAGAGATGATACCCATGGCAGAGCCTCTGTTCTAGGTGAGAGCAAGACAATGGGAGTATTAAAATGGCAACCTAAGAAGCCAACAGAGACCTCACTGTGTCAGAAAGAGGAATTTTTGTTCCATGTGTCTGCCCTGGTCACACATGTTCCCTATTTATGCCCATTTTTTTCAATGATGGTACATATATTTGTGAGAGAAAATGTCCCACCCAGGTTAATGGGGGAAAGTCTGTTGCTACTTTTCTTATTCTACTATTCCATTACTTGTCTTTGCTTTGAATAAATCATGTCCTCTGACTGACTAGTACAAGCAAACAGAGGGATGGGGAGCTCATAAGCTATGTTTTTTAGTGGAAGCAGAACCATCAGAGTACCTTGAACCTGGGGAAGCCTGTCTGGAAAGACACATGTGTAGGTTGATGATACAGGGCACTCTAAACAGTAGTTCTAACCCTTCCTCAAGTCATATCTTTCCCCAAGATGTTTAAAAAGCCCTTCTGGTTTTCCTTCTGTTCCTTGCCAGCCTCAGCATATTCTGAGCTTTATTGCTCCTGACACAATTCCTACAAGACTGTGTCACATCTTTATATTCATTTTCCATTATCTGCTCTTGCTTCCATTTTCTATGCATCTTTAAATTTTAAGTTGGCCAATGAGCTCCCTTTATATTCATTCATCTTGGTGTCCTCCAAATTTCATTCCTGAGAACTGCCTATTTCCCCTGAACTGACTTCTTCAGCTGAATTTTAGTCCAAGATATTCTAGCTATCTTTTTTTCTGAAGCCTTTGAAATCTGTTCTCCAAAATATAGGGTTCATGTCAAAGCTAAATCCAGCTTTCTCCTCCTCCATCACATACTCAAAGATGGAGTAATTCCTTATATTTGCCCTCCATCTTTCCCTTCTGCCTCCATCCCCCCTACCACCCACAATGCCATCATTCAGAGGCATCTAGGTGGCATAGCAGATAGAGTTCTGAATTTGGAATAAGGAAGACCTGATTTATAATTCTTTCTCCAGCCACTTACTAGTTGCCTGACCGTGGGCAACTAATTTAATCCTTTCCTGCTCTAGTTTCTTCCTCTGTGAAACAGGCATAGTAACGGCACCTAATTCTGAGGGTTGTAGAGGATCAAAAATAAAATTCTATTTTTAAAGTGATTAGCATAGAGCCTGGCACATAGAAGGTGCTACACAAATGGTATTGTTGTTGTCATTATATCTGGCCTCACTTACTAGCTGTGTAAACCTGGACAAGTCATGCAATCTCTGCCTTAGTTTCCTCAACTATACAATGGGGATAAGAATAGCACCTACCTCCCAGGGTTTTTGTGAGGATCCAATGAGAGCATATTTGTAAAGTGCACTGTAAATCTTAAGGATATATAGACGCATATACACTATTATTATTAACACTGTCATTATTTTAATTCTATAGATAAGTTCCTCCTTGTTAGTGAGACTCAAGGACAAATTCAATGCTTCTCTTGTTGGTTCTTCCACTTTTAAAGGGTGAAATTATTATTAAGACAAGCTAAGAAATTATTAGCTGCTATGTTTTGGCAGAGATAGCTTTAGTAGATATATGAAGTATATATGGCTGGGACATAGTGCGTGAAGGGGAGTAATGTAACATGGCGAGGAAGATGGTTGAAGCTGGACTATAGAGGGGTTTAAATGCCAAGCAGAGGACTTCAGAGTTGATCCCAGAGGTAATAGGCACCCATGGAGTTTAGTGAGTAGGGGTGTGATGTAGACAGGCCTTCCTTTTAGAAAATTGCATTGGCAGTTTTGTGGAAGATAAATTGGAGCAGGGAAGACCTAAGTCGGGAAGCCAATCTAGAGGCTAATGCAATGATCCATTCAAGAGCCTGAATGGGGTGGTAGCTGTGGGAGTGGAGAGGGAGAGACTGAAGTAGATGCTGTGGAGTAGAATTGCTAAGACTGGACAAAAGACTGGATGTGGGGAGAGGGCAGAGTTGAGGGTGACTCAGTTTGTGAATCTAGATGCCTGGAAAGATGCGGCACCCTCTACCCAAACTGTCAGAATTTGAGAGAAGAATGGTTTGGAAGTCCTCTTCCCCTGGAGAGATATTGGGTTCTGCTTTAGATATGTAGAGTTGGATGCCAATAGGGCCAGTGTGAGATACCAAGGAGGCAGTGGGTTAGACTAGCACAGGAGAAAAAACTCCAGCTGGGTAGAAAGATGTGAGAATAGGCAGCATAGGGATTATAATGAAATCGAAGGGAGATGATAAGGTCATTAATAATAATATCTAGCATTTATAAAGCACTTTAGGGTTTATAGATTATATATTATTTTATTTGAACTTCAAACAACCCCGCACAGATGAAGAAACAGGCCTAGGTAGGCTAAATGATTTATCTAAGGTGACCCAGGTAGAGCCAAATTAGGATTTGAATCCAGGTTGTCTGATTTTAAATCCAGGAATCTTACCCCACCCCTCAACCATCAGGGAACTACAGAGCTATTTTGCCCACTAAATGAAGTTAATTGTACACATTCTATTCATTTGCCTCCTAGAACAGGTGCTAGGAAGGAGTTAGTTTTGACAGAGGGCTTTCAAGAGCAACTACAGAAGGGCAGCTGGATCGCTCAGTGGATTGAGAGCCAGGGAGGTCCTAGGTTCAAATTTGACCTCAGACACTTCCTAGCTGTGTGACCCTGGGTAAGTCACTTAATCCCTAATTGCCTAGCCCTTACTGGTCTTCTGCCTTGGAACCAATATATAGTATTGATTTTAAGACAGAAGGGAAGAGTTAAAAAAAATAACAACTACACAAACTGAGAAGTCCGAGATGAGAACCAGCAAACTGCCATTTGAACTTTTTTGCAGTTTCAGCAACTAGGTTCTCGAGCCCTTTCCTTACTTGACCTCCACCATCCTCCCAAACCAGAGAAATCCTTTCGTGCCCAATAAACCCATTCACATGTGAATTCCAAAGAGGCCCTTAAGTCATTCTCCCTGATACTTCCACCAGTGCTTCCCTTCTTCTTCACTAGGAGTGGACAAGTCTTGGTTACCCTGTCTCTGAATTCCAAATATCAGGGATATGCTTGTCCACACCATGAGCTGCCAAGGTCAAGATCAATGCTCGATGGATAGTAAAGACCACCATGAAAGAAATCCACAAGGCTGCTTCCTGAAACCCCTTCTCTTGTCTCCAAGAAAGCGATGAATGAGGAGACCTTTAAAAGATTGCACACTGAGAGCTGAAAGGGACCTCAGAGGTCATGGACTTAAAGACTCCCTAGCCTCCCCATTTTACCAAGGAAGAAACAAGGACTCATTTCTTACTCCTGGCTTCCCTGGTGTCCTTTAAATTATAGCTAAAATCCCCCTTTCTCCTATAGGAAGCTTTCCCCATTCCCTCTTAATTCTAGCACTTACCAGTTTTCATTATTCCCTGCATTGTTTGCAGGTTGTGAACTCCTCAAAGGGCAAAGATAGCCTTTCTTTTTATGTCCAGTGTTCAGCACAGTGCCTGGCACACAGTAGATGCTTAATTAATGTTTAATAACTGAGTGGCCTGATGCAGATCATGCACAGAATCCTAGATCTAGAACTAGAAGAGATCTATGGGGCCATCTGGTCCAACTCCCTTATTTTACAGAGGAGGAAACAGATATGAAGTGGCTTGCCAAAGTTCACACAGGTCAGTGAGAGTGAGGATTCAAACCCAGATCCTCTGACTTCAGATCCAGCACCCTTTCCACTGCCAAAGGGAATATTCACTCATGAGTAGCCATTGCTTTTCATTCACTACATACAGTAGATATAATCCAATTTGCCTTATTAGTACTTTTGTCCAGCATGTGTGCCTGTTTCTAAAAATGAACACCAGCTTGTCCAAATGCAACATGATTTCCCCAAACAATAACATCTGAGTTATCTTTACTGCTGGCTCCTTCCTTGGATGTTGTCTTCTGTTAATTTCTAGGTATCTCAGTTTCTATCGCAGTTTATTTAATGGCCATTCACTGCTCCTGTGTTTGGTGAGGCAAACAGATAGAAGGCAACAGTGCTAGACTTGGGGTCAGCAAGACTTAAGTTTGAATCCCTCAACATTCATTATTTGTATGATCATAGGCAAGTCAATGAGCCTCGGTCTTCTCATCTGTTAATAATACACATATTAATAATAATACACTACTTTACAAGGCATGAAATGAAATCACTTTGTAAACCTTAAAGGTCAACTCTTCTTATTTTTCTCTGTGGCACCTCAATTGGTATTTTGACATAAGCAGTTTTCTCCAATCCCCTCTTTTCAGTTTCGTTCATTTCTCTCACAAATATAAGCACTATCAGTGGACAGAGACAGTTGATGGTACAGGAGATAGAGAGCACCAGAGCTGAAGTCAAGAAGACCTCAGCTCCAATAGGACCCCAGGCCCTTACTGGTTGTGTGTTCCTGGGCTAGTCACTTAAGCTCCATCTGTCTCAATTTCCTCAATTTTAAAATGGTGACAATAATCACACCTACCTTGCAGGGTTGTTGTGAGGATCAAATGTTTGTCAAAGTGTTTAGTACAAAGTCTGGCAAATAGTAGGCACTATATAAATGCTTATTCATTTCTCCCAGCCATTTTCAGTTTAAAGCCCCTTTGATTCCATTTTTAAGACTATGGATGAATGCATTTTTACTAGCCCCTTTTGGGATCATTTTATCTCTATCTTTCCTATGTTATAAGCCATGGTCCATAAATCCAAATCCCATTCATTGACATCCTATTTTTATTTCCATATTATTCATTTTTGTAAGCAAATAATCTTATAAAACCAAAACCCCAGAACATATACCCAAATAAACAAGTGAGAAATCATATGCTTTCATCTTCATTCCTTCTCCAACAGTTTTTTTTCCTCTGGAGGTAGATAGCATCCTTTATCATAATTGACATCCTATTCCTTCTTTTGATTATTTGGAATTTTTATTTAATTAACTAATTTAGAATATTTTCCCATGATTCCATGATTCATGCTCTTTCCTTCCCCTCCCATAGCCAATGAGCAATTCTACTGGGTTTTACATGTGTCGCTGGACACCCTATTCTTAATCAACTATTTACTTCCCAACTCAGAATTATAACTAGCAATTTTGGCTTCTGATGGAAAGTAGCATGAAAAACACCTTCAATTCAAGCTGTAAATCATGATTTGAAAATAATACAAATATTTCTCAATATTCTTTGAGTATAAAGGCTCATATATTGGGTATTATTAATAGCTGAGCCATTTAGCAGCTTCCCTTTTTTACTATCCTTGGTAAGTAGGTGCTAAACATTTATTTCTGTGTTACTGCTGTAAACCTATCACATAGTCTTTTTTTAAGAATCACTATTTGAAATTTTTACATCTTCAAAATTTGGGAACTTTGGGAGAAATCATTGGTAACTTCACTCCACCCTAATTATAACTGTCCCAAATTTGCCTTTTTTTAGAAGCTTTTGAGTTTAACCAGCAGCTATGAAGAAAATATTCCTTGTTCCCCAAAGTCTTTAGCTCCTTTTTAGGAATTTCATAATCCCTGATAATGCTTTCCAGGTTTCTTCCAGAGATACAGTCTACCACCGTGTGAATTTCCATAGTGGCCACTGAGTTGAACAAGTGTTAGGGATCCAGGTAGCATTCTGCATATAGATCATAGTGACACATTCTGTGTAGGTCTTGCTGCTTTCCCAATTTGCTGGAACTGAGATCTTCAGTTCTCAGTCATCTGTGGTTTTTGTTGGCAGCTCTTGGTAAACTCTGCGGAGAATGGCTATGGCAAACTGCCTAATGTTTATCCCTGCCTCATTGGGCTGGGTCACTGGGGGGTTGGGAATAAGACTCTAATTATAATAGTCCTCACATTTTTTTTTTCAAATGAAGCTGGCTTACTCAATGTCTTTGATTCACAATTAGCAGCCCCAAAGGCTCAATACAGACACTGAGCTGAGTGGAGCTAATGTGGCTAACACAGCAGGATCCAATTACTGGTCACTTTTCATTCTCTTTCCCCTTTGGTCCATCACTTATTGATGAACAATTCTTAGGAGTTTCCTCCTATTTGCAATCAATCCCAGTAGCATTTATTAAATGCCTACTACATGCCAGGCACTAAGCAGTGACACTATAAAGATGAAAATGAAAGTTTTTGCCCTCCAGGATCTTATATCCTAGGAGAAGATGAGGCATTATATATATATATATATATATGTGTGTGTGTGTGTATATATATATATTATATATATATATATATATATTACAAAGAATATGAAGGAGCTAGAAAGCACACCTACAATTGAGGGAAGGGGGGTCATGGAAAGCTTCCTGTAATAGGTGACGTCTAAGTAGAACCTTGAAGAAAAAGGATTTTGAAAGGTGGCAGTGAGGTGGGCATTCATTCTCAGCATGGAGAAGAACTTGTGTGAATGAATACCCAGAAGGTAGATGGACTATGGAGTCTGATTTCACAGGAATTCAGGGTCTGTGAGGGAAAAGAATATGAATGTAACAAGGTTTACTCCAAAGTGGCATCACGGGCTCCCATGTCTGTGGAGACCTGAGACAACCCAAACTGACTTCCTATTATTCCTAGAGTCTGAGGTTGCGTATCACTTGCAGCCCTACTCAGTGGAAACTTCTGTTAGGATGTAGCTGGTTCCAACTCCTCAGCCTAGTATTTAAAGCCCTCTCTAACCTGCCTCTCACCCATGGCTGAAGACGTTTTTCATGCTGGGGTTAGGTCTGTCTGTCGGATGCAGCCCCAGATCTCCATTAGACATTTCCCCTGAAACTGACATTAAGGGGCCATTTCTGGTCTGATTTCAGCATGAACACAGTTTGGAATTTTTGCTGGGTAGGACAACCAGGTACATCAAGATAAGTTAAGTGGGGTGGGGGGGGAGTCTGGACAGGAGTGAGAAAGAGCTTCACAAACACACAGAGCTAGAAAATGTCTGCTACTTGTGAACACTGAGGATCATATTCCTCTACTGGTCCCTGTTATTCCTTTCAGGTATTTATACCTTCACATGGGAAGACTCCAGTCATAAGGCTTTGCACTTCTGCCCTGGGAAGGCTCAAGCTGGGAATATGCTGGGGAAATATGGAGTTGCCAGGACTGTGGAAGAACCAGAGAGGTCTGGTTCCAGGGTCACAGTCACCCAGTAGTTATGCTAAAGAGAATCATCAAAAGATCTACAAAGTCTCCAGGTCCTGTGCCACTTCCCTACCATGAGTGATACGGGTCTAACCCTTGGTCATGGCAGGTTGTGGATAGTAAATTTTATGACAAGCCACTGGACTTCTGAGTTTGTGCTCCCACATTGTCAAGAACGTTCAGAGTATATGGGGGCAGCTGGGTAGCTCAGTGGATTGAGAGCCAGGCCTAGAGACGGGAGGTCCTGTGTTCAAATCTAACCTCAGACACTTCCCAGCTGTGTGACCCTGGGCAAGTCACTTAACCCCCATTGCCTAGCCCTGACCACTCTTCTGCCTTGGAACCAATACACAGTATTGACTCCAAGATGGAAGGTAAGGGTTTAAAGAAAAAGAACATTCAGAGTGTGAAGAGGGACAAAAGATTGAATTCTGTCCTGGGGAAGAGGAAAAATGAGAGATGTTATGAAAATGGTGATGAGAGAATGTATTTTGACCATCACAATGTTTAATGATATTGCTATACTCTTCCCTCTAATTAAACTACTTTGCTGGACTATGACCAGAGGTCTAAATGAATTATAACAGCTAGAGGCAAACAGGAAAAGTTTCCAACAGGCAAAGGCAGGGCCACAAGTGAGTAAGTAACAAATTAGTAACTCTAGATTTTGTATAACAGAAGAAGTCGGTGCTGGGAGGGAAGGAAGGAAGCAAAGAAATTAGGGAGGAAAGGAAGGAAGGAAGGAAAGAAGGAAGGAAGGAAGGAAGGAAGGAAGGAAGGAAGGAAGGAAGGAAGGAAGGAAGGAAGGAAGGAAGAACGTATTTAGCACTCATTATGTGCCAAGCACTGTGCTGATTGTTTTTTTTAAACTCACCTTCTGCCTTAGAATCAATATTATGTATTGGTTCCAAGGCAGAAGAGTGCTAAGGGTTACACCATGGGGATTAAGTGACTTGTCCAGGGTCTCACAGCTGGGAAGTGTCTGAGGCCAGATTTGAAACTAGGCCTAGCTTTCAATCCACTGAGCTACCCAGCTGCCCCCTAATTGTTTGATCCTTACAACCACCTTGTGATATAGGTGCTGTTATTGTCCTCATTTTACAGATGAGTAATATTGAGGCAGAGAGAAGTGAGATGACTTGCCCAGAGTCACACAGCTAAGAAGGATCTGAGGCAAAATTCTAACTTGGGGCCAACATTCTCTGCACTATACCACCTATTTTCTCTGTCTAATGTCAAAGGATCATCCTAGCTAAGTCTAGAGAAGTGTATAACCATAAAGTTGGTTGCAATGTTATGAATATTTTACCTACAGCAATTCATGAAATCGTTTACTTGTGGCAGAAGTGATGCTGCTGACACTGGGGATATGACAAATAGCCTTGCTGTTTTAAAGTTAGTCTTCACAGAAAGATGGTTACTTGTATATACCATATCTTCCCTGAAAGGTTGTAAGCTGTGACTCTATTTCTATAGATCTTTAAAGTCTGTGAAGTGTGGTCTTCATGATAGTTCTGTGAAATATTTCCCAGGTCACAAATGTAGGAAGACAACAAGCACTTACTAACTACTTCCTTTGTGCTGGCTACAGTGCTAAGTGCTAGAGATATGCAGAAAGACAAAAGGGTCCCTGCCCTCGAGGAGGTCCCAGTCTAATATAAGAGACTAGACACTCCCTCTCAGGGGCTGATATGGAATTGTCTTCTTCTGTAAGTTGCCAAACCCTCCAAATCTAGGTTTTGAACTGCCTTGATTGTACTGAATAGTGGTTTCAAATTCAAAAAGAAACAGGACACTAATCTGTACATAAAGATCCTGATAGTCTCCAATGATTTCATTTTAAACAATAATGTTACCTATGTTTGATTGTAGTTGTATTTACTTTGTTAAATATTTCCCAATTACATTTTAATCTGGTTTAGGCCACATTCCCAGAGCCCAAAGGGCTGATATAGAAGACCCCCAAGGCATGACAAGGTATACATTAGTTTAATGCCTCCAATGATTGATTAATTCAATAGAGATGGTCTCACTGGAGAGAAGCATGGGGGCTTTATCTTGTTAATTACTTTAAGTGGGATGGGGTGATGACTGAATCAAACTGACCCTTGTAGGGTGCTTGCTGGCATGGGATTTTCCCTGGAGTAAGCTTCTCTTTTTGGGGGAGAGCATCAAAACTGCACTCCACATGTTTTGAGCACTTAGCATTATTACAGCTGATCTTAGCAGTGGGGAAAGATGAAGCCCAGGTATCCGAGCAGCAATCGGTAGTAGTCAATGGACATACTGTAGTGTTAAGTCAGTACATTCATTTTGGTAATCAATCTGGAGATTATATAGAGTTGTTGTTTTGAAATAGGAGTAAGGGATATCTTCTAAAAATGAGAGTGAAATTGAGACCCCACCCCCAGCCTGAGATGATTTGTTTTGGAACAAGATGTCCCTCCAAAACATCTTAAAGGATCATAGATTTTGAATTGGAAGAGGTCCTAGCATCATCTAATCCACCTCCTTCATTTTATGGAGGAGGAAAATGGGGCTGGTTGGGATGGATGTGATCTGCCCAAAGTCACAGAGGCAGGAACAGGGTCATAGTCATGAGCAATGTCTAAGGTATGCCATTCTTTCAAACTCAGTCCTCCTGCTTTGAGCAGTATTGCTTCCTTCTTTACTCTGAGAGCTTCTATGATGTCACTACTGATTCTTGAGAAATGGTTTTATCATTGGAAATGACATAATAAAAATGCATTACCATCTGCTTTGCCACTGTACCCTAGAGACCACTGGACTTTTCTATCTACCTTGCAAAGGAAACTTCTTATGTGGAGATTCATATATACCAAAGCAGACCTTGCCCTAGTGAAGACCTTTTTTGGACTCTGATTTGCTGGTCCCTGGGCAAGACCCTGAAGCTCCTTAATGGGACCCAGAGAGAACTTTCTTTAGTCTGGTCACCTTCTACTAGAAGACAATTTACAAGGTCCCCATGTGAGGCAGCCTGTAAGACTCTGGCCCTATGCTGCCTGGACACTCAGGGGTTTGAGTCATGAAGGACCATCAGCTCCTGATACTTATTAGGCTACAGTGGACTCCTGAATCTGCCAGGGTCACTCTTAAAGCCTAAACTGTATCCATCTGTGGAACTTCTTGGGGCCAGACCTATCCATCTAGACTGGGCTTTTCTCAGATTCCATCATCCTCATCTTCCTAATAGTGAAAATGGCCACAGATAATAGAAGAGAGCCAAGTCAAGCTGGAATGAGAAAGTACCCCGGTTCAAGGCTCCTGGAAGAGGAAAAGGGCTGGCTTGTTAGCTTCAGGGAAGGCCCTAACAAATCAAGAGTAGCTGTGCCACTATCATCTTCCCCTGGATCTATGCCCCATCCCTTTTTGTTCTGGACATGAAATAATATGATTAAGTATGAAAGCTTGGAGAGGCCCTGTGGCTTTATTTGTCAGTGAAAGACAGGAGCCTTAGAATCTTTAAGATTAGTGGAATTTTAAATTATTTCTAGTTATTAAACTAATCTCAGCAATTTAAAAAATATTTCAAGAGACAGGAGCCTGGGTATCTTCAAGATCAGTGGAATTTTAAATTTTTTCTCATTATTAAACTAATTTCAGCAATTTAAAAAACTATTTCCTAATGAAATGCAATGTTCCCCTGTCCTCTCTTCTAAAGAAGTGCTTAGTACTTATGATCAGAGTGACAAAGACCAAGACTCAGTTGACAGGAGAATTTGTAACTGTGCTGCATTGGAAATGAGTTTGAGTTTGAGCTTACCTTCCCCCACTGCAACCCACACTGTTCAAAGTATTGATCAATGACAAAATATACTGATAGCCTCAGTCTTCTTTACATTAAAGCCCAAATGTTCTACTTCTGCTCTTGTCCAGGAACCAAAAATGATCTCTTCTCTCTTTTACCATCCTCACTTGACTTGCCAGATCCCTGTGTCATCATTGCCAGCTAGTTCACATCCCCATCTCATCATCTATGGAGACATAGGTATCAAAGAAGCACGAAAAGAGACAGAGTAAAGCAGGGCAATTCCTATCTTAGAAGAACCAGATTATTCTATCAAAAATATTTCCCATATACCAAAAATAAGACACACAATTATTCATGGAAAGATGATCACAATGGATTAATAATTTGTGTCTGTCTTGGGCTTAGTGGTATATGCCTTGATATGAGGCCACATTGACTTCCCACAAAAGGAGGAGAAAAAGAGATAAAATGAATAAGACTTTTTATGGCTCTTCTGCCTGATTGAAAGGTGCTTTCCATCTGGACATGAAGGTAAGTTGAGGAGCCATGATGCTCCCTTCTACTCCATCCTCCAGAAAAGGAAGGGATGGGGAGGGCAGAGGGAATGGGAGAGAAGGCAAGGAGCAAGGGGGTGTGAGGAAAAAGAGGTAAGAGAGACAGAGAGACATAGACAGAAACAGAGACAAAGAAAACAGTCAGAGACTGACTCCTGCCAAGCCCAAGGTAGAGAAGAAATGTAAGACTACAGCAGGGACAGAAGGCTGCTATTCTCTTGGTTGATCAGAAGGTAGAAGGGTAAGTTCAAGAGAAAGACTCCAGAAGGCCCATGTCCTAATGCCTCACCTACTATTTATTATTATTGGTCAAGTCAGATGCTATGTTACTGTATGTGTTCCTTCTGGTAAGATCCAAGGCTCCACATAAGGTTATCCCTCAAAAGTGGGGCAATGGTTCTTATTGTATACATCCTGTAATCTCCCAGCCCTGAAGGTTATTGGAGGAGGTGTCCTTTTCCCCAAGGTAGGCAGGATTCAATTATGAACCAAGGGGGCTCCATTAGGGAACAAATCTACTCCCTACACTATGCACCACTGGAGGCTACTCATACTGGCTGGAGCCAAAAAAGGGAGCATTGGGCAATTCTATGTTCTCCCCCATTCAGACACTAGAAAGCATTAGTGAATGTTGCTTTGATTCCTTATTATCTATACCAATAAAGGGAATATTAGGACTATCATTAAAAAGGTCATAGATGGGCTGCAATCTGTATTATTGTAGGGAATACTCAAAACAGTGAGATCATGGAACTACCTAAGTATCAATACATAAAATGGTATACAATCTACTGTGCTGGTTCAGGGAGCCCTGATTTTCATAATAGAGCTATATTCGCCCTTTTCCCTCTTTTGATACATAAAGTCAGATTCCTCCCTGACATTCTACTCTATGTGGATAAGTGATTGGATAGATGAAACAACCTATAATTCCAAAAATGGCACGAATAGAAAACGAGAGTAAGGGGTGAAAGAATAGACGATATACATTCCAACCCAATTGGAAATGAAACAGTGTGATACAGGGGGGGAAGTGCTGGCTTCAGAACTAGATGACTTTGGACCAAATCCTGGCTCAGCTGCTAACTAACTACCTTGGGACCTTAGAGAAATTACTTAATCTCTCTTCTTGTCTGTTTCCTTCTCTGGTGAGTGAGAGGGTTGGGCCAGTCAACCTCTGAGGCCCCCTTCAACTTTAGATCTATGAACCAAGACCTAGACCCAGTGTCTGGATGCTGAACAAATTCGCTCACGGATTGATGCCCTGATTCAATGAAGCTGGGTTAAGGCAGCTTCTGAGTAGGATTTCTAGGTGGGGATGAAGAAGCTCTCTCTTGGGTTATAGTCAGTGAATTTTCTATATATAGTCAAGCTTAGCAAGTCCATTCCATCCCCACCTCAATTTGCCTGACTCCCTCTAGATACTGCTCCCATATAGAAGAACAGAATCTCAGAGCCAGAAGGGACCTTGGCCATCATCTAGTCTAATCTACTCCTGAACAAGATGCCCTCCACACTGTCCCCAACAAGTGGCCATTGTCTAGCCTTTGCTTTAAGAGTCTCAGTGATAGGTTACTCACTACCCACAAAGACAGTCCATCCCACTTTTGGACAGCACTCATTGTTAGGATATTCTTTGTAATGTTGCCTGGAAAAATCTGTCTTTGTAACTTCCCAGGTTTGCACTGTCAGAGAAAATCCCCCTGATGACAAACATACACAGAAGCATATACATGTATGCACACACCACACACGTCCTAAAACTACATAGGTGGTCTTCTCTCTTGTAGCCAGTCCAAGTTTTACTTCCTTTGGTTACAAGAATATGGTTCTGGTATCTTGTTCAACACAAAGCCAGTGGTTTTAATTGGTCACACCAGACATCATTAAAGGAGACATTTTAACAAACTAAGGGACTCCACTTGGAAATAGGCCTCAAGGGGAATTATTAAAAGCAAACACATAACTGCTCTGGGGGGGTGGGAGTGGGACACTGCAGGCAGGCTCATTATTGGTAATGAGGTGAGAATAAAGGCTCCTAGCTTCATTAGGAACTTAGAAAACTTTTCTTAGTGGCAATTTCCCTTTTTGATGGACTAGCTTTCTTCACAGAGGCACCCTGTCAAAAAGGCTGGTGTTTGCTGTTGAAATACCCTCAGCCCTGAGACACCCTTTTGTCAGAAGTGTAATGTTAATGAACTCCCCAAACCTAGCAATTTCTTCTAGAAAGAATCCCGCCCACCCACCCCCCACCTCCCCCACTCCCACCCTGTCCCCAAAGCAACTGCCTTTCAATACTAGAAAACCTCATTTACTCAGACCCCACTAATTCAAGCTTTGTAACAATTCAGACACAGGCTTGGCTAAGGTTCACCTTTGCGTCATCTCTGAAACATGCAGAGAGGCATTTTTTCAAGCACTTTATCAATGCCCAGTTGCATATAAACATTGTGCTAATTCAATTCCATTCATAGAATTATAGAACTGTAGGATGGCAGAAGTTGGAACAACCCTACAAGTCCTTCAATGATGAAACAAGTACACAGAGAGGAAATGACCTGCCCGAGGTCACACCGTTGGCCAAGATTTAAAGCCAGGTCGTCCTATGCCAAATCTACTGCTCTTTTCAATATACCTGTAATTCAATAACTATTTAATGAGTGACTATAGTGCAAGATGCTGTACTAGAACTTTCTTGTTTATGTCCTCTCTAAATCCTACAAAGAAAAGCTGCCCAATGAGTTAGAAGTCTTTTCACATTTTGTAGGTACCAGCTTAGCACTTGGGTTATCCATCCATCATCCCTCTCTCTTATTATATGACTGGCCTCTCTCTTTTATTAACACAAATTTCCTTCATGATAATTCTGAGGCCATTTACACATCATTTTCCCAGCAGAGTGGGAGAATGAGCTGTTCGACTACATAAGTGGAATTTCAAATAGCTGAGGCTTACCTCTTTAATACAAAGTCCTTTTTGCTTCTTTTAACCATTTGGAATGAGGATCTTTCTAAAGCAAGCATGCCCCATATTTTCCTGTCTGCATAAACAGATGGTATAGTTATCTTCATACTGTTGTTGAATTATGGGATTTAACCTTTCTGTGGCGACTTGGGATCATCATTGTGAATATCAGTTACTGTGCTGTGAGCTCTATTATAGTACTTGCTCCTGCAGTAAGTGCCCCCAGATTCCTGTTTCTGGAGTTTTTGTACCTGCTTTTTACAATTTTTCTATTTCCTCTTCCACTTTGTTAAAAGCGGCTCTCAGGGTACCTTTAGCCTATTCATTTGTTGCTCTTGTTCTCTGTGAACCAAGAGACTAGATACCTAAGCTTGTAATATTTTTCTGATTGAGGGTTTGAGGGACTCTCCTTTGAATCAAGTACATGCATGGGCTTTGTGGTATTACATATGAAGACAATGGTTGTGGTAATCAAATGAAGAGTGGCAACTTCTACGAAGTCCCCCTCCAAAGGCTTTTTCAAAGAGCACAGATTCAGGAAGTGCCTATCAAACTGGCAAGTGAAATACTGTAGCTAATGTCCAATGAAAACAACCCAAAAACAGTTTGGACAAGGGGTTTGGAAAACCTGAATTTGAAACCTACCTCAAAACCTTTCTGGCTCTGTGACTGGGCAAGTCATTTATCTATAACCTCAGTTTCCTCATATGTAAAATGAGGATAATAATAGCACCTACCTTACAGAGTTATTGTGAGGATCAAATGAGAAAACATATGTAAAGCACTTTATAAAACTTAAAGCACTGTATAATTGCTGTTATTACTACTCGTAGTAATAGTAGGAAAATTCAGAGATGCATGGCCAGGGAATAAATATCTTATCTGTGTCAATTAATAAAGGTTATCTATTAAAGGGCAAAGGGGTCATGATATGCATTGATGGACAGAGTATCTACACGTCTGAAATGATAGATTCTTGACACATTGGTACATATATTAGTGAAAATCAGGGCTTAAGGGAAAATAGTACTTAAGGGAAAATGGGCAAGATAATGGAGTGGCCACATTAGAGCTCAGCTCTCCAATACCATCTCAAAAATGGCAATGAAGTAAAAGAACAACCAAAAATACACACACATCATGATGAAAATTCTGTTGAAAAAAAGTGGGGGAAACTGACTGGAGAAACAAATAAGTAGCAAAAATGAGAAAATAGTAAGGAGTAAAAGCAACTCAAAAAGCAGGCTCTAGAAGGAAACAAAAGGCCCAAGAAATGAATACAAATCAATTCTGAGGCTTTCCAGATGACTAATAAACTCAATAAGCAAAATTGAGAAAGAACTATATTGTGGGAACAATATTGCATGGCCCTGACCCATGTAAGGAAGGCTACCTTTTCCTTAAAAAGGTATTAGAACTGACCTCAAGATTTAAGAGGCTCAGGTGACTTACTAAGTGTTAGGCTATTGATGTAGCTTCCTAGGTACTTAAGGACACCAGGGGTTCCAGTTCCTTTCTCAGGCTTCTGACTGAAGATTAGCAGCACGACCAAAATGAGCACAGGAAAGTTCAGCTGAATCAAGGTTGATCCTTATTGAACATCTTTTCCCTTCTCTGAATGCCTTTCCCCTGCTGTGGCCACATAAATCTTTTGATAATGGTTAGAAGGACTAAAAATGTCTCATTTAGTTCTAAACTTGAACGTGAAGTACCAACCTGATCCAAATCTGTTCTCTATAATCTGGCATCTCGAAAGATGGAATTTAAAGAAGAAAGAAGAGTAAGGACAAATGACAAGGGACTTGACCACTTAGGACATTTTGTGGAGATTATTAACAAAATGGTCATTTCTGTTAAGAATTGAATGGTATTGATAAAGAAAAGCATCAAAGATGGCAGAATAATTAACTAATCAGAAATCAACACAATTGCAACAAACTTTAAGAATATGACAAATGAAAATAAAGGAGCTGAAGGGCAGAGCTTGGAGAGTCAATCTGAGAGATGATCTCTCAGAAAAAAAATGTAAAGTAACAAAAAGCTTGAATATCATATGTAAAGCTTGATAGACCAAGCAGAATACTCATAGAGAAGAACCTTAAATTCATCTTACCCAAAAATATAGTCAATAACTCAAGTTTCAGCAAAAAGGAGAGAACCTTGCAAGCTGCCAGAAAGAATCACAAAAATACAGATTTTTAGAGTTGGAAGGGAGATTTCAGAGCCCTGATATCAGATCAAACACATATACACCCAATGAATCACTAATATCATACATTCAATAAGTGGTCATTAAGTCTCTGCTTGAAGATCATTAAGAAATGGGAATCTGCAACTTAAGAAGCCACCCATTCCATTTTGGGACAATTCTAATTGTCAGGAAGTGACTTTTAAATTTTGATTTTTATACTAAGCCTAAACTTACCTCTTTTCAACCTTCTACCCACTGTTCTTGGTTCTTGCCTTTGGGGCCAAACAGAAAAAGTCTGATTCCTCTTTCACATGACAACCTTTCAAACATTGAAGACAATTATCATGTCCCTACTGAGTCTGATCTTCTCTAAGCTTAACATTCCCAGTTTTTTTTAACTGATACCCATATGGCATGGAATCAGGTAAGGGATTTCACTTCAGCTACTAAATGGACCCTTACCTCTTGTTACAAACAACTCAAAGTTACTTTTATAATGGTGCCTTCTCCAGTCTAGTCATATGGAGAGGTACAAATAAAGACAATGTAACAGCACATATAACTAATAGCCAAAACACAGTAGCTTAAAATGATTCAGAGTAACAGAACTTAAATAAAATAAAATCTTGAAACAAGCAATTAGCAAATACAATATATGTGACAGAATACAGGCACTGAATTCAAGAGTTCTCTTTTTTTTCAATTTTGGTATGAGACTTCCATAAAACAATGGAATTTGAAAAAAACTTAAAAATCTACCTCCAGACTCTTTAAGGTTCCTTCCCCTCCCCAAGATCATTATCCATTTAGGTTCCTTTTGTCACACCTCTGGGATCTCCCTTAGTGAGGGAGAATTCTGCACTGAACATAGTGTGGAGGAATCCCATGTTGGATATATTGTAGAGACACTACCCAATTGCTTTCCTCTGGATGCTCTAAAGCTATGTTGTCAAACCTATGGCACACATGCCAAAGCATGCCAGAGCATGCCAGAGGGGGTTGCTCCCTTTCCACTCTCCACGCACAACTGAAGACATTCTCACATGACCTGCCCCTCTGCTTAGCAGTCCTTCCTCCCTCCCCTCTCTAGGGTAAGGTGTGGGGCTCACATGCAGCATTAGGGTTGTAGTTTGGGCACTTGGTCTCTAAAATGTTCATCTTCACTACTCTAAAACCTGCTAATGTTCTTCTTTAAATGGTGACTCTCATAAATGAATGCAATACTCTAGACGTGGTCTGGTCAGAGCTTTTTAGCTACATTATATTGCTGACTCCCCAGCCTCTAACCCCAAGCTGCTGTTTAACCATTCCTCTTTCATCCAGTATTTGTAAAGTTGATTTTTTTGAACCAAAGTGTAATATTTTACATTCATCTCTACTGAATTTTATCTCCTTAGATTCGGCCCCTTCTTCTACCCTGTCAGGATGTATCCTTACTCTGTTATCTAGTATGATATCTATTCCTTTAAGATTTTTGTCTTCTGCACATCTGATTAGCATGCCATCTATGCCTTTATTCAAGAAACCAAGATAAAATAATTTATAATAATAAAATTTTCTAATTCTTTGTAATAATCAATATAATGGCAAAAATGCTAACCAACATTCCTCTAGAACCCTCTTGCTATGTTGACATTGAACGAGACTGTTTGAGTCTGTTCACTTTTGAATCTATCTAGTATATATAACTGTCTACTCAACATTTCTTCCTCATTTTCACAAGGATAGAAGAGACACTTCATTAAATGCTTTGTTAAAATTTAAGTAAACTATGCTTGCTTATAGCATTCTATAGCAATGTCCTGATCTTCTACTTTAGTGACCCTGTTAAAAAAAGGAAATAAAGTTAGTTTGGCATGACCCGTCCTTGAAGAAGCAAATTATGTATCCAAAAAACACCAATTCAAATCACATAGAATTATTCTCCTGGAACATGAAAATGAAAGGAAGAGATGGCACACAATATATCAAAAAAGAGAAATAGAACTATGGAGCAATCTCACTAATGAATATTGATGCAATAATTTTAAATAAAATCTTTGCAAGGAGACTACATAAATATATCCAGATAATATTTCACGATGAACAAATTGGATTGATACCAGGGATGAGAGAAGAAGGCTCAACATTAGGGAAACAATTAGCATAATTAATCTTATGAGCAACAAAAATAACAAACATGTGATCATTTCAGTAGATGTAGAAAAAAAAACCTTTGATAAAATTCAATATTTATGTTTAAATTTCAATAAGCATAAACATAGAAGGGTTTCTCTTTGGTATGATCAAAAACATATATGTAAAAGAAAGGCTTAGCATTGCTTCCAGTGGAAAAAATGCTAGAAGCTTTCCTAGCATAAAGAAGGGTAAAGCAAGGATGACCCTTCTAGTCTCTATCATTTTACATCATTGTAGAAGAGCAATAGCAATGAGACAGGAGGGCAAAATTAAAGGAATAAACATTTGCAAAAAGGAGATGAAATGATCTCTATTTATAGATAATATGATGTACTCAGAAAATCCTAGACAATAAAAGAACTAGCAGGGATACTTCAATAAGATATAACTTCAGTAAGATAGCAGGATACAAAATAAATCTATTAAAGAATCATTGCCATTTCTATATCCAGGAAGAAATGATGTAAGGAATATCATAAAAAATAACTATAAATGAATAAAATATTAGAGAGTTTAATATACATATGTGAGATTTATATAAATACAAGTACAAAGTAATTTATACAGAAAAAACAACTAAAATTGGCTTAAAAATTCAGTGCTTGTGATTGGAGTATGCCAATTGAATAACAATGGCACCATAATATAAAATGATTTTTATACTTAGGGCTATACCAATCATATGATAAAAGAGATACTTTATAGAATTACATAAAATAATAATGAAATTCATCTGTAGGAACAAAAAAATCTCTAGAATGCCAAGGGAAATGGTGAGGGGAAGGTATGAATTCCTGCAGGGTATAATATTAACCAATCTCAAAAGTATATTAGAAAGTTATAGTAATTAAAAAGCAAGACAATGCAGTGTCAAGAATGCTGAGTTTGGAGTTCTAGTCCAAAGTTTCTGTCTCAATTCTCCCACTTACTATCCACATGAACTTGGACATCATAACCTCTCTGGGCTTCAGTTTCTTCTTCTATAAAATGAGGGGGTTGAATTAGATGGTTTCTAAGGACCTTTTATACCACAGTATTTTATTAGCCTGTTTTTTAAGACTAGGGGAAATATAATGGCCCCTAGTTCCTTCCTCCTTCTCCCACTTCCTTGTATTTTTAGCAAATTTATTTTAGATGAAAAGTTGGTTTTAGTCTGAATCCACTTTATCTGAATTTATTATTATCTGAATAATTACTCTGAACCCCTAGTTAGGAAAATTCCTAATATTAAGGCAGAAGTTGGGCTCTCTGCTTCAATTTACTATATCTATTTCTATGTGACCGCTAGCCTCATTGCAATTGAGGCAAAATTCAGTTTACCAGAATCATTTGGATCATGAAACATCAGATTATGTTTTAGTGCCTATGGATAAACACATTCAAGGGGGGAAAATTTGGGAAGGAGTTGACCTTTTCTTGGGACTTCTTCAGTCCTAGAGTAGGCAGGTACATCATTGCCATCAGTACTAGTCTTCTGATCTGAGATGCCTGTAGCATCAGAGGTGCCTCTTCCCTTTCCCTAATCTCCCTCTTCTTCCATAGCTGGGTTCTACCTTCACTTTTTCTTTTGTTGGCTGCTCCAGGGCTGCTAGTTCTTTCTGTCTCAGCTCTGTATGACTTAGCTCCAGCTGCTGCTTCTAGACCTTCAGAATCTCTATTTCTTAGACAGATCATCTCTTTTATACAAACTGCTTAGGGGAGGACTAAGTTTCAACTATGGCTTTTATTGACCAAGGAGGTGTACAGACCCTGTTTACATTCGATTATGAGTGACTGATTAAATTAAGAAGTGTTTTTTCCTTACAAAGGTAATTACTTTTAAGGTTGGAACCTCATCTAAAAATATAATCCTAATATTGGTGAAAGGCCAATGGGAATGGTTCCCCATAGTGTGGCCAGCCCACATGGTCTATGATCTACCGTTATGCTCAAGTCCAGGACCAACAATGGGTTTTCATTTACTCATGTAAGCCATCCTTTCATTTCTATCATTGTGGTCATTGGCTACATACACGATATCATTCTTTAGGCCCTGCTTAGATCACTCAGCATCAACTTATGTAGATTTTTCCATGTTTTCCTGAATTCCTCAGTGAGGAACTAGATGATGAAGGCCAATGGTAACAAACTCAAACTTGGCCACTAAACCAAGCACACATAAGGATCTCTGTGGGCCCTTATTCACTTAGAAAACCACATGATAATATTATTTCTGTTTGACTGTATTTTTATGTAATCTTATTAAATATTTTCCAATTAAAATGTAATCTGGTTCAGGCTACTTTTTCCAGGGTTGCCGGCCCCATGGGGATCCTTGCCCCTCTCTACTACCATCTGATGAAGCACCGGGTCCCTCTCAAGGAAGACAAGTGGGGGGTTACTAGCTTAGAATGTGGCATACTCTGTCAGATGTGGCCACCATATTGGGTGTTTTTTGTTCAATTGTTTCTATTTGTTTCAAAGGAAGTCTCATTGGGGAAGGGGGAGGGATGCATGCGGTTTCCAGAAAGGATTGTGACATAAAGACAAAAGTCATCAATAAAATGTATTAGAAAGGAAGAAAAGCAAGGGAAATTAGCTTCAAGCCTAAAATTGCCTATCCAGCAAAACTGGGCATAATCTTTTCATTAGAAAAGATCATTTTTTAATTCACTGGAGGCCTTCCAGGCATTCCTGAGGAGGAAGCCAGACTTAGATTGGTCCTTTGGCATGCAAACTGACCACTAAGCAGAACCCTAACAAAATAAAGTGTCTTTAAAACAATGAATGCATTTAAATTCTTCAAGGAGAATAAAAGGGGAGCATCTCTTGGAGGTCCCAGTTTACTGGAGGGGCCTCTAGGAAACAGTGACGGAACTTGGTAGCAACAGCTCCTAAGAGGGTATTCCAAGACAACGGAAGACCTTGAAATAAGTGTGGGGAGGGGAGGAAGGAAAGGATGCTTCTGACTGGAAGTCTGGGTGGGGGGCAAGAATGAAATCCAACTTATTGGGAAGAGTGTTGAGGAGTAGGTTGGAGTCAGAATTCCTTAAATCCTTTGCCTATATGACATGGACAGTAGTAGAGAAACTTTAAAACATTTATCTCAATAAAACTAGAACCTTTGTTTAAAGAGGTGCTAGAGAGGATGTGGAAGTATGACTACGTGCTTGTACCAAGTCTAAACGGGGGTGGTGGTGGTGGTGGTGGTGGTGGTGGTGGTGGTGGTGGTGGTAAGGGAAATCCCTAGGAGAGGGAGAATATGAGCAGCAGCACCCTGGGGTGGGTATGTCTGTCGTTTAAGTCAGGTCCCTGGGAGTAGGGGCATCACAGGCAACAAGGCTCTGGGGTGGATGTAGCTACAATTTAGTGGAGAATTTGAGGCATGAGGGTTGGTTTCCAGACTGCAAACAAAAAATATGCTCTGCTCTCTTGTGAGGAGCCCAGAGAACAATCCACACTGGCCCCACTCTCCTTACTGTTCTATAAAACATTTACAACGATAAAGTATGAGTCAGCTATGTGCTCAGTGGATAGAGCACTGGGCCTAGAGTCAAGAAGACCTGAGTTCAAATCTGAACTCAGACCCTTCCAGGTTTTGTGACGCTGAACAAGTCACTTAACCCTGTTTGCCTTGATCCACTAGAGAAGGTAATGGCAAACCACTCTATCTTTGCCAAGAAAACCCCATAGACGGCACTGGGGACTCACAAAGAGTTAGACATGACTAAATGATAACAACCAAGTACAACACTGAAATAAAAACCCTTGAGTAGATTAGTTGTAAAAAAGTGTTCCTCTTTATCATCAACTATGGATGAACTGTGTTAAAGCATATATACTTTGTAGAGGGGTTTGTTTGAGAGTGTGGTTAACTTGTAAAAACACAGACCTACTAAAGGAGTCAGAAAAACCAAGTCTTTAATCAGGAAAGAACTAGGTCCAGTACAGGTCTGCTAAGTACCACAAATTACATACACATGGTCAACACCCTGGGGCTCTGGGGACAGCATCTCTGGGAGAATGCACCACGCTAGATGACTTTCTGAAGAACACTAGAATTTGGGGAACTTATATACCAATGGGGGGAAAAGGTCAAGGAAGTATGATTGAGTGATAGTACCATGGCTACAAGGAATGAGAGGTCCAACCTACACTGATGGGATGCAAACAGGCTTGGGAAAGAAACTGTGGCCACAGGCTGGGGCATCAGGAAGTAGTCTACTTACAAGAGATACTAAAAGGATGGTTCCTGCACAGGGATTGGTCTTCTTGAGAAGGATTTGATACAACAGGGGAAACTTCCAAGCCTAAAAGGGTACTTAGCATTGGCTTAGGTCCGATAGTCCTACCTAAACTGGGATTATATAGTACTTAAAGGTCTATTATTCAATCTGAAATGGCTAAATCTGGGACTTTCCTGGGGGTGAATTCTCAGGGGATGGGTAGAATTGGGATCTCCAGATTTCAAGTTGGCAGTGTCTACTGTGTTAAAAATGATTGATAATTTTGATTGATGATGTGTCAATGCACATTCATTTGACATCACTGTAAAAAGAATCCAAAAAAGGAAAAAAGTCTCAGAATGGATTTTTGAAAGTTCCTGCAATATATTACCTATGATTAACACATTGAGAACATAGAGATCCATGCTGAATCCAAGTGTAATAGTTAAAATAGTTGAAGGCCTTAAACTGTAGTGAGTAAATAGTGGAAGACTTAAATTGTTGTAGATAAAAGAGTGGATGAGTAAATTGTGACCACAGAAAATATGTTTTCACTACAGTGTCTTGTTTTTAAATCAATATATAAGGTGGTCGCCAGGGAAATATTCCCAATTATGAAATATACCCAAGTCAACTGGGGTTTATAGAGATTTTAATTAATAATACAATGAGGAATTAAAGAAAGAGAGAGAGAATAAGAAAGGAATAAGTATGAAGGACCTTAAGCCAACATGGCCTAGACCTGAGTCTTAAAAGAGAGATCAGTCAGTCCTTAATCACTCACCATAAGATCTGTTCAAGCAAGGATTCAGACACCAGTTCAGCCAGCCATCAGACTCTCTTCAGAGCCTCCTTAGAGACTCTTCTCAACAGCCTCCTTAGAGACTGTTTTTTTTCCCTCAGATTTCTCATCTCCTTATATAGGGAATTTTCTCCTATGTCACCTCCCCTAAGTTCTCCCATCTACCAATCACAGTAGACGTTTTTCAAAAGACAGACCATTCTTGGTTCACACCTAAGAAGGTGCAAATTTTTGAGTAATTCACACCAGGAAAGCTCTGAGTAAGTTTCTCAGCTCTTTGTTCCTTCTAAATTCACAAGTTGCTTGACCTTTATAGATACTTATCTTAAGAACTTTTTGCCTTATTATAAGTATGGGTTTAAGTACTTTTCATTGTTCAGAAAAGAGTTTACAACTTTATCTTCCCCTAGGGCAGATTTAAGTAGGTGAAGTAGAGTTCTCACATTCCTAATCTAAGTAGAGTTCACTGCCCAAATGGGGAATGGTCTTAATCCAATCTTATGAAGTAGGGTCTGGGAATTTTTAAGGTTCACACAAGTGAGAGGCCGGGAAAAGATTTATAATGCATTTGATAACTCCAAAAACATCAGGAGCAGCCATCATAGCTCTAAACAAATGGAAGCAAAAATATGGAGCATTAAGATAGATAAATACTGAAAAAACAGCATGTTAAGAAGGAAAAAATTCATATGTATTAAGTACCTTCTATGTTCCAGGCATTGTGCTAAACACTTTACAAATATTATTTCATTTGATCCTCACAAAAACCTTGGGAGGAAAATGCTATTTAAAAACCTTATCTTCTGTCTTAGGATAAATACTGTGTATTGGTTCCAAGGCAGAAGAGTGGTAAGGGCTAGGCAATGGGGTTAAGTGACTTACCCAGGGTCACACAGCTAGGAAATGTCTGAGGCCACATTTGGACCCAGGTCCTCCTCTCTCTAGGTCTGGCTCTCAATCCACTGAGCCAAGGGAAATGCTATCATTAACACCAGTTTACCATACAGGAAACTATGTCAGACAAGAGGGTCAGTAACTTACCCTTGGTCACATAACAAGTAAGTTTTTGAGCTTGGCTTTGAAGTCAGGTCTCCCTAACTCCAGGCTCAGCACAATATTTAATGTGATACTAGCTGCCCAAAGGGTACCAGAGACACTACAAGTATCATATATAAATCTATCTATCTATCTATCTATCTATCTATCTATCTATCTATCTATCTATCTATCTATCTCTATCTATCTATCTATCTATCTATCTATCTATGTACCTATCTTGAACTGAATGATATAACTAATTAAAGAAAAGTCAGCTAAAAAGTAAAAAGACCTGGATAGGAAACCATTAAGAGTAGGAAAATTTTAACTACTCTCTCAGAACTTGACAAATATAATAGGATAAATAAAAAATTAATAGACAAGGTATAGGCTAGATAGAAATATAAAACATTTTAACTTCTCAAACATGTGGGTTCTTAATAAAAACCGATTATAATCTAGGTCAGTGTTTCCGAAACTTTTTGGTTCAGGACCTTTTTGGACTCTTAAAAACTACTTAGGAGTCCCCAAAGAGCTTTTGTTTATGTGTATTATGTCCAGGGGTATATTGGTAGAAGTTTAAGAACTGTATGTATCACATATGTGCAATACACTTTTAAATTTAAGCATTATTTTTTAACATTATCTCCATCACTTTTTTAAGTCTAGACCAGGGGTATCAAGTTCAGATAGAAATTGGGGGCCAATAAACCTACATAAGGATCCCTGCCTGCTGCATATGGACTTAGAAAATCACATATTAACACTAGTTCTATTCAATTTTATTTTTTATTTTGTTAAACATTTTCCAATTAACTGGTTTTTTCCCTAAAAAACCCTTACCTTTTGTTCTAAGAGCATACTGATTCTTTAGAAGAACAGTAAGGGTTAGGCAATGGGGGTTAAGTGGCTTGCCCAGGACCAAAAAGCTGGGAAGTGTCTGAGGCCAGATTTTGAATCCAGGACCTCTTGTCTTTAGACTTGGCTCTCTATCCAATGAGCCACTTAACTTGCCCTCCTCTATTACATCTGAATTTTGTTCTACACTGTAGCCCTTTACTTCTCCTCTCAGCCTGTTTGATATCTCTTGGCGTAGACAATAAAAAACAACAAATCAAGTCCTGATTTTGTAGGTTATCTATTTCCTGAGGTATAAATGGTCACACAAAAAATTAACAATCAGCTCTTGCTCCAACACAGCTCTAATTATGCCTATGGATATTTACTTCATTAGAAATTTTTAAATTTTAGTATTATTATGAAAACAGTTTTGACCTTGTGGACATGCTTGAGAGGGTCTTAGAGACCTCTAGGAATCCCCAAAACATATATAGAGAACCACTACTCTGGGTCATCAAGAGCTAATAAATAAACACAGAAAAGTATAACCACTTAAAATGAATAAATCTTAGAAACCCCCCAAAAAGCACTTAAGATGATAACAATAGCAATAGGGAAATACATGGGATTCTGGCAAAACAGTCCTCAGAAGCAAATTTACATCCCTTCAGAGGGATTAAGCTCATTCTACTTGGCACCAGAAGACAGAGCCAGGAGCAACAAGTGGAATTGCAGAGAGGCAAATTTTAGACTGGATTTAAGGGAAATTGTCTTAGCAATTAGAGCTACCTGAAAGTGGAATAGGCTGCCATAGAAGTCAGTTGGTTTCTCCTCACTTAAGATCTTCAAGCAAAATCTGTATAATTTTTTTGTCAGGTAATTCAGAGGGTCTCTCTGCTCAGGTTTTTCCCAACTCTGGGATTCTGAGTCTATTATTCTATGAAATCCATGAATTATATAAATATGCAAAGTTATATAATGAAAAAAATAGAGGACAATGGAAGCCTGTTGTTTTATCATAAATACAGATAGAGGCTGAAGGTTAATCAGCTTCAATCTATATCAGTATTAATTTTTAAAAAGGACAATGTAAAGTACATGAAAATTTTAAAGTATTTCTGCACACATAAAAGCAATGTAGCTAGAATAAGAAGAAAAATACAGATTGGGAAAATCTTGTCAATTAAACATGATAAAAATCTGACACTCAAAATTTAAATGAAATTGACCCAGATTTATAAGAGTAAAAGCCATCTTCTGGTAGGTAAGTATAGGATATGAAAGAAAAGGCATAAGTGAAAAAGTGTTCAACATCATTCATAATGAGAGAATTCAGTGGGAAAACTCTGATATATGACCTTACATCCACGAATATGAATGAGAAGCTAATTAATACTAAAACTTAGTGTTGGGAAAGATGTGGGGGGAAAAGGCACACTCATTCATTTTTGGCGAAGCCTGGGATTCATTCGACTGTTTTAGAAAGTAATATAACAACACATAATAAAAGTTACAAAAATATTCATCCCCTTTGTCCCAGCAATCCCACCTTAAGGAAGTTAGTGACAAAAAGAAATGACACATATTTATAAAACATTTTCATAGCATCACTCTTTGTAAGAGCCCAAAATAGGAACAAAATACATCCTCAATGACTGGGGAATGCTAAACAAATTGTGGTATGTGAATATATTGGAATATTATTGCATTGTAAGGAATGATGAGTATGAAGAATATAAAGAAATGTAGGAAGACAAATGGAAGTGATATGGAATAAAAAAGCAGATCCCAAAGAACTGTATAAGTAATTACTTCAACACTGGAAAGGAAGATAACATCAGACAGCAGCAAAAGCAAAGATAAATACAATGGTGCTTCCAGCTTAAAGTTAATACATCTAAGATTTTCTTTGATCAACCAGTAAATAACTGAAATGTACCTGTGCATGCATAACCCGTTTTTACTGTTGCTTTTCCCATTCATTTATGGGATTATTTTTTAGGTTTGGTTTTGGGTGCTCTTTGTATTGTTGGGGGAAATGAATCCAGTTTTTATTTTTTAAAATGCTTGACTTCATAAGAATTTCAGAAGAACTTAAATACAAGTGAATAACTGAAATGATAACTTCAAACCACACTTGTTATCGAGGTGGCTCCCTGATGATCCTTACATGGAATCTGGATCATCTTAGGTATTAGAAAGTACAGGATTGCCTTTATTAAAGAAACCTCTAGGAACATAGCTCCTTGTAGATAATGTAGAGGAGGGAGAGAGGGGAGGTAATTCAGTGGCAGTAGCAGATACTAAGAAGGAGGAAGCAGCATGGGGGCTAAACTCTATTCTCAAGGAATAGTACCCCAGTTCAGAGATAACAACTCCACCTATGAGAAGGGCTATTATCAGTAGAGTAAAAAGGAGGCAATATTTCATTCCCTGGATAGAGTTCCTTGAAATTAGAGCCCAGAAGCCTCATTCTCATTGGGCCAGTTAAGGAAGGGGATCAGAGACCTAGAACTGCAAGGGGCTTTAAAGGTCATATACCCTGTCCCCCTCAACCAAGAAAGGGAAAACACTTGTTATCAGTGGATAACACTACTAGTAATCTGAGCAACTCAGACCAGTTTCCCAGTTAGTTTGCTTCTCTTTGTTTTACCAATGAATTTCTATTGTCTTGAAAATGCCATGGTAGGACCCAGCTCCCTCTCCTCCCCATTCTATGTGTCTGCTAATTTAAAGTGTGTTATCACTATAGAAGGGAAATTTCCCACAGTAGCTACTTCTGTATGAGCATTTATTCTGTGAAACCTAAGAATTCCTGGTTTGCTCTCAAGCTCAGAAATAATAAGAGAGCCCATGGATCTCCAGGACTTTAAGTTTCATAAGAACTTTCCTTACAACAACCTCTTATGTTTGTATTATTGTTCCAATTTTATAGGTGAGGAAACTGAGGCTCATAGGAGCAAAGTGACTTGCTCATGGTCACACAGCAAATAAGTATGTGAATCAGGATTTGAACCTAGGTCT